>NC_133619.1:149551107-150201107 GCF_048593235.1 Sminthopsis crassicaudata
TTTGGAATTATGCTCAAAAAGTTATCAAACTGTGCATACCTTTTGATCCAGCAGTGTTACTACTAGATTTATATCCCAAAAAGAAGAAAAGGAGAGAAAGGGACCCATGTGAGCAAAAATGTTTGTGGCAGTTCTTTTTGTAGTGGCTAGAAATTGGAAACTGAATGGATGCCCATCAGTTGGAGAATGGTTGAATAAGTTATGGTATATGAACAGTAATATTACTGTTCTCTAAGAAAGGCCTGGAGAAACTTATATGAATTGATGTTAAGTGAAATGAGCAGAATCAAGAGATTATTGTATCTCTACGTTGTCCTTGGGGACTCCCGTCTCAACTCACTCTCCCAACCAGACTCTTCTTCCTCCAGAGTGCTGTCCCAACTCTGTCTCAGAATAGACTACTACTCCGGGCCCAATGTTGTCTTCTTTTATCCTTGCAGAGATTGTAGTGAGAACTCAATGGGGCTTGTGAGAAAACTACTTCAACCAATGAACTTGCTCCTTTTAAAGGTTGTGTAAACTCCTTTTCATATGTAAACTCCTCCTCAGAACTTCAAAGGGGTAAACTCTCCTTAAAGGCCAGAACCAAAGATGTGAACTAGAGAATTGTTAAGTACCAACTTAGCACTTAGTAAGAACCTAACATACACCCAGAGAAAGGACTATGGGAACTGAGCATGGATCACAACATAGAATTTTAGCTCTTTTTGTTTTTGTTTGCATTTTGTTTTATCATTTTTTTTCCTTTCTGATCTGATTTTTCTTATGTAGCAAAATAATTGTGAAATTATGTATAGAAGAATTGCACATGTATAACATATATTGGATTACCCCTGTCTAGGGAAGAGGGTGAGGAGGGAAAGGGAGGGAGGAAAATTTGGAACACAGAATTTTGCAAGGGTCAATGTTGAAAATTATCTATGCATTTGTTTTGAAAATTAAAAAAAAAACTTTAATAATAAAAAAGAATCAAAAAAAGTTTTAAAAAATTTAATCTGCCAACTAACAGCATGCCCCAACCTCATGGGGTGTTTCCTTTCTCTTTGTAAATGGTAAGTTCCACTAGAACACTTGACCTTTCCTAAAACCCCTTTTTCTGCTTTTCCCACCCAATTTCATATTTACCATTCTTGGTGTTTATTGTACCTCTTCTTTTGTCTGTAACTCTTCCTCTAAATAAACCTTGCTTTTGCCAAAGAGAATGGCCATTGTTATTTCTTCTTGTGACCAAATCCCAACATTTGGTATCTGTTATCATTTGGTGTCTACATCAGTCACATCATTTTTTGGAGTTATGTCATGTAAAAAGTAGCAATACTTCACAATTGCAATTGAGATTATTTTTATCTTGATTATCAAGATATGTAACTAATTTGGTTATCATTGATAGTCAGGTTTGACAATATTTTTCAAGATAAGACCTCAGAAAAATGTTCCTTAGTTGGGCAAAGGCAAAATTTTATTCCTGGTTGGTTGGTTGGAGGTTAGCTGTTGTTGTTTGATTATGTTTTATTGGTTCCTTTTCTTTTTATATCACAATCATTTTCATTTAGACTCCTTTCTTCTTCTTCCATCTTTCTTTATGATTCAAAATAAAAGCCAGATAATCAAAGCTAACCTAATCCAGAGATTACATTAAGTAAATATTTCACATGAGTGTCTAATGAAAAGAGGAGGGGACATTTTCTCATCTCTTCTCTAGCAATTAGACTGGCATTATCATTACACAAAATTTGAATTTGTTTTCTGATTATTCCATTTATATTGCTGTAATTCTGTGTACGTTGTTTTCCTGGTTCTGCTTACTTCTCTCTGTGCCCGTGTTTCTCCGAATTCCTCAAATTCATCATTTCTTATGGGAAGAAGTTGGCTTATAGTATTCAACATGATCATTGCTATCTACTCAGAAACTGCAGTCTTCAGCTGAAGTAATAAGTCAGGTCTTTAAATTTCATTTCTTGTCCCTCTTATTTCTTGCTCAACAAATAGTGCACAAGCCAAGTAACTCGATTTACTTCCAGCTCTTAGTTTTTGACAGCACTATTGAGAATATGATGTTGTGTTTGCTTTTTTTCAAATAGTTCTATTTCCAGAAATTCAGAATATTAGATAGAAAAGAAAAAAATCTCTTTGTGGATACCAGATTGCTGTGATATTTGGAAAAATCTTCTAGATGAGCTATTCAGGATAGTTATTTAATGAGATTTAGCCATTGAACAGTGTCAATAAGGATAAGTTGGGCATAAATCTCTATGCATCCATGCATGCATCTTTTTTTTCCCTTCCTTCCTTCCTTCCTTCTTTCTTCCTCCCTCCCTTCCTTTCTTCCTTTCTTTTTTGTTTTTTCTTTGTGTCTATATAGCTTTCTGTTTATGAAGGTCTATTCATAGGAATGCACACACATATATAGACACATACATGTTATATATTGATATATATTATAACATAAAAACCCAGCTGCTTACATATATGTACAAATATGTATATATACACACATTCATTTTTGTATTACATGCATCAAACACACAGTGTACATATACAGAAATTATATATACATGCATGGAAAGTTGTATATATGTGTATTACACTTATGTTTAATGCATATATGTGTGTATGTACATCAGCATGTGTAATAGGGATTTTTGCTGTTACATACAATGTAAATTCATTATTACATATAAGTATATATGTGTGTGTGTGCATGTATTTAAACCTATAAATTTCTGTTTTTATTTATCTATGGAGATTTCTGTTTTACATACCTCTCCACTGTTCAATGATAAATCTTACTGAGGTTTAGGAAATTCAGAAAATATACTAAGGTGCTATGTACTTAACATGAATGTTCTCTCCAAGAATGAAGAAGGAACACAATGTTTAATAGCTAGGTTAGTTATAGCCAAAAAGCAGGAGAAAAATATCCAGTTTGCTATGTAAAAATTAGAAAATCACTAGTAACAAATGGTAAATGCTATGGTTTTATATTCTCAAATATTGATGGGACTCAGTAAGTCCTTTGATCTTGTTATTATTATTGTAAAGTCAATAAATGCTTGTTGAATTGAATTGGATTGAAATCCTTATTAGTTTCAACTCTAATGCTTCAGGATGAATCATATTTTATACAGAGACTTGACTAAAAGTTTCTTTATGTTGCTTGTGGAAAGAGTTTTCTTAGTGAATTAATAGTGCAAACAAGACTTTAGAGAATGTTTAGTGTACTCAATTAAGTTCAATATTGTTATCAACTATTTATTGATAACCTACTTCTTGTCAACACTAGTATACAGGGTACTGTAAAAGATATGAATGACATATTGGGGGAAATATACTCCATTTACATGAAAGAAGCAGAAAATAAAAGGCAGATATGTATTGTGTAGTAGAGAATCTCACATGTAAATTAAGAGGAACTTTTGAAGCAGAGGAAAATTCACTTTTGAGCCTTGCTCAGAGTATACTCCTCATCATTATCTTCACTGGAATTACCATCAGATATCATTCCATTGCACTAAATTGAGAATTTGAATAAAAGTTACCTTTCCCAGGCAGGTGGACAGCAGTAGGCCTGGCCTTAGCAAGATCAGAATTCAAATCTCTACTCAATCTCTGCCTCAATTTCCTCAATTATAAAGTAGATACAATTATACCAAGTATCTCACAGAGTTCTTGTGAGCAAAGTGCTTTGCACAGTGCCTCTTATATAGTAAATATTTACTAAAAACTCCTTTTCACCTTCCAAGGGACATTTACATTTTGAATCATCTTTAATACAAGAATTATATTTATTATTCTATTCACAGATGATGATATACTAGAGAGAGCAGTAGACTAGGAGTTAGAAGACCATGCAAATATAATTTGTTCCCTTTATTTTTATCTCACTTGAATGGACTTCAACCTGGGTCCTGCCAAAGCCATAATAACCTCTTCCCCTCATTGAGAAACATGGCTGGCTCTTGGCAAAAATACGGAATAAACCAAATTTTGTTTGGGTGACCCTATGCTACCTCTTCTTAACCCATTCAGTTTTTTCTCTACTTTTAGATGGTCTTGGTCTCTTTTCTATCTCAGAATCTATTTTCAAAAAATCTCTGATATGTGTCAGTATTCATCAATCAGTTACTCTAACCTTACAGTGAATTTCAGTCAATAAGCTACTTCTCTCAAGGCTATTTGCATTTTAAGTAACCTCTAATTGAGTGATTAAATGCTTTGCTGGCTGTTAGCTAAAATGCAAGCACCAGAGAGCAAAAAGAAGAAGTACTTTGGGGACAAGGTCCCTGAAGCCACATTACATAGGAGACTGCCCTTTCTGAGTCCTTTTTCTAATTGACCAACTCTTATAGATTTCTTCTCTATAGAGAACTGGCCTGGCTTTAGAGCTAGAGGTGGAAATACAAACTTTTAAGACATTTTTAGCACCTATCCTACACCTGACCCAACCCAGAGGGTTATGGAATAGGAGCTGTAGAACATGTTATCTACTTAGTTGTGTTGATTGCTATTCATAGAGGTATGTGAGAAGGAGGCTTGGCTTCCTAATGGGCAGTCTGCTGGAATTAGGAGATAAAAATCAATGTAACTAACTCTGACAACAAGAAAAATGCAGGTGGCCCTTAGGACCTGCAATAATATAAAATAAATTTGACTTACACTTGGTATAGTCAGTTATAAAAATCATTTAATCAATGATCCTAATTTCCTCTCTGTGCAAATAAAATTACATTTGAGATAGGAAAAGCTCTGATGGCTATTATTCCCACACAATCCTGGCACATGGTGGGGAGGATTTCCAGAAAAGATGTTTGTAGTCCTCATTTCAATAACAGTCTAATTGTTGGGGTGAGGGGTTGGACTACAAAGTTATATTGGAGTTTGAGGCCAGTGTCCGGAAGTGTCTCAAAATAATTTGTAGGCTTAGATTATTTGTTATCCTGCTAGCAGCTACAAAGAAGAGTTTTATTCATTAATGAGGGGAAAGACACCATAACAAAAGGGAAGATACAATATCTAGGGTGCCATTAAGTCATTAAGCCAGGCTAAGTTCTTAATGAACTAGCCATGGTGACACTTAGTAAGTGGGCTAGTTCCTAAAAGGAGGTAATGAATAAGTAACCAATAGGTTCTTTTATAGGAGAAAAATAAGCTGAGGGTTGACATCTGTAACTTGGCTTTAGGATTGGATACAGTAACTTTGGGGTCATGATAATCTTGTTGATATAACAGAATTCAACAGGGGTATCTGCAACTATAAGGCCAACTGAAGTATAACAAAAGGTCCACTAAGAACAAAACACCTCCTTAAAGAGAGATAATTCTGTCAGATCCTCTCAGCTTGCTGTTTACAATAATTCAGGCCCTCTCCTATTAAAGTCCTTCCTTATTATCTATGCACCTACCAAGGCCCATCATAAACATTAAGATATATAGTAATACATATATATATATATACATATATATGTATATATGTATATATGTATATATATATAAGGCAGGAGCCTTATAACAATATCACTGTTGCCCAAAGTGTTCTTAGCATAAAGGTACTGATGATTAAGACCAAAAGTGCTATTTTCTGTAACTAGAGATAAACTTGCTGTTGGATTAATGGCAGATTAGGAGATTAATCAAAGAATTTATAGAAAATAATTTTCTTCAATAAAGTTTTTGGAATCTGAGTACCAAAAGTACTGTAGTCTACTTAAGACTGCTTTTGCATGAATCCAGAACTCTTAAAAGAGCAAGTTCCTCCAAATGGTTCTAATTCCACAGTTAAATTATTTATATTTACTTAACTTTTTGGCTTTTCTGAATAAAGGACAGATAAGGCAATAGAGAATGACAAATTCTGAAACACCTTCACACATGTGTGTGTCTATTTGTGTGTACCTCTGAAGCCATTTAATCTTCCTGTGCTTCAGTTTACTAATCTGTAAAAAGATTTTTGGACCAGATCACCTTTAATATCTCTTCTAGAGCTAATATTCCATAAGCTAATTTCAGATGGTTTATCTTATCTGTAATCAATCTTATGTTATCTCCGAAAAAGGGGAGAGGAGATTCATTGGTAATATAAAACTGGAATAATCCAAAAAGGAATTGCATTTGAAATCTGCATAGATATTCATTACACACCATAGACACACAAGTGCCTTTTTCCTTCTTTGTTGCCTTGCATAATGAGGCATGTTAACTCTTAAGACTTCAATTATATATATATATATATATATATATATATATATTTCTATGTTGATATTTTCCAGATCTTTAGGTCCAACCTTAATTTCTGTCCTTGGCTTCATTCCCATATCTTCAACTTCTTTACATTTCAGTCAGAATATTCCACAGACATCTCAAACTCAGTATCTTCAAAAAAGTACTAATTATCTTTTCCCCAAAATGTCTTCTTAGACTTAACTTTCTTACTACAGTGGAGTGCAATACTTCTAGTCACTTCATCCCACAGCCTCAATGTCTTCATTTTCATATCAACTATCCAATCATTGCCAAATCTTGTTTCAACATTTATTATATGTGTGTGTGTGTGTATATTTCATTCCTTCCACTTACAGAGCTCTTTCACCCAGTAACTAGTATTCATATGGCTTTTTTTGGGGGGAAGAGAGTGGGAAAAGTTGGAGAAGGTAAGGTGTCAGGGATAAATGGTCCAAATCTGTGATTTTATCAGTGTAGAGAACTCCTAGTAGAGGATATCTGCCAGTGCGGATCAGAAATTGATCTGTAATACAGATTATTAGAAATTTGCTTAGAGACCAATGTTTAAGTGACTTGCACAGGCTAACATTACTATGTTTCAGAGGAAGAAATATGAACTCAGTTTCCTAGACTTAAAGGTTGACCCTCAATGTGCTATGTTTATTTTAACTTTTTTTTTTTTTTTATAATATTAACAATAAAATCTAGAAGGAATGGTCCTTGTCATCTATAGAATGATAGGATAATAATATTTATGCCTAGAAAGAGCCTAAAAGATTATCTTCAATTCTCTCATTTTATAAATGAGACAACTTAAGAGGAGAAAACTTAAATGTGTTCAAGTCATAGGTAAATTAGTAGCAAAGCTAGGATTAAAATCTAAGTTTTTTACTTTGCATTATTCTCTGACATATTATAGGCATTCCATCAATATCAACACAAACTAAACCAAATGTTCTTTCTAGCTCAAGAAGGTACTTTGGGGGAAATTATGAAAAACTTAAGTATTCTTTGTTATGTTATATAAAGAGAAACAAATATTGAGATTATCATTGCAGTGGATTGCAGTTGGTGATTATAAGGACTGTAAAACACATTCTCAAAGGAGGTTATGCTTTACAATGAGGTAGGGAGTTATTGTTCTAAAAATGTTTGCTAGTACTTCTTCTAGGGAAGATAATGGACTATGTGAAATTTCAGGGTACCTTCATGCTGGAACTCTGTCTTCCCAGAAATCAGCTGGAGTCAGGATCACTAAACATCTTTACTCTAGATCTTTACCGTCCCCTCCAATGCCAGGTCACGAGTGCAAGAGAACGTGAGTTCCACCACCCAAGTTTCTCCTACTCCTCCCACACAAGTCACTTCCCCCTCTTTGTCCCACCAATCGAGTCAGCACAGAACAGCTGGGGAGGGTCAACCTTCAAACAAGTTAATAGGGAACCGTTCAATTGGCAATTAGTCTCATGTGCTTAATTATCCAAGTGCATTGCTCAGTTCTAGCCCTTTTGGTCTCCTATTATTTAAAAAAAAAAAAAAAAAAATTAAAAAAAAATTGGGATCTACTAGCCAAGATGAAATTTAGTAAGCACATTCCCCAAAGGTTCACAATATCAAAGTTTTTGTTTTCAGATGGAATAAATGAGTCATCAATAAATACAAAGTTCTGATCAAGTCTCAATTCACAGAGCATAAAACATTTCATCTTAGCATACAGCCTACCTCTTTTCTCAATTCCTTTCTCTCCAAAGGACTCATTTCCTTTCTTTCTTTCAGTCTTTTCAGGCTTGCTTTAAAATTTAACAATCCAGCCATTCACTCTCAGTTATCCTTCTGTTCCTTTCTACCTTGTCCATCAACACTGTTTGCCATATTCCAAGTGTCTATTTATTCTACCATCTTTCTTCACTGCTAATCCTAAAATAGAGAACATTAAAATATCTTGTCCATTGCATGTCTCTGTAATGCCAGAGAAACTGAGCAAGATAGAGATTAGAGAATATTTAATAATTTATTAAATGGAGAGATTTACTGGGACCAAATGGATCCATGATTTGGTCCCAGGGCTGAATGAGACTATCATCTCAAAGAATCCAGCACCAATATCAGATACACAAGATTCTTTATAGGGTAACAAGAACAATGACACAATGGGGGAGGTATCTGGATGGGGCTGATCTAATGGGGGGAGGCACCTAGGATGACATAATGGGAGGTACTGAAGAGGCTCTGGATATGTTGTCTAAAATGGATAAAGACTTTTATCCCATCAAACATTAAGAGGAATGACAATAGCCTAAGGTCTAAGATATAAGACCTTTATCCTAACATTAAGGGGGAATGGTTATAACCTGAGGCTGAGTAACTGAATAGGACAATTAGGGAAACTGGGTCAGGACATTAAAAGGGAACTGTGGCACAACATCTCATCCCTAAATTTTTTTTCTGTGTTCTTTGATGAAGGTATGGACCTTCTCTTTGCAGGGAGTAACCTCTCAGTTTTTGTTCTTAATTCCTTTCTCTCCCAACTCCTTTCAGAGATTGTTTTTTTCACATTCTAAATCTTTTCTTACTCATTGAATAATAACTAGGATCCCACTTACTTATCCATATTTGGAAAAAAACAAATAAACACCTTGCTTTAACCTACCTACCTTTCCCTCAAGCTATAATCCTGTCACTTCCTTTCATAGTCAAATCCCTAGAAAGGAATTAATACTCAATGCCTTTATTCTTTATCTTTCTACTTGTTTCTCAATCCCATATAATTCAGTTCTGATTTCAACATTCTACCAAAAGTGCTCAACAAAAAATCTTTTAACCACTGAATCCAATAACTTTTCTAGGTGCCTTTTCTAAATGACTTCTCTTCAAATCTTGATACTGTTCAAACACATTTTTCTCCTGGATATTCTTTCCTCCCTTGATTTTTTTGTGGTACTGCACTTTTTTGATATTCCTCTGAGTGCTCCTCATTTTTCTTTCTAAGATCTAGATCTTTCTCCCACATACTAAGCATGGACTCATCAGCCTTCATGGATTCACTTAATATATATATATATATTTATGAGGATAGCTCCTAAATCCACATTTTCAGTCTTAATTTCTTTCTTGAACTTCAATCTTAATATAACAATTTATCCATTGGCATCTAAATTTATATGTACTGTAAAAAACTCCAATGCAGTAAAACAATTGATTAGTTCTTTTTTCCCTCTGAAAAACCCTTTTCTCCTCCAAACTTCCCTAATTATATTGAGGAAACCACTATCCTTCTAGTTATGAACATTATAACCTTGCAGTCAACTTCAAGGCTTCTTTTTATCATTTTTTCCCCATTTTGAACAAGTTGACATGTCGTACAGATACTATTTCTACAACTTCTCTCATGTCATTTCTCTCCATTTACATAGTCTTTACCATACTTATGATCTTATTCATCTCTCACCAGGAATACTGTAACAATTGCTTTATCAGTCTGTTTTCATTCTGTCTTTTCTTTAACTCATTCATATAACTAGTAAAAATAATTGTTCTGAAGACAGTTTCATTATTTCATTCTTCAGCTCAAAAAAAAAAATCTTAAGTGGAACCTTTTTAACTCTTATCAGATAAAATTTCATAACCTGGCATTTTTCCTCCACTTTTATTTCTAGTCTTATTTCATATTGTTCCCTCTCCTTCTAGTTACATTACAATCAACTTAACCTGCAAACTTTAATCGTTGGTTGACATTCCTCTATTGGGAGACTCCCTTCTCTACTCCTTTGTAGTACCAGTGGTGTGTCTTCCCCTTCCCCCCCCCCTTGTCAAGACATCACTCCCTCATTTCTATCTCTTAAATTTCCTACTTTTCTTAAAAACATGACTTATGTGTGTATTATTATACAGAAATTCTTTGCTGATCTCCATCTCCCAAGTCATTAGCTTTTCCTTACTATGGAAATGACTGTATATTCTTTGGATTTGTTTATTCAGGTACATACTGTATATCCTCCTCCCTTTTGTAAAATGTAAATGTCTGAAATCATCTAGCCTAATGTCATTCAAAAATGAAGCAAAAAGAGGTTAGTTTATTGAGTGAGGTCATATAAGTAGTAAATGGAAGAACTAGCTTTTGAATCTAAATCATCTCACTTCCTATTTAGTGCTTCTCCCATTATACTATGTTGTTTCAAGTCGATAAACATTCATTCAGTTATATTCCGTATATATATATATTCATTAAACTCACACTATATACAAAGCATTGTGCTAAGCTTTTCAGGATTTAAAATGAGAAAAGTCATGTTATGCACTGTGATTATGAACTGCTGAATTGACACTTACCATGAAAAGAGCTTCCAGTTTATAGGACACATGTCATTGGAATCTGACCTTTCTTTTTTTCCTCTTTAAAAGTCTACCTTTCCAAGCCTAGAACTTTTACCCTTTTCCTCAATTTGCTGAATGTTGGTAAAGTTACCAATTGTAGCTACTGCAATTTCTGCCTGAAGGTTATCTGAGAGGAAAAGAGTCATCTAGCTCCTGTAAAGGTTAGTATTTACCTTTGGAAGAAAACACAAAAAAATTAAATGGGTGTGCAGGGAAGGAAATTGAGGTATAGGAAATGACATTAAGATATAAAAGGAAACATCCAAATGACATCTTTTTCCCCAAAAAATAACATATTTAAAATAAAAGGTGACAAATAGAATTTAAACAACCAAGATCATAAGGTCTAATCTCAGATTAATTAAATTAAGAGGTAGCTGATGGTTCTAAATGAGTGCTAGATGGGAGTTGTAAAAGCACTGAGCTGTGAATAATTTGTGACTTTTATATCCCTTTATGTGGATAAAAGCAGAGCAATGATGTGAACATAAAGGTTCCATATTGTTCTCATTTCATATGTGCCCCCGTGGAAGATAGCATATGAACCCCAGAGAGTAAGCACAATGTGTGTGTGTGTGTGGGGGGGGGTGTTTATCCATGATTTTCATTTTATAAGAGTCACTGCTTCACATTTACTTTCAGTCAGGAACAAATGCAAACGGGGATCATTTTGTGTCCTATGTCAACCGTTTTTCCTATCTTCTCCCCTCTACCCCTTCATTATTTATATTCAATAAAAACACAGAGTCCTTTAAATCCAGAGGCAAACATTTGATTTACATTTTGTAAATTACAGAAACACAGGCCTGGCTATGTCATCTTAATAATGCTGACATAATCAATGTGTGGATTAGGCATTTTGCAGGTGGTCTACAATGAATTCTTAATCTTGGGAAGATTTTCTTACTGCAACCCAACACACTTGCCAAATGAACTCAATGGAAATGTAAGCTAATTTTAAATCAACTCAAAACAAAGCAGAATTAGGAAGAAAAAATCTGCATCAAAACTGACAGCTGAAAGTAGGGGGAAGGAGAAGACCCATGCAAAACATGCCCTGATAAAAATGATTTTTAATTATGCCCTTCATGGTTTGTATTATCCATCCCCATTATTCTCTTCCAAACAAATGCGTATAAATAATAGTGGTTTTTCCCACCCCCAACCAAAATAAGACTTCAATAAAAAAGTGAAAGTCCACAAGGAAAATCCATTTCTTCAATTTATGCTTCTTTTGATTATGCAATTTGTTAAAAACTTAATATTGAGCCTCAGTACAACCAACCTTGCTTAGCAATTGTTTACCTTTCATTAATTTCAATACATGAAATGCTTTTAAGAGCATCCTTGAATCTTTGAACCTTCCAAGATATCTTGGAGTTTACTGGCAAGATATTTTTTTTTGATGACCTTGGGGGGGAAAAATTGATTCTCATTGGCCATCAAGAGGTCCTAGACCAAGCTCCATTTAGTCACTATTAAGGTACAGATAGACATAGATTGAATATAAATAGCAATCATTTCTACTGTGACCAGAAATCCTGAGAGTCTTTGCTTCCCAGATTTATTTATTTAGTTTTTAGGTGTAAGAAGAGATTATTTACCTGAAATGCTACCTCTACTTAATCAATGAATGGGTGCAGCCTCAGTCAGACTGAGACCTATTGAAGACCTTAGCCAGCCCAATGGGAGATCCATTGCATCCAAGGCTTTCTCCAGTTATCCTGATCCACACAGATGTTTCTGAAAGGGAAACTGAGGCAGGTGACCTTGTATAGCCCTCCTTCACTTAAATCCAATTCACTTGCATGTCATGGTATCCCCTCCCTGATGTCATGGTTACTCTTCCAGAATGAAGAACAAACAACAACAATAACATGAAATACTATAACTACCTGCTAGCCACTCTCCCTACATCCAACTTTGCTTCTTTAATCTGTTTAAGTTGAGTCCATTTCTATAGCTCTTGTGCCATTACAGAGAAAGGGTATAATAGATTTCCCTCCCTTTCATTCTCTATCCCTCTAGGACAGTTCTGAGGAACCACAAGGGTACCATAGAAAACCAAACAGCAATTGACATTGCCTATAGAAGAATTGTCAATACTTGTGGAAATAGAAGACCAAAAATAAGTCTAGTATCATTTGTCAGGTCCTTTCTTCTCTCCAGATTTTTGTTACACTGCTTTTTCCTTATTTTCTTCCTGTATGTCACCCTGTTCCTTCTCCTATTCTGCCCTGATTCTTCATCCATCTTTTGTCCTTTAAATATCTTAGCTGCTCCTCTTGTCTTTCACACTATATATACTCTTACTTAATGATTTTGTCTTTATCTATGATTTAATTATCATTTCTATACAGATGATTCCTAGGTTTATGTATATAGTCCAAATTGTTCTGCTGAGTTATATCCACACATCTATAATTTCCTCTTAGACATCTCATATTGGATGTCTTATAAGTGTCTCAGACTCAATGTGTACAAACCCAAAAACATTTTATTTCCTCCCTATATAATATCCCTGTATCAACTACTCTATTACTGTCAAAGACTCCACCTTCTTCCCAGTCATCCAGGCTTACAACTTTACAATCATTCTCAATCTCATTTTCATTTGCCCTACATAAACAATTAATCTCTGAATTTGGGATCTTCTTTCTTTACAAAACTCACGCATATATTGCCTCTTCTCCTTTCAAACAAGTCATCACTGTAGTTTTGGGCTCTGTTATCTTTCATCTGGACAACTACAATTGCTTTCTAACTGGTCTCTACTCCCATCTGTCTTCCATTCAGCTGTCTCTTGTTATTGTTCTAAATTGTTTTTCTGATAATGTCACTCCCTTGCTGAATGAGTTACATTGGTTCTCTCTCACTCGTTGCATCAAATGAAAAGTTCTCTGGCATATAAAGCCCTCCACAACCAGGTTTCTTCTCACTTTTTTTCCCCCCAGCTCAGTATACCTAATTTCCCTCATTGAACTCTGTGAATCAGCTACTCTTGATTTCTTTTAGTTCCTTAAGGACAATACTCCATCATCTATCCTTCTGTCTTCTAAACTCCCTATCTTGTTTTCCCTTGTCTACTTAAAGGCTCAATTCAAATTTCATATCCTACAAGACATCATCCTTGGCCTCCCCAGCTGCCTCCATTTCAAATGACTTTCATTTACTCTGCATGAATCTTCACTTACATATTAGTTGTTGCCTTCTCTATTGGAATGAAAGTTCAATGAGGGAAGATAATGATTTTTTAAATTAATTTTGTTTTGTTTTTGAGTTTTTAAATATCCCCAAAGCTTCACAATATATCTGACACTTGTAAGCACTCAATAAGTCCTTGTTTTTTCACTGACTAGCTTGCTCAGTGAATAGTATATTTCTCTTAGTGAAGAAATTATTTTACTCTCTTCCAAATGTATTTGATTTTCTTCCTTCCAATCACTGAATATAGAGCTACAGACACAAGCTAGAGGCTACCCTTAAGGCTAAGAATATATTTTCTTAAAATAATTTGATTTTACTTTGGGTGATCTTGATAAAAAAAAATGCCAGTGATTAAAAATAACCATAAATTTCATTTTCTGTGGTTGTGCTAGCCAGAAGTGTTATAGGCTTCTTACCCAAATTATTTTTTCCTTGATTCTATGATGCAGTGGTGGAAATTGTTTGTATATTTCTTTGAAAGTAAGATTGAATTCAGTAGAATAGGGTATGAAGGAATCTGGGGTATAAATTATCCATCCAGCCCTTGAGGATATTCTGACAAAAACCTTGAAAATATTGCTTTAGTCAGCAAGATACCTCATAATTGCTGTAGAAGCTATAAATTCTGAAGGATGGTGTGGGGTTATCTACTGCTTCATATTTAGGCACTTCTTTAACATGCAGCAAACACCCGTACTTAGTGAGGATAAAAAAGAACATCAACACTGTCTTCAGAGATAGTGGGGATTTTTTTTTTTTTTTTTTTTTTTTTTTTTTGTGCCTCAGAATACAAATCACATCAAAAGATGCACTGATGAGGAGATGATTTTAACCCGGAGCAGTTGATTATTGCTCAGGAGGAAAATAGAAATGCAGCTGTAAAGGCAATGGTATTGTCAAGCTTCTTTGAATATTTGTACTTTGCCAAAACTTCTCATCGGTGTGAGGAAAAGTGGGAAAGGAAATTGACTTGACTTCCTCAGCATAGTCTTTAAATAAAAGACATTTCCTGAGGATCGTATAATCTCAATTGTCTGAACATGTTTAGTGCTTATCTTCCTCCTCCTTCCTACCAACTCAACAGAGACTGAAGTTGAATCTTCAGTAGTTTTGTTTTGAAAACACCAAACTGCACAAACGAATATGGTTCTGCTGGGAGGCAGAAAGGGAAAATAAGTGTGTTAAACAGGCACTTTATGTATGGCATGTTATGATTCATTTCTAATCATCAATTTAAGAACTCTCCTCCCCCTTTTTTCCTCACTCATGCTGGACATAACCTTTCTTATAGTCATCATTATTACTAAAGAACTTGGAGTTAACACATCTAAAGGGAAAGTTTAATTTGACAAGGTGGGTAATAGTTTTCCCCCTTGAGTTTCCATTACAAGATGTGGAAGAAGGCAAATGTTTTTGCCGCAGACAGAACACTAGCAATTTTCTTCATCTTTAAAGTGTTTATAAGTGGGGGGAAAGATCACCTGAGCCTTAGGGACATTTTTAAGTTTTTATTTTCTCTCTGCCAATATCTGTCAGGGGAGAGCTAAATGAGCCTGCTTCCTCCTTATTTTGTGCTTTTCAGTTCAACTAACATTCGAATCCACCATTCTCATCATGATAAAGACCAAAGACACAGTAAACCTCTGACTGTCAGTCTATAAGTTTGTTTTAGATTTCTTCTAAGGAATATTTCCACCAATATTCTGAAATGCAAAAATAGAATACAGTGGGAGTAAAAATAAGAATTCTGCTTATGTTTATAGGAGAATGAAGAATGCCACTATATCATCATCTTCATCCTCACTGCCTTGTTTATCACAGCAAGGTCTTTTTAAAAAGAAATATTTTATTATAAATATAACAAAGAGGGGGCAGCTAGGTGGTGCAGTGGATAGAGAACCAGCCTTGAATTCAGGAGGACCCGAGTTCAAATATGATCTCAGACACTTAACACTTCCTAGCTGTGTGACCCTGGGCACGTCACTTAACTCCAGCCTCAGGGGGGAAAAAAAAAATAAATATAACAAAGAACAAAAAATGAGCATTACCATAAACTAGCAGAAAAACAAAACTTAAAGAAAGGACTATGAAAATGTGAATCTTGATTATATAAGCCCATTTAAAAAATCATGTTAAATTTATTGTGGTCATATCAACATCACACTGATTGTATGAATCTCCTTTTCTCTGTGTATTTTTATAATTTTTTTCATTGGTGCTCTGTTATTTCTTTAATTCTTTTTTTTTTTCCTCTTTGGTTTCCCTGGTCCTCAAGAAACTTAACCTCTGCTAGTCTCAGAGTATAATTATAGCATCAGCATCTTCAGTTGCTAAAAAATGTATGTCTCATTTTATACCTCTAGATCATCACCTCTCTATGGAGAGGTAAGAAGCATGGTTAAAATGTTTCAGAGAATGATATTCCAACAACTTCAACAACTGTAATTTCCCTTTTATGTTTGTTAACTTTGCCAATCTAATAGGTAGGAGGTGAATCCTCAGAATAATTTTAATGTGCATTTATCTTAATATTAGTGAGTTGGTGCATTTCAAAGTCATTTATAAACTGAATTTTTTCCTTTTTAAAACTTCTTGTTCATATCTTTTGACCATCTTAGACACATTTGTAATGAGATGTCCAAATAGGATATTGCATCTGAAAATTCACAGAACATACCATCTTGGAGTTGAAAGGTCCCCAGAGACCCTTCTAGTTCAAATATTAATGTACAAGAATTCTGTTTGCTACACTCTCACCAAGCAGTCAGGTAGTCACTGCTTGAATACTTCTAGCCCACTACCCCAAGAGAGCTTTTCCCACTCATGAACATTGCTAATTCTTAGCCAGATTTTCTTCATATCAAAAACAAATTTGCCTCTCTGAAATTTGTACTGATTGCTTTTAATTTCTATTTTAACTGAGCAGCATGTTCATAATATAAATACAAATCAATATTATTATTTTATGATAATGAACATAATGCTATTATTATATAAAGATTCTATTATGTGATCAACATACAATAGAATTATTACAGAAGAGAGTCAGTGGCCTCCTTGGTTAATAAAACAAAAATAAACCCGAGCCTCCAAATCTAAATACTCCCTTAATAAATATTGATATATTGGCTACTAGAAATGGATGAAAAAGATGGTGGCTAGTAAGGCAGCAATAAGCAATGATAGGATTAGAGATTGATAGATGGAAGAGGATGGAAGAGCCCCCTTAGCTCAAAGACCAGTTAGTTCAATCCCCTCATTTTAAAGATTAGGGATTTGAGACCCTGGGAGATCATGATTTACCTGAGATCAAACAGATAGCAAATATTTGAGATGGAATTTGAATCTGCTTTTTTCTGATGCCAGAGCCAGCAAACTTTTTAGCTTCCCTACCTTTATTTAGCCACTTTCCCCCCAAAAAAGTCTAATTTTTCTTAATTATATTCCCTGAAAGCAGTTTTTGTATGTAAAAAATCCTTGATTTTCTATAGATGAACCTACTGAGGGCAAAGATACCGAGTATGTTACTTTCTACCATAGTTTCTTTTTAATTAATATTACTATGTATATAATTATAATTTAAAATGCATGAGTACTAAGAGAACATTAAAATTAACATCAGATAATGCATGAAATGTAGTAAGACATAACCTCATCTTGTAAGACTTACCATTTACAGGAATATTACAATTGTCACCAGGGAATATTACATAAATTAATTTTGTTCTAACTTTTCAGACACATTATTAAGGTTAACTAATGTGATGATAACAATGTCCATTGAATAATAAAACTCCAAATAATATAATTATATGATAGATTATAATTCATTGTAAAATTAAAGAAAAATGTCAACTATTAAAAACAATTTGCTTGTTTATTTCCTGATACTGCATTATCAAAACATTAGTAACATGTTTTAATATCAGAAAATTTCATGTTTTAACACACACACACACACACACACACACACACACACACACACACACACACCTGCACACACATTTATTTTTTCAAATCACAGATTAGAGCATTGAGGTTTAGAAGTTATTAGATAGGTTATAACTTTTGTATCTTCATCTGAAAAATGAAAGTTTTCGATGAAATGACATGTACAATTGTAACCCCATCTTCTGAATGAAAAATTAGAGAAGATAGCATGAAAAATATATTATTTTTTGCAAATTAATTTTTTTATTTAGAATTTTTTTCCACAGTATATATGCATGAGCAATTTTTTTTATAACATTATCCCTTGTATTCAGTTTTTCCAAATTATCCCCCCCCTCCCTCCACTCCCTCCCCCCGATGACAGGCAATCCCATACATTTTACATGTGTTACAATATAACCTAGATACAATATATGTGTGTAAATACCATTTTCTTGTTGCACATTAAGTATTAGATTCCAAAAGTATAAGTAACCTGGGTAGATAGACTGTAGTGCTAACAATTTACATTCACTTCCCAGTGTTCCTTCTCTGGGTGTAGTTATTTCTGTCCATCATTGATCAACTGGAAGTGAGTTGGATCTTCTTTATGTTGAAGATATCCACTTCCATCAGAATACATCTTCATACAGCATTGAAGTGTATAGCGATCTTCTGGTTCTATTCATTTCACTCAGCATCAGTTGATTTGCAAATTAATTTTACAAATAGACTTTCCTCCTGAAATCAGTATTGGCAAAGAAAGCTTGATGCATATATGACTATTATTTTTCTTAGTTTCTAATTATGTCATTTTCTGGTTCTGAGCTTTATTCTGAAAGGGCAGAGTAGATATCTCATACTAGGACTTTAGAAGGAAACAAAATACAGACAAAGATACACATGCCTAGATATATATTATACTAAAGTGAAAAATTTAGGTAATTGTGTTTAAAAAAAAAAAAAAAACACACACTCCAAGAAACTGGATATATTGGGTCAGTACATGGTAACCAAAGGAAAAGACAAAAAGTGTATTTTGGCAGTGGAGGATGACTTTATGACTTTTGGTATCAAGAATATAACCACAATAAAAAGTCCATTTTCCCATGTCTGTAACTCCTCCATACTCCCATACCTCCCTATCCTTCCTCTCCCTCCAACCATTGAATCTTCTTCAATAGAAGAGAATGAATTTTAGATAGAGCATGTAGAATGCAAGGAATTTCTTAAATCTTGAATAATCTTCTACATTTCAACCACATTATTCCCAGAGCTAATGCCCAGAATATGAGTTATCAATAATTACTAAACACAAATTATATGGTAAATTAGTCATTTATCAAGTTCTTCACAAAACCATCATTAGCATTTAATAGTTTATATCTCTAGCTACACACAAGTTCCCTATGAACTAATTATTTGTTACTGACATCTGTGAATGTTATGTCCAAATAGAATATGTGGCTTCATAATTCCAATTCCATTTTCTACTATGAGCTTGTTATGTCAGAGGGCAGGGCAAACAAGAAGTAGCACCATAGACTACATAATATTCCATTAGGGAAAAAATGCATATATAAAGACTGTTTATTTAATCTGGTAACAGTTTGGTGAATTCCCAGTACTTGAGAAGTACTTGCGATAAAAACAAAATCATTGACTTTTACAAAAATATCTTTGTTTGAAGTTCTTAGAATTTTCATGAGATTATAAATAGCAGTGAGTCATAGAAATAGAATGGAAATAAGGAACAGAAGATTGAAACCAAGAAGCAGGTAATTGGTTAGGAATCAACACAGGACACACTGTCCTCCATCTTCCATGGCCTTTGTACTGAATTTCTCCAATGTTTGTAATGAATCCTCTTCTCTTTGGACCTCTTAAAAGTCTTTCCTTCCTTTAAAACTCATTCAGCTAATATCTATCATCTAAATGCAAATTACATGTCATTTTTCTAGCTACTAAAATTACTTTATATTTATTTTATGGTCATTATATAATGTATGTCTGTATGTACACGTTGACTCCCTTTAATCAACAGAATATTCACTGTGTCTACAAGATGTAGAATGAAAGCTCTTTGAGAACAGGGACTGCTTTGTTTTGGCATTTTGTCTTTGTATTCTCCAGTCCCTAAGATGGTAACATTAGATTTCCTTGTTGCTTGGTAATTCATAATGTTATCATTAAAGGTGGTATGATTCAGTAGAAAGTATAAGACATTTGTACTCAGGGTTCTTGGATTCAAATATAGGGCTGCAAATTAGTTACCTATTTTCACCTTAAGAAGTCAATTACAATATCTTCTCTGTTTTTTGGTTTGTTTTTTTTCATTATTTCCTTTGATATCCTTGACTTTTTGTTTTTCCAAATGAATCTTGGAATTATTTTTTTCTCATCGAGTAAAAAATATATTTTTGGTAATTTAATTGGGATAACATTGAATATATAAATTAGTTTGGGTAAAAGGTCATTTTAATTATATTGACCCTTCCTAGCTGATAATTAATCTTTCTCCAATTAGTTAAATCTGATTTTGTTTATAGAAACAGGTGGCTTTTTAAAAAATAATATTGCTTATATAGTTCCTGTGTTTGTTTTGGCAGGTGTACTCCTAGGTATTTTATACTGTCAAATTATTTTAAATGGGGTATGTTTATTACTTCTTCTTGCAGAGTTTTGTTTGTGACATATAGGAATGCTGATCATTTATATGGATTTACTTTATATTCTGCTACTTTCCTAAAAATTATTAATTGTTTCAACTAACTTTTTGGTTGAGCCTTTGAGTTTATTCAAATATGTCATCATATTGTCTTCAAAAAGAGATAATTTTATTAGCTTATTACCTATTTTGATTTGTTGTATTTATTTTCCTTCTCTTATTGCCATTGCTAGGATCTCCAAAACAATAATGAATAATATTGGTGACAGTGGGCTTCTTTGTTTCACACTTGTTCTTACTGGGAAAACTTTTAGCTTATCCCCATTACAAGTAAAGCTTCTTGATGATTTTGCATAAATGCTTTTTATCAATTTAGGAGAAAATACACTTATATCAATACTTTCAAATTAAAAAAAATTTAGTGTTGATCTTTAGCAAAAGCTTTTCTTACATCTATTGATATAATAGTGTGATTTAAAAAACTTATTGTTTTTTCTTATTTTAAACTATCCCTGAATTTTTGGTAAAAAAAAATTTCTAGTTAATCATAATGTATAATTTTTGTAATATATTGTTGCATATAGTTTTGATGATTGGCACTTTATGATATAATTTAAGATCTGATACAGTTAGGCCACCTTTCTTTTTAAATTTTTATTAATTCTCTTTATATTCTTAATAGTTTGTTCTCTCAGATGAATTTTGTCATTTTTTCTAACTCTATAAAATATTTTTTGGTAGTAAAGCAGTTTAGGCAGAATTGTCACTTTTATAATATTGACTCAGCTTACCCATGAACAAATTATGTTTTCTCCATTGTTTAGATCTAGCTTTACTTGTGTGAAAAGTGCTTTATAATTATGTTCATTTAGTTCCTGTATTTGTTTTGGCAGATAGCCTCCCAAGTATTTTCCATTGTCTACAGTTAATTTAAATGAATTTTAAATCAATTTCTTTTTCTATCTGCTGTGCTTTTATTACACAGAAATGATGATGATTTATGTAGGTTTGTTTTATATTCTGCAACTTTGCTGAAGTTCTTAAATATTTCAAGTAGTTTTTAGTTGATTTTTTTTTCATGATATGCTGTTTATTATCAAGTTCCATATTCAAAGTATTTACAAGTTAAAATTGGGATAAAAACCCCCTGCCAAATTCAGGTTTATTATAAAAAAATATGCAGTAATATTTCCATTTTCTTCTCTCCTTTGTAACTCCATTAGAATTAAAAATGAACCTCTGTATACTTTCTCTGTTGGTTTAGTTTTCAAATATTAACTATCAATTTCTTATGATTAGTGTAGTTAATAGCTATTATATTTTATGCATACAAGCATATAGTTAATGAAAAGTATAGATTTAAGAATTAACTTTTGTTTCAGGATGTGACATTTATAGATTCATTTTTCATTTTTACTTAAGAATAATTTTATGAACAAAAATATTAGAAATTTATGTTAGGAGACATTTAATTTATCTTCAAACCTCATATGAATATGTTTCAAATGTGTCATGCCATCAGTGACAGACTACACTAATAAATTTGTCCAAATTTTTATTATGTTGGATGTCATTTAATAGTAGAAGCAAAAATGTCTTTCACATGCTAAAATAATATTTCAAGCCAAGCTAAACACCAACTGTCCCAATTATGTCTGTTTTATGATGCCAGTAAAATAGTTTGAGCACAGAATGTGTGTGCAATGATTTCTACTTCACTAATGCCAAAATCTTAAAATGGCACTACCTGTGAAATATAATTGTATTTATGAAGGAATATTCAAGCAAAGAAATGGATCACAGAAATTTGCAGGTATATTCTCTTTCTGCTTAATATCTAAATTTGCAGAAAAATCTTCTGGAAGGGTCAGTATTTAATTAAACTTTTGTACTAAATGTTGCACACAGAAGCCGTTGCTTTTCCTCATAAATATGCCTTCTGGAAACTTCTGTAAAGCATGTAAGGTTTGAAGGATAGAAAAGCACATTTGTTATCCTAATTCAGAGATAATTGCTTGCCATTAGGTTCATAGGCATGTAAATTTTCCTCATTTCTGTGAGCTAACTTGTCAACTTCCTAAACTCTATCTCCATCTGCCCCTTTAGTGACAAGTTGAAAATCATTTTTTTTTCCCTCCACCAAAATGGTAATGACTGGTAAATGCAAATTTAAATGAAACCACAAGTATGAATGGAAAAATATTTTTCTGTTTGTCTGCCTACCTGCCTGTCTTATCTATCTGTCTCTCTGATAACAATAAGTTAAATTGGTCTTTGTTTCTTCCCCACCGCCCCTGCCCATCATTTAAATTTGTGCTTGTGGTAATGGTATAAGAAAATCATTGAATTTTTCAGTAATTATTTACATCATAACTAAGAAAAGGATATCGCTCATATTCTCTCATATAGGTACAGAGTAAATTGACTTTCTTGAATAAACTCTCATGGCAATATGTTGCCCCCCCCCCCCCATAAAGCTTTGTGTAGGCTTGTGAAAATATTTATAATCCTATTTGTAATCAGGGGAAAGCCTTGCATATTTGAAGAAATAGAGACTTTCTACTGCAGCAGAACAATCTATAGGGATATTGCCAAATGAGAAATGTGTCATAGTTGCCCCATAGTCATATTGTATTATCACATCCGTGCTCCTTCCCGTGCCTCATGGTATGAATAACTTGTTTTAGCACTATTTGGTCCTCCAACTATGGTATATTTCCACCAGTGAAAATAGACAAATGTTTTAATGCATAATTACAGGCCTCCATACCTAGAATGCACTTCTTTATCTACACTTCTTAGAATTTCTAGCTTCCTTCAAAGCACAGCCCAGGTGATACCTATAACATTAGGTCTTTCTTTGTCATTTAAGTACTATTGCTTTTCTCTTGAAGTCACACGTTACATATGTTTTTCATATACTTAAATGGATCCGTGTTAGTGTTCCAGACAGAATATAAGCTACTTCAAAGTAGAGACTATTTCATTTTTACCTTGGTATTCTCAATTCCAAAGTGCTTATTAATTGATTAATATATTGATAATTCATATTCCAATAGTGATTAAAAGTTTGCAAAGCACTCAACATACAGAAATAATACCCACAAGCATAAGCTGGTGTTATATTATGTTTTCCTTCACTCTAATCATTACCCTCTTTATTAATAAAGAAAATTTACTCATTTATATCTCCATAATAGCCCCTTATATCTATCCTGAATGTGAAAATGCACCATGTTTTGCGTTCCATAGACTTTTTTCCTACTTATGACACTTCTTTTATGGTGTACCTTTTGCTTCAGTTGGTACTCATCTAGATTCATTTCTATCTTTATGTGTCTTTGAGTTCAAGCATCCTTGCATGCACAGTTCTCAGTTGATCAATGTATATTGAAACCATATTATGTGCTTTTCTTTGAAAATTCTTTTTGTGTTTGTTGCTCTTAAGAGATACAATATTATTCCTAGAGACACAATGTCACTCTTTCAAGATACAATGTTGCTCTTATGAGATAGAATGTTCTCCTGGATCTATTCTTGGCCTCTGTATCAGTTTGCATAATACTTTCTCTACTTTTCCAAAATTGGCCTGCTGATCATTTCTTATACCACAATAATATTCCATTACAAGCATGAACCAGTTGTGGTATATGCTTGTAATGGAATATTATTGTGGTATAAGAAATGATCAGCAGGCTCCCTAAATTCCTATTTCAAATGCCTTTCTATTGTCCTGCCTCAATTGAGGTACCACTTCACAGCTCTCAGATTAGCTAAGATGACAGGAAAAGATAATTATTAATGTTGTGTGGGTGTGGGAAAACTGGGACATTGATGCATTGTTGGTGGAGTTGTGAACTGACCCAACCTTCTGGAGAGCAATTTGGAACTATACCCAAAAGGTTGTAAAATTATGCATATCTTTTGATTCAGCAGTGTTTCTTCTGGGTCTATCCCAAAGAGAGCATAAAAATGGGAAAGGACTCGTGTGCAAAAAATGTTTGTAGCAGCCCTTTTTTATGTCAAGGAAGTAGAAACTGGTGGATGTCCATAAATTGGGGAATGGATTAATAACTTACGTATATGAATGTAATAGAATATTACTGTTCTGTAAGAAACAATCATCAGGATGATTTCAGAAAGGCCTAAAGAGAATTACATGAAATGATGGTAAATAAAGTATGTGGAACCAAAATAACGTTGTATATGGCAATCACAAGATTATGTGATCATCAGCTGTGATAGATTTGGCTCTTATCAATAATAAAGTGATAATATTAAATAGACTTGTAATGGAGAGAGCCATCTGTCTCCAAAGAAAAGACTATGGGGACTGAATATGGATCACACCATAGTATTGTCACATTTGTTGTTGTTGTTGTTTGCTTTTGTGTTTTTTTTTTTTTCCTTTTTGGTTTAATTTTTCTTGTGCAACATGGTAAATGTGGAAATATGTTTAGAATTGCACATTAGCCTATATTGTTTGCTATTTAGGAAGATGGGAAGGGAGGGAGAAAAAATATAGAACACAAAATTTTGCAAGGGTGAATGTTAATTATCTTTGCATGTATTTTGAAAAATAAAAAAAAATTATAAAAAAGAATATATGAGTTCCATCCCATTAACATATTATTATTATTAATTCAGATAGAGTAAGTCTCTCTGAACTTAATAATGTTCCTTCTAGATACTAACTCTTGCAGTTGTGAGAGGGTCTAAACATTATGTCTGACATTATTTAGACTAATATTTTTCTTTTTCCCAAAAACAAAGCAACTGGCATTGGAGAACAGGGAGCTATCTAGCTGAAGCTAGAAAATGGAACTGATCTCTTATGCATAGACATAAAAGTATAAATATCTGCAAGATTCAAAATAATACCAATTTACTCAGACTGTGAATTTCAAACTCTCTTTACTTCTAATGTCTTCACATTATATATTACCTTAGTCTATGCTAGGTTTTCCTTCTTTATTTTTATTCATTTAAAAATATTTTTTAAACTTAATAATCATCAATAAATCAGTTAAGTGGCTCAGTAGATAGACTACCAATTCTGTAATTAAAAGGGCTTAGGGTCAAACCTGGCCTCACATATTTACTAACTGTGTGACCCTTGGGAAAGTCACTTCACTATGTTTGTCTCAGTTTTATCCTTTGTAAAATGAGCTGGAGAAAAAATCACAAATCATTCCAGTATCTTTCCCAAGAAACCTGCAAATATAGGTCAAAAGAGTCAAACAGAAATCACTGCAATAAAAACAACAAATCACCAATAAACATAAACATTTCAATTGACATAAAACAAAAAAAGATTATATATGAAACTGTGAATTTCTATTTTTATAACTTATGTCAAATTTAACATGATGGTAATTAGATTGCTACCTACTGTCTGAGAGAGGGGAAAAAACAAACACCTAAGAACTCAGTTAAAGAATTGACTCTAGAAAAGTCTAGGCTTTGGTTTTCTGTTTTTGCTAAAAGATTGCAACATTATTTTGATATCCCAGAAGAGTATCCCTGGCCAGAAAAAGAATGAAAAGGCCCAAAGAAGAAAAGCCCATATTGAAGCAGCCTTTTTTATCAGTGAATTTCTGTGCAAACTTGTCGTTGAAGAAAATAGAAGACACAAAGTCTTACAGTCTGGATTTCTTAGTTGCCCTGGACTGAGTCCCATACACAAGTGACCAAAATTCTCTAAGTTTGTGTCTGCTATCTCTCATGGATGCCATGTTCATCAATATAGCCCCAGTTTATAGGTAAAATATCATTATTATTAATATTTTTGCCTTACCTCATGAAATGTTCCTATTGGTAGTTGATGGAATATATCTTGATTGATTTGTTAAAGGAGAAGCATACTAGTGGGCATTCTATATCTAAATTATATTACCCTTACCCCTTAGAACCTTGACAGTGAGTTAAAGTAATAGCAACTCCTCTGGGAAATTCCCAGTTTAGCAATATTGATGCAGTTTGGATGAGTGAGACAAATTGAAGAGAAGAGGGAAAGAAAGGTCAGCCTATGTGCATGATATACTTCAAAAGCCACTTCTAGTTGTACTGAGTAGGAGAGTCCAAGTCAGGACTATTCAAGAGCTGATGGAACTATTTCAGAAAAAAAAAAAAAAATTAAAAAAGTTGCCATCCCAAAAGCCATTCAAAAGACCAAATTAGAAAAGGGAAAAAACTCTAAATAAGTCAGGCACAGTGCATAGTTTTGACTTCCTTTTCTAACTGTAGTCATTTCTTTGTTTAGCCACATTATTATTTTCTATCAGCACTTCAGGGGGTGGGGGTGGGGGGGAGATGTATCCTTCCTTTAGTATTAGGATTTTTTTTTTTTTTTTTTTTGGTTACAATGATGATGAGAAAAGTCCAAATGAAAGGTCTGAAAATGAATAAAAGTTTACCTCTCTGAAAAATTATGTTTTAAGAAGAAAGGTTTGGTTGTATTATGTTGGGGGTAAAAAGGTTAAGGAATTATTAGATCATTGACTTCAAATACTTTACCAGCTATTTGTCACTTTGTCTAAAGATTAAATGTAGAGAAATGGTTCCAAAACATTGTTGAAAGTGAAAATGAACACGCCTTCTTAATATTAGGTTTTAACAGTCCTTGGGAGGGTTCCCAAGGTGACCATAGTATGTCTTTCCTTAGAGAACTTTCAAGAAGGTGGAGAGGAATGTGTCCCCAGTGGTTTCTGGACAGTCACTCTGATCTGGTGACAAGCTGATGGGCTCACTTATGCCCCAAGGTCCCATCCATATCAGTGATTAACTCCATGAGATTATATTGACCACCACACAGCTCCATAGTTGTGAATTAAAAAGGGAACATGAAATCAATCATCACAAAAAACCTTTCCATATATACATAAATCTCAAAAGATAATGAGAAAAATCATTTTGGAAAGAGGTATCATTTTCTTGTTTTTTTTTTTTTCTTCCTCTCTCCCTCCCTTTCTCCTTCCCTCTCTCTCTCCCTCCCTCCCTGTCTCCTTCCCTCCTTCCTTTCCTCCTTTCCTCCTTTGTTTCTTTCTTTCTTTCTCTCTCTCTTTCTCTCTCTTCCTTCCTTCCTTCCTTCCTTCCTTCCTTCCTTCCTTCCTTCCTTTCTTTCTTTCTTCCTTCCTTCCTTCCTTCCTTCCTTTCTTCCTTCCTCTTTCTTTCTTTCTTTCTTTCTTTCTTTCTTTCTTTCTTTCTTTCTTTCTTTCTTTCTTTCTTTCTTTCTTTCTTTCTTTCTTTCTTTCTTTCTTTCTTTCTTCCTTCCTTTCTTCCTTCCTTTCTTTCTTTCTTTCTTTCTTTCTTTCTTTCTTTCTTTCTTTCTTTCTTTCTTTCTTTCTTTCTTTCTTTCTTTCTTTCTTTCTTTCTTTCTTTCTTTCTTTCTTTCTTTCTTTCTTTCTTTCTTTCTTTCTTTCTTTCTTTCTTTCTTTCTTTCTTTCTTTCTTTCCCCTTCTCCCTTCTTCCTCTCTCCCTCCCCCCCTTTCTTTCTTTCATCACATCTCTTTAGCACAGGCTTTTTTTTTTTTTTTTTCCTCTCTATAATGTCCTTATATCTATTTCAAAAAACAGGTTTTAGCACATCAGGTGATATTTTGCTTCCTGGAGCATTTAAATTAATTTTCTATTACCAATGCAAATGTGTACTTTCCAATTTACCCACTACACAATAAAATCTAATTTAAGGCAATTAATGTTCATTAATGGCCCCATCTGTATGTTTATCGCTTTATCCTTAAATACTGGAGACATGGTATCCATATTTTATAGCTCACTTCTTACCAGCATGAAATCTTATCCTTCAGGGAAAATGGGAGACTTACACATACTTGTATCTGATATTTTAGAGGGAATTATACTCCTTAATTTTTCTTAAGTTGAAGCTTTTAGAGCTATATTTCTCTTCATACCCAGAAGAAATGAACTGTTATTAGTATATTAGCATAGTTTTCTCGTCTTTGTGTGATTTGATATTGATGGGATACACATTTTTATCAAGAATTAATATGTCTTCTGACCCCCCAGATCCCTGTTATTCCCTATCTCTTGGCTTTGATTTGTAGTACACTTGTTATTTATATGTTATACTTATAATAATACATATATATGTATGTTATATTTATGTCAATACACTTGTTATTTACTTCTTTGTTTGTATGCTCAATCCACAAGTAGAATGTAAGCTTTTTAGGGCAGGGAATATTTTATTTATCTTCTTTTATTCCATCCCCAGGGCCTAGAACAGTGCCTTGCACATAAATAACTATTTACATAATTTTTCCCCAATGAATGAGTGAATAACAAAATGATTTCGGGCTGTGATATGATCATCACTGGACAGGTACACTCAATAATATCTCAGAGGAATGGCTGAATAACCTTAGCTCAGCCGCCAATACAGGTTAGATTAGCTGGCAGTATATTACAGAGAAAATTGTACTGGATCTAAAGACAGTAGATATAGGTTTAAAGTCATCCAGTAATATGGACAATGTGATATAATCTCCTTGCGTCTCAGTTTCTTTATCAATACAATGAGTGGTTGAGTTAAATAGCCTTTCAAGTCTTTTTTTTTTTCTCTCCAGATTAATTATTTTAGGTGACTTCTGAGGTTTCTTCTCTCTGTGCCTTGCAAGCATCTTAGTTGTACCCTTGGCTCAGAATGCTCCATCTCATTTTCATGTGTACTCTCCTAGTAAAGAGAGAGGGAGAGAGAATGGAGAGACCATGAATAGATAGGGCCAGAGAATGAGGTCAAGCTCCTTGCTGAATTATGAGGAAAAGAAAAGTAGATAGAAATAGATAGACCAATAAATAGATAAAAAAAAAAATTTAAATGGTTACTATATGCAAGACATTGTCTAAGCAATAGGGATTTAAATAGAGAGGATTCTTCCTATAAGCCACTTAAATTTTAATGGGAAAAGACAACATCAAAAAGAGATCTGGGAAAGGGTGGTACATGTGGAGATTAAGTTTGAAGATGTGGGGGTGTGGAAAGTGAGGGTAATGATAATGGTGGGTTTTATTTGCATTTCTTTAATCAATCATGATTTAGAACATTTTTTTCATGTGACTATAGATAGCTTTGATTTTTGCTTTTGAAAATTGTGTGTGTGTATTTTTTGGCCATTTATCAATTGCATAATGATTTTTATTTTTATAAATTTAACTCAGTTCTCTACATATTTGAGAAATGAGCCTTGATCAGATAAATTAGCTGTAAAACTTTTTGATACTGCTTCATTGTCTGTGAGACCTTTTTTAGCAAAATGTAGTCTCCCTGATTATCTCTTTTAATTAGGTCTCATTTTGCTTTTTCTTTGTCTGAGATTGTTACCACTGTCTTTTTTTTTTTTTTTTTTAACTTCAGCCTGAAGTATATTAGATTCTACCCAACCTTTTATTTTAATTGTGTGTTTCTGTTTCAAGTGTATCTCTTGTAAAAAATAGCATTGTTAGACTCTGGTTTCTAATCCATTCGGCTAGATGCTTTCATAGGTGAGCTTATCCCAATTATATTCACAATTACAATCACATCCCACAATCCACAATGGAGGGATTACTATTTCCCTCTATCTTGTTTTCTTCTGTTTATTCTCTTCTCCCTCTATCCCCTCCCCTGTTTTTATTCTCTTCCTTTCTCAGAAGTATGTTTTGCTTTTTGACATTGCCTTCTTTAATCCTCTCTTTTATCATTCCCTAAATCCATATATCTTAACCTCCTCCCCTTCTGTTTGCTAAGATGAATTTTAATGCCCAACTGAGTGTGGGGCATGTGTGTTGAACCGATTTGAATAAGATTTGAACCAATTCCAATAAGAATAAAGTTTAAGTATTTCATTCCACCTTCTATTTTTCTCTTTACTATAAAAACTCTTCCTTGTACATTATGTGAAAAATAAAAATTCCCATTTGCCTCTTCCTTTCTTCTTTTCTTCCTGTTCATTTCTCTTCTCACCCCTTAATGTATTTTGTCATCCCAATTTACATTCATGACTTTTGTCTATGTAGACTCTTTTTAACTATCCTGATAATCATAAAGTTCTTAGAGTTAAATGTATTATCATTCCATATAGGAATGCAAACAGTTTAACTTTATTGAGTCCCTTATGATTGTTCTTTCATGATGAACTTTTTATGCTTCTCTTAAATCTTGTGGTTGAAATGTCATATTTTCTATCCAGATCATCAGGAATGTTTGAAAGTTCTTTATTTCATTAAATGTCCATTTCCCCCCAAAGGATTGTACTCAGTTTTACTATGTAGGTTAATGGTTGTAATCCTAGCTCCTTTGCCTTCTAGGATGTTATAGTCTAAGCCTTCTGCTTCTTTAACACAAAATCTACTAAATCTTATGTATTACTTATTGTAATTTCATTACATTTGAATTGTTTCTTTATGACTGTTTGCAATATTTTCTCTTTGATCTGAGAACCCTGCATACATTTGTATATAACATTACTGAGAGCTTCATTTTGTTGTCTCTTTGAGGAGATAGTTGATTGGGCTTCTTTCCATTTCTATTTTACATTATTATCACTTTATGGTCAAGTTCTTTGTTGTGGTTGTTTGCTCATTATTCCTGCTTATTTTTTGACTTTGAAGTTTATGTTAAAGTTAGATTCTGCTTACCTGGGGAGGCATTATCCCAAACTTCAAGGTTTTTTTTTTTTTTTTTTTAATATTATACTAATTTTTTTTTTTAATTTTTAATACACATTTCTTTATGAATCATGTTAGGAGAGAAAAATCAGAGAGATTAAAAAAAAAACAGAAAAAAGTGAACTTAGAATGTGTTGATTTACATTCAGTCATTTTAGATCTTTTTTCTAGGTACAGATGACATTTTCTGTCCAAAGTCTATTGGAATTGCTTCAGATCACTGAACCACTGAGAAGAACCAAATCTTTCATAGTTGATCTTTGAGTATTTTTTTTTTTTTGCTGTTATTATACAAAATATTTCTGATTCTGCTTGTTTCACCCAACATCAGTTCATGTAAACCTTTCCAGGCCTTTCTAAAATCAGCTTGTTCATCATTTTTTATAGAACAATATTTCCATTACCTTCATTTACCATAGCTTATTCAGCCATTCCCCAATTGATGAGCATCTAATAAATTTCAAATTCTTTGCTACCACAAAAAGAGCAGCTACAAACATTTTTGCACATGTGGGTCCTTTTTCTCTCCTTTATGATTTCCTTGGGATATAGAATCAATAATGGCTCTGCAGGTCAAAGCGTATTCCCAATTTGATAGCCCTTTGGGTATAGTTCCAGATTGCTCTCCAGAATGGTTGGATCTTTTCACAACTCCACCAAAATGCATTAGTACTTCCAAGGTGTGGTTTCCTGGGAGAGGTCTGTCTAGGTCTGGACTATGTCTTTATTGAGGAAGAGCCCCTGTTGCTTTTTAGCTAGCAAATGTACCTTTTACTCTTGGAACTGTGATCAGAGACCCTGCTATCTTGTGAATGATGGAAAGAATTCCTCTCTACCTTGGAATTGTGTCCCAGAATTGTGACTATGGGCACTAGAGTTGCCAATGAGCAATAGGCCCTATACCCAGTGCCACAAATATTCCTTTGTAATCTCTTTCTGACTAGTCGTTTGACCCATCCCCCCTTACTAACTGGTCTGAGAGCTCCTGAAGCTGCTGCTGCTCTTGCAGCCTTCTCCAAAACCCCCCTCTGGTGCTCTTGCCCCTACAAGGGCCATTGCCACCCTTGTGCCAAAGACCTCTCCTCCTGACCTCCTAAGTTTTTAGTCTAGAAAAATATCTCATTCTGGCCTCTTGTTGGTTTTCTTGCTTCAAAATCTGATTTGAGGAGCTATTTTTAAGTTGTTTAGAATGGATTGTTGGGAGAGTTGAGTTGAGCTACTGCTTGTATTCTGCCATTTTTGAATTCAGTTTCAGATAATAACGATGAGAATCCTAAGGAAAATGGAACAATGGGGACATTTTATTTCAGTGCTCTATTTTTCTGCTTCTTAAACTTTTAAACGTTAACTATGAGGCCTCATAATTGAATGTAGTGGTTACAAATTTATGATTTATTGTTAGTTTGATTTGTATACCTATTTTATATACTAATATATGGGTTATATCACTGGGGACTCATAATTTTTTTTTTTTTTTTTTTTTTTGGCAAAAAGGGTGGCTAATGGGTAAAGTTTAAGAAGCCTGTTATAATTGGTAAATTGGACATCACCATCTTCCTGCCAACTATATTACCTATAATGGGAAGAGAAAGGAGAATCAACTTTCCTTCTCTATATGCTTCTCAACTTTGTAAACTTAAAATAAATCTTCTTTCCTAACCACTATCACTTAATTTAATAATAATCACATAATCACTTTATGTTCTGATTTCTTCTCCCATACTATAAGCTATTTCCCATGATTTCATGATTTACCAGCTCGTTGGTCACTAATACAATATTAAATAGAATTAGCTAGGACAAAGCAATAAGTGTAACATACCTTTTCCATTCCCTAAAAATAAAAATAGTAAATGAACCCTTCACAGAGCCATTGAGGGCTAACTCATAAGTTCATAAAATATTTCTTAGCTGGTCATGTGCTGCTTTACTATTAGGACTCTTCTATTTTTTAAAGTGTAGTTTTCCTCAGTATTTTTATGCCTGCTTTAAAGCAAGCTATTGACTCGTTTTTGCGATTTTCTTGCATTACTCTCATTTCTTTTCCCAATTTTTCTTCTACCTTTCTTATTTGATTTTTAAAATCTTATTTGAACTTTTCCAGAATTATTTTGGGGTCTGAGACCAATTCCCAATTTTCTTTAAGACTTTGGATGGACTATTTTTGACTTTCTGGTCCCCTTCTGAATTTGTGCTTTGATCTTCCCTGTCATAACAGTAATTATATGGGCAGGATCTTTCAGAATAGCACATGGCTTAACATCATTCTGAATCTTACAAGGTCATAATTTGGTCTGTTCTATCTCCTGATATCCATTCATCCAATATCAAAAAAAAAAAAAAAAAAACTTAGACAAAAATAATTGCCCAGTGTTAATGGCCCATGGCAGTCAAGGTTATGTGATAATGTAATATAACAGTATCTGTCATTACAGCTACTTTTCTTCTCACATGGAGTCTCATAGGATTTCTTCTTCCTCTTCATTTAAAAATCGCATTTCATTATCATTAAGCAAATTGACAAAAAGTATTTTTGTAAAATATTTTGTAAAAAAGTATTCTGAAGGGGAATTAGGACTTCTCTAACACTGATCTCAAAGTAGGCCCACCAAATATCCACATGGGCAGATACCATGTAGAGTAGATAATATATGCTCTTAGGACTTTAGCCTTATTGGTCAATCCTACTTGTATACTTGCACCAGCACTTCACATAGTGTTTGACATATAGTCAGCATTTAATAATACTTTGCCTTTGAGAGAAACAGATGGCATAATGGATGGGAAATTGTACCTGCAGTTAGGAAGTACCAAGTTCAAACCCTGCCTTAGACAATTACTAGCTCTGTGGCTATGGGCAGGTCACTCAACATCTTGTTTGTAGCTTAATTGAACATTTTTGTTTTTATGTTGTCTCCCTTATTAGAATGTGAACAGAATTGTGTTTTACCTTTCTTTATAACACCATCATTTGACACAGTCCCTGGCACATAGTAGGTACTTAATTAATATTTGACTCAAAAAATATTTCATCTCCAGTTTCCTCATCTGTAAAATTGAGATAATAATACCCTACACATACACACATTTTTACATAATTGGGATAGCTAAATGGATCAGTGGATAAAGCACTGGATCTGTCTTCAGGGAGACCTGAGTTCACATCTGGCCTCTGACATTTACTAACTGTGTGGCTTTGGACAAGTTACTTAACCCTATTTGCTTTGTTTTCCAAATCTGTAAAATAAGCCAGAGAAGGAAACCAATCCATAATCTTTGCCAAGAAAACCCTTTGGCTAGTATGGTTGACAAAGAGTTGGACATGATCGAATGACTGAACAATAACATTACAGAGTGATAGTGAGGATCAAACAAAATGGGATATGTAAAGCTCTTTGAATATTTTAGAATAATTGTGTGTGTGTGTGTGTGTGTGTGTGTGTGTAGGTGTGTGTATATATATTAGCTATTATTATTATTAGTTACTATCTCTCTGTCTTTATCTCTATGTTTTTGTCTCTTTGTCTATCATTCTCTCTCCCTTTAAGTATTTTTTTTTCCTACACATACACATATATGTATATGTGTCTGGAATATAATAGGCACTTAATATATATTTACTGATTGTTTGATGGCTCTTCTCTATATAATCTCTCTCTGTCTCTCTGTCTCTCTCTCCCTCTCTCTCTCTCTCTCTCTCTCTCTCAATCTCTCTCTCATCTATATCTTCACTAACCATTGGTAGACTGGGTATTGCTGTCCCAGATGCTGTCTCACTGGACACATTACCTCTGTCAGTCCTTGCTCTGTTGGACACAATTGCTTTCAGAAACTGCTCCACTAAACATGTGGTCTCTCCTGGGGAGTGCTGGGCACAGAGCCACTGAGCACATGGTTGTGAGGTTTTTCTCCCTTTATTCCAAGTTTCTAGTTTCAGTTGAAGTCTTTGGCTATGATGCTATTTCTTCCTTATGAGAACTATGGGTTCTCCCATGCTCTCTTAGTTAAATATAAAGAACTTTTCTTTTTTAGGAAAGTAGTCTATCTTTTCCCAAGTTATAATATCAGCAATAATCCTCTGAAGGGAAAAACTTCAACAAATAAATGTGTGTGGCGTGTGTTTGTATAACTGAATGACCTACCTGTTTCTTTCCAAATCAAGGCACCTCCAGTTAAGACTTCATGTTGATCTTTACTTTAAATTAAAATTCTTATCTTTGGGTTTGGGTCTCTATAAGTAACCTCATTAATTTATTTTGAGCATTCTGTATATTTACCTAATTCAATCTCTGAAAGAGAAACTGCAACTGTTTGACATAACTCCAAATAGCTCTGGGCTTTGGTATTTCTTTAGTTTAAAAAAAAAAACACAAACAAACAAACAAAAAGCTGAATTTCTATTTCCCAATCCATCTTAATTCTAGGGACTTCTAATTCCATCTGTTAATTATTGTGTATATTGTTTCTTTGTATTTATTTGCTTTAATGTTATCTTTCCCCATCATATTGTGAACTTCTTAAGGATAGGGACTTCTTTTTTGTATTTTTACCTCTTTTAGTATTTCCTTTTACCATTTATCTTCTTCATCTTTTTGTATTTCCAGTACCTTAGTTCAGTGCCTGGTACATAATAGGAATTTAATAAATATTTACTGATTGATTGTTTGATGACTTTACTATGTAGAGGGATGGATGAATGACAGGTTGGTGAAAGACCACTGTCCATCCTAATTTCCCAATCATTTTCCTTTCCTTAGTCAATGTATAAACTAATGAATTTGTACTTAAATATTTGCTAATGGGGAACAGCAAAAGAGGGGAAAGAAGTATGTGACCCATAAGCCTTATTTTCAAATTTTAATTAATGTTTTACTGACCCACAGACTGATTTCTTACAAGCAATTATTTTTAGGTACTAGGCCTACAGCCAATGCTGATTTGTCATGCATGTAATGTACATTTTAGCTAATGTGTGAAACCAGTCAAGGTCAGTGTTAGCCTTCTAACCTGAAGATTAAAGGAGCAAATCCAAGCAGGAGTTCCTTGTTAAAAGTTAAATTGGGTTGTATATTACTTGGCTTAATCAACTAAAGAGAATCTGTTGTTTTCTTTTTAAAAATGAAAAATGCTTTTTCTTTTTATAATATTGAGATAGAATTTTTATTGTTTTTGTATGATGGATATACAGCAATAATACTTTCCCTAGTACTGTATTTAACAAGAGACTCAGCTTGCTAGGTAAAAATCAAAAGAGGAGATTTTCTTGGCATTCTATCCACAATCTTTTTTTTTTTTTTTTTTTTTTTTTTTTTGATGTCCTTTTCCTCTATCCTCTCATGGCAATAGCAGCATTTGGTTGATAAGTTTATCTGCTGAGCAGGAGGTGAGTAGGCTGGTGCCTTCTTATTGGCCATGAATTTTTTTTGGCCTCTTGATTTCCTGTTAGAAGTATCCTTTTTGGGGTGGGGGGAGGGAGTGTTTTGCAATATTTTCTTCTTTGTGACTGGAAAATAAAGTGAAAATACCAAAATAGTGACTTCAGAAATTTTTTCTTCTCTTATGAGAATTCTTTCTTCAGGGGGAAAGCTTTTAAAAGATTTTGCACAGCTCCAACTATACTTAAGATTTTGCCTCCAGGCATGTCATGTTAACATTTGTTGATAGTTATTTATGCATATCTATATATACTTACAGACCAAAATATGGAAGAAAAGATTCTGTAATATATGTCTACACTTAGAAAGATGATTCCTCTTTTGTCAGGGAGTAAAAGTAGAAGAAATAATGTAATATATCTAAAACTACCACTTAAAATTTTAATTAATCCTATCCTTACCCACATATTGATTTCTCTCTAGCAATTATTTTTAGGTGTTGGGGCTAAGACCTGTGCTAATTTTCATGCATGTAATACACATTGATCATGTCAGACTTGTCATTCTCACAGCAAATGAAACTAGAATATAAAAAAGGAAGTTGCAATTAAATGAAGGAATGATTTAAAGGTTCTTGGTGAGGTAAATGAAGGAGTTGCTTTTATCTTGTATCTAATGGCAACAAAAAATGTCATCTCATGGGCTATGTGGCTATTCTATCTTGCAGAATCCATTATGATTCTACTTTATTCAATTCAAAATCATTATGCATTTTTTTAAGTGCAAATTACCAATAAATGTCAGGAATATAAAGATTGAAACAAATTACTTCTTAAGTTGCAGGAATGTATTCTACAAAGTTATAATAATTGTGCACAACATACAAAATAAATATAAAGTGATTTTGTAGAACCAAAATCCAGGGATGAGGAAATTAAGACTTTGTGTAGGAAGTGATAGTTGAGTTGAGACCTGAAGGGCACTAAGGATTTCAAAGAAGGGAATTAATGAGGGAATGCAGTTTGGGAAAGAGGGACAAAGGATCAAAGTGGAATGTTGACAAAGAGTCAGAGGTAGAAAATGGAATGCTTCGTATGGTGAACAACAGGAAGACACTTTTGGCTAAAGTATATTAGGGAGGATGAAATAAATCTGGAAAGGTGTGCTAAACCTAGGTTGTGAAAGATTTCAAGTTCCAGACTGATGAGTTTATATTTTTACTCATAGGCAATGGGGAGCCATTGAAGCTATTGGAGGAGCAAAATAATAAGGGCAAAGGAGAGTGCTTGCAAAGATTTTTTTTTTTTTTAATTACACTGAAGAGCAGAGGTGTCAAACTTTCTGGAGATAAACAGCCAACATCTGGAAAGAGACCAGAACCAGATTAAAATGTCCCTAGGATTTGCTTAACAAAATATATAAAAATACTAAGCCAATGTGAAGGCTTCAGGAATCCATTTCTATTTGAGTTTGACACCATTAGTATAGAGGTTTGATTGTAATGGGAAGACACTTGAAATAGGAAAACCAATAAGAAGAGTATTTCTGTAATATAAAGAAGGTAAAATAAATATAACTTCATCAAGTGATTAAATATGGATAGTGAAAAAGAATAAAGAATCAAGAAAGACTCCAAGGTTTCAGAACCAAGAAACTGAAATGATAGGGGATCAGTAACAGAAATAGGGAAGTATGGAAGAGAGGTAGTTTTAGAAGGAAAAGTAATGTTTCACTTTGGACACGTGTTTGAGGTACCAATGGTATGTATAACTAGATAGATACTTAGAGCAGGCAATTGATGATAAGGATAGAGTTTCCATTAGAGTTTAGGAAAAACATAAAGACTGAATATGTAGAATCTGAGGTTATCTTCATAGTGAGGATAATTGCATTTCATGCAATTAATGCTGTTATGTAGACAAAGGATGGGAGGAAAGAAAGAGCAAGAAGAAAGATTTGAAGGTACATTTATATTTATGGGTGAATAATGAATGATTATCCTGCAAGGAAACAGAAAGAATAGTCAAAAAGGAAGAAAAAGACCTAGGAGAGAGTATTCTCAAAAGCTAATGGAGAACAGAGCAATGTTGAAAGTATCACAATATCAAAAAGGATGAATGCTAAGAAAAAAAAAATCACTAAATTTGTCATTGAAGAAACCATTGGTAATCTTGGAGAATACAATTTCAGTCAAGAGATGAGGCCAAAAGCCAGACTGCGAAAGATGGAGAAGTGAGTGAGAAATGATGAACTGAATACAAAAAGTGTGATTGGCTTTTTCTAGAATTTATCTAAAAGAGGATTATAGTGTGATAATTAGAAGGAAAACTTTTTCAAGAATGGAAGAAACCTAGAAATTTTATAGGTAGTGGAAAAGTCAATAGATAAAAATATAACATTTTTGGAGGTAAAAGTGAAGTTAATTGATAGAGCAAGATATTAGAAAAGTGGGAAAAGGTTAGGATCAAGGACATAGAGATAAAGGTTGTCCTTGAAATGAAAACATCACAATTGCCTCTATGCAAGTATCCATGTGCATACACACACACACACACACACACACACACACACACACACACACCCAACCCCCCACTCACACAACCACAAAATACACCTTGAGATAACTACAGCATTGTATGGCTCTTGTATAAGAGGGTATGTGTCAATATACATTTTAATATTAGCTGACTTCAGAAAGGTAGGTATGAGTAAAGATAATCTGAAAATCCAGACCATCTATATATCTATAAAGAGAATAATTTGGAGGTACTGGATAGTGCAATAACCAAATATTTCCCCAAATAATAAAATTAATTATATTTTCACAGACCAAAAGCAACTGGTTATTGATGTGGGATTAATTTCTGAATCAGTTCTCTGTGGTTAATCATATCCACTGAGATAATAGGGCAAAGATCAATGATAATATCAAAATCAAAATATAAAAATAGATGATATAGTATGAGCATTTCCTGTTTCACTTTTTTAAACATGCTAAAAAATGGATAGAAGAACAGATATAACTTTTCTTAAGGCAATGAGGCAATCAAAAAAGTGAAGAAACTGCTTCAACTAGCAGACTTGGTGTTCTTGTTCAGTAGAATGATAGAATCATAAATTCAACATTAGTTTAGAATATAAACTCTCTTACAAAATCCTATAGTGGAAGATGATTGAAGATTATGATTATGAAGACTTTTGCCATACAAAATAGTAAGAAATAGTGAAGAAAATATGATGCTTATAAAAATATGACTAGAGACCCAGCAGCCCCCTTAGAGGTAAAGAATAGATAAACAATGGAAAAAGCCTATAAGATTTTTATAGTAAACTAATTTTTTCATCAGTGACAATGCAATCAATAGAATTCAAGCCTACATCATATACAGCACGAAAAAATAGAAAACAGCACTTAAAGAACAACAACAACATGAACATGGAACATGCAGCTCCACTATATAAGGTTACATTGAAGTGAGATTTTGTAAGCAAATCTCTGTGATATGTTACTACTGATTGCACAAGGTTAATACTTATTGAATAACTAGGAAAAAATGTGCTGAAATACTCAGAATTAGGTAGTAGGAGCTATTTCTCTACATTCTTTCTCTCTATATACTCTATATTCTCCATAAACAATTAAAATTTAAAATTTATACATACAAACCCCATACCTATGAGAATTCAACAAAATAAACTGCATTGTTATCAAAACTTTATTAAAGATGAATCTACAATCCATTAAGACCATGTATTAAATTGACTTATCAAAATCAGTGATAATATTTTAATAGATATTTTATCAAATACTCATAAATTCTAGACAATGGGAAATAAATAGGTTGCATAAGATAGAAACCTAGTAGAAAAATACGTGTGTATATCTATACATACACATACATATGAATTTGGAAAGTTTTTTTATGTATGTATAATTTAATATGGGAATAGAAAAATGTATATATAGATCTTATCATCCTGTCTGCTATTGAAATTTTCCCTAAGGGGCTTTCAGTGAAACTTAAGATGAGTTTGCATTTAAACACTTTTATTCAGTTATAAAAAACAAAACAGAAAAAAAAACCTACATTATTTTTATTCATCTGCACAATTGCTTAGTGAAGAGTGTATTTAATACAATAGTGATTTGTTTGAGAATAATTCCTATTTGAACCTCTTAAGAATAGAGAACTGTACCTATGATTTCATTGGTTAAAGGGTGAGGAAATTGTTTCCACTAATGCAAATTGGTAAATTCCACTAATACAAAAATTTGATGTATAGTCTTGAAAAAAGAAAGAAAATAAGGAGGAGGAGGAAGAAGAAGGAGAAGAAGAAGAAAGAGAGGAAGAAAAAAAGAAGAGGATGGAGAAGGAAAAAAGAGGAGAGGACAAATAAGAGAAAAAAGAGGAGGAAAATAAGGAAGAAAAAAGAGGAGAGAAAAAAGGAAGAAGAAAAATGAGAAAAGAAAAGAAAGGAAAAAAGGAGAAAGAAGAAAAAGAAGGAGAGAGGAAGAAACATGTAGTAATGCCATAAGATTTATCAACTATTTTATGTGTTATTTTATTTATTCTTCATAACAACTCTGAGCTAGGTGTTGCTATTATCCTTGTTTTACATATGAGGAAACAGACTAAGAGGTTAAATTGCTTTTTGCCCAGGGTCCCTTAGCTATGAAGTATTGAAGGCAAGATCTGAAACCTACTCTAAAACTTCACATTTTATAGTTCTTAATTTTCCCCCTTTTTTATTGTTTTTCTTGTTATATAAGTATGTGAATTTTTCTAAAATTCTTTATGAATCATATTGGGAGAGAAAAATCAGAACAAAAGAGAAAAATCACGAGAGGAAAAAAAAAACAGAAGAAAAAGAAAGAAAAAGTGAACATAGTATGTGTTGATTTACATTGTCTCTATCTTTAAATTTTTCAAGTGTTTAACATACATTATCTCATTTGATCCTCATAGAAACCCCTGCATGATAGCTATTATTATTTTATTTCCATTTTACAGTTGAGTAAACTGGGAATTTGAGAGTAGATCAGAAATATGAACCCAGAACTATTTAGCTCCTAATTCACAGTTGTTTTCTCTATATAGAGCTGTCTCAGAGAAATTCTTTGAAGTCAGAGACTGATTCAGTTTTGTTTTTGTTTTCCCAGTCACATATACAAGAGCTTAATAAATGTTTTTGGTTTCTAAATCTATAGCAGCTGCTCATTTTTTTTTTTTTTACATGAGGTTATTAAGAACCACAGGTAAAAAGATTTCCCCAAGATCTAATACCAAGCTAGTAATTAGACTAGCCAATACTAAAACCTAAGAGCTATGCACTCTCGCCCACATCTACACTCTTCTTCTCCAAACTTGGCTTTAGTAACTGAATAAAGTAAATAAGAAAAGACAGGTAATAGACCATGGTGAAGAAAGGAGAGAATTTAGGTTAAGGACTCAAACAATTTTCTTTTCATTTCTTTTTTTCTATTCTTTCTCCTCATCTTATGATCTTTTTGAAGCAAAACTGAGCAAAGTCTTTAGCCTGATGTTTTTAATCAGTTATTAACCTTTCTGATTAAGAGCACTCAGCTATTTAACTGAATTGAATTCCTCCCTGATGGGTCTCTATTTCACCTAAGATTCATCTGAGTTAGTGGGTAGTAAAAGAGATAGAGTTGGAATCTGTGCAAAAAATAATTTTCTAACAATCAAATCTGCCAAAAATGTAGTGGGTTGCTTCATGAGATGGTGGGCTCACTGTCATAGGAAATGTTTAGGCAGAATCTGGATAACCAGCTTTGAGGCATCATAAAAAAGGGATTGTTGAATGTGCCCATGGGCAGATAGAGGACAGGGAATTTAGCTTATTTGTATTCTTAATTTTTGTTGTTTCATAAACCTGTTTGGCAGTCTGGAAAGTCTGGGAACACCTTGTCAGAATAGGTAATTTTATTTTTTTAAATTCATAATTAAAGGAAATTCTAAATTTCAATGAAAATTAAGTGAAAATAAAGATGTAAAATTCTCTTTCCTTCCCCTTCATAAACTCCAGATTAAGAACACTTGGGTTAGAAAATCTTTAAATTCCATTCTGACTTGAAAATTTAATATCTCTATAATTCTGTGTTACAACTTTCTCCCATTCTAGGCATCCATTGGATCCTCCTGGGGTAAAACCTAACCTCTGACCATGAACCTTCTAGCTACTCTTGTTAGTATTTGATCAAAACTATTTTTTGTTTCCTTTCTCACTTTAAAAATAACTTTTGGTAATTAATTTATTGTCCCTTTCAGCCTTTTAATACTTCACCATGGTGGCCTACATCTACCCTAACCCTCGAACCTTTAGTCAGTAATGAATCTTTGCTTTGGTCCATGAGTGCAACTGGCCAGACAGCCTACTCCAATCCTCTGAATTTGTTGTGTTGAGGGCGGTAGCCCCTTGATATTCCTTGTTTAATCTACAACTTCCTTTGGGACTTGGACCTTTGATACAAGATCTGGTCAAACTAGTTTGGGCTTATACCTAGCCCCCTATTGGATCTGAGCTGGCTTGGATAAAGCCCGCCAAAAGTCTGGCTTTCAAGGAATTAACCTGAGCTCCGCCCATTACTTCTTCAAGCAGATAAAAAGAGCAAAGCTAGAATCATCTTTGGTTCAGAGATTTGAAAGATGCCAGCTAAGATGCTTGCATCAGAGATTCTCTGTCCCCGCCACTTTAGGCGTATTATCTTCCTCTATCTAATGCCTTTTACTAACCAGACCTTAACCTTGCTTCCAAACCCTGCAATAAACATCTTTTACCCATCTAGGTTTTTGGGCCTGTAAATTCATTTACAGGGGACTCTTGCCACCACTAGACCTGACTTAACTTTGTATCCTTGCGCCGAATCCTAAGGGGGTTTCAGGAGAGCTCCATGTGACTCCCTGTACCCCAATCCTGCCACTAGACCTCACTTAATCCTATTGAGGTATATACCTCATTATTAGGTATTTATCTCATGATTTAGTTCAAGTTACCTCATCATTTTGAGGTTCCCAATTACCTCATCAGTTGCATTTATTTTATTTAATTTTTTGTGAATCAGTCATGCAATCAACCAATGGGTATTAAGTATATGTTATTGTTGAGAGCTGGAATACAAATATAAAAAAATATAATTCCTACTATAAGGAAGGCTTATATTCTAAAGTATTAGGAACTCTTTAGAATTCCTGCTTTTCTTTATTCTGTCCTCCTCCTCCCACTGCTTTCTGATGCTAGTTTTATAATATTCATGCTTCTTTTCCCTTTTTTATCCTGTTAAATAGGCAAACTTTGAAGTTATAGCTAAGCTAGTATTGGTACATGTGTGCACTATTAGGTCAAGATAAAATTGTGATGTAAGCAAAGTTCCTCTTGGACCAACTCACACTGCTTCTTTTGGGGATTTCCCATTCCTTCTTTCAGAGGGCATATTCTATATCCAATTCCTGCTAGAATTTGCTATCAGCATCTGTTCAACTAATCACTTAACAGACAACAATCCACATTCAGCAACATTCAGTAATTATTTATTAAACATCTGCTATGTGCAAAGTACTATTCTTAGTGCCAGAACTGATACAAGATAAATAAGACCTAAATCTACTATTTAGTCATAGAGACAAGGCTAAGAAAAGTGATAGATACAAAATACTATATGTTATTTATATGGTAGCATTAAAACACCATTGATATGTTGGCTCAAAAACTGTGAATGGCTTCTTACTTAATAAAATTCACACTTCTTAAATTGCCACTCCTGGCTTTTTAACACCTAATGTTTCTCTACTTTTTCAGCCATATCTTATATTACTTCTTTCCTCATGTGCTATGCTCTGGCCAAAGAAGACCTTTTGCCTTCCTTTATGTATATTTCTAAATATACATATTAATTTCTTTCCTATCTTTCCTATTTCATCCCTGGGCTCACGAAAATACCATATTTTGGAAGGTCTTTCTTCCTACTACCATTAAAATTGTCTCTCTCAACATCCAGCTTTAGTACCATGATAACCTCTAGTAATATCCAAAGAGATGGAAATTATTTTTCCTTCCTTGCATATAACTAATCTCTCATGCTAATGGACTAGTAAGCCCAAAGTCCTAGGAAAACTTAGTATTCTCCCTCCCCCCAACTAGAGCACCTGTTCTCATTTCAACCCAGTACTGCCCCTTGCCATCTATCATCAAGCAAAATAATCTGTTGAGATACAACCTGAAAAATCACTTTAAAGGTACTATAGCTTCAGCTTCCACAGCTACAGAGGACCTAGAAAAGAAAGATCTCACCATCATAGTTCTTGGTGTGCCAAGGATTGCCATACTTCAGAAACAAATATGCTATTATCCATGGACATTTCATTAAAGATGTATTTCTATGCACAAGAGCACAATGCTGAATGTACTATGTGTGGAGGGGCAGATATTCACATTTTTACATCCTACATCTTTGAATTTTACATATATATTCTATATATCTATATCTATCTATCTATCTATATACTAATGCTAAATAGAAGCATGAACATGTATGCAATTGTTTTTCTCTCCTTTCTTATTTATGTACATATAAAAATGTGAATTTGGATCAGGGAAATTGGATTTGAATTCTGGTTCTGCTCCTTATGTGCCATAAAAACAAGTAGTTGAATTGTTTTGCTTTCAGTTTCTTTAACCAAATGATCAGCTTATATTGTTCTGATCAGCCACCGTCAGACACACAATAACTTGCCTCTAACATAGTCATATCATTTTGGTCCTCTTCCAGAATGAAGAACAACAACCAACCAACCAACCAACCAACCAATTAGGCTATTCTACCAGGAAGACTGAAGTTCTTTCCAGCTTCCAATTCTATGATCCCATGAGGTGGTTGTATATACAAATTAAGATGTCGCCGTTATTTGTTTGTTTTTTTTTAGATCAACATTTGTGCCTTTTTCCCAATTTCATATTCTGTTTTTGACAAAACACATTCCAATCTGGTCCTTTCTAACAGAATCAAGGCAGTTTTTAGAAAGAAAGAAAAATAGCTCTTTTCCTTTATATCTTTCCCCTCTATTGTTTCTATGAAGCCAAATTTAAAGACTTGCTAAATCGCTATGAGTCTTGGATATATACCAAAGTATCGTAGTGTTTCTGGGTTTCGGCCTGGGAAAAGCCTTTGGTGAGAGAGGCTATCAGAGTATTTCATTCAGACAAGCAACACTAATTAAGCACTTACTGAATGTCAAATGCTGGGACTATAACCATAAAAGAAAAATATTCTTTGGCATAAGAAACTTACATTCTATTTGGGGAGACAATATGTACACATATAGATAAATGCAACCTATATGCAAAATAGATACTAGGTCTTTGGGAAGCAGGCAGGAAGGCATGAAATCTCAATCCCCAAATTCCCATAGATCTTATATGTTTTTAGATATTGTCATTGATATAGAAAGCACTTCATAATAGTAGACTTTTGTTCATTAAACTAAGGTTCTTCAGATGTATTTGTGATGAAAAGCTCATAAAGATTAATAAAGGAAAGATATTTTTATGTCAGTATTTATTCATTTTATTTTGATCATGGTTCCAGCCCACTTGCATGAGCTGATGTATTCTTTATTCCTTCCCATACCTTTTATTACAATGAGGAAAAAGGAAGAAAAAACATAGAAAAAAATTTATTAACAGAAGAAAAAATATGTTTATAAGTTTATATATGGGGTATAGTATAAGTAACTTTATTTCTTCCCTTTCTATATAAACAAGACATTTAATTAATCCATTAGAGTGTATGTAGGTTTTTTACAGCCTCTCATTCATTCAATTCTCAATAAAAATGAAATAATTCCAGTCTCACTAAAAATAGTGAAGAGAAGGCAGTTTAAGTTTTGTTTGATAAGATGTCATTATCAGACTTTTTTGTATTACTTGTGCTACCCTATATGCTTCATATATTTACAGTATTCTGCACTTATCCTTCTTAATACTGACAATATGTCAGTAAGAGGGCATCTTAATTCCGCATCTACAACATCTAAATGTCAAACATTGGTTCTTGCAGCTAGAGTCCAACTATATATAACTTCTCCCATTAAATCTGTCTTATCTGTGCCACAGTTGGAAATGTCAATTAAAGAAGGAATCTAAACTCTTTTTTTCTTTTAAAAAAAAGCTCAGTGACAATGCCATGATATTCTCCACTCTATCTGTCAAACTGTCTCCCATCCTCCCCCATTCTCTATTTTGATATCTTAATTAAGCCTTGATAATGTGTTGGCAGAATTTTTTTTTCTAATGGACGAAAATCTTCCAAAGTACCACTCTTTTTGTTGTATATTCATCATGACTCTGCACTATCAAAAGTATTACCATTTCTTATTTTGTTCATTGCTTTTGACACCTCCCAATTTAATAAATTTACTGAGTCCACAACAGGTTACAATAAGCATAGCTCTTCAGATGCAGTCTTAGAAGTCAGCCCTAATTCTGATAGGAGCTTATGTTTCATATAGACAGAATACTCAATTATCATACAGTGGTGAAATCATATTAATTAAGAATAAAGCCTTCTAATATGTATAATTTCTATTATTATGTTTCTTGTTATTTAATAGCTATTACTGCATATTTGAATAGCTTTCAGTTTATGAAGCTTTTTCAGTTACACTATCTCATCTACTTTTGGAATGATTTTTTTTTAGGTAGATAGGGCTGTTGATCAGTTATTAGCTAGATCCTAGAGAGAAAAGTTTAAAATAAATAGGTTCCTGCCCTCAAGTCCCTTATATGAGGATAGGGGTGACAAAATGTGTGCAAGCATCTGTATTTCTATTTACATAATATTTTATATTATATATTATATAATTATATATTGATATATATTTATTATATAACTATAATATATATAATTACATATTATATAATAATTTGTACATATTTATATATGTATATACAAAATGAACTTTTTTGTTGATTAGATCTGTGATTTCTGTTACTCAACAAGCATTTTTAAAAGTTCTTGCTATGTGTTAAGCACTGTGCCTAGAGCTAATGACATATAGAAAGGCAAAAACATAGTCTTTTGCTTCAGTGGGTTTATATTCCAAATGGGGAAACAACATACAAACATCTATGTACATTTGTAGGGAGCCCTCTGTGAGAAAACACTATCATGCAGATTTGCACCTGTTATCCTATTTACAATTTCAGAGGGGCTTAGGGCACTTATATATAAAACAACTGGCCAAAGGTCAGTATAAACTTTTGATCACATATGTATTTACATCAATTCCTTAATTTTCTTAGATTTAAGTCTTTTTATTAGATGTGGTGCAAAAATACAAGATCTCTACTACACCAGTATGATTCTAATACAAAAAAATATTTACAAAACTAATACAAGCTAATACATGCTGTAAGTGCAAAGGAGACATTGACACAGCTATAGTATTAGGAAAGGCTTCATGTAGAAGCTGAGCTATTACCCTGTTTTAAAGGAACAGAACTGAGATTCAACATTTAAGTTACTTGCTTATAGGTACACTTATAGTGTCAAAACTAGAAATACAGGCCCTTAGGTTCCAAGATCATCAAAATGCTCTTTTCTACTGTAAAAAAGAAACATTCAAGAAAAAACTTAAAAGCACAGAGGAGAAATTAGACATTAATTTCCAGTAAAAACAAAAAACAACCCCAAACACATTCTTCAATAATTAGAAAATAACTCTTTCTTGATCTCTTTCCTTCTCTCTATTCCTTTACTGCTCTCCTTCAAAAACCTTTTCTTTTAATCCTTTACATAAAGCCTATTTTTAAAGATGTTTTCATAGTTTGGTAGCAAAATTCCAAATGTCTTAAGAAATGTCATTTTTTGGGGGGAGAACATTGTGCACAACTCTGCAGTAATAAAATCATAGAATAATAGTCATGTCATCAGGAATCATGGAATATGTGGATTGAAGGGTATTGGTGTTTTTTTTGTTGTTGTTTTTTGTTGTTGTTTTTTATCCAGTTTTTAATGGCAGGAGGCATTTCTATGTCTAGCATTTGTCACTGCCTCCTTCTGTGAAATGAACTGCATGACCCATGCAGCCTGAGAGATGATGCTGAGAGCTAACCTCACTTTCTTTGCCATTTTAATTTCACAATGCTGAGAAAATCCACTTTTAATATAGTACAGAGTTTGATTTGGCAAAACAGATTGGACATAATAAAATCCCTATTTTGGAATCAGAGTAACCCGAATTGAATTATCTTTTTCCAAAGGTACCACTCTATCTAGTTGTTAGTGACCAAAATTTTCTTTCTGTTTCTTCCTTCTTTCCCATCATTTAAAAAAAAAAAAAATATATATATATATATATATATATATATATATATATATATATATATATATATATATATTGCTGTACTCTTATTTAAATTTGGTGCCCATATATATATGTTGATTCTTGGTCTACTCTCTGAGGACTTCCATGAATTTAGATTCAAGAGATTTTTAACATAAATTTTACTTTCTTGGTTCAGTTTTCTCCTATCCAGTTTAAAAAAAAAAAATTCAAAAACTGAAGTTAACCAAGGCCTAAGATTTAGTTTTTTATCATGGTAACAGACCTAGATTTAATAAAATACTCTAAGAGGATGTGGTATGATAGAAAATATATAGAATTTGGGGTCAAACAACCTGAGTTAAGATCCCCATTGGGCCATTTACTAACTTTGTAACGTTGGGTATGTCATTTAACTTTTCTGGAAATCTGTTCTTTTATAAAATGAGAGTTAGATTCTATGATTTCCATAATCCCTTATAGGACTAAGTCTATGCTCTTAAATTCTCATCCTTTAATCAGGATAAAAGTAAATATTAAAGTAGTAAGGGAAAAAAGGTATGAACTACATTCCTGAAGGAACATCCATCTTGAGGGAGTGAATGTGTCCATCAATTTCTTCCTTCAGATTCATGGTTCAGAAAATAAAGCCATGGGATCGAGCTCTCTGAAGACTTGAAGAGCACTTAAATATAATCTATAGCTCAATCAACCTAATTTTCTTCTTGTTTCTCCTCTATAACATTCTATGTTCCCTCTCTGACTATCACTATCATCACTGACCATCATCCACTCTTCACAAACATTTCATTCTTCCTTCTTCCTCTTAGAATCCCTTCTTTAAAAAATCAGATCAGGTGTCACCTTTTACAATAAAATCCTTCCTAGTCCCCTAGTCACCAGTGCTCTTCCTCCCCAAATTACACTTTATTTATTTTGTGTATATTCTTTATCTTTCCAGATATATACATATTGTCTTTTCTATAAAATGTAAATTCCTAGAAGACAATAACTATTTCATTTTTGTCATTTATTCTTGGGATCCTAGCATAGTGCCTTGTACATATTCCCAAATAGTGTTTTTTTTTCCTAGTAAATTTATTTATTTTTAATATATATTACTTCCTGAATCATGTTGGGAGAGAAAAATCAGAGCAAAAGGGAAAAATGATGGGAGAGATAAAAAAAAAAAAAACAGGAAAAATAAGTGAATGCAGAATGTATTGATTTATATTCAGTCTTCTTAGTTATGTATTTTGGATCCAGATGGTATTTTTTGCCCAAAGTCTATTGGATTGCTTTGTATCACTGAACCACAGAGAAGAACCAAACCTTTCTTAGTTGATCATCACACATTCTTGCTTTTATTGTGTACAATGAAATCCTGGTTCTACTTGTTTCTCTCAGCATCAGTTCATGTAAATTTTTTCATGCTTTTCTAAAATAAGCTTGTTGATCATTTTTATAGAACAATAATATTTCCTTACTTCATATACCACAACTTATTCAGCCATTCCCCCATTTAATGGCCATTTACTCATTTTCCAATTCTTTGCTACTACAAAAAGAGATGGTACAAACATTTTTTATACATGTTGGTTCTTTACCTTCTTTTAATATTTCTTTAGGATACAGACTCAGTAATGGTCTGCTGGGTCAACCCAAATAAGTTATATTCAGTGTTAGATTCATGAATCCAAAGAAATCATACCTTTCTATTCTTTACTACTATAACTATAGTTTCATTGAATAGGAATATATGTATCTGGGATCTGCTACATTAGCCTTTAACATAATGTTTATTATCAAAAGAAGTTTCAATTTGGTAAAAACATGTAGGATCATGGTGGGGAACTTAGGGAGTAAAGAATTTAAAGGTTCTCCTAAAAGCCATGGCTAAAAGTGAGCTATATTAAATATTCATGTTGGCAGAGTGGGATTGGAAGTGGTGTTAAGAACCAACTGGTCCTTGAAGTCTATTTCTTGGTAAAATAGCATGTCACTGGATAGATAACTTACTTTGAAGGACTCCTCACTCTGAACTCTTTTCATTGTGTTGTCACCTAAGTGCTTAACATCCTTGTACACTTTGACACTTGAACTGACAGTCCCAACCTGCTATCATTCGGTAGTGTAGCTCATGACATGATATGTTCTGCTAATTGCAGTACATCTGGCTGAGAAAACTGACAGCTGGGAAGCTAACCGAAAGCAAGAAGTCACCAAGTTTATTTAAAAATTCCTTATGTAGATGGGAATGTTAGGAGAAATGTTGTCATTCTGTATGCAAAGCACAGAAAATTTAGCCTGGTGTGGACTCTGGTTCAGAGATAAAGACAGGCAGTTAAATGAAATGATCAGTGCTTTAAATTAAAGTATACAGAAACCATAAGTGACTTCTCAGAAAATTTAGACTCCTCTGGTAATACATTCTTCTTATTGTATTTGATGAGTATCATTTGACTAAGAGATGATCCTTAGAAAGGGCCAAAACATCAGTTGAAATGTGAAAAAGTTAGAATGGTTATTTAGAATCATATGGAGCCAAACAGATCTTTATATTCAAATTACAGAACTAAACATGTATTTATGCTGAATTTAGGAAAAAAAAAAAAAGATTTTTCATATATAGTCTTTCCCTTATTATTTCTTATTTTGTATTTTTCTGAGCCAAGAATTTGTGCATTAACATTCTGATATTGGAAATAACATCCAGAAAAAATGTTATTCTGATATCTTGTAATAGTGTGGAGGTTACCTTGTGTAACAGCTGAGCCTTTAGGGTATAAGATCTTGGGGATCCCAGCAAGATGGAAAGATTCTGAGTATGAACTAGTAACAGACTGTATCTCACATTTGACTATCTTCCCAGTTCTCAAAAAAATCATATTTAGTCACAAGATAACAGCAACTGATCCTCCTCAAATTTCTTTATGTTAAGATAATGCATATAGAAATTTGGGGACGGTCAGTCAAGAAACCAAGGAAATTATAGGTCTTTTGAAATATTTAAGCACATAGAAGAAAAACTAAGGTAATATTCTAATTTTTAAATGTCAGACATAGACATAATAGTAATAATAAAAAAAATTCCTATCTACTTTGACACTTTTTAATTTCCAAAATTTTCTTTGCTTGACTCCAGTTTAGATAGCATAATTATGCTGGCTCTTTATTTGATTCTTTATCACCTCATTTAGGGCTTTCTTGGCAAAGATATTTGTTTGCATTAGTTTTTCCAGCTCATTTTACAGATGAGAAAACTGAGACAAACAGGATTAAGTGACTTGCCCGGGATCACACAATAAGTATCTGAGGTTGGATCTGAACTCTGGTCTTTTTGACTCCAGATCTAACACTCAATACATTGTGCTGGGTTCAAATCATTCAAATCTGCCAATTTTTAGTTATATGGTGTCTATCAACATTTATCAGGTTCCTGCTATGTTCTAGGCACTGTGCTAAGCATTAGGGATACAAAAAGAGGCAAAAAGATAGTCCTTTTCCCTTAAGGAGTTTACAATCTAATGAGGAAGGCAACATGCAAACATATAGATAGCAAGTTTTATATTGAATAAATAGTAAATAACAGAGTACACTGGATTTAGGAAGTATTGGGGAAGGCTTCTTGTAGAAGATGGAATTTTAGTTAGGTTTTAAAGAAACTAGGTAGATTGGAAATGGGAGAGCATTTTTGCCATGGGGGGACAACCAGAGAAAATAATCGAGTCGAGACATGACATGCTTAATTCCTAGAGAAGCCAGGACTCATGTGTCACTGGATCAAAAACTATGTGTCAGATAGTATGGTATAAGGAAACTGAAAATATAGGAAGGGACTAGATTATAAATAGTTTTGAATGCTAAACAGAGAATTTTTTATTTGCTTCTAGAGGTAACAGAAAGCCACTGGAGTTTATTGAGTATGGAGATGATATGACTGGACTTGTAGGAAAATCATTTCAGTAGTTCAGTGGAAAATGATTTGGAATGGGGAGAGATTTGTGAGAGCTGGACACAACAGGAGGCTATTGTATTAGCCCAGACATGGGGTGATGAGGGACTGTATCAGAAAGGTAACACTGTCAAAAGAGAGAAGAGGGCCTTTTCAAGAGATGTTGCAAAGGTATAAAATAAAGGAGTAACATTAGAAGACCTAATGTCCTTTACAACTATGATTTTCTAACATCAGCATATATTATAATTATAATGATTTAATTCATAGTATGTTCTAGAATATATATGTATATATATATATATATATATACACACATATATATACATACACACACACACTATATATATATATATGAAACAGGCTCCATTTTCTGAAAACTTGCCTTATAGAAATGTCAGGACACATGTATAGCTTTTTTAGCTAGAATTTATATAGAACTTTAAGATCCGCAAAGCATCTTACATATATCCTTTCATAATCTCAGAGGCACTATTCCCATTTTTAGAGAAGGGTATATTAAAGTGTCTGAGGCCAAAGTTGAATTCAGGACTTACTGACTCTTAGTCCAATGATCTATCTATTATACTACTTAGCTGCAGAACACATATATCTATTTTAAATAGACCAGGGGATATAACTTTAGTTATTAAAATTGAAATGAGTTGTATCCTTGCTTCAAAGAAATTAAAATTATATTAAAAAATAACACCCACAGTGTGGAAACTTGACAACTCTAATATTTCATTTCTATCTTCATTTTTTTTTTTTTTTTTTTTACTTAGAATAACTTCCTAAGACTTCAGTGGAATTAAGTAATGTGTTCCACATTCATGTCATGCAATTTAGAATTCCCCTTTAAAACTTAAGTGCCATAGAGTACTTCAAGAACCTAGATTTCCAGAATACATATTTTTGCTTAATTAATGGCAGTGAGACAAAATTGCAAGTCGTCTGTAGCAGTGGAACTCAAAATGGAAAATAATTTCATTTCTGGAGTATGCAGCTTTACTCACCTAAGTTATTACTTCCCTATGGGGAGAGGAACCTGTCATTAAGTTTTCACAGGAGGAGGAAGGTGTGTGCCTGCAGTTACACAGTACTCATCACCACCCTCTCTCATTATCATACTTGTCTCCTCCAATTTGCAATATCATTTGCCTTGCATACTCAGCTTGAAAAATCTCTACTTTCTGTTTGTTCAAGCAGTTGATGACCTTTCAAGGCAGCAAAAATGCTTGAATCAAGTGAAAACATTTTTATTGATGTGAAAATCAGATTATGGTTTAATCCACAATATTTTTTCTAAATTCCTTTTCTGCAATTCTGATTTTTTTTTTTATATCAGTTTTTAACAGAGCATTCTACCAATAAAGAGATAGTCTGAAGTAACTTAAAAATATCTAGTTCTTAGCGCTCGTCAAAGTATATTCTTCAAAAATGGTCACTGTTCCAACCCCAAGCAATAATGGTAAAGCTCTTTGTGCTTTAGCTGGTAGGAGCAAAAAGGTTTAAAGATACCTTGAGATAGTAAAATGGAGTAATGTGGTAGATAAACAACTAAATAAAGCAGCTAGGTGGGATAGTGACTAGATTAATGGACTTAAAGTGAGGGAGAACATAGTTCAAACAAAATACTTAGTATCTGCCTGGAATACTTATTGTCCATATGATCTTGGGAAAAATCACTTAAGCTGTCTAGCCTAAGTTTCCTGATTTGTAAAAGAGAGATTATAGTAATATGTAACTCATAGGGTTATTGTGAAGACAAACCTCAAAATGTTTTAAAAACATTTGTTATTAGACTAACAGATGGGAAAACAACACTGAAGAGTAGCTTTTGGTAAGAATTTGTTGTTTTGGGGTCATTTCAGTAATATCTGACTTTTCCAATTCTTTTTTGGGGTTTTCTTGTCAAAGACACTAGAGTAGTTTGTCATTCCCTTCTCCAGCTTGCTTTACAGATGAGGAAACTGAGGCAAATGGGGTTAAGTGACTTGTTCAGGGTCAAGTTATTAAGTGTCTAAGACCATATTTGAACTTAGGAAGATGAGATTTTCTTTGACTCCAGACCTGGCACTCTAGTCTCTGTGCTACATAGTTGATCCTGGAATAATGGAACGGTATAATAGTTACCGTAATATTAGTTGAAGTCTAATTTTAGATTTTAGAAGTAGCTTTATTAGATCCTGAGAATTGTAAGGGATTGGACCTGGATTCAGGAGACCCTAAGTTTAAATACTACCATAAACACTTATGGGCAAATAATTTGATTTTTAGATTCTTTAGTTCCTCAGTTTTAAAATGAGTTTTAGACTTGGATCCATTCCAAATCTAATATTCAACTCTAGTATTTTGTCCTATAACCAACCAACTCTAATATTCTATCCTATCTATTCTTGGGAATGGAAAAAATGCCCAAAGTGATGGAATATATTTACCATTTTTTGATATCTTATTTGATATTTTTCCTATATTCCTAGTGATGCTATTTGGCTGTGAATCACAATCACAGAAGTATTACAGGTGTCATATTCCAAAGGGCAAAGAAACTGCCCAGTACTGACTAATTTTCTATCAATAATGATGAGTAAATAAATGCAGAAGATATATTGTCAGAAACCTGTGTAATTAAAGAGGAATTAAGGATGCCAGATGGTCAGCATGAGTGTTGCACAGTTCACAAAAAATGATGTTTTGTAGACTGCCCAGCCGTGCTTCACATCCACCCTGGCAATAAACCCTACAACTGCACCCCTTCTCTACTTCCATCTCTTCCTCTGGAAATTATAAGCAAATCAATACTGTCATTGCTCCCAGAGGGGGAATGTAAATGTGTACTACTATAGCTCCACTTATCTTCCCTGTGACTTTCCAAACCAAAATACCCTATCCTCTTGACTATTTTCATCTAGGAATTATCTTTCTCTTCTGGTTTATGGGGTTAATTGTAAGGGTCAGAGAGGTAATCAAACTCTCTCTTCTTTTTCCAACATTTAGTAGTGAATATTCTTTAAATGAGAAATTAATTAATAGTGGTAAACATTCTCCTCTCCTTCCAAGACCACTAAAAAGTAAAAGACCCAAGGCAAAACTCATGTATATTTATTGAAATTTCTTAAAGAATTTTAGTTATATAATAACTAATATGACTGGATAGCCATATTTTTGTTAAATTTAAAAGTATGAAGTACAGATGCTTCTTTTGGCTCCCTTGGGTATCTCCAGATGAAGGACACACTCTTCTGGATCTTTTCTGTTTCTACGTTAGCACTCTTCAGGCTGACTTAAATACTCATATCTAGGTGAGGGTAACAGGATGTCTTTGTAAGCAATGCAATTTGAGGCTAGATTGCTTCTGACATCAGTCCTTAGCAATGAAACCTCTTGCTCTTCTAGTGTTCTTGAAGATTTACAAGCACTAATTGACCAGGTGGCATGTGCCTGAGCTCATGGACCGTCCTTTCTAAGTGCTAATTAGATGGAGCACAGGTGTCAAACTCATGGACAATCTTTTCAGTACTCGTGATTGATCTTTGACCTCTCAAAAGCTTCAAATATAGGAACCTAGTGTCCAGGAGGGGGAAAATCTATGATGGGCAGGCTCCCATAATTAACCCAAGGGTAATGTATGCTCAGTGACATTGCAAGATGGCAGTAATTTTAGGATGAACAATCTGCTTAGCTTAGATAGTAATAAATGCCCCGAGAATAACTTTGACAAAAGCAATGTTTCTTAGTGTGGGGATAGGTGGTAAAAATCCTTTGCAAAAAATAGAAGAAAAGGACAAAAGTCTATTGCACAAGCAATAGACTTTTGTAACAAGTAAATGTATGAGGCTACAAGCAACTGCTGCACAAAAATTATCAAATTAACATTTATACAAAAAACAATATAACAAACTAAAAATATCTTTTACTTAAGAAAAGGAATATTCTCCAAATAGGGCTGCATTTTGAATTATATTAGACAAATACTAATAAAGATAATAGCATTAATAATAATAATGCAAGTTTGAGTCATCATTTAGTGAAAATCCTCTTGTAAGTAGAAATGCACAGATTAGTAGTTCTTCCTACCAGAGGATAGGTTATAGCCACCAAAATTAGGCACTGGCTAATGAAAAGAAAGGTTGCCCAAAATATTCTGCCTGTGAGAATATAATGGTCTTCAATTCCAATGGTCTTGTGATCAAAAGAGCCATCTACACCCAGAGAGAAGACTATGGAAAATGAGTGTCGTTCACAGCATAGCATCCTCACTCTTTTTTATTGTTGTTTGCTTGCATTTTATTTTCTTCATCATTTTCTTTTCTGGTTTGATTTAATTTTTCTTGTACAGCAAGATAATTGCATAAATATGTATGTATATGTTAGATTTAACATATTTCTATCATATTTAGCATATATTACTTGCCATCTAGGAGAAAGGGATAGGAGAAAGGGGGGAAATTGGAACACAAGGTTTTGCAAGGGCAGATTTTGCAGAATTATCTATGAACATGTTTTGAAAAATAAAAACAATTTGGGGCAGTTAGGTGGTCCAGGGGATAGAGCACCAGCCCTGAAATCAGGAGGACCTGAATTAAAATCTTACTTTAGACAAGTACTAACCCTGGGCAAGTCACTTAACCCCAATTGCCTCAGGAAAGAAACAAAAGAAGAAAGAAACAAAGAAAAAAGAAAGGAACAAAGAAACAAAGAAAAAGAAAGAAAAGGATAAAAGAAAAATAAAAAGCTTTAATTTAAAAAGAGAGAGAGAATATAAGGGTCTTAAGAACAGGGACTATCTTGATTTTTATTTGCATCTCCAGTGCTTAGTAGAGCACTTCGTATATCACAAGTGCTTAATAAATACTTTTTAAAAAATGTCCTCCATTTATTCATGTGCCACATGATATGACTGAAATTGAGAAAATATTTGAAATGAATTGTTTTTACTCTTCAAGCATATTAAATCCAAAGAAGATGTACAGGTCCTACCAAATTGGGCAGGTTTTGAGTCTAGTTGTCTGTATCTGCCATCCAGGCTTCAGTTTACACAAATAGCAAAGAATTTATGCCCAGAGGGAGGCCGCCAGGTGATTTTTTTTCCTAACCATAGCAACTCAAGATGATTGATTAAACAAATTATTGGGGGGAGGAGAGTTGGTGCAATCCTCCTCAGTGGAGGGAGTTCTGATATAGGTAAAATCATGGAACCTTGAAGTAAGCTATGTTTCCAAGAACATTTGCATGCCTGCAAGCTGGACTACACTATGTGTCTTCTGCATTTGGCATTTATCTGAAATGACAGTGCAATTAAACATAAACAGGACTGCCATCTCTCTCCCTCTGTGTCCTCCCTTCTTCCCTTGCTGGTCTCTATCTTGAGATTAAACAATGCATTGGATTTGAGCATTGCAATGCTTGCACAGCTGGCTGACTTTTTAAAAATGTGCCGGTAAATGTTTCATGTCTGCCAAGGTTTTGAGTGCAGCAGAGACCCATGGCATCAGCTTTATGCTAAACTCGTTGTATTAGTGAAAGAAAGACTATTCTGCAACACTATGTCATAATGGGCCCAAAGTCATTTAGATGAGCCTATTAAATCCAGAGGATCAAAATTTGAGTCTTGTTTGGTGTTCCTGCAGAAGCACGTGATTTTTCCTCCTTTTTTTGAAATATGGTCACAGTTGGCTGAAAGTCAATTACTTTGAATTTGGCTAACTTATATTTGTAACACAGCTAGACAGGGTGGATTTAAAGATTGACTACAATGTAGGAAAATGTCCCCAAACATGTTCACATCTGAACACACTTTGGTATTTTAGATTTGTAGGAAGTGAAGGGCAAAAAAAGAATTATATTATTTTCAATTCACTTATCATCCAATCTCTGAAGAATTCCAAGCATTCCTAAACTTGCAAATTATCTGATAGTATGCTTGTCTAGCCAAGGCAGGAAGTTCTCTCTATGTAGAGAAGAGAGCAACATATTAAATGATTCATTATCATTCAAAGTGGGGAGATAGCAGAAATGGAAAATAACATTAGCAATTGTTATCATGTATAGAGAACCAGCCTTCAACTCGGAAAGACTTGAATTCAAATGTTGCCTCTGACACAAATTGGTTTAGTTGTTCTCTAAAATCATTTAATTTTTCAGCTCTCTGAAATTATATAAATTTGAAATAAAGTTGCTCGCTGGAAGCTCCCTATTTTGATAGACTCCCATCTCCATCCCAACAACATCAACACTACACCTACTAAACTGCAGCACTACTAAAAACAGTCTTTTGTGGTTTACAAAGTAATTTCATCATAATAATCTTTTAGGATAAATAATATGGATAATATTCTTCCATCCTATTGTTGAGTGAACTGAGGGTCAAAAACAGAACTTCAGAATCAGGAAACAGGAAACCTTTTTACAACAACCAAAACACATTGTAAATGTTTAATAAATTTGTTGATTTGTCTTGATTTGAAGGGTGATCACAAACTTTGTGAAAAAAAAAAAAAAATTCAAAGTCTCCTAGGAAGCCCAGTACCATTTTTGGGTAGCTCTAATTATTCAGAGATTTTTCCTTTTATAGAATTAGAATCTGTCAGCCTACAATTTCTATCCATCTCTCCTAGTTTTATTTTCCAAGTATAAGCTTAAGAATTCTTAGCTATCAGGGTGTGGGGATACAATTGATTTGTTTCATAATTTTAATTTGTACATTAAAAAAAAAATTCAGTATTTCAGGGTCCATAGACTTTACCAGACTGCCAAAAAAAAGTTAAGAAATTTTGCTTTAGATACTTGAAGAAAGATTTTTCACATCCAGTCTAATACTTTCTTCACTAGATTCTCATATATTTAAGAATTGCATGTTGATTGATTGATTGGTATAGTATTCTTCCAAAGCCCTTCACCATATTAAATCCTCTTCTTTGATTGCTTACCTGCATCTCATTATTTTCCCTATAATATAGTATTGAAGAAAACATTCCTGATGCAATCTAAGAGCAGATCACAGCCCTAATCATTTCTTATGTTCTGAACATTATGTCTCTTCCCTGAAATTGAAGATTTCATTAGACATTTTGGCTGCCATGTTGTACAATTGATTCATTTGCAGTTCACTGATGTTCCTAGCTATTTTTAGCACTCATCTCTACTGTCTGGTATATAACTATGCCGTTAAGTTTTAAAAACAAATGTAGGATTTTGCATGTATTTTTATTGTTACATCTCAAATCTGATGACTTGAGTCATTGTCCTAGGCTGTCTAGATCATTTTGGATCACAAATCAGAAAAGTCTAGATTGGTTAAGTCATTAAGATCAAACAGTTAGTAAATATCTGAGCTAACACTCAAACTGAAGACAGTGGTCTTTCCACTAAACTCTGAAGAGGAAAAGGAAGAAGACTTTAGAATGCAGATACCTATTGTAAACAGTGGAGAGAAATAGAAAATGGAAAGTTAGGATGGAGGATGTTTATTATCCATAATACTGGAAAAAGACAATTATCACTTTTCATCTGGTCTGTTTTAGTAGCCTCACAGTTACTTTATTTCTCATTTCTATGCTCTCTTTGACATAGATGCCAAAATAATTATCATATGGCATAAATCTAGCCATGATATTCCCTTCTACAAACCTTTAGGGGTTTCCTATTGACCCTATGGGGAAAAAAAAGAAATTCTGAAACCTGATATTTGATGTTCTCTGTAGTCCCATTTCAATTAAACTGTCAAGTCTTATTTTGTATTACTCCCCCAGAAAACCTTTATAGTCGAAAAAAATTGGACAACTCACCAAATAGGACATTCTTTCTCACTGCTCAAGCCATCCTCTATACTTATAATTCCCCCATCTCTTCATTTTAGAATCTCACATTTTTTAATACCCACAGTTGTTGATGCTCTCTGCCCTCCCAAATTAACTTGCAATTCATGATAGGTGTTCACAATCTGAATTCTTCTAGCCTCAATGGATTATAAGTTCCTTGAAGATAGAAGCTATTTTGTTTTTGATGTTAGCATAGTGCTTTGCACATAATAATTCAGTATAATTCTAATTTTACTATTTAACAATATTTATTTCTTATACTCTAATTTATATTTAATATTTCTTTTTTTAAATTTTAATAGTTTTTATTTACCAGATATATGCACGAGTAATTTTACAACACTGACAATTGCCAAACCTTTTTTTCTAATTTTCCCCTCCTTTCCCCTCTCCCCAGATGGCAGGTTGACCAATACATGTTAAATATGTTAAAGTTATATTTAGTATTTCATACAATTTATCATGATTCTAATTTTGTATTTAAATAATTTTGTTTGTTATATCTAATTAAAATTCTGTTATAAATTAAATTTCAAAATAATTGGATGTACATTTGAGTCATATACATATAATTTGACCAAAATATATGAATGGATTTAGTGACCTTTGCATTAGGTGGTGCAGTAGATACAGCACTTGGCCTAGAGTCTCCCTGAACTGAATTCAAATCCATTCTCAGATACTTACTAATTATGTGAACCTGGGCAAATGTTTTAACTTTTTTATATTTCCATTTCCTCAAATGTAAAATACAGATAACACTACCTGCCTCTCAGGGTTGTAGTGAGGTTAAAATGAAATCATATTTGTAAAATAGTTAACAGTATCTGGCACATAGTAGGTAGTTTCCAAATGCTTATTCTTTATGTTTTTTTTTTTTTCCAGGTTGTTATCAAAAGCACTTATTGTATGAATATAGACTAAATCATGCATTTATTTTTGTTCTTTCTTTCTCACCTTCCTTCCTTCCTTTCCTTTTCTTTCTCCCTTCTTTTTTTCCTCTCTCCTGCCCTCCTTCCTTTCCTTCCTTCCTTCCTTCCTTTCTTCTATCCTTCCTTTCTGTCTTCATGGAAATGTTTTACATTCTTGCACATGTATAATCTATATCAAATTGCTTACTGTCTCAAGGAGGTAGGAGAGAGGGAGATAGCAGAAGGGATAGATTTTGAAACTCAAAACTTTTTTTTTAATTAAAAATATATTTTAACATATAATTGGGAATAAATCAAATACTGTACCACAGTTCTGACCATGGCAGTGGGAACAGTAATATCTACTGGGAGATTTTTGTTTTGTATTTTTACTATGGGATTTTATTATTGGTAGTTCATTCTGATGATGATAAGAAGGAACAGGTACTTAATGTTGAAGAGCAAATGTTTTCTTTAATGGTTATTAGGATCACAGGATTTAGTGCCGTAAAAGATCTTAATTTTTTCTAGCTCAAATATTAGTTAGTTGTTTTTTTTTTTTTTTTTTAACTGGAAGTCAGAAAGGTTTAACAACTTGCCCAAAATCATATAGAGTTTTGATCAGTTGTTTTCATTCCAGGACAGTTCATATTCCTTTAAATACTAGATAGATTTCAGTAAGAAGACCAGAGATGATGTGGGGAGGGGAGTTTAAAAACTTCTTCTACTACATATTACTTACATGGCCAACAAGTAAGTTTAAGCCCACCTTATCTTTAACCAGGCCTCAATTTGAACACCTGAAGTAGGACTAAATAATTCTAAATACCTTCCAACTCCAAAATCTTGACAGACTATATATAGTTTTGCTGCTGCTCCTGATTGGTGCCATTATTTTTATCAGGTCTTATAAAGGTCATTGGTAGTTTTCTAATTATTTCATTAGAGAATCTTATCTTGAATAAATTATAGCAATTTGTATGTGAGTCCAATATTCAACTACAATTCTCTTAGAATGATGAAAATACGCCTGTAACTATGTCCTGATTAGTGCTAAAAATGAACCCCTAAAGGGATCACATTATTTGAATTCACATGACACATACCCGTAAAAAAGGAACTAACAATCTTATTTTACATAAAATATGTTAATAATAAATTTCAAAATTTGCATAATAAATCTCAACTTTATATAACAATATGTAAATAAATAATATAAATTTTCAATACATGTGAAGGCATGTAAGTTTTTAGTAGATTAAGCTGGATTGATGTATATATTGTTCTTTGAACTTAACATACCTTAATTTACAGTGTAACCATGTACAAAGTATGCACTATTTATTCCTTTCAGTTCATCTCCAAGCCAAAATCGTATTCCAGATGCTCTATGGCTGGTAGAAGTCAGGGAGACTTGAGTTCAAATGTCAGACATTTACATGCTGTGCTTGTAAAAAAATCACTTTCCCTATTTTACTTTAATTTCTTCAATTTTAAAATAAAGATTGTAACAATATCTACTCCCAGGGTTGTTGTGAGAATAAAACAAGATATTTATGAAGTGCTTAGTACAGTGTCTGGGACATAATAGTTGCTTAATCAATTCTCATTTCCCCTTTCCTTCTGGGAAACTTCCCCTTATCTAATAATCCCTACCAAAAGTGATCTCTACTTCCTCAATAGTACCTATTATTGGTGCTACTTCATTTTTTATCTATAATATATTAACTTTTATGTTTATATTTATACATGTCCTAATATTTTTAAATATTGATGTTTGATGTGAGGTAAGGGCCATGTCATTTATTAAATTGTAATGCTTCATCAAAGTATCTAATATGGATCCTTACACATAGTAATACTTCAATAAAAATTGGGTTACTATTAAGATTTGTGTGAGATATGGTAGAAAACCTTTTAGAGTTAGAATTAGAAGATGTGGGCTTGAGTTATATTCTTGCTACTTTCTAGTTCTGTAATTTTAGATTTATCATTTAACTTCTTTGAGATTCAGTCTAGTCATCTGGAAAACGAGAATAATAGTTGAATAGCAGCATCTTAGGGATAAAAGGTGCTTCAGAGATAGCTAGTCCAAAATGTTTCAAACAAAAATTTCCAGGACAGCATCAGCAACAAGTTTCATCTGCTTCTACTTGAATTCCATTGATGTAGAAACCATTCTTGTCTGATTCAATCCAATCCATTTTAGAATAACTTTGATTGTAAAGAAAATTTGGGTTTTTTTCCCCTTATATTGACTCCAAATTTGCATCTTTGTAGCTTCTACCCATTTCATCTATACCTTGTTTTTAGGGCTAAGGAGAGCCAACGTAATTTTTCATCCATTCCCATGTTAGCCCTTTAAGTGTTTGAAGAAAGATTTCAAACCTGTCCTCAATTTTTTCTTGTTGTTATATGATCAATCCCACAAGGTTGCTGTGAAGAAAAAATGAAAGCATGAAAATGCTTTGGAAATACAAAATCCGATATAATTGTGAGTCATTTTTAGCAAAAATTTGTTATTAAAAAGTACCTATGTAGTTAGTCAAATTGACATTTACCTGCAGATTCAATACATATGAAGTACAGATTTTGACAATGTGTTTATCAAGTGCTGTTAACTTTTCTAGCAGTAATTATAATGTCCTGAACTGAAATGTCTTCCCTATCACAAGAACTTAGCACATTGTTCAGAAAATAACAGGCAATTAATACATATTTGTTGACTTTTTCAGTAACGTTGGTGAATGACCAGTTTCTCTTTTTTTAAATATATCAATAAAACTCCATCTTTGGCTTTGTGTCCTTATACTTTAATGCATCTTTTTTTTTAAGCTCATGGCATGTTGTGGTGACCTGGATGTCTAATATACAGTCTGCTATTTTGAAGATTTGTAGACAGTATTCATGGGGGGCCAAGGAAATTGGACTATTTTGAGGAGTGCTCCTGATACCTTTTATGTTCTCATGTTTAAAATTATAGTGAAATTAAAGTTGTAAATCTTTCCCATTCCTCCTGTAAAATGGTGATATATGTTATGAATAGTAATTGTATTGTATGGATTGAACATTACAATGTGATAGGCACATTTCTTTAGATCTCAGGTATTGTCTGTAAAATGGGTTTCAGGGATTCTAAAATAAACTTAGGAAATTAATGAGAAATATCCATTTTAAATACAACTATAAAGAAGAAATATCTACTCTCTTTATTCTGAAGATATGACTGACAGTGCTCTTGGTAAACATATATGAACAGATATACTTCATTGTAAGGCATTTATTGGTGAAATAACATCAAAGGGGACAATTAGTTCCAAAGAAGTAATATTATAAATGAGAAATACATTGCTGAATAGCTATCTAATGGATTTAAGATGCTTAAAAGAGTTACTTCTGAAGAGCTGAAATAAACAGAAGATCAGGAGATATTATTATAGTGTATTAGGTTGGATTGGACAGGATCTTTGGTTAAAGAGATTTGGTATTCAATGTGAATGATCTCTGAGCTGGGCTTAACAAAGGCTTTTGTGGATGCTAATTTATATAGTTAAAACAGTATATGCTTAAAAAAAGATTGGAAGAGGAATGGACTCATTTTTTCTAAGAAATCATTTAATCTTCCAGGTTCAGCTAAATATGATATGTCTGCAAAAGACCTGTATCTTTTTCAAAACTAAATGGTATGTGTGTGTGTGTGTGTGTGTGTGCGCACGCGCACACGTGCGCGCGCCACACATTTTGGTTTTTTTTTTCTCTAGTTTTTGTACTGAAATCTTGGAGTCTTTTTTTTTTTTAAGATGAATAAAATTGTGAATTCATCTGGGAGGGGAGTGATGACTAGTAACTCAGCAATCGTTCTAGCTGTTGTTGTCTATCTCCTTTATTACTCTCTGGGATATCTAGTCTAATCAGTTTACACATATACAAATCTATAAAAATAACATCTACAATCTGAATCTATATGTTTAAAATAACCCCAGTTGGTTCACTGGATAGAGCACTGGTTAGTACTGGATCAGAAGACCTGAGTTTAAATTTAGCTTCAGATATATGAAATTAACTAATTATATGATTCTGGGCAAGTCATTTAACTCCCTCCCATCCCCCAAATAAATAAACAAATAAAATAAAATAAAATAACCCAAAGGTCTGATATACAAACATTGGAGAAAGATCACTCCTAATCTTGGTTTAGGTAGATTGGATTCAAGTCTACTTCTAACACTTATTGCATATATAATTTTGAGTAAGACACTTTATCTTCTTAAACCTCAGTTGTCTCATGAGAAGGTTGGATAAGATGGCCTGAGGTTTCTTTCAGATCTAGCTTAATGAGCCTATATTAATTTATGAAGCAGGTTGTGGAAATTGAGGAAGTTGGAGTAATGGAAAATTAGGGGATTTAAAGGAAAACCAGTAATTGTGGTACATCTGGCTGCTTGGTTGGTTGGTTGGTTGTCCTTTGTTCTTGAAGAGGACCAAAATGACATCATGGTTAATATGTCTGATTATAGTTAATCAGACTAATATGAGCTTGGAATGTTTTGACACATATCAGATCCAAATTGTCCCTATGAACATTTGGGATGGATTCTCTAATTTTGTGCATCTCACATTTCTTTTGGGCTAATTCAATTCTTCTTTGCTCATAGAGCACAGTACCTTCTCTGATGAGGGCACACCATGTTGACAGTCCTGTGCCAGTGTCTCCCATGTCATGCAATCAATTCTAAAGTTCTCAAAAGAGAATTGTCCTTGTATCTCTTTTTCTGACCACCTTGTGAGTGTTTGCTCTATGTGAGTTCTCCAAAATATAATCTTGTCTGCAAGTGTACATTTGGTATTCAAACAACATGGCCAGCCTAATGGAGGTTTGTTCATCTCTATAAAGGTAAAGGAAATAGATTGCCCTGTGACAATTACAAAGGGGTCTCTCTCTCAGTTGTTTCTGGCAAAAATCTTGCCAGAGTTCTTCTTAAATAGGTTGTGGTACATAATACTAACAATAACTACCATTTATAGAATCCTTTAGAGTTTACATAGTGCTTTACAAATATATCTCGTTTTATTCCTCAATAGTGAAAGGTAGTTTTTATTATCTCTAATTTATAGATAAGGAAGTGTAGGCAAGGAGAGATTAACTGGTTTGCCCAGGGTCAGACAGCTAGTAAATGTGTGAATATAAATTTGAACTTGAGTCTTCTAGATTTACTCCATCACTCTATTACTGTGTCACCTAACTGGAGAAAAAAAAAATCTATGAAATAGGGACTGAATTGAAGAGAAGGAAAAGTTATTTGGATATTTGTAGATGTTAGCAACAAGGATCTGGAAAGAATGGTGGGTACTCTAAAAGAGAGGAGGCCATTGAAGGTCTGAGCTGGCAAAGGAAAGCAAGAAGAGTGCCCAGTCTTACTCTTGCTCCTATGTTTCAGGGAAGCAAACAAGTTTCAGCTAGCCTGAGAGAGAGAGTGCTACCTCTAAGATACATTGTGATACCTTAGGGAGATACTTATGTTTCAATTAGTCCAAGAAAGTGGAAGCAATCTCACAGGTAGAGAGCCAGGATCACTGAAGTATAGACTCAGAGCTGCTATGGACTTTTGGTCAGATAATCCATTCTCCTCACTTACAGATCAGGAAATTGAAGACTTGGGGAGAAATAACTTGTCCAGGGTTGCATAGATAATAAATGTTCGTGTCAATATTCTAACTCGGGTCCAATTTGTTTATTTCCTTAGAGGACATAATGAAATAGGAATATGGAATAAGATGGAGGGGGGGAGATTTAGAGCTAAATTGATATAGGTGATGGAGGTACCTATAATCTTCCTAGGACATAATTGAATCATGAGGACCCATTAATGATTGATGGCTAGAAGAAAATATTGTATAAGGTAGAAAGTCCTACTGGGAGCAGAACATGACAAAATAAGGATCTTGGATGTTTTAGGTTAAAAACTGGGTAAGGGATTAAAAAAAAATATTCTTATTACATGTGTCACTTTGGGGTGGCTTTGCCTCTCCCAGAGCTTCTAGTTCTATCTCTGTTTGAACAGTCATGAAGTCCCTACTTCATGCATAGGAAGCTAAAAAGAGTTTGAGTGAGTACAGCTCTATAGAATCAATTTAGAAGCATCAGTAATTGCACAGAGGTCCAATATGTGTAGAAGATAAGTGGAAGACAGCCTGATTGTGGTGAGTGCTAGAGGGTGGAAAGAAAGGAGTTGTATTGATGAGAGGTTAAAGCTTTGTCTTAAATTGGAAGGCAAAAAAATTGTGCACTGGGAAATGTGGACCCTGGAGCCTAAGCTGTGAAGTTGGGAAATTATTGTAAAATCAGAGAGAGGATATAATGGAAGGTATAGGAGCTAGGAATCCTAAATTTGATGAAATTTCTGGTAGATTGCCTCCCCTTCAGTTAGTCCATAAATTTCATACCTACTATATGCCCCACACTGGCATTCTTCTCCCCTTCAAAAGCAAAAGACAATCCCTGCAATGATGAGAATACTGAATAATAAAAATAATATTGATATAAACTTACATTTATATAATGCTTAAGATGTATCAGGCAATATATCAAGTTCTGGGAATACAAAAAAGAAAAGAAAGATAATCTGTAATGATGATGATGATAATTATAATTATAATAGCTCACATTTATATAGTACATCAAATGTCTTAGGCACTGTGCTAAATACGGAGGCTAAAATAAACAAATAAATAAAGGCAAAAGAAAATCCCTGCAATGATGATGATGATGAAGGCTAATATTAATGATAAATTTATATAGCACTCAAAATATGTCAGGAACTGTGTATAATTTTTATCTCATTTGATTCTCACATCAATGCTGGGAGGTAAATGCTGCATTATCCCCATTTTAAAGATAAAGAAAGTGAGACCTTGAAAAGAAGAGTAATTTTCCTTAAATTGCTAGGATTGAAACCATGTCTTCTGACTCCAAATCTAGCCACTTGGCTTCCTGAGAATGATGACTCCTTCATGTATCTTTCTTTTCAATTTCTCAGCAACTTCCAGTCTTTATGCTATTCTTCAGTCATTCATTGATGTCCAACTCCTCATGTCCCCATAAACTATAGCATGCCAAGTCTCTCTATCCTTCATTATTTCCTTAAGTGTCCAAGTTCATGTTCATTATTTCCATGGCATTATCTATCTATTCTATCCTCTGCTATTCCTTCTTCCTTTTGCCTTCAATATTTCTCAACATCCAACTCTTTTTCAATGAATCTTGTCTTCTCATTATGTGACCAAAGTATTTAATTTTCAACTTCAATATTTGACCTTTGAGTGAATATCCAAAATTAATTTAAATATTGATTGATTTGAACTCTTTGACATCTAAAGGATTTTCAAAAGTCTTTTATAGCATTATAATTTAAAAGTGTTGATTCTGTACTGTTTAGCTTTTCTTATAGTCCAACTCTCACAGTCATACATTGCTATTAGAAAAAACTTAGTTTTGACTATAAAGACCTGTGTTGGCAAGGTGATATCTCTACTTTGTAGTAGACTGTCCAGATTTGCCATAACTTTCCTTCCAAGGAGAAAACATCTTTTAATTTCATGGCTTCAGTCTCCTACAATTTTCTTTGAATCAAGAATATGAAATCTGATAGTGCTTCCATTTCTTCTCTATTATCCAGGAAATGATGGGACCAGTTGCTGAAATCGTAGGGTTTTTTTAATGTTAAGTTTTGACACTGTCTCCTTTTACCCCCATCAAGAGACTTCTTAATTGCATTTCACTTTCTACTATCATAATGGTATCATCTGCATATCTGAGATTGTTGATAATTCTCATAGCAGCCTTAATTTTGCCTTTAGATTCATTCAGCCTGACATTTCATATGCTATACTCTGCATATAAGTTGAATAATGTGATAGGCTAGAGATCTTTCAAAAATATCAAACTATGGTAGATGGGTGGATATCCTGATTCTTTCTCCCTGTATGATGTTTGAAAATTTATTTAATGTCTCAGGGTCTCAGTTTCCTTGTCTGTAAAATGAGGAAGTAGAATCCTTTAAAGGTCCTTTCTAGCTCTAAATCTATTTATCTAAAATCTAAATCTAAACCGAGTATTTCCCCATCTAGTCATACCTCTTTATACGCTTTTATTTTAAAAAGTTGTAGTTAGAAGTGAAAGTCGAGATCCCAGAATAATTGTTATTTTTTTCTGTCAACAATTTTATCTGTTTCATTGGTTAGTTGAATGGATTTCTTCAGCAATGACTTGGTTTTGAACTAGATCTAGCCTCACACAACCCAGTGTTCTGATTGCTTGCAGTGTGACCATTACTCCTGGTTTACAAAGAAAGAGGTTACAAGCTCTTTATGGGGCTAAATAATGATGAACATTATTTAAACTGGCACAAGGGCTGAGATGGTTTATACTCAGGAGATTTTCCAAATTGTCACAATGGGTTTTCTTAACATAGGATGAGATTTAGTTATGATGCAATAATGACACTGGTCAGGGCTATATTGTAAGGCATATCTGCACATAAGAGCATTTTATTCTATCATTCAGGTGTCACTTTGTATGCAGACTTAGTGTACTGTTTATGACTTGTCATCAAAACACAATCAAATCATCTTCGTTTGATCAATTTGGTATCTTTAGTTTTTATAAATTCTTAACTGAAGCAAAAGCTTTTTGAGACCTCTTTGCACAATCCTTATCAGAGTTAGTGTTTTAAAACCATATTTTTCCTTAGAAATGTAACACAGACATCTATATTATGGGTTCTTAGATCATGTTAAATGAAAAAAATGTGAAAGATATGACAAAGACTCTGCTATTTTGCAATGTATACTCCTATTTGATATGGACAGACATTATGAATAAGTGCTTTCACAGTGTTCTAAACTTATTAAAATGTAATTTTTGATAATTTTCCAGAAACTTCCTAATGATGGAGATCATTAACTAGCAAAGAAACTACCTAAATGGAAAGAAATTGTCATTGGTGAAATGAATACATGGATTATTAGAAATTCAAGCAAAATACTGGTTCTGCTTTTTTTGTCTCTTTTTCATCATTCATTGTGTCAGAATTCTCTTGTTGCATGGTCTTCACTGTAGACTTTTGTTGTACTATTTAATTTACGCTTAAAGGAAAGACTGTTGAACTCAGACTAAGGAGACTAGGGTCTCAGTCCTGATCCATTACTTGCTAGCTATATAACTCACAGCAAGTCACTTATCTTTTTTTATTCTTCAATTTTCTCATCTTTGGGTAGGTGTAATAAATTTTGTACTATTCACCATACATGGTTACTCTATTTAATTCAGCCTCAACAATTAAGCATCTTTTATGTGTTAATAACAGTGACAAACACTGAGGATATAAAGACAAAATGAAATATTTCCTGCCCTCAGTGAACTTACAGTTCTTCATAACAATTAAAGCACCATATGCAAGTTTGTTGTTGTTGTTATTATTATTATTAGTGTATTTTTATGACTTTTGAGGAAGGAATACACCACAACAGATGGGTGGTAGTTTTAATGGTTATGCCTGATTACACTTTTCAGCAAAACATTTAGTTCAAATCAGCATGCCCTGCCATAAGGAAAGGAAATTTGCAGCCAAAATATTTAATTGGTAGTTTCATAACTGACAAGCTGCCAGAAGGTCGTATATAAAGTATTGTTGTGGTGACAGACTGTTATAGATGAGTGTTTTAAGATACCCTGGCAAAGATAAGATGATGTGAACCTTTCTCCCTGTTAGACCTGATTACAGTTTTATAATAATCTCTCTACAAATGGTTCATGAACAAATGCTTGCTCTCTTTATCAATGTGATCCTGTCTCTCTATGAAATAGGTGCATTATAGAGAAGGAGGGAAAGGTCTGAGACAAAGAAATATATTCAAGAATTGGAATTTGCCTTCAATTAAATCTAAAACATTTGCAAACACTTACTATGACAGGGCATTATGTTAGGTATTAGAGATCCCAAAATAAAACCCCTTTTATCCTCAGGAAAATTATATTATGCTAAGCGATTTAAATTTTATATAGATAAGTAAATAACAACTCATCAATCACTGAATAAGCATGTATTAATTTCCTGCTATCTATGAACCACTGTGGTTTGCACCAATAATACAAAAATAAATGTGAGATAATTCAAAGAGCTTACATGCAACCAACTTGTTCTAGGGGTAAAGGAGCCATTGGAGATTTCTGAGTAGAGAGATGACATGATGAGATCAATGTTTTAGGAGTATCAGTTTGACAACTTTGTGGAGAATGAATTATAAAGGAAGAAAGGCTAGGAAAAAAAATGGATACCAATTAGAGTCTACTGCTGAGACAAGAAATGATGAAAACCTATATTAGGGTGCTTATTGTGTGAGTAGAGAAAATAGTATTGATATGAGAAAATGTTGTAGAGACAGAATCATGAAGATTTGATACTTCACTGAATATCGCACATAACGGACAGGGAAGAATCAAGATTTTACAGTTACAAACTTGGTGACCAAAAGGATATAATTGTAGTAAGTAGCCTTATCAAAACAGTGAATATTTAAGGAGGGATAAATTCTGGGGAAAATATAGTGAGTCCTATTTTGTATATAATTATGGATGCTAATATGTAGTATGAAGCATTTTCAATAAATATAGTTGCCTATAGGAATTCTTAAGATGTGCACCTGCCTGTGCTAGGCAGTAAGATGATTCGAGGAACAGAATGTCAGACTTGTAGTCAGAAAAATCTCAGTTCAAATCCTGCCTCATGCTCTTATTAAGCTATATAATTGCCCAATTTATTAACTTTCCAGTCTCAGTTTCTTCTTAACCCACATGTAGTATTGTCATGAACAAGATCTAACTAATAGTGTCTTTTCTATGAAAGAGATCCGATTCTGAATTATATACCTCTCTGGTATTCTTGAGGACAAATATAGCAAATCCATAGCTCCTTAATCTTCCATTAATTCATCACCTTATAAATGATATTTCTTTGTTAAGAAGAATTGCATATATTTAATCTAAATCAGATTGCTTGCGGTCTTAAGGAGGAAAGAGGATGGGAGAGAGGGAGAAAAATTTGGAATACAAGATTTTTGTAAAGGAGAATACTGAAAATTATCTTTGCATGTATTTAGAAAAGGGAAATACTATTAAAATAAATTATATTTCTTAGTGGGTTCAAAATTAATCTAGAAGAAATTATATAAAATCATATAAGAAATAACATTAAAGCATTATATCTCTCAATAATTAATAATTCATTAACTTCTAGAACCCAACTAGATCTATCAGTAGTATAGAAACTTTTGTCCATGGTCTATAGTTTCTTGTCTTTATCTCAAACCCTGAGATGAATCTTTAGACAAACACCAATCTTATTGGTGATATTATTAATTAATAGCAACAAAACACTATCAAAAAGAGTAACAAAGTTAGTTGAATTCATCTCAGAATGGCAGTTCAAATATCTTCATTTCTCTCAGGAATTCTCAGACTGTCTTCTCCATATCAAAGTTAATTTAGTTGAGTTCTCCTCAGGAATGAAAGACAGTGAGTAAATTTATTTCTCCATCTGGAACAACAGTTCAGCTTCTCTCAAACCCTCTCTTCAGACTTTCTAAAAGGTGACAGTTAACTCTAAATCCCTCACAAATGCACAGCATTCTTAAAATGGCAATTAACTGTCATCCTCACAGAGGCTTTCTACCATGAAAGTTAAGTATCACAGTCTCGTCAGGATTGGAGTTCTGTTAGATCTCTTTCAGTGTTACACAGACTCCTGCCATGACAGTTAACTCATTGGTCCCAAGGCACAGACTGTTGAAGGACCACTTAACCCATATAACCCCATTTAAGCTGGGGTTATATTTATATAAAAATTATAATTTTCCTTAGCTTCTCATGTTGCATGATCGAAATGGTATGGCAATATTTATAGTGATTTGATCATCTGCTTATCCACTCAGAAACATTCCCCAGTGTTTGGTGCTACAGTCAGTCTCTGATTTAAAATTTCTTGACTTTTTCCATTTTCCTTATTTTTGTATCCCCTCAATCCCCTTCTTTCTTTCTCCTTAGTAGATTGCCCAAGAAATCCCAGTTCTTTTTTTATGATTCTATTTATTTCTCTTCTCTCTTGAGAAGAATAGTTCCCCTTATTTCTTGTTGCAGTCTCAGAAGAGGATGATAAAGACAATGATGATGGATGATGGCAACATGCTGATATGGAAGATAATGATAATAGTTAGCATTTATATAGGCATTTAAATTTGTGAAATGCTTTTCCAATATCCTTTATGATAGGTGCTATTTTTTATTTTCCTATTAAAAATGAAGAAACTGAGACTGGAAAGTCAACAAATTGGACAATTTTTTTATTAAAGGAGAAAAGACCCAATACTAATGTGATGAAGAATTGTCCTTTATATAACAGTGATAACTTTTATCATGAGTCTTTGTTCCTAAGAGCAAAATATATATATATATATATATATATATATATATATATATATATATAGTTTAATTATATGGAACAAAGAATAGGGGTCCTAGTTTACAGAAGACCAGAAGTCTGATGAGTACAAAAGAATTCAAAGAATATGGGTCATTATGTGGTGACTTTGGAGAAAAAGTAAGAAGGTTATCAGAAAACTGGGCCAGGACAGAAGAGGACCCAGTGGAGAAACAATGGTGGAAGACCTAAGATTTTTCCTGAGGATAATGCGAAGGCTGATAGAAAAATAAGCTGATTCAAAATCCCTGAGTTAATCTTCTACCACTTATCCTTATTTTATTATTTTTATCCCTCCTCCTTACCCCCAAATTTTACAGTATTCGTTTACCCCGTTCTGTTGTATTATCTTTCCCAGAAGTTGCTAAAATCACAAGGTCAATGAATTTTAGAGCTGCATGAGACTTTAGATATACTCCTCAATTTCCATAAATAACTAGAGAGTAAGTGCCTTTACAAAGATATTGAGGATAATAAATACTAGAACTAGGATTTGAACAATGTACTTTGTACCACAAACTACCATGACTTAGGCCTGAGTGTAGTTCTATTCTCACACTAAGAGAAAGTGTATGTTTCCTTGTCCCCCTCCTTCTCCTGTTCCGCGTTAGAATTCTGAGTGATTTTTCCATGGAAATATTATTCTAAATGGTGATTAGGTCCTATACTTTACATACATTATGGATTAAATGGTCTTCTTTGAACTGACCTGGGAAAGTAACCACCATCAAAGCAATTTCCATGAGAAATTGTATTTTGAGATCCAAGCAACTGCTTACAAATTGACTTTTAAATATGACTCATTCATAATTTATAAACTGCCCTTTCCTCCTCTGAATTTCTATACCAGATAATTTTTGAGCATATTAGGTTGTTCAGTAGATAGAATGCTAGAAAGGCCTGAGGAGACAGGAAGCAAGTCCCTTAATCTCTGTCTTGCTGGGTTCCTTTTTCTTTAAAATGGGAATAATAATAGTACCTACTTCTCAGGGTTATTGTGAGGATAAAATCCTACAATATGATAATTGTAAATCTTCAAGTGTTATATATCATCATAATCATCCTTCTATGATTTTTGTGTAAAAATATTGCTGATAAATCATTTATTTTGATAGTCAACTAGGATTAAGTGACTTGCCCAGAGTCACACAGCTCATAAATATATGAGTCCAGATTTGAATTCAAATCCTGATTCCAGAGCCAGTGTTCTATATGCTATGGATCTAGCTAAATTTCTTTTTAAACAGTAAATATAAGAAAAATGCCCAGGCATTAGCACAAATGGTGCTAAACAATCTAATTAAATAGTTTTATGTTTCCTAAGTATTTTTAAATAATTTGTAATATGTAAATTTTGTTATTTTGCTTAGCTCCATAAAATATCTTTTTAGTAGTTTCATTGGTAAGTTGCTACTGCTAACTAACATTTCTAGAACTACAACAGATAGTATAGAGAAAAAATATCATCTTTGCTTTACTCTTATACTTACTTGTAAAGCTTATTGTGTTTCCCATCAGAAGTAATGCCTCTTTTAAAAAATTACATATTATTTAGCATTAAAAATGTTCCCTTTAATATTTGTAAGGCATTTCACATAAATGGATTTTATATTTGTGGAAGAATTTTTTCCTGCACCCATTTAGATAATAATATGATCTTGCAGTTTATGCTTCATTTATTAATTTATCTTTCTTTTACATAATTATCTATTCCTCCCTTCCTTTTGTCATTTAAATGACTAGATCAAAATCCCACTTACTCACCTACTCTTCAATTTCTTTCATTTGTTAGGTTTTTTTTTTCTCTGAACTATTCAGCTAGACATTATTTCTTTATCTTCTTCTCTTCACTAATTTTTTTTTACTTTGTGTTTTCCAGAACTGTCCCCACTTTTATTCATGGTTTATATATGCCAACAACTTTAATATATATGTTTTCTCATGGAATTAACATTTCTAAGATATTAAATTTGAACTCATATAATAAAATTTTATATTATTAGTTTTATATATCTTGTTCTATCATTTTCCCCTTTTTTGGGTTCTCCTGTGCTTTCTTTTGTGCACTATCCAAAAATATTAATTCATGAGGGAAGTAATGAGTTTAGAAGCATCACCTTATGGTACGGTTCAGTTCTTTCCCTTCTTCTTTCCACCAACATTCTCCATCCCCTTTGTTATCCATTTTCATCTCTAGGCATATCTTCTCACCTCTACATGAGAGTTTTCTCCAAGTGTTCTGATTTTCCTTCTCCTGAGGCAGAATGTTAGCCACTGAGGAAAAACATTTTCTCAGAGGAACTTTCTCCCTCAATTTAGACTCAGTCTTATGATCCCAATCTTCTATTATAAACTTACACTTCTCCCATGGATTCACCCCTGAGTCATTAGAGAGTACCTCTCCTTTCCTTCTTTCTATTTTAGCTACTCCCTATTGCCACATTTCCCATTCTTCTTTAGCCCTTTTTATTTCTGAGAAACTTGAGTGTATCTTTTCATTTTTTTATCCATGAATTTAATTAAAGGAAATCACACATTTTCCTCTATAATGCATTGCCACTCTCCTTATTTGTGCACATTCTACAACTTTTTATTACAAAATGCATTTATTCAACTGTAGGATCTTTGTAGCAAGTCCATGTTATGTAAGTTGTAGTTCCTCACACTATTAGATAGATAGATAGATAGATAGATAGATAGATAGATAGATAGATAGATATGTATGTATTTGAATCTCTTAATGGTCTCCCTTTAATAATTTGTTTTATTTTGCTTTTTAATGACCTTCGCTATTATATATCTTTCTTTAAGAAAAAAAATAACCCTTTCTGATCAGGCAACTTTTTTTCATTTTTTATCATTTATTTGGAAAGAATTTCCTTATTTCCTGCACCAGTGACATAAAGTTTTTTTTTTTTTTTTTTCCTGAACCTAATTAGGTATGAGGATTGCAGGGGAAAGGATTCAAAAATATTAACTCTGTGCCACATCAGCAAACTATGTGTGTATGAGTGGGTACCTAATAAACAAGTCTCCCTATATAACCTACACATACCCTGGGGGTGGGAAGTGTACCAGTCAAATCAATTTTCATCAGCTTACATTGATGCTTATTTATGTTTCCCCATCCTATATTTATATAGTTCATTTTAAAAAACTCAAATATGGGACTTTACATTTGTCTCTATTCAATTCTATTTTATTAAATTTAAGTCTCTTGTCATTTTAATCCATGAGGTATTTTGAAATACTGGGTTTGCCATTCAAGATACTAGTTATCCCTCCCAGAATTTTGTTCCCCAGGTATAGGCAGGAAGAATTTTCCATTGGTAGGTAAGAAGGATAAAGGCAGTCCTTTGACAGTACTGCTGAAGGAATCTTCTTATAACTATTAAGACAATCAATTATAAAAATATGAGCTAATAATATTAATAATAATTATTTCTACTGATTCTTTGGATGAAGCCATTTCTTTTTAGAGGGAAAATATAAGAGCTAGGGCTGAGTGTTTGGAGTATCTATACCATAACTATTTAAATCATGCTTGGTGGAGTTGAAGAACAGAATGATTCTTATGGAATAGTGAAGATAGATTATTTAACTAATTAGAACAACTAAGATTTGAATGTTAAGGTTTTTCAATAAACAAATATCTCTAGGGAAAGGGATTTTTCCCCTCCATCTGTAAAACCACTTAGCATTAGGACACTCCCATTATGAAGTATCTTCAAAGGCTCCCTTATTAGATTAGTTACTATAAGGACTAACTGCTTATTTCTAAATTTGATGGGAACATTAATCACAGAGTGCATTCAGTGTGCTAGTGTAGATCCCAAGAATGAATACAATTAAACTACATTAAAATTCCATACTGAATGATTCAGAGGAACCCATTTCTATATTAATATTAATATCTTTAAGAAGTAACAGATGTTTCTTCTTTTCGTTTTCTTTTTAGCATGTGTTGGGGTGGGGGAGTAGGACTGACAGACTTTTTCTGGCCTAAATACCATTGGTCTTATTAGTAAACACCCAAAAGGTGTATTTTGTAATTATAATTACTTATTTTGTTGCTTGATGGATTTGTTTCCGTCATTTGTCACATTTAGAATATGCATTTGGAACTAATATTTTGGGAAAATGACTGTGTGGGAGAAAGTAAGATATTGTTAGTCTGCTCTATCCTAAAATGCTCTATTTTAAAGGAAGTGGTGCAGTCTGTTCTTTACAAAGCCCACACTGTTATATTTGCTTGAAAAGGCCATCTATGGCCAAAAGGATATTGATGAAGCCCATTTAAAAAGTTCAGTTACCAGCTTAAGCAAGATGATAACCAGAGATTGGTGACCATCTGTATTCTGGATTTAGGAGATTCACTTTAGTTCTTCTTCAGTGACTTTTTTTTTTTTTTTTTAAGTATGAAAGCTTCTTTCTGTGTTGTGGGGGTGGCAATCAAATGATCAGGAAAGCTAAATCTTTCCTTTTGATCCGCCAATTTTCAAAATAGGTAAATGACTATGGAGCTTAAACTTGTTATTTTGAAAAATAAATGTTTTCCTCCAATGACAATTGTTAAGTTGTCTTGCTTTTGGCCTTTTTTTTTTTTTTTAATATTTTACAGGATTCTTTACAGTCTCCCTGGAGTTATGATGTAATCCAAATTGTTTCAGCTATTTATTCCCACAGTAAAATACCAATTGGCTAGAAGCAGGACCTAGAGGGAAATTAGGCAGAGCTAGACTAAGAACATTCCTCACAAAGGATAAAGCCTGAATTGAAACACTTTTAGACTCACATCCTTAAAATCTGAGCATCTTTCATTTGGGAATTGGCTGTAGTCCTGTCACGGAGGCTCCTCTTTAAATTAAAGTTACAGTGGCCTGGCTTTGACCCTTAATGCACATTCACTATGACTAACGGTGCCCATTAATAACCAATAGAACTGAAACTCTTAAAGCAAGTGAACTTGAGCAACCATATCATCCTTTCTCCACCCCTTTCTTTTAATCCCTTCCCTAAGTATTAAATTATTTGAAAATGAAGCTAAAACTATTTTAGAACAATATGTAGATATTCCAAATATTGATTTACTTTATGCAGAAGCATATTAAATTTGAACAGAAACCAAGGGTTAAGAAATACCTCTTTTATCCTTGACTTTATGAGGCTTTGTGTCAGATTCTAGCTGTGAACAAGGTTAATTGGTTCATTTTGAAACAGTGCCTTTACTGTTCCTGGCCCCATAGGACAATTATTTGATAAACAAGTTACAGAATGTTTGTTTGTTTTATTTTTCCTTATGGTCAGTTATTTAATCAACAGATCATGGTGATACCAAAAGAAATAAAAGATCAACCAACCTCAGGAAGTTCACAATCTCATGGGGGACACAAAGAGGGAAAAAAATGTATTACTAAACTATATGCAGGATAAATAGGAGATAATTTAGAGAAGGGAGGTACTACCATTAAGAGGAGTAGAAGGTAGATTATTGGTTTTTGTCCTTCATTCTTAAAGAGGACCATAGCATCAGGAAGGTGATGCCATGACATGCAAGTGAATGGGATTTAAGCGAGGGAGGGCAGTACAAAGTCACCTACCTCACTTTCCCCACCAGAGCCACTTGGATCCAGCCACTGGAGATAGCCCTGGATACAATGGGAGACGTTGGTCAGTTTGCCTGAGGATTCACCCATTCAGTGATAAGACTAGTTAAGAAATAACACAGTGAATGGCTTTTTTTTTGCCTATTCAAAAAAAAAAAAATCAATCTGGGGAGGGAAGAACCTTAGGATTTCTGGCCAAACAGAAACAATTGAAAACATTTACTCTGAGACAATCAGGGCCCAATGACCTAGGACTTGGCCTAGACCTATTAATGGTCAATCCCTGTTAAAAAAACAAAACAAAACAAAACAAAACAAAACAAAACAAAACAAAACAAAAAAAAAAAAAACTTAGCTAGAGATGAGAAGACAAGAATAGTCTAAGAATAGGAGAAAAAAAAAAACCTGGACCTTGGAGATGGAGTATTTTGTTTCTACCCCCAAATAGCTGCCTAAAGCAAATGTTTTACTTCTGTCCTATCATATTTGATCCTCAATCTAGAAAATAACTTATCAATATATGAAGCAAATACCCCAGGCCCATTTGTTGCACTAAAACATTTTGGTGTATCAGTAGGCTCACATTCCCCAGGAGATTATGCTCACTCTCTGGGTGACCAGTCTGAGCACTAGTTTAAGTAGATTGAAATGTAGTGGAATAAAATGACTTAGGACTTTCATTATATATTTAAAAGGAATAGCAAGTTCTAAATAATAGATTTGCAGTTTCATATACAATCACCTTTTTTATTATACTGTGTTATGGAAATTCTTATTTTATTCTAAAAATCAAAAAAAAACCCAAAAAACTTAAACACTGAAATAACAAAAACAGGTATACAACCAGTTCAAATAAAAGCTTTACTACTTTCTGTTTGGGTGATTACAGTCAAGATATATTAATCTTTTTGATTCTTAGATTGTTGTTCAGTCATTTTTCAGGCATATCCAACTCTTCATAATCTCATTTAAGGTTTTCTTGACAAAAATGCTGGAGTGCTAAAAAAAAATAAATAAATAAATAATAAAAAATTAAATAAAAAACAAAAAACAAAAACAAACAAACAAACAAACAAATAAATAAATAAAAGAAATTTAAAAAAGAAATGACTAGCAGACTAGCAAATTTAAAAGCAGCTCCAGTAGGAAAAGCATTGTATTAAAAGAAGTTTAAAAAAAAAATGCTGAGTGGTTTGTCATTTCCTTTTCAATTTATTTTACAGTTGAAGAAAGTGAGACTGAGTTAAGTGACTTGTTCAGGATCCTATAGCTAGTGAGTGTCTAAACCCAGATTTGAATTTAGAAAGATTCATGTTCTTAACCTTGGGCTTGGTACGCTATGTACTTTGTTACCTAGATGTCTGATACTTAGTTTACTTCCTATTAAATTAGGAAAATAGTGTTTGTATCCTGCCTTATACTTACTGTGAGGAAAGCATTTTGTGAAGGGTATATTTCTAAAATTTTGAGGTTTTGTTATTATTGTTTATGGAACTATGGTTTTGATCATCACAGCAGGTAAAACATTATTCTTGTGGGGCCTGGAAACAGCAAACATTTTTGTTCAGTGTTTTGTCATTTTAAATGGTTTGATCTCCTACCAGTTGTCATAGAACCAAAGAGGCACTGTATTGCCAAAATCATGACATTTCTGTCATGACAAGATATCATTAAAACCACAATTTCATTCTGTTTTCATTTTGTTTAAGCCACTACATTTTAGAGAAGACAGGTGAAGTGTTAATTACTGGCATGGTAAAGAGAATGATTAATTGAATAATGTATTAGCTCATTGAGGTTTTAAATTATAAATAGACAGGGCCCAATTATGGCTTTTAAGAATAAAGTGGAAAGAGTCTAAAATTTATGCAACTCTTGGAAAGAGGTTGAATGTACATATACAACATACTTTTGAATGGAGGACTGGGTACAGATTTAAAATTCCACACAATAAAATTCATAGAATTGGAGGGAAAAAAGTCAGAAGACATTTGTTAAAAGTTGGCTTTGTTCAGAAAATGTTGAGAGTTATAAAATCCTTGACTATGAATTATATATATCCTAATGAAAAATTTAAAACAGATACTATATAAGCTAATAGTCTAATGGATCAATGAACACACTCTTTGGGATATTATCTCTGAAAAAATAATTATAACCATCCACTTTTTCCTATTTCATTGTGACTTTTGTCCTTGATTTATAAAAAAAAAAAAAAATCACCACAATAGGCCTATTTAACATACTGAGTGATCTTTCTGGCACTGTTTGGATACTATTTCAGTATATGGGCTTCCCATCAGTTATTTCTTCATTCAATGTGTGACCAGCAAATTTCCCCTTTCCTTATTTCTATACATTTCTCTTCATAGAATCCTTTACACTACTTATCCCATATAATTTCCCATTTTTTAATGTGCTTCATACACTTGCTGCCAATGTGCTTTTCTATTGCTCTTTGAGTAATTCTTAACTTTGATTATTCTTTAATAAGTTTGTATACATTATGTATTTGTTGCTTTTAAATCACAATTATTTCACACTGATTCTCTATATCCCTAGGAGATGCCTCTATTTAAACTTCGAGAACAGAAATTGTTTCATTTTTTTTCTTCCTGGCATATAGTAGGTACTATATGAATGCTTATGAATTGAAAAGAATTTGTCTAAAGTACTGGATTTGAAGTCAGAAATATGAGTGCAAGTGCTACCTCTGGTATTAATTGTGACCCTAGACTCTTGATTTAATATTTTTATGTCTCAGTTTTCATTCTATGTGTGTTTCTAGTCTACTAGTCTCTCTGCTAAAAGACATGTGAAAAGTTTGAACACTCATGAGTGATCACTACATTTATCAGACTTCTGAAGTCTTTCTATATCATTTTCCTTTACACTGTTGTGTTCTTTTCTTGAGAGGCAATTGAGGTTAAGTGACTTGCCCAGGATCACATAGTAAGTGTTAAGTGTATGAGTCTAGATTTGAACTCAGATCTGCCCTATTCCAGGGTTGGTGCTCTATTCACAGTGCTATTTAGCTGCCTCTGGTCTACATATATATATATATATATATATATATATATATATATATATATATATATATATATATATATATATATATATATATATATATATATATGTAAAATTCTTTGCAAACATAAAATTATTGTAGCTATTATTTTTATGATCATAATTTTTATCATGTAACTTGAGAATTACTCCATCAATTCACTCAGAAATTTTATTTATCACTACCATACTTGGTCTACTTTAACTGTATTTCTAGTCTTTGTTTTTGTCAATTATATTTCCACTTTCTCAAGTTGCATTGTGACTTGGTGCATATGGTGACTTCAACATTTTTTATTCTTAAAAGGGATTATTTAATTATTATCTCTTCTCATCTTTTTTTATGGGATTAAGATAAAAATGGGATAAATTCCTATTCTGATAATATTCTTCTATATTCCTATATAGTCACATTAAAAATACTTCTTTGTAGTTGAAGAAAATATTAAGATGTAAGATCATCTTTTGTAATTTCATTAAAAGCATCCTTGGTATAATTCTAGTATCTAATGAAACAATTGAGATTATATGCAACTTTTCAAAGGTAAGTTTGATCACCTTTGCTAAATTTCCTGTTTTCAAAATGCTTTTATTCTGTGTATCTTGGTGAATATGAGTATTTGGTATGATGACACATAGTAAAAATATTGTTCGTTAGTTTCTATGGATTGATATTATGTCCAGAGATTTGTGATTAGTGATTTTTCTCTATGGTATTTTCCAGTTCTAGTACAGTTTATTAGTTGACTTGTCCAGGATATTTTAAAATCTAAATATGTAGTATGAAGATTTGACATCTGACAGTACTTGAAAGAAAGCTTCAAATGTATAATATTTGACTAATATTACTTTTATGATATCTGGCTTCACTGTGTCTGGATTATTCCTTTGGTTTACCTGTTTGGATCAATCCATTTTATTTTATTTTTTGTGCTTAATTTAATATTTTTTAATAATTTAATTTAATATTTTTATTTTCCTCCATTACATTTTTTACATTTGTTTTCAAAACTTTGAGTTCCAGATTCTCTCCCTTCCTCCTCAGCACCCCCATTAAGAAGGCACATGTAAAGTTATGTGAAACATTTCTATAAAAGCTATGTTGTGAAAGAAAACATAGATTTCTGTTCCCTCCCCCAAAAAAATCTCTCTAGAAAAAAAAACAGTTTAAAAAAGTATATTTCAATCTGTATGCATATATAATCAATTCTTTCTGTGGGTATGGGTAGCATTTTTCATCATAAGTCTTCACAGTAGTTTTGGATCATTGCATTGCTGAGAATAGCAAATTCATTCACAGCTGATCATCTCACAACATTGTTATTACTTTGTACACAGCACATTTCACTTGAATTGCAAGAGGATTTTCCAGGTTTTTCTGAGAGCATCCTCCTCAATATTTCCTATAGAACAATAATAATATTTCATCATAACAGATACTACAATTCATTTCACTCATTCCCCATATTTGATTGGAATAGCTCTTCAGTTTCTAATTCTTTACCCTGAGAAAAAGAGATGTTATAAATATTTTTGCGTAAATAAATTATTTTGCTTTTTTAAAAAATATCTCTTTTGGGATTCATACTTAGTAGTGGTATTGTTAGGTCAAAGGATATATATGATTTTTATAACCTTTTGGGCATAGTTCATATCTTTTGATCATTTATCAATTGGGGAATGATTCTTATTTTTTATAAAGTTGACTCAGTTCCCTATACATTTGAGAAGTATGACCTTCATCAGAGAAACTTACTTCAAAATTCTTTTCTCAATTGCTGTATTCCCCCCTTGTTTATACTATTTTCTCTCTCTTTTTACCCTATCCCTCCTAAAAAGGGTTTTGCTTCTGACCACCTCTTCCCCCAATATGCTCTCTCTACTATCACCCTCTTCCCTTTTCATATCCCCTTCCACTCCTAATTTCCTGAAAGGTAAGATAGATTTTTATACCTATGTTGAGTGTGTTTGCTATTTCTTCTTTGAGGCAGTTCTGATAAGAGTAAATAAACTTTATCTCTTTTGTTGCAGACAATTTATGCCATTCCACCTCTCCATTTCCCTTTGTCTCAGTACATTTCTCTCCCGCTTCTTAATTTTATTTTTTAAGATATTCTCACTTCCTTCTGTATACATAAATACTTCTTCTAACTGTCCTAATAATACAAAAGTTATTATAAGTATCATCCTCTCACATAAGAATGTAAATACATAAACTTTATTAAGTCCCTTATGATTTCCCTTCCCTGATTATGCCTTATGCTTCTTCTGACCTCTGTATTCAAAAGCCAAATTTTCTATTTGAAAGCCCTCACTGAATTTCCACCTTTTCCCCCTGAAGGAATATCTCCTTTTTGCTTTGTGGATAATTTTTGGTTGTAATTCTAACCTCACTACTCACCAGAATATCATATTCCAAGCCCTCCAATCCTTTAATATAGAAGCTGCTAAATCTTGTGTTAACCTCCACTGTATTTGAATTATTTCTTTCTGGATTTCTTTCTTGTAATACTTTCTCCTTGACCTGGGAATTCATTTTTGGCATCTCTTTCAAAAAGTGATTGGTGGATTCTTTCCATTTCTCTTTTACCCTCTGGTTCAAGAGTATCAGGACAGTTTTCCTTGATAAGTTCTTAAAAGGTGATTTCTAGGCTCTTTCATGGCTTTCAGGTAGACCAATAACCTCTCTTGGATCTACTTTTTAGTCAATTATTTTTCCAGGGGGATATTTCAAGTGTTATTTTTTTCATTCTTTTGGTTTTGTTTTATTGTTTCTCATGAAGTCATTAGTTTCCTTTTGCTCAGTTCCTTTTGGATTACTCTCTTTTCTCTTCCCAAATTTTCCTTTCCATCTCTTAGTTGATTTTCAAAATTTTCTGTATGCATTTTCATAGCCTGAGACCATTTCTTATTTTTCTTGGAGACTTTCTTTGAAGGTGCTTTGAATTTGATCTGTATATATTTTAAAGAATAAAATGAAATCACCTTAGTGAACTCATGCTATTTCCTTTTATGACAGATTTCCTCTTTACTTATTCACAAAGCCCTTGTTTAATAACCTATCCTGGAATTTTGCCAGAATTTGAACAAAATAGGTGAAAATATAAATGATTTTATTTTGCTTGGCATAAAAAAAAAGCAGACTGACATGGGAAGAATATTGAACTCTCTTGGGAGAGAGAAGTCGGATCCTGATTTCAGCTCTGATTTTAGATTTTTTGTGATCTGAAAGAAGTCGATTGATCTCTTCAGGTCTTAGTTTCTACATCTGTGAAAATAAAGTGTACTAGATGATAGCTTAGGTTCCTCAGAGTTCTAAAAGTCTGATATTCTAATATAATGGGATCATGTGTCCTTTTAATTGACCATAAAGTTTTACTATAATACTGTGTAGAAGTTTCTAATCAAGAAGATATGGTAATTTTTTGTTTTCAAATGGCAGGAAAAAGAATTTATAATATTCCATCTGCCATGTAATAGCTTGTATATATATATATATATATATATATATATATATATAAGGTATCCTATTGCCTTTTACCAACTACCAAAAAAAAAAAAGAAAAAGAAAAAAAAAAAAGAATGGGGCAGGAACAAAATAAAACGAAAAGGATTGTGACAGTGACTTATAAGAAGACAGAAGAGGATACCTTCTTCATTTACCTTCTTCATCCAGAAGACCTGAGAAGGATGAAGACTGAGTGACAAAGATTTGGGGCTTAGGACATTAGTGATGACTTGAAGTGAAATTTTAGCAATATCAGATCAAAAGGGGTTAAAGAGTAAGTGAGAGATGAGGAAGTGGAAGCTGCAATTGGATAATGCAAAGAAGAAAATAGATTAACTGCTAACTTGAGATTAATAGTTCAGATAAGGTACTATTTTAGGCTAGGGAAGGTTTGTCAGCTAAGGGCATGGAGTGAGTAGAGAAGAGGTTAACTATGGAGGAAGAGACAGAAGCTATGAAAGGAAACGGGTCTTAGACAAGGTGTTATAGTGCAAATTGGGTTAATTTTGGAAAGGAGGACATGACTATTTCTCTTCTTTTTCTGCAATTAAAGAAATGAAGAGCAAATGAGTAAAAATACAAAATTTAAGGAATTCACATAAGATGTGGCTTGCTAAATGGTAAGGAAAGATTTATCCTCCCTATCACACAAAGAGACAATAACTCAGCTCTATGAAATTTTGTACCAGAGTCAGGAAGTTACTCTCTTTTGGATCATCATCCACACCATATTCTTGGCATAGTATGTATGTTAAGTGAGAAGGTACTTTGAAAGAGAAAAAGAACAAACCTACAAAGAAAGAGTATTGTCTACTGTAGCCATGGTCAGTCTCACTTATGAATGCATATACATAGTGAGAGACAGAGGGGAGGGGGAGATAGGGGGAGGAAGGAAAAAAAGAGAGAGACAAAAAAAAGAGACAGAGGACAGAGATGAGCAGATACATAGAGACAGAGAAAGAAGGACACAGAGACAGATAGAGACACACAAAGACAGGGACAGCGAGAGACAAAGAAAGAGAGATAGAGAGACAGACAAAGACAGAAACAAGGACAGAGAGGCAAAGAGAAAAAGAGACAGGCAGACAGAGAGAGAGAGAGAGAGAGAGAGAGAGAGAGAGAGAGAGAGAGAGAGAGAGAGAAAGAGCATGAAGAACAGTATATTCCCCTATCCCACTTTATTAGTCTTTGTTCCTCTCTCTCTCTCTCTCTCTCTCTCTCTCTCTCTCTCTCTCTCTCTCTCTCTCTCTCTCTCTCTCTCTCTCTCTGTCTCTTTCTCTCTCTTTCTTTCTCTCTCTCTCTCTCTCTCTCTCTCTCTCTCTCTCTCTCTCTCTCTCTCTCTCTCTCTCTCTCTCTCTCTCTCTCTCTCTTTCTCCTTCTATCTCCCTGCTTTTCTCTTTCTGTCTCTCTCACTTTTCCTCCTTCCCTTTTTTTCCCTTCTTTCCCCCTCTCTCCCCTCTCTCTGTCTTTGTCTCTTTCTCTCTCTCTCTCTCTCTCTCTCTCTCTCTCTCTCTCTCTCTTCACCCCCACCTTTTTCTCTGGAAGGTGTTCTAATCACACTAGGATACATTTATGCAAAAGAACAATGAATTATTCCCTTGAACAACTAGGCTCTGCACCTTATTTCCCTTATTCTCTCTCAAAGAGACCTATATGATGAATAAAATGAAAAACAAAGGAAGGTTCCAAATGTGAGTCCTCAGAATGAAGGTAAGCTAATAGTGATCAGTCTTAGGCCTTGTATTGATCAGTAATGATTTGAAGGCAAAGCTGGAGTCTGTGAGGTCTGAGGACAGCATAATCAGCATCAGTCACTAGAAGTCACAAAAGAAGGAAGACCTACCAGCTCATAGAGTTCTGGGCTTTAAAGTAAAGAAGGATAATCAAATATGTCAAGGGTATATTGAATTTGCAAAGCTTTAAACTACTCTGAAGAAAGGCATTAAATGCCAGAGATCTTTGTTTAAAGGGAATGAGGCCAGAATGTATTCAGTTATTGTGCTGTGTGTGCATTTACAGTGATCATTGTTTTTACAAATTCTCAGGGTGGGTGTTGGTGTCAAAAGAATAAACATTGCACTGGCGAGCCTCTTGACTTTTCAGTAATTATTAGAGAGCAATTAATGAGTTTGGAGTCAGTGACCTAAGAAAACAAGTAGACACAGATCTGAATCTGAGGGAGCCTATTGTCTGCTTGTTGAAACCACTGTGACTTTTTTTCAAAATAAGGAAAAAATCTTAAAAATAACAACAACAACAATGAAGACATAAATAGGGTTTTCTCTCTCTACAACAACATGTCTTTTTTCCATAGTCCTTGGTTCTCAGAGGACTAATTAACATAATCACCTCTTGGAGCAAAGGACAGAGAAATATTGATGTATGAAATTAACCTTGTTTAAAAGACTTGTTTGCTCATTATTCGCTTCTTTGCTCATCCTCACTACAGTTTTTTTCCCCCTTTCTATTACCCTCCTTGTCTAATATCAGCTCACTCTCTACCTGTCCTTTTTCATTTTCTATTGTAACCTCAGAAGCATTGTGGAATGGGGATGGAAAGCTACTCTCAGAATTGGGAAAACCTGAGTTTAAGACCTGACTGGTATATACTCATTGTGTGTTTATGGAAACATCTTTAACTTGGGGGAGAGAGGGAGGGGGAGAGAGAGAGAGAGAGAGAGAGAGAGAGAGAGAGAGAGAGAGAGAGAGAGAGAGAGAGAGAGAGAGATTTCCATATTTTTTATTAATATGTCAACATGTTAAAACTACATAGAAACTATGTGGGTTGCATATATTCTACAGGCCATGTGCGTGATAAGAAAGTTCTAGTGCAGCTGTTCTTAAACTTTTTTCTTAGTATTTTTATACTATTAAAGTTATTGAGGATGAATTTAAAGAGTTTATGTTTATGTGGTTTAAAGTAATAGGTTTTTACATATTAGAAATAAAATATTCTCCAGTTCATTTTACAGCTGAGAAATCTGAGACAAACAGGTTCAAATGACATGTTCAGGATCACATAGCTAGGAAGTGTCTGAAACTAGATTTGAAATCAGAAAGATGAATCTTCTTGAATTCAGGCTTGGCACTTTATCCACTGAGCCATCAAGCTGCCAGCAGCTTGTTAATAAGATTAATAATCCATTGTATTAGACATTCCTTAAGTTTTAAAATGTGTATATCTATAAAAGCCAAACCAAGCAAAAATAAAAACAAGTAACCACAAAGTGATGCTAGCCAAACTGGTTGTTCCTTTTTTGGTTAGGAGCAGGAGGAAAGATGACTGTTAATTTCTCATTAACTGGGTTCTCTTTTTAGATCACACAAATTTCTGATTTCAGTTAAAAAGTTCATGAGGATGTTTGGAACTTCCTTGGTTTGGTCTTTCTCTGCAATCCAAGCACAGGGTGCAGCTCAAGTGCTGATGTCCACATGGCATCTGATGATTATCACAAATCTCATGCTATACAGAGGCCTGAGGAGAAATGTTATATTTTATTTATATTATATTTTACTAAGTTCCTCTGCTTCCCAGTTTCTTAAACAACCCCATAGGGGGTCTTGTAACTGAATGTGGGACCACAAAATTATGACTTGTCAGTAAATATTTGATTTGCATACTTATGTCATATATTTGGGGTCACATGAACATTTCTCAAGCCAAAAGTAATGAGTAGAAAAAATTTAAGCCTTGTCCACTTAATCTTCAAAGATATGTGACTATGAGTTCAACACTTCTGTATCACGAATTTCTTACAAATCTGAACAGGGATCTAACTTTATCCCCAAAAAGCTCAACTAATTTTCTGGTCCCTTGGTGATTTTCTCCAACTGAGAAGCACAGTCATACCCTTACAAATATTAGTTGAAATATTGTTTTAACCAAATTCACTTGGATTATATCTTTCCAGATACTGAGTGACAGTTCATTGTCATTACTTAGTATATCAAATAAAATTTCCCCACTGTAAAATGGAAAAGATCTTAATACCTACCTCACAGGATTATTGCAAGAAGACTACTAAATGAATGAGTTGTCATCATTTCCATTATTAGGTACCAAATTCCCAATACAATTTGTTTTAAGCCTATTAGTCAAACAAAGCATTCTAAGAAACAGGAATCCAGGGGAGAATAAGGCTCTATTATATGATTCCCCATGTACATATCCTGTGCATTTAAAGGGCTCAGTAGGTCTGATTTTCTTCTTTCCATGCAAACAAAGAAAAAAAAAAAAGAAATATAAGTGATTTTAAAATAAGGAAAGAACAGAAATGAAAACCAGGGTCTGAGCAAATCGAATCAAATAGGATAAAACAAAAACAAAAACAAAAAAAAACAGTGAAACTCAAAAGCTTATTTTCAGAAGAAATTGTTTTCAAACTGGTTTCTACTAAGTAACATCAAATGGAAATCCATTTGCAGCTATAAAAAGAATCTCTTAGCTTTTCTTGTTTGGTGCAACCACTTTAATGTTACTAAACATCTTTTTTTCTGTCTCTTTTCTGTGTGAAATTTTCTTTGTGTGTTTTAGGGTTTTTGTGCAGGAGTGGGGGGGGGTGTCAGAAATTCTCCTCGATTCCAAATTTAAAAAGAAAAGAAGCAGGGATAAATATAAACATGTTGACATATTAGATAAAGAAGTTATAAAATATCGACTTTAAATATTTACAACTTTCAAAATCATTGATTACCATTGATCAAATAGAACTTAACTGGTTTTGAGACTCTTTAGATCCCTTGCATAAATACATATTGAGGGGCTGTTTCAAGTGTTAATGTTTCTCTTTGGAACCATTGCCATTTATCATGAAATTGTAAATATAGATTCAGAGATGTTTAAAACATACATTATTTACCTGGCAAAGCATAATGGCTCCAAGAGATGCATTATGGCCTATTTTAAACTCCTCATAGAAAATAGTTCCTGAACACCTACTGGATGTGAATGTTATATATGAATGTTATTTTGTACCAAAGAGTATAGAGATTATGTTGCTGAGTTATTTACTACATGTTTTTAATAAAAGATATTTTCTAAGGTAGGTAAGTTGAACCACTTTCTTTATTATTTGTAAAAGTGATTTATTGTGTGTGGTGATTTGGCAGAAGGCAATCAGCCAAGGTTTAGCTGAAGGCTCATTTTCAAAAAGCTCTAAATGAGAAGCATGATATGTTCAATTTGTGTATTCTGAATTGAGAGCTACAAAACTCTATTTTTTAAATATTATTCATGTGTGTATGGAATGTATTTGGTTTCTTTGTGCTGGGATCATTCCTCTACAAATAGAGTCAGGAAAATGCCCAAGGCAGTATTAAAAGAGACTCTAATAAAGTGAAATTGAATAAAGATAAATGTAAATCTAAACTTGGGTTCTAAAATATCAGCCTCACAAGTACATGACGTGGGCTATATGGCCAGATAGCCGTCCATCTGCAAAAGAGCTAACATTATAGTAGAAAAAGTTTGATATAAGATATAAAGTCATAGGAAAATTATAAAAGCTAATGTGACACTGGCTACCTTAAGGTAAGCAGAGTGCTCCAGGTCCCTCTGTATTCTGCCCTGTTCAGATCACAAGTACAGGATTTTATTAATTTCTAAATACCGCATTTTAGAAAAGGCATTAATAGGTTCCTTTAATGTGACTATGTCATCTCATTACTCTAGAAATTTCAATAATTCCCCATTCTTCCAAGATAAAATAAAATTTCCTTAAGTTATTCTCCATCACAACTCTGCATTCCCTTCATATTGGGCTGCCTGTTTCATATTTCAAACACCACTGTATCTCTTGTTTCCATGTGTTTGGAACATCCTCTGCATATTCATCTCAACTTCTTCCAAAATCCAACTGAAGTATTGTCTTCTATGAGAGCCCTTTCCCAATGTCCTAAAGCTGTTATCGCTCTCTTACAATGTCCCGATATCTCTTAACAATTTACTTTATATATAATCTTTATTTATTTCTCTAAAATGTTGTTTTCCTTCAAGAGACTGCATATAAGTTCTGTTAAGGGAAGGATTGCATAATTTTTTATGCTATTTGCCTAACACAACACAATGACAGGAACATAATAAATGATTAATAAATTCTTATTTAAATCTCAGACATGTCAGATGTCCTATATAAAGGTATGAAGGCGGGAGATAACAAGTTTAGAACAGGAAATAATAATTATCCAGTTTGACCAGAACATAGAATACATGAAGTGGAATCATATGAAGTAAAACTGGGAATAAAAGAGTTGAAATTATTAAATGTCAGACTAAGGGTTTATAATGTAATCCTTTTTCCCTAATCATCTTTGGAAATGCATCTAGTAGTGATATTGCTGAGTCAAAAGGTAACTGGTAATAACTTTTGGGCATAATGCCGTATTGCTCTCTAAAATGTTTGATGATCAGTTTACAATTCTGCCAACAATGAATTAGTGTCACAATTTTGTCACATCCGCTCCAGCATTTATTACTTTCCTCTTCAATCATTTTAATCAATTTGGTAGGTGTAAAATATCTCAAGGTAGTTTTAATTTGCCTTTCTTGAATCAATAATGATTTAGAACATTTTTTCATATAAATTGTTTTGATTTTTTTTAATCTAAAACTGCCGGTTCAAATTATTTGACCATTAATCAATTGTGAAATGACTTGTATTCTTTTAGATTCTCTGGCCTAATGGTAGCTGTGTCTAAGTAAGGAGGGGGACAGAAGGGAAAAAAGGGGGGGAATAAATTTGCTTGATAATTTTATTATATTTAAAAGGAATAGCAAGTTGCATGTTACATGTGCAACCATCTTTTTTATTATACTATGCTATGGATATATGATTGTTGTACTCCATAAATTGGATATAAAATAAATCAAAATTTTAAAAAATAATTCTATGTGTAATAAAGAACTATTGAAAAAATTTTAACAGCAGATAAACAATTTGGCTAGGATGGTTATACAGAATCAATCATTCAAATGAGATCCATTTATAAAAGACCTACTTACTATGTGGTAGGCACTGAGATTATAATGACAAAAATGGAAATTCCTTTAGGGAGTTTACTTTCTATCAAGAGAGTCAGCTTATACAAAAGCACAGAAACAGAAGAAAGAATTTAGTGGATGAACTACTTTGACTCAACTGAACAATTCTTGAATGGGAGTAATGAATAATATATTTTGAAAGGTAAGTTGGAGCAAGATTACAAAGAGCCTAAATGAGACTCAAGGATGTGGGAATGAAGAGAGGAGATTAATGTAAAAGTATTATCAGGGTAAAATTATAGGACTCAATAATTAATTGGAGATGTAGGTTGAAAGAGAGAGAAGTCAAAGATAGAAAGTCATAGATTGAGATGATTGGTTGGATATTGACATCCTTAATAGAAATAAGAAAGACAAGTTTGGAGGTTAGGGGTAGGTATCGGGACATACTGGGACAAACATATATTTCCAAATTTAAAATAGGCAAAATATACAATAGTTGGCACTATCAAAAAAGATACTTGGATTGCATATATAGACCTGAAGATTTTTAATGTACTATCAGTTGAACATGTAGAAGTTTATAAGATCCCAATTATTTTGGCAATGAGTGATAGATTGGTCTTCAATATCTCCCTAACCAATGATTGCTTTCCTACTATTTGTAAGCATGGTTTGCATTACATCCTTAAAAAAACAAAACACTTTTCACTAGACTCTATTGACTTCTCTAATAATTGTCTTATATATTTCTTCCATCACTCAGTCAAAACTTCTATAAAAAAATATTCTATGATAATTTCCTCACATTCTCCTCTCACTAGATCTTGGCTCCTTTGATTCATTATTTTAATAATCCTGTTCTCTCCAAAAGTACCAATGTGTCTTAATTGATATAGCTAATGGTCTTTTCTCAACCTTCATCCTCTTTGACTTCTTTGCTGCATTTAACATTATTGACTATCTTATCTCCTTACAGATTTCCAATCCTATCTAGGATTTTGTGACTCTACTTTTTATTCTCCTCTAGAGAACAGATGAATTTTGTAACCAATTGGTAGGATTGGTCAGTTGCCTATTTGGCCATTTAAAATAATGTCTCTTTTTCTGTCTCTCTCTCTCTCAATCTCTCTCTATCTCTGTCTCTGCTTCTCATTCTCTCTGTGTGTGTATTTCTCTCTCTCAATATCTCTCCTTTCCCTCTATTTCCTCTAAATCTTCTTTTCCTCTGTCCTTAATTCTTCAGTTCCCCCTCTCTCTTCTATCATCTTTTTTTCTCTCATATCTTCTCTCATCCCTCTCTCTTCTCTCCTTATTTTCTTCTCTTCTCTTCCTCTCTCAATTTTTATTCTTCTTTCTTCTTTTCTCTCCCCTATCTCTCTCCTCTCTTTTTTCATTCTTTTTGCATCTCTTCACTCCTTTCATCTTTTCTTTTCCTTCTCTCTCTCTCTTTCCCTCCTTTTCCTTTCTTTCCCCCTCTCTCTTATCAACTCCCCTAAGAGCTAAATTATAATTCTATGCAGATGAAACAAGTTAATAATAATATTAATAATAAAAATTAATAATAACCAGTCCCTCATCTCCAAATTCCTGTTAGACTTTTTGAATTAAATATTCTCACAACATTTCAAACTCAACGTTTCTACACCTGGAATCATTCCTAAAACCATTCCTCTCCTGAACTAATTCTATTACTGCCCTCTAGTCAGTAGGGTTCACAATCTGAGAGCCATCTTTTATTCCTCATTCTTCTTCCCCCCATATATCTTATTCAATGCCTAATTGTTTTGTTTCTGTCCTTTTCTTCATACAGCCCCGGCACCAGTTAAAACCCTTATTACGTCTCACAGAGACTATTAATAAAAGTGTCCCTTGTTTATTCCCTTCTCGATTCCATTAATCCTCATACTTTCCAGAGTGATTTTCCTAAATGACTGGTTTGATGTCCCCCCCTTCTTAATAAATTCAATGGCTCCTTATTAATTCCTCTATAATTAAATTCTATTTGTCATTTCAAGCCTTTGACAACTTTGACTCAACCTATCTTTTGGGCCACATTGTTCCCTTTGAACATCCCAGTGGTAGAGCCAAACTCACTTTTTCATGGTTTTTCATAAACAGTACTCCATTACCCATCTCAGTGTCTTTGCATTTGTTGTTCTCACATTCTTGCACTCTCCTTCTTGGAATTCTAAATCTTCCAGATCAGAGCTAATACCACATTCTAAAAGGAGGTCTTTCCTAATCCCCTCACCTATTAGTATCTTTCCTCTATGATCACCTTATATCTATTTTATATACTTATATGAATGTCTGTTATTTCCCCTTATAGAATATAAGCCTCTTGAGAGCAAGAGCTTTTTCACTTTTTGGTAGTTATATTCTTAGCACCTATTACAGTACCTGGCAAGTAGTAGGTATTTAACAAATGTTTTTGGATAATCTGAAGATATTACATAATCCTGAGAATCTGATTTAGGTGTTTGGCAAGATTTCTCTCTTGAATGAATTATTATTTTTTTAAAAAGCTGCTTTAAATAGCATGGCATAATATAAAGTATCCCAGAAGCTATTTGTACAGTGTGTAGTTGGCTGAGAGGTACATATGTGAATGATGTAGTATGAAGTTAAGATTATTGGCAGGTAATTGAAACTTCCTACTCAAAGTCTGGAAGAAAGAACAGATTTAAAGATATAGCAGATCATTGCAAAGTGATATGAAATTCCTCAGTATTAACTGAAAATGGGTTTGAAATTATATTTAGCTAAATAGTCATTGTAAAAAACAAAGGCTTCCTGGTCCAAGGACTTTGCACATGAAGGTAGTATTATATGTACCACCCAGCCACCTATCTACCTGAATATTGCTATCTGATCTGCAGCTCTCTTCCTTCACTCTTTTTGGTACTTTCCCTTTCTCAGTGCATTCCTAAACCCCACAATCCACTCTTCCTGGGGATATTAATCCACTCCTATCCCTTCAGAAAAACTCCATTTCTCAACTACCATTCTTCAGCCAGGTAATAGATAATAAGCAAGTAGACAGCCAATTATGAAACTTAGAAGAACTTTTGGGAAGAAGATAGAATTACCATAAAATATAGGTTCATAAATCAATTATATGTTTGGAAGTTTACTGCACAAAAGAGAATTTTCATGACATGTAGTTTATTGAAGCCAGCTTGCTTCAGTTCAAAATGAGTAATTACAATTGTAATTATTGTTTTCCATTATTTATTCTAGGGCAGCTAGGTGACACAGTGAATTGACTACCTGGTTTGGAGTCAGGAAGACTTGCCTTTATGTGGCCTCAGATTTTTGCTACCTGTGTGACCTTGGACAAGTCATAACTTTGCCTTAGTTTCCTTATCTGTAAAATGAGCCAGAGAAGGAAACCACTTCAGTATATTTGCCAAGAAAATTTCAAATGGGGTCATGAAGAGTTGGACATGACTGAAAATGACTGAGCAGAAAAAAAAAAATTATTTGTTCTACATTGGGCTTTTTTTGTGCTTTATGGAAGCTTTAGAGCACTTTGTTAGCATACTTACCTAACGTCCTGAATAAGGTGAATATATTAATTAGGGGTGTCTTTTCATTTTCAACTGGGATTTAACTTTGATCCATAGGTATTTTTAGGTATCACTTGAGAATGAATTATAGTTAATTGTCTAGTGTCCTAATCTGATGCTTCATTATAGCATAGAAGTGACCCTGGATTGCCAGGAGAGTGTAAATTATGACAAGTTCTACCTGACTAGAAAAACTTCAAGAATGGGTCCAGTAAAATCAACTCTCTATCATCTGAAGATCTACCTAGCTAAGGTTGGAAAGACCAAGCTAAGCTTGGTGAAAAGAGTAGCTACTGGGTGACCAATATTTTTGGTTCATTAACAATTCATCAAGATAAATGAAGATGCAGAAGGATTATATTATTCATGACTGAAGGGTGCACCCCCATCAGTACAATAATACTTACAGTTTTGAAATCAATATAGGATAATATTGACTTCCAAGAACATTTCTTCTGCCTCTTGGTCTTATAATGTTTTCTTTCACCTCTTGTGAGACTCAATATTGAATGAAACAGATAGAGGTGCATTCTAAATCATTCACCAGAGTACAATGGACTTTTGTAGCCTCAAACATATTTATGTTGCATCAGATTCCTTCCACATAGTATGGGATTAGAGTAACTAACAATGATGATTCAGAGAGAAGAGGCATTTGTTCTTATGGAAGTATAAACTGGGTCAAAGAAATTGAAAACTGCTCTCTCTCCTTTGAGTGAAGCTATATAGCACTTTTTCTCTTACATAAATGGTTTTTCAATATTAATTGCTTTTAATATTTAGTAATTTCATCTTTAAGGATAAGGACCATGTCAATTAAATCTTATAAAGTTACAACCTTAGCAATCACCTAACCCAACACTTTCACATCACAGATGAGGGAACTGAGATGAAGAGAGGGCAAGTGACTTTTCCAAACTTACACATCGAGTATTGAGGATAGAATTAAGGAGTTTAGGCTTCCAGATCAATGGTCTTTCCATGATATATTTTTATATAATTATATTTTTACTCTTTCTTTCAAAGTTGGGAGCACTCAGTGAAAAAATTATTGACTGAATTATCCTAGATAGATCTATAGAACTTTTTCCCTTCTTTAAGAGCCAGTTTGGTCTAGTGGTAAGACCACGGGTCTTAAAAGTCAGGACCCTTGAATTATAGTTTTTATACATAGTACTTGTGTTACCTCAGACAATTCATTTGAACCTTAATGGCTTCAGTTTCAATGTCTCTAAAAGAGAGATAACAATAATATCCTTAGTACCAACTTTGTAGGACTGTTGTTGCAAAACAACAAAACAACAGTATACTTGCAAAGCAAGTAAAAAATGTGCCATTTTTATTTAAAAGATATTCAAAGCTTTAAATGCCTCTTCATTCAAGGACCTTCACACTTAGCATTTCCCCCCAAAATATCTTTTGGGATATTGGCTATTAACAAAAAAAAAAAGGAATTTTAATGGAGACATATTGGAGTTTTGTGTTTTCATGTTTATAGACATGTCTTCGTGTTACAAAAAGCCAACTAAAAAGTATTTATCATGCTGCATGACAAGCATTATTCCAAGTACTAGAGATACAAAAAAAAAAAAAGAGGGAAGGAAGGAAGGAAGCAAGGAAAGAAAGAAAGAAAGAAAGAAAGAAAGAAAGAAAGAAAGAAAGAAAGAAAGAAAGAAAGAAAGAAAGAAAGAAAGAAGGAAAGAAGGAAAGAGAGAAGAGAGAGGAGAGAGAAGAAAAGATGGAAAGAAAGAAAAATAAAGATTAAAAAAATAAAAGAAGAAAGGAAGAAAGGGAAAAACTCTTCCTGTCCATAAGGAATTTACCTTATATAAAAGGAATCAATATGTACATATTGAAATATATACAAAATAAATAGTAGGTAATTTGAGAAAGAGGCACAATCAGCTATACATATCAGAAAATGGAGATCAGAAAATCTTTTAGAAATATCCAGTGACTGATTAGATTTCTACTAATTACTTTAGCCAATATTTTTCTAAATTCATCTTTTTTGCTTATCAAAGGATAATTCTAGATAGGTCTTTTACAAAACATGACTCTACTGATGTTAAAACACAAAATGAAAATTATCTTTCTTCCCCCATCTCCTTCATTTTCAGTTCTTAAAATTAGGTAGGTCTCTGGATTCTAAAATTCTAACCTAGCTATGTATTATAATCATTTGTAGCATAAAGCATACTCAAGAAATACTATTGTTGTCTTTCATATAATATATTTATAATGTCATTAAAAGAACTATTTAAATTAGCTAATCTTCATTTTCCATGTTGGTCTAATGTACTCATGTGAGAGTTTTATGAAAAAGAAAGAAAATCCCATAAATTGAATCATCATATAGTGCAAATGATACTGAGAATTTATTTCTTCATCAGAATTAAAGTATAAAATGCCCCAAAGCCTCCCTCACTAATTGTCTCTTGTCTGAAGCCAACAATAAATATCTTAGGGTGCCTGAAGTGCAGCCTTTAACTATTTATGGTTTATTATCACCTTAATGCTAAGACACTTGGATATTATTTCAGAAGAAGATGCAGCATTTAAAAAAATATCTTAATCTGCTTAATGACCTTATATTTGCCTCTATTCTGGTAAGTTAATGATTTGTGTTTCAGTCAGGATTCTACAGGGATTTGCCAAGCATAAAATAATGTCTCTGAGCAAAATTTTTCTACAGTAAAAATTGGCCCTCTAATTACAATGTGTACTCTAATGATTTTTTTTTGGTAATAATAACAACTTCAAAATACTTCTGCTTAGTTAAATTTAAAAATAAATTCTAATTTTGATAAAGCACAGTACAAATAATTGCTAACTGAGCTAAGGGAAATGCCATCTTGCTTTTTAAATAAAGCCATTCAAAATATTTAAAAAATTTTTCCATTTGAACTTTGTTTTATCATTAAAAAAATTTTTGTATGTCATAAATATTTATTAGATCTTCCATAACCCCCCTACCAAAGCCAAAATTGTTTTCACAAAGAATAAATATTAATTTTTTTTCTGAACCAAATGAAATGCTCCAAATTGTTCATTGTTTCTTCTTCACTCTTCTTCTACATAGTATTTTTTCCTTCTGCCCAATTTTCCTCACTCTTACACATTTATATACTTCCATATTTCTTCTTTCCCAGACAGTCTTTATCCCTAGGAAGGTGATTCCTTTTTGTTCTTTTTTTTCCTTGTCCTTTTCATTATACCCCATAAACACTCTCCAGCTGAAACTGTCCCACTCTTTGAACTATGATCTTGGTTATCTGAATTCAAAAAGCTTCCATGAAAACTCATTCACAGCTTGGTTGTTAGTGAGGCCTCTCTTTCTCTCTCTCTAATTGATTTTCAGTTCCTTTTTTTCCTGAACCAAAACATAGTTACTTTGTTATGACCAGACATTTTATGTGACATCGCTGCTGTGTCCTAGTTCTATGGGCCTCAATTAACTAAAATGTTTTTCTTTTAAAGAACTAATTCTCTTAAGACAATCAATTTCTATTTTTGTTAGTTTCAATTCTTTTTTTCTGAGATGATCAATTATGATAGACTTAGCTTTTCTCAACAATAGTGATATAAGATAATTCCAATCGTCATGGAATGCAATCTTTATGCATTAAGAGCTGAAAGTCATCTTCATATAATCCAGTCTCATTTTATAAATGAGGAAATTGAGGTCCTGAGAGATAAAATTAAATGGGGATTGCCCAAAAATCACCTGGGGAAAAAAGTGATAGAACTGAGATTTGAATTTAGGTCCTTTAAATGTAAATCTAATTTTTTTTTTCTCTCCATTACATTGACTTCTACTCTGTCCCCTTCTATATCATATTATAGTTATAAATTACAATTTTTTGTTACTGAAAATCTCAATCAATGGATTATATCAAACAATTCTAAAATGTCTGCTTTCATTTTCAAAATGTTTTGAAATTTTAGTGAAGCTGTTTTACAATCTTTTTAAAAATTTTACTCATTTTATTTTTAATTTATGTAATAAATTATCTCCATTAGATAATATAATACAAAAAGATGATTGCACATGAAACTAAAATTAATTATGTGCAACTTGCTCTTTCTTTTAAATAAATGACAAAATTATTATGTAAATTTCTTTTCCTCCCTTTTTCTCTCCTCCCCATCCTCATCTTAGATATGACTATCATTAGACATAAATGAGTATGTGTATGTGTGTGTACATAACACAAATGTAAAATCTTTATATGTGTGTATGTATGTATATATATGCATATACATATATATTCTTTATCTTGATGCAGATATTGTTTCCTCCAAATGTCTTTTATAAATAATTTGTTATTTATATTAGTATACATAATATAATATATTCTTTTAAAATGCATCCCATCACTTTTATACAATCATAGAGTATAAATGGAAGGCATTTTAAAATCCATTTTGTTCCTCCTTTCATTGTTGTATAATTTGCAAATAGAGACAAAGATATTAAGTAGTTTTCACAAGGTCACATAGGCAGTTAGTGAGAGAGACAGAATTTAAAATAAGATCTTGTGATTCCAAAGCCAATACTCTTCTCATTTAATCATAATCTGCTATTTTAAAAAGAAAGCAGACTTACATTCTGTTGGTCATTGCTGTTGCTACATTTAAAAACTCTTTCCTCTTATGACAGGAATTTGACGATATTACAAAAATAAATTTCCCGGTTTGATACAAATAAGTTTAATTATTCATTTCCATAACATTGTAAAGAAAAAAGTTGTACCTTTCATAATCTTTACTCTTTCTTTTACACAGATTGGATTGGCTCACTTTCCTTTCTTGTCAGTATTTCCAAACTGGTAATATATACATTTAAATGTGTCCTTCAATCTGTTGTTACCACTACTTTATTCTAAATATTTGGTTTGGAAGGGATAAGGGAACTGTTCACTTCCCCAGGTCCACACCTGGGTGGTACTGCATAGCAGATGGGGATCCTCAGAAACACATTTTACTTACTGCATCTGTAATCACAGGCTGAAGGCTCATGTAATCCAAACTAAGATTCCCTCCCTGCATAAACCCACAGCAATATGACAAAATCTGATTTGTCCCTGGCTTCTTCCCTCTTTCCCCTACACCTATGCAAAATATTAACTCTTCTACCAAAGGAACCATTCTCCAAAGTTATATACACTTAAATTAGATTTTGATCTTAAGCTGGCTAAATGGGCATAACAGTCCAGGGAAATATACAGTTCTTACAAATAGAGAAGGAGGAAGGGAATCCCCAGGGAAGCTGTGGATAGACGAAAGTATTCTTTTTATAATACAGCAAACATACTGCATCTACACTTACAACTGGATTCAGGAGAACTTTAGTCTACAATCAGTTATAGCTAAAGAACTTCTCTTCTGGCATTTATGCCTTTTTTGAGTTGAAGTGGAAAGAATCAATAAATTAAAATAGTGCCAAACAGATCTATTCTAGTCGTATATATAGCATCCCTCTCTCCAAGTAATTACAACTTTCCATATTGCTCAAATATGTAGAGGGCAAAGTGATGCTTATATCTTCTTGCTACCACTCACTTTGAGGAAATTCTTACTCAAAAAAAGGTCAGTTTGGGGTTATTTCAAGTCATTTTATGATTTTCCATGACACAGTGGATGTTGTTTTCCAAAACCACCCTTATATTGAAAAAAGGCATTGTGGATTAGAAATTCCATCAAACTTAAATCCTATGATTTGAATTTTATTTAATTTTTTAAAAAATCTATAATTCTTTACTTTTAAAACATTAGTTCTCATTTCTGGGAATGGGTGGTGAGCTGTTAAACATAAACCAATAAACTAGAACTTTCTTCCGTTTTTCTTATCTTCCTTTCTTTTTTCCTTTTACATTAAATATTATTTTAAAATGAAAATCTACCTTCTCTCCCTCCCAACTTCTCTCCTCATTGGCAAAACAAAACCAAGACCCCTGTTATAAATATGTATCATCAAACAAAATAAATTTTTTAAAATTCTATAATTTAAATTATTTGGTCTTTAATTATTTCTTTCTCTTGCCATTTTGGTGAAGTAGTAGATGTATACTCATAAACTCAAGTTAAAAAAAATCTACCATTACCATCTCCCACCTCTTTCTCCTCTCATCCACCCCCACCAGTCAGAAGACAAGAAAAGCAAAACCAATTTTTTCTTACAACTATGTATAGTCCATGAACTGATGCTGAGTTAAGTGAGCAAAACCAGGAGAACACTGTACACACAGTAACAGCCATATTATGTGTTCATCAACTATGAGAGTAATACAGTGATCCTAGATGATTCTAATAGACTTGGGATATAAAATGCCAATTGCATCCAAAGAGAGAACTATGGAGTCTGAATGCAGATTGAAGTATACTATTTTCACACCCCCCCACCCCATATTCACTTTTTCTTCTGAGTTTATCCTTCTGTTCTGATGTTTTTCACAATATGACTAATATGGAAAAATATGTATAAGTGATTGTACATGTATAATCCATGTCAGATTTCTTGCTGTCATGGGTAGGGGGGAGGGAAAAAGGAGGGAAGGGAAATTTGAACTCAAAATCTTACCAAAATGGATGTTGAAGACTATCTGAAAAATTAAATACCACTGAAAAGCTAAAAAAAACCTGCCAACAACAACTACATATAGTGAAGCAAAACAAATGCCCATGCTAACTGAATAAAAGAAAATAGTCTCAATCTATACTTCTTTATCATCACTGCTTTATCTGGAGACAGCATCATGTTTCATTGTGAATCATTTGATATCATGGTTCATCAATGTTTCTAAGGCTTTCAAAGTTGTTTTTTTCTTTACAATAGGGTTGGATCTTGGATCTAGGCTGACTGAAGTAGCAAGGTATCCTGAGGGAAAGGAAGACAACTTGGACCAATGAAATCAAATAACCAGACATCCCAGGATTTAGTCACCACTCACCACAATTGCTAATCAATTATCATTAATAGGCAGATAAGCATCAATAGGTTTCCTGTTTCCAGCCATTATCTCAAGCAGCAATCCCACACCAGCCATCTTCACCACCTTTCATCCATAGGGCCAGCAAGCCAGCCTAGCTGAAGCAGCAAGACACTTTGAAGATGAAGAGACAGGAGGGAACCTGTTCCAGGCAATTCAAGTTACTACTACCATGCAGGCAGCTCAGAACCAGCCTTGGAAATAGCCATGTTTCCAGCCCACCCTTCCCTATGGAGATGCAGCCTGACAATTGTTCCTGCAGATAACATAGCCATAGCTACTAAAGACCAAGGAAAAAATCTATGCATAAAAATTGTTGGTAAAGGATGGTAAAGGTTGGATAGGGGAACTGATAGTAGTTTATCAGTAGAAATGATAACAAAAAAATGTCATTAATTTCTTGCTTTGCTTCTATATCCTGAGGACCATGAGACTTTCCCCTCTGATTTACAATTGAAACTTCCATATATATTTATCCTCCATTAGAGTAGAAACTCTCTAAAAGAACAGGATTGTTTTATTTGTCTCCCCACTGCTTTGTATATACTAAATGCTATATAAATACTTTTATTCAATTATTCATTCATTCATAGACTCCCAGAGTGCAGAGATCTTTCTTCCTATCTCCCTGTGTTGCCTTGAGTTGGAAATATAACTCCCTGTGTTCCACACCTGCCCTGCCCTTGGATTACCTGATAGAATTTGATATGGTATGTTTTAGACACATATACATGTGTTTGTGTGACTCAGCTGGAAGGTGAATCAAAGATACGGCCATAGTGAAAATATCCTAAGCATCACTGGGTCAGATTATGGCATTGGGTGATGACTTCTTCAAGGCAAAGGTGGTATGGAAGCAGATTAGATTTGTGATGGGAAACTTTAATAAGTCAGATATCTACTAGAATACTCTGCTAAAAGCAGAGCCATTGGCAAATTCTTGATCTACCTACCTGATGTTTTCATCTTCTGAAAGACAGAGGAAGCAACAAGGAAAGAGTATGACTATTCTGGCCATAAGGTTTTTTTTTTTGTTTTGTTTTGTTTTGTGTTTTTTTTTAAGGTTTTTTTCCCCAATTAAAAAAGATTTCTTCACTATCCCTTGTTTCCCTTGTCTCTGTACTAGAAGAAAAATAAAATATATGTAGTCAAGCAAAATAAATTCCCCTTAGTAAAGGCCTTTGTTTTGACTGATAAAGATGAAATGGTGAAGTAGGAAGGAAGGAAACCTTGGGGACAGTGGCTATGTGATTTTAGATTGTGATGATAAATGAGGAGGGGTATCCTTAGCATTGCTGGTTATATATATATATATATATATATATATATATATATATATAGGATCTTAGGAAACCAGCTTTGGAGGAGTGCTGTAAGAGGGTAGGAAGGTCCAAGATCAGAAAACTTTTAAAAAAGAAGATCAAAAGGAACGCTAGGCTCTCAGGAATGGAATATTAGTTGTGTAGTTACCATTGATTTTTTTTAAAAAGATATTTAAAAAGAATTACATAGATGAATAGAGACCAATGAATTCACATTTAAAAACTAAAAATATGAGAAATGGAAGTGCAAACAAGTAACTAAAACATATACAAAAGACTGATAAGTTCTTGTAAGAATAGTATGAGGAAGACTAAAACCCTGTATATGCTAAAAGATAACAAAGTAGGGCATTTTTAGCCCTGAGAAACCAAGAGAAAGATCAAGGAGGGAGCAAGAACCTTTCTTGGTACGGATGGGAAGAAGATGGATAATGGGAAAAAAGCACAATTACTTGACTCCCTATTTGGCTTCTATTTTCTCTACTATGACTTATTTTCAGAGTGTGATGGAGAGAACAAAACTGTTCATCAGGACATTAGAAACCAGGATGTTGTTGTTCAGTCATGTCCAATTCTGTGGCCCCATGGAGGAGATATGGTGAGTCCCTTACCTGATCTTGACTGGTTTAGTTACTTGGCTTGAACGTCCTGCATCCTAGACTATGGCAGAAACTTATCAGTATGACTGTTGAACAATTGTTAGTAAATCTACTGACTTTCAAAAAATGGAAAATATTGGATACTTAAAATCCTAATGTCGTTAAATTTAGAGATAGAAAAGACCTCAACAGTCATCTAATACAATTCCTTCATATTATAGATGAGACAACTGAGCCAGAGATATTTTGAATGAAATCCTGAACTTCAAGATCAGCACTGTTTCCTCTGTCCCAAGCTAATTAAAGCTGATTCAACATTGAAAATAAAACATCAACAATAAAGCACTGAGAGCCCCTAGTTCTCAAATTTGTCACTACTGAGCCCTATCAGTATACTTCTCATTAACATTGGCAGCAAGATTTTAATTAGCTTTTTGAAAAGATATTTGTGCAGAGATTCTACTAAGAAGAGTTTGTGCAATAACCCTCTCCCCAACTGTCTAAGGACACATTCTCCCTTAAATAGGAATGGAGTCCAGGCTTAAACTTAGGTTATTATGGCAATGAGGAGAGGTAGAACATGAGCAAAGAGCACATATGACCAAAGAGCAAATTAACAACTCCTGGTTTCTTGATTGGATAACAGACATTCATCTCTGATGCAAGGGTTTATGCCTTTTCTGTCAACGTATCTTCATGTTTGTCTTCGGTACATCATCATCTGTTCAGCCACTCTGATAACATGGACAGTGAAAGAGGGTGGTAGGAAATAAAGAAAGAGAAGAAGAGCTAGAAGGAGAAGGAAAGGGAGGGAGACAGATAAAGGGAGAGACACAAACACACACACACACACACACACACACAGGGAGAGAGAGAAACAGAGACAGAGAAATATTTTTTCTCTCCTCATCCCTCCACTCAGTGATTCCCTCTAAAGAGACTGAATGAAGGACTCCATTCCTGGGATTAAATTCCTCCTGAAATATAGTGTTTCAAGGATCATGACTAATTTGTTGGATGAGCCAATCACAATATTCTCTTCATAATTAAATCAAAGAATGAATTTATAATTGATATGGAAATGAGCAAGGATATACTTTTATATCTATTTAAAAAAAAAAAAACTTGATCATCTCTGCTGCTTGATTTGTTGATTGAAGTAGAAACAAAGAATCATCACTCTTACACTAATAATATCATATAGAAATAGAAAGCAATGTCTCTCCAGTGAGGGCAAATCCTTTGCCTTCATGTTTTCCTTGATTAATATAGCTTTTTAAGGGTTTACCTTTCAAACCTTACATGTAAGATTGAAAAATGAACTATTTCTTCTGTTTATGGAGCCATCGGCATGGTAACTTTAACTTCCTAAGCTCATGGCTCCAGAATTAAAAGATAGATTCTTGGGTCAGAAGGGTCTAGGGACATAACATTCTCTTCTCTTTCTCAATCCTGATCCTTTAGATGAGGATCCTTGGGGTCCTCATTTGCTTCATTTCCTAGGGTTGAACACTTTAAGTTATGCATAGGTTAAGGGCCCACATATATCAATATTATATCTCCAGTCAAAAAAAATTGAATGCAAAGATAGTTGTCTCTTTTCCCCACACCCTTTCCCACTTAAATTAAATAAATTGTTTGCCCCAGGAGATATGCTATGTGATAAAGTGAAATAGTAGCTGGGAAAAAATCCAAAACAGCTATGATATCTGGGGAGGGAGGGAAGATTTAAGAGCACTTTTGTTCCTTTTCTTTTTCACTGAGAAGATATCATTGAATAACTTTAAGTAGCAATAAGCCTTTCTTACCTTAGAAACTGATGGACTATTTGTTAATGTAATATGCCAGAAGAATGGCAGAAAGTGAACAGGGAGAAATGCCACTACTGTCACCTCTCTTTTTAAACATCAGGAAAGAGAAAGCTTAGACAGGACTTGGGGATGTCCAAGAGAGAAGTCCATGTGGCAGAAATTGTAAATCACTCTGGAGATCCTGGGACTTAATAGTTCCTTATTCAGACAATCAATCAATCAAGCAAGCATTTATCAAGTGCTTACTATGTTCCAGACACAATGCTAAGTACTGGAGATGAAAAGACAAAAGTAAAAAAAAAAATGCCTCAAAACTTGTACTCACATATATACAAATATATCTGCACACACACATTTACACATGATTTATTTGATCTTTCTGGTTAAGTGCTACATACAGTCATACACACATGCATGTATTCCATTTGTGTATTGTATGATATAGCTTATGTATATGCATAAATGTGCGTTTTGTATATATTAGATTTGGGAGAGGTATATTAGTAAATAGAAAGACTAGGAAATGATTCATGTAAAAGCTAATGCTTGAGCCGGAAAACCACAAATTCCAAGAGGCAGAGAAAGCGGGGAGTGATAAGTGGAGACATTAATATGAGACAAAGGCAGAGACAGAGAGACAGAATTAGAGAGAGAGAGAGAGAAGAGGAGGAGGAGGAGGAGGAGGAAGAAGAGAAGGAGGAGGAGGAGGAAGAGGAGGAGGAGGAGGAAGAGGAGGAGGAGGAGGAAGAGGAGGAGGAAAAGAAGAGAAAGAAGAAAAAGAGGAAGATGAGGCAGAAGACAAAGAAGAAGAAGAAGAAGGGAAGAGAGGAAGAAGAGGAAGATGAGGAAGAAGAAGAAGGGAAAGAAGAGGAAGAAGAAAAAGAAGAAGGGGAAGAAGAAAAGAAGAGGGAGAAAAAGAAGAAGAAGAGAAAGAAGAGGAAGAATAAGGGGAAGAAGAAAAGAAGAAGAAGAAGAAGGAGAAAGAAGAGGAAGAATAAGGGGAAGAAGAAAAGAAGAGGAAGAAGAAGAAAATAAAAAGGGAAAGAAGAAAAGAGAAAGAAGGATGAGGAGGAGAAGCAGAAGAGAATGAGGAAGATGTGAAGGAGAAGAGGACGAGAAAGAGAGGAGAAGGAGGGAAGAAGAAGGGAAAGAAGAAAAAGAGGAAGAAGAAGGAGAGGAGAAGAGGAAGAAGAGGAGAAGGGAAAAGGAGGAGAGGATGAAGAAGCAGCTAGATGACTTTAATAGATAAGAGTACTGGTCCTGGAGTCAGGAAGACCTGAATTTAAATCTGGCCTCAGACTCCAGCTACATGATCCTATATATCATGCACATTCCCTTTGACTTAATCTACTGGAGAAGGAGATGACAAACATCTCCAGCATCTTTGTCATGGAAACTCTGTGGACATTTTGGTTCACAGGATCATGAAGAGTTGGACATGACTGAAAGACTAATAGCAATTTGAAACCAAGCATTCCATCTCCTCTTGTCTAGAATTAGGATTCCAGCTTTGCAGACTGAATTCCTAGACCCATTAGGCAATGCAGAGCACCCTGCTTCCATTTACTTTAAAGCTAATGCTATACATAGATCATTTCAGTGTTAAGTGCTTGTTAAGTTAGTCAGTGTTGAAGATTCCTAGCTTCTAGCTGAGGGAAGGAATCCTGCAAATAAAACCTTGTGGCATAAGGATATATAAGAGAAAACAGTGACAAGGAGCAAAAACAGAGAGTATGAAAAAGTACTCAATGTATAACTCTTTTCTCATTGTGATCTCTGAATTTTTACATTACCTCTTCTATAGTCTAATAACATATAGAGAAGTTTGAGTTTTTTTCCTCTAAGGCATTTAATGGTATACGGTTAATAGTTAATGGTAAACGATTATTATGAAAATAGGGTTTCATCTCTATTCATATTTTGGATTCTTCCATAAAGTCAATGTAGTATAGTGAAAAGAGAGCTGGGCTCGAAATAAGAACTACAAGTTTTATTCTCAGCTCCATACTTGCTAGATATATTATCTCAGATAAGTTATTTAGCCCTTGAGTCAAGATTCCTCATCTGGAAAATAAGGACTACCTTTGTTCTACCTGACAAATAGCATAATGTATGTAAGCCCTTAGCAAACTTTTATGAAAAAAAATATTTTGCAAACATGTTTTTTATTTTGCTTTGTTTTGTTATTGTTTTGAGAGGCATTTGGGGTTAAGTGACTGCACAGAGTCACAGAGCTAGTAAGTGTTAAGGCAAAATGCTTTTTAAAAGCACTTTGTTTTAGACACTGTGCTAAACTTCAGTTGATGTGGGTGTTTATCAAGGATCTGCACTGAGTCCTTCACTTCTCTCTCTTTGCTGTTTAATTTGATAATCTCTTCAGCTCCTATTTATCAATTATCATCCCTTTCCTAATGATCTTATCTTATCTAGCCCTAATCTCCAGGTACATGATACCAATTGCCTATTAGATATCTTGAACTACAAGTCCATAATTAACTTAGGCTCAAGAGGTCCAAAACCAAACTTATATTTTCCCCAAAACCTTTCCCTCTTCCTCATTTCTCATTACTCTTGTATTGTTCCACCATTGTCCCAATCTTTCAAGCTTGCAACCTGTTACTCTTTGCTCCATTTTAGCAAACCATAAAGGGGTAGATGGATGCTATTATTACCGCACATGTTATGAAAAAAAATATTTTGCAAGCAACAAGCTTTTAAAAACACTTTATTTGCTTATTTTGGATTTTACTTAATGTTCCTTCCTTTCCCTCTGTTGATTATGTCCCTCTGTTGATATGTCTTGTGTGTATACATATACACAATCCCTACATAAACATGTATATGTGTGTCTGTGTATCTATCTTTTTTTGTATATAATTGTTTGCATGTTGTTTCCCTCATTATAAATGAATTGTTTGTCTTTTTTCTTTTCTTTGTATTTCCAGAACTTTACACAGTGAATGTCACATAATAGGAGTTTCAAAAGACCTTGCTGAATGACTGATAAAAACACTTCTTTCTCTTAAAGAGCTTAGATTTTTATGAATTGTAAACAGAAATCAGTAAACACAAGATTAATATGAAGTATCTGGAAGATAATTTTAGAAGGGAAGGCTCTCCCTATGAACCTCTGAAGAGTTCTACAACTGAGAATTGTTCAATTCAATTAGTATTCATTTGGTATCATTTTCTCTTGTGCTTACTTTGGATGTTGCTTCCCTTCCCTCATCCTCCTTCAACCTACTCAGTCTCATGAACGTAAGTTCTTTGTATGTCTAACCTTTATTTCTTGCCATTAGTAATCTTGATACCAAACATTAGGTCTCCATTTTCACTGGTGTGGATGACAATTCGCTATTTAAAATTGTCTGGAAATTTCATTTATGTGATACTTACCTCTTCTTCCAGATCACTAATGAAGCTGTTAAACCAGACAAGGACTGACATTCATTCCCATGGCATCCGGCTGGTCACCTTCTTGCAACTTGACACATTGCCATTTATCATAACATTTCCTTACAAGTTTGTCAGTTCACTTTCAGTTCTCATGACAATGCTCATATCCAGCCAATTTATGTTAATTTTCAAAGTGATCTTTCTTAGACTACTGTCAGGCTTTTCCTTCATCAACTATATAACATCACAACTCTGCTGTCCCTCCCCATCCCCCAATGCAAAATAATCACCTATTGAGTTTATTTATTTTAATTTTGAAAACACAAGAGCAAAATCAACCAAAGCATTAAGATTCTATTGTTAATGCATTTCAAGTATTTGGGAACTGCATTCTCCATTTTAATTTATAGATAACATCTTCCTATAAATATTTGTGGACAGTGAATGGACGTTCTGAATTGGACATGAGAACTCCCTCTGTCAATAGTGAAAGCAAATATAATTTTCAGTTGTTATACGTTTTATATAGATGCATGTAAACATATATGAATATATACTTATCTGTACATAAAATATAAATATTTCAATATTGCAGAGTCTGTGTTGTGAATCATATGTTGTTTTAAATAATGTAGTGAAGTCTCTGACAGATATTGAGGGAGACAATATTTTGATCTGGGAAAACCAAATATTTCAGCCCCTGAATGATTTACCTTTGTTTTTAAAGCAAAATAGAAATATGAAGGCTCATAGATCCATGTAAAGCATCATATGCTAGCATGAAATCATTGATAAACAGTGCCTTTGTATGTTTATTCACTATTAGAGTAATAAGGTAGGGTAAGGAAATGGGTATGATTTGGGGAGAGAGAAGAAAAGAAATACCTGTGTATAATTATTCCTTTGACATCATGAAAGCTAGGAACACAGGGCACCCACGAACTGGAAAATTCACATAATTTTTTTTTAGTTTTCCCTTTATACCAGAGAAGAAATCTGATTTTTTTTTCTTTCATGGGATATTTATAATACATTATTGTAAGATTTGGATTAAATATTTGGTCATAGTCTATATTATATATAACTATACATATATTTCATGCTTTTCTGAGTCTCTAAACTTTTTCTGTCATCTGCTGGCTTTTGCAGGCTGATTGTGGCTTCTGCAAAACTCTCTCCCCTCACTATCCATTTAATTATTACGTTAACCTGCAAATATATTGACACTTCAATGAGGAAAAAAATCACAATGTAGAAGAGAAAACTATGCATTTTTTGTTATGCTCAAGAAAGAGATTCCTGGAGAAGGCACTTACCCTTGTTTGCCTCAGTTTCCTTATTCTCATCCAATTCTGCAATGAATTGGAGAAGGAAATGGCAAACTATTCAGGATTTCTGCCAAAAAAAAAAAAATCCAAATGGGATCACAAAGAGTTAGACATGACTGAAAAACAGCTGAACAACAACAATATCTGGAAGAAAAAAAAAATAAAACCCCAGACATACTTTGCTTCTGACCATTTTAGTCATAGCAATTTTCCTTGGATCATTATCCTAAAACAGAAGGTATCTCACTGAGGAAAGATAAAGCCAGCTCCTCACCTGGAGTGAATGGTCCCACCTTCATTTTTCACAAATACTTAAATGTTTATAACCACCTAACTTAAAGTAAGTATGTATTTAATCAAGGATACAGAAGTAAAACATCAGATCTTTCAGTGAGTGACACATTCAAAGTAATTTTCTCTAAGAATACTAAAATTTTTCTACAGAAATTTTTTGGCCACTATTGATTTGACTAGCTCAGAAACATATCAAATACTTAAAGTCTTGAAAAATGAGATTTGCATTATGAAAACACAGATTTTTATAAATGAGAACATTCCCAGCCAGACATAGTTTTCGTCTGTCAATCAGTATTATCAAGGCCATCTCATCCCTAATGTGATTATTTGCTAATGAGAGGCTCAAATGAACAATGCCTGCAGCATTAGCAGCTGAGTCATAAAGTGACAATATTCAGTTCCTTTACAGCTCCTGATGTCTGTAGGAATTTTCTTCTCTTTATTCACAAACGCCCTGATGCTCTTCCTAATAAGTATTCCATTTTTTAAAAAAACAAGACAAGGAGTCTCTTGTGCCCCCAATTCTGAAATGCTAAAGCATTAATAGTTAAGATTTTTAGAGACCAGATGTTTGCAGCATACTTGAAATTTCAGGGACTTCAAGATGGTCCTTAAGAGTTATTTTAATGAGTTGCTTTGGTCAAAAATATTTATCATCTGTTGGCCAACCTCTGGGGAATAGTGAGTATTGGTCAAACATCGAGAGTTCTCAGATAAGAGACATTCTGGGCACACTCATCATTGGACCTAATATCTAAACCTTTGTTGAACCTACACAATTTATAATCCAGTGGAAAAACTGAGTAAGGAAAGGTTGTGTCTAAACAAGGTGTCATTAGATTAGAATTTTTAATGGAAGAATTGTAAAAATAATATTCATTCATGTATCTTTGTGTATGTATGTGTTTTACAGTTGAAAAAGTTTTGTAAATAAAATTATTTTTCTTCATAACCTTCAAAATCCAGTAAGGGAGGATGGGCTGCTATTGCCATTTTATTAATGAGGAAATGGAGGCTCAGAGAAGTATGTTGATTTATCAAAGGTTATACAGTTTATATAGTGGAAACAAGAAGGAATAACGCATAGAGAAATGGGCTTGGCGTAAGCAAAAGCTGAGTTCAAGTTGTGCTTCCGACACTAACTATATGAGATCGAGCAAGTCATATTATATCTCAGTGCTCTAGGAAACTCTCTGAGACTGTGAGTTATGACAACATTACTGACCTACTTTGATAGATGGAATTTCTACACCTGAAATGTGTCTAACACAACAAAACTATGGGTTTGGTTTCTTTATCCCTCTTCAACTAATAAAGGGAGAACAGATCCCCAAACTCAGACTTTAAAATCCATTAACCTTGCTATGTTTTTTTCAACTAATTTGGAGTTGAAATTGATGTGTTTTGTTGAAAACAGAAGCAAAAATTTCATTACTTAAGTTAAAGAAATTTGAGTCTTTTTTTTCTGTCAAAAAAGACTTCTAGGATGGAAACATCAGCCAGAAAACTCCCAAGTACTAGCTGTGAATATCTGTTTTATCATATACCAAACTGATTCAAATTATCTCTAGGGTTTCCTTTTTAAAAACTCCAGATAAAAATACATTTTCATTTGTTCTATCAAGTAGCACTTCAGTTCTAACTTAACTTCCCCCTCTTATTTCTTATTGCTCTCTTCCATGCCTTTTACATTTTAGTCAAACTCTGTTATTAGCTGTTTCCCCAAAAATGTTCTCCACCTTAGTATATTGTTGTTATTGTTACTGTTATCAATATTTTCTCATCTCTTTTTTTCTGGGACCAAGCTTATCACTATAATTACATGTCCTTGTTTCATTTTATTGTTTTTTGCAATTCTGGTTCTGATTGGAACTGTATCAATTCAGTATAAGCATTCCCACATTTCTTAGTATTTCTTCCACAGAGAATGACTAAATAAATTGTGGTACATGAACATTCCATTATATTCATGTACCACAATTTTTTAAGCCATTCTCTGGTTTTATTTCCAGATTTTTTTATCTTAAAATTAGAATTATTAGGAATATCATGTTATACATGGGTCTTTTCCATCTAAATCCCTAAAATTATGGATTTCTAGATAAATGAATATAGGAATGTGAGTCCTTTTTTGTGTGTAAATAATTACAAAATGTTTTCCAAGATGATTAAACTATCTAAAGTTTCACAGTAGTTCTATTCAAGGTACAAAATCACTGGATTGTATTAAAAGGAATTCAAAGGTTATAAGCCTGAGCCCTTCATTTTACAAAAATAAGCAATTTGACCTGTTTCAGAATCACACAAATAGTGATAATAGTTCACATTTATTTTGGCCTTTGTGATTTATGAAATAATTTAATGTTATTGTTACCATTTTACAGAGGAGGAAACTGAGCATAATAGAGATGAAGTGATTTGCCCAGAACCAGTCATTTAACAAGTATCCATGGCAGAATCTATATATTCAAATTTAAATGATTCTAAGAGCTATTCCCACCATTACACTACATTGCCTATTTTAGTAATAAATGATAGAGTAATCATTTGAATACAAATTTGTAACATATGGTGCCCATGTAAAATCAATTTACCATTACTTATACTTACTATAGCTAATGGTACAATAATAAAACTTATTTTTTATTATAGCTTTTTATTTACAAGTCATATGCATGGGTAATTTTACAGCATTGACAAATGCCAAACCTTTTGTTCCAATTTTTCCCCTCCTTCCCTTCCCCTCCTCCCCCAGATGGCAGGTTGACCAATACGTGTTAAATATGTTAAAGTATAAGTTAAATACAATATATGTATACATGTCCAAACAGTTATTTTGCTATACAAAAAGAATCGGACTTTGAAACAGTGTACAATTAGCCTGTGAAGGAAATAAAAAATGCAGGCAGACAAAAATAGAGGGATTGGGAATTCTATGTAGTGGTTCATAGTCATCTCCCAGAGTTCTTTCGCTGGGTGTAGCTGCTTCAATTAAATCCTACTCTATTGGAACTGATCTGGTTCATCTCATTGTTGAAAATGGCCACATCCATCAGAATTGATCATCATATAGTGTTGTTGTTGAAATATATAATGATCTTCTGGTCCTGCTCATTTCACTCAGCATCAGTTCATGTAAGTCTCTCCAGGCCTTTCTGAAATCATCCTGCTGGTCATTTCTTATACAACAATAATATTCCATAATATAATAAAACTTATTAATACATGAATTAAACCTATTTACTATTCAGTAATGTAAACATCAAAGTCTCTAGGAAAAGTCTTGTTCCTGAAGGTCTCAGTAAGTATGTCTCATACCAATGCATATGACAAGGTGCCCTGTGTCTAGTCAGAGAGCATATGTCTCCCTCTGGGGTCAAATTATAGCAAGTCTCTGTCCATGTCAAGTTATTATGGAATGCTCACATTTCTAAATGTAGGGAGCACAGGGGGACATCCTAGTAGAGACCCCAAAATAAGTGATCTCTGGGATCTCTAGTATGTCTTTAAGGTTCTTGCTAAGAGAATTTATGTTACATCTAAATTCTTATTAGTGATAATATCTAACCTTTTAAGAAAAGGAAACTATCAACAAAAGCTAACTTTATCAGACGGGAGATATACATTCATACCTACACACATACATACACAACTTTTGAAGGTTGTTTGGGAAATCTTGGGAACAATGTTTATTATTAGTAGTTGATTGCCAAATCTGGCGACACCTGTTATTAGTATCTGTTAACCAAATTTGAATCAGCTGGAGACAGTGCATAAAGGCCTAGAATCAAAAAGATCTGAGTTCAAATTTTGCCTTAGACACTTATTAATTGTGTGACCTTAAGCGAATCACTTAGCTCCGTTTGCCTCAGTTTCCTCATCTGTAAAATGAGCTTGGAAAGAAAATGACAAAACATTTTAGTATCTTAGTCAAGAAAACCCCAAATTGAGTCACAAAGAGTTGAGAACAATTGAACAAATGCCCGAATTTGAAACAAATACACATCATTATTACCTGTTTAAAAATTTGGGGGGTATATATATATATATATATATATATATATATATATAAAACATTGTCAAACTATACCATTCAGCTCTTTATCTTATTTTTTAAAAATAGAAAAAAACAATATTTAGTCACAAGTTGGATGCCTACTTAATTATAAAAGGGCACTGTTCATCTTATTATCAATCTATTATTTTCACCACAAGGTCTCTTGACTTCAAATTCAGACTTCTTTAGAACATTATGCTTCCTGAATTTGAGATAGATCTTGAAGACATGGTAGAATTATTGATAAAAATAATAATTGAAAAGTTAGTGCAGATGATAACTGACATGGCTGTCCAGTTAGCTTCCTGTATTCATGAAAATTTTATATCTGTTGGTCACATGCAGGGAAATTGTGTCTATTTTCTTTCCAAAGTTCATTGTTTCTTATTTGTTGCTTCACTTTTCCAGAGAAGGGAAAAAGAAATGGCCCTCACTCAGACTGATTGAGTTCCCAGGATGAATGTGGAAGCAGTATTTGAGTAGTATCAACAAGATTTTATCTCCTCCTTTCAGGAAAGAAGGAAGGGGCAGATTGAGGCCAGCAGATGGATAGCTATGCTCTAAGTGGATTAGCTCAGTGTATCTGGCAGCAAGACCAAGATATAAATGATACTTAAACAATCAAGTGCTAGATACCGGCTAGCAGGCAATTGTGGGAGGGAAAAAGTAAATGGGTTATGATGTTGCTAAACAAAAGCATTTTGTTAAAATGATCCATTGTTTTTCTTCAAATGAAACATAAATTCAGAAAAGAAAACAATCAGTTCTTTATTCTGTTTTAAGAAGCAATTTCCCCGATGGAAAACAATTTACTGACACCAGAAATATGTTTTATGAAGAGAAGTCTACATAATTGGCTGCCTTTCAATATTATATATTATAAAATCCTCTATATTCACTAAATTTGCATCTTTTGATACTGTATCCAGTGTCCTTATAATCCCATTGACTTCCTTCATACTCTCTTCTGTGGTCTAATCTATTTTGTATAGTTATTTAATTAAAAATTGTTTGGGAATATGGTCAGGTTCTAATTATCAAGATTTACAAGAGTGAGGCAGACTAATATCGGAATTTAAAAAAAGTAATAATGGTTAGTATTTTTTATTCATTTACACTGACCCTAGCCAGGACCTCATTGCCTTATTCTTTAGGTATAACCTCCTATCTGCTTATTCTGGCTTCCTTTTTTAGTTCAGCAAATTCTGATAATGTAGCAAAGGGAAAAGAAATACTAAGAAAAATGAAGCTGCAAGACAAATATATAAAAGACAAAGAAGATAGGGTAAGACAATGAAAAGTACCAGCATGTGATCAAGATTAAAAATACAAACATGATATATGAGACTGCCATTCACTACACTTTGATCTATATCTCTCCTGGGATAATGATAAATTTGCCCTTGGTCCAACCATCAACTAGGATAGCATCTTCTAAAGGAGATGACCAGAAGTCATCAAGTATAAATTAAAAGCATAAAGTACCAGAGGTAAAAAATAAGTTGGTGGTACAACCCTGAACCAGGAGCAGCCTATAGCTGATTTTTGACTTGTCTAATTCTATTAAGAAGTTAGTTCATCTGATTCAAAGGAAGTCAGTCAAAATAACCCAACCAGGTATGGATTAAATGCTATCTGAGAAAAGTAGGATATAAGTAATGTAATAATGTTCTGTTGTTTCCAGAAACTGCTGATCACTCTCTGGGAGGAGAGCTGCTGAATCAACTCAATCTCCCAGCCAGACTCTTCTTCCTCCAGAGTGCAGTCCCAACTCTGTCCCAGAGTAGACAAACTCTCCTGGCCCAATGTTGTCTTCTTTTATCCTCATAGAGATTGTAGTGAGAACTCAATGGGGCTTGTGAAAAACACTTCAACCAATGAACTTGCTCCTTTTAAAGGGGCATGTGAGAACTCAGGGGCTTGTGGGAAAATTACTTCAACCAATGAACTTGCTCCTTTTAAAGGTTGTGTAAATTCCTTTTCAGAACTCCTTTTAAAAGTGTAATCTACTTTATGTAAACTCCTCCTCAGAAGTTCAAAGGTGTAAACTCCCCTTAAAGGCCTAAACCAAAGGTGTGAACTAGAGAATTGTTAAGTACCAACTTACCACTTAGTAAGAACCTAACATCTCTTCCTTTCTTTTGATTTAGAACATAGAGTGGTCATGACCTTGAAACATAAATCATCAATATGGAAGGTATTACACATAATTACATAAATTACATAAATACATAGTAAAGTAACACATGCTAGAAGTGATGTAACAAATAACATGATCAAATAATCATAAACTGAGAATTTATAAATGTCCATAAGTCCATTGTCCATTAGTCTCATCTTGTGTTAGGAAGTCCAATGATTCCTGCTGGTTTTAAAGTTCTTTAACAGTCTTCTTATTAGCCATGCTCTTTCAGTGTCAGATTTTCTTAGATTTTCTCCTTTGTTTTGAGGTCTTTCTCTTTTTCTGTCTCTCTCTGATGGACAAGGCAAATACAACTATTTGGCACCCATCTGATTCCTTCTCCATCTGAAGAAATACAAGCAAACCCTTTCCCCCAGGCAGTTAACCTATCTGGTCCCTTCCATTCACCACTTTCTTGGTCTCTCCACATCACCTGGCGATTATCTAAGGACAGTGGAGATGCTCGCACTGGACACTGCCCTTCTGGTGGGTTATAAAACCTGTCTGCCGGAGCCAGTGCATCTTTGTCAAAAATTAGAAAATTAATGGTATAGAGAACTAAATTTAGAAGTTCCCTAGGATTACCTGTGGCTCCCCCTTTCTTTTGTTTTTGGAGGAGTGTCTTAATGTCTATTTCTTCTCTCTACTATTGCCTGACCTTGAGGATTAAAAGGTATTCCAGTGGTGTGTAAAATCTTATACTGCACACAAAAGTGCACAAAATGTTTAGGACTATATGCAGGTCCATTATCTATTTTTATTTCTTGTGGCACACCCATAATTGCAAATGCTTGGATAAGGAATTCAGTGACCCCTCAGGCTGTCTCTTTTGCTGTTGGCACTGCAAAAGTGAATCCTGAAAAGGTATTTACCACCACGTGGATAAAAGACAGATGACCATAGATTTATAGTGGGTCACATCCATTTGCCAGATTTCATTGGGTCTCAAACCACAAGGATTCTTCACTGGAAGGAGTGTAGGAGCATAGGAAGGCAAGATGTACAGCTTTTTACTATGCTCCTAGCTTCCTCTCTTGTTATTCCAAATTGTAAATGTAAAGCTTGAGCAGCTTGATGATAATTAGAATGAGATTCTTGTGCTTCCTGAAATAAAGGAGTATTGGCTAACATAATTAAAAGGCTATCTTATCTGCCTTTGAATTTCCATCAAAAATAGGACCTGGAAGTCCACTATGTAAGTGGACATGCAAGATATAAATCTTGCCTGGATACTTTCTCACTTGCTCTTGAAGTTCTTAAAGAACTGATAAATATTAGAGGCTGCAAATTTTATTTGGGCTGTGGCAATTCTTTGTACTACACCTACTGAATAGGCTGAATCAGTAATTATATTTACGTCTCCTGGGTAATAAGTGAGAGCTAGCATTATAGCAAATAATTCATTGTGCTGAGTGGACTGAAAAGGAGTCCTGACTACACCATTTATGGTTAAATCATGAGAGTATACAGCACAAATATTTTCTTTATAGGCATCTTTAAAGATTGTTGGTCCTTTAAAAGGAACCTTAGAAACCTTTTCTTCAAAAATCCATCACCAATTATGTAGTAGCCAGGTTATCTTTAATGGAGACCCATGTGCAAAATTTGGAGCTGTGGCCAATAAAATTTGCCATTCTGGGATAGTCTCACAGCATACATTAATTTGTGCGTGAGTATAGAATGTGTATATTTTTTCAGGACTTATCCCAGATAATTGTACTACTCTCTTAATAGCCTTTAAAAAAATTCTAGCCACAAGCACTGGGTAAGGAGTAAGGCTTTGTTCTGGTTGTGCTGGGAGGTTCACCCACTCGATCACACTTCCTCCTTGATGAAGGACTGCTGTGGGTGCCTTTTTTATAGCAAAAACTGATATTTCCAAGGGTTTTTGAGTGACTCTTTCAATCACATTGGATAAAGCCAGTTCAACTTCTCTCAAAGCCTCTTGTGCTTCTTTTGTAAGCTGGCGTGGTGAATTTAAAGCACTTTTTAAATTTAATTTAATTTAATTTAAAATGTCATATAGAGGTTGCAGTTGATTGATAGTTAAGCCTAACACTGGGCACATCCATTGGATATCTCCTATTAATTTTTGGAAATCATTTAAGGTGTCCAACTTCTCTGTTCTTAAAGAAAGCTTTTGTACTGTGAGTGTCTTAGGATATACTTCATATCCTAAATATTGAAAAGGAGCATGTCTTTGAATTTTTTCTGTAGCTATATGCAGTTTGTAGTACTTTAGTGTTTCCATGGTCTTTTGTAGACATGCTTCTAACATTTGTTCCTCAGGCACACATCCCAAAATATCATCCATATAATGTAACAATATTACTTTTGGAAATGCTTTTCTTACTGGAGCAAGAGCAGTAGCAACATACATTTGGCACATAGTAGGGCTGTTTTTCATTCCCTGTGGCAAAACTGTCCATTAATATCTTTTATAAGGCTCAGCCAAATAAACACTGGGCACTGAAAAAGCAAATCTTTTCATATCCTCATTATCTAGAGGGATAGAATAGAAACAATCCTTAATGTCTATAACCCATAGAGGCCATTCTCTTGGCATCTGAGTAGGAGATGGAAATCCAGTTTGAAAACTTTCCCATAGTTTCCATCTGTTCATTTACTGTTCTTAGATCAGTTAACATCCTCTATTTTCCAGATTTCTTTTTCACCACAAATACTGGGGAATTCCAAGGACTTAGAGAAGGCCGCAAGTGTCCTTGGTCAAGTTGTTCTTGCACTATGTCTAATAAGGCCTGAATTTTATCACTTTTTAAGGGCCACTGTTCTACCCACACTGGTAATTCAATCTTCCATTGAATAGGAACCAGTGAGAGTCCAGGTAGGCCTTCAACAGCAGCCCTGCCTAAAAAGCCGAAGTACTTATTTGTAATCCTATCTGCTGTAAAATGTCTCTTCCGCAGAGATTGATGGGGATTTTTTCAACCACAAAAGGAGTAAAAACTCCTGTTTCACCTTAAATATCCATCTTAAAGAGGTAGCACTAACTTTAGTTGCTATTGACCCTCCTACCCCAGACATGTAGGTGTCTGCCTTAATCTTTGGTCAGTGACTGGGCCAATTGGCACCCCTAATAACTGTATGATCTGCACCCATGTCTACCAATCCTTCAAATGGTATTCCATTTATATAAATAGTAAGCATAGGTTGGTCAGCTGTCACAACTGCTGTCCAATATATTCCTGGATTTTGTTCATTGGAGTCAGAATCTGGGCGACTGTCGCCAGGTTGCTTATTAGGGGTATGTAACAATAAGCCTGATGCTACTACTTCTTCTGGTTGATAAATCACACGTTGTCTACCTGTGCTAGTGACTGGGATATTAGCTACACGTTCTCCAGTTTCCCACATCAGTGTATGGATGGACACTGTTTTGTAAGCACTCTCAGAAGGCGAAATGGTCAAGCCTACTCTGCCTGGAGGCAAAGGATCCATAGGTTGAACAGGAACAGATTTCACTTCTCCAGGAAATATCTCAGTAGTCTCTACTGCATATAACTTTATTTTTCCTAATTTCAATCCCTTTCTTCCATCTGATTGCCTTTTGGCTGATTGATCATGTCTTAAATTTCTTTGGATGTAACCTTGGCTACCATCATGCCCCACTTGGGGGGCTGAAGCTGGGCCCCGCCTCTCATTTCCCTGGGTCAATCTACATTCGGAGGCCCAGTGGAGACCCTTGTGGCATTTTGGACATGGCGTTTTAGGTCTTCTCTCATCCTGTCTTCTCACTCTACCTCCATATCTATACTGAGCTCTTAGATGTCCAATTTTTCCACATTGAAAACATTGCTGAGTTTCTCTAGAAGTCCTTTGCCAAGAGGGACCCTGTCTTTCCATGTTCATCATAGTCAGGTGTAAAAAGCATTTGTTCTCACTGTGGAACATCGTCTTATGATCTCCTCTAAAGGAGCATCTTTGTCTAATCCCCATATAATTCTTTTGCAAATCTCATTGGTATTTTCCTTAGCCAGATGTCTGGTCATTATTTCTGTAGCTGCATTACTCTATTTTAGTGAAAGCCTCTCTCCAATCTTTCTGTCTGGGGAGGGAACCCCAAGCTTTTATTTCAGCCTTAGCAATTTGCTCATATGCTGTCACGGGATAATTAATCTGTTCTGAATTCTTTACATACTGACCTTCACCAGCTAATTGTTCAAAAGTGAATTGTGTGTTAACTCCTATTTCCAAATTGCATCTGACTTGGATCTTACATAATTCATGAAATTCTGCAAGCCACAACAGATTTTGTCCAGGTTCTAAACATGTCCTTGTTATGGATTTCCAATCATTCAGGGTTAAGACTTCATAAGACAAACCATCTAGTAACATTTTAACATAAGCTGATGTAGCCCCATAAAGGGTACAACCTTTTTTCAAATCTTTAATTTTATTCAACTCTAAAGGTGTATATTTTCTCCTTTTTTGACCTACAGAATCAATCCCTTCAATCACAGGATATGCAAGTATAAAATCACTTATATCCTGTCCTTCTCTCTTAGCCTTAATCAATGCTTTTTCTAATCTTGTCAAAGGCTGCTTCACAGGCCATTCTGTTTGTGTTTCTGCCTCTTCCTCTCCTCCTTCTTCCTCCATCCCTGAAGGTGAAGTTGATGTGGGCCTGTCAATAATCTGCTCTGTAGGTGGGGATGAAGCTTCTTCAAGAGAGTCAGAGTCATCCCACCCTAATTCCTAATTTAAATCCCCTTGCCCTTGGGCAAGATCTTGATCTTTCTTTTTTTCCTCACACTTCCTCCTCTGTTCATTTTAAAAACTTTTCCTTCTCCTACAACTTGCTGGATAGTTTAAGGCTAATTGAACTATGTTGTATATATAAAATACCTCTGCACAAATTGAAAAAAGATTCCTTTTTAGCTCTCATGGGACAAAAAAATGGCAAGCAACAAAAATTAAGAAAAAAGAAGACATGGTCCCATGCATGTTTCTAATATGAGGACCACCCTTCTTTGAAATAATACATCCACATACATACCCCATCAGCTACTGGTATATACATGTCTTGAGAGCCATGTATTTTTTTTTTCTTTTACATTCTTTCTTTGCCCATGCTCTATGCCTAAAATGAGTAATCACTTTAAAAAGAGAATGCTCAATAAAATTAAAGAACAGCTATTGGCAAAGTGGATAGATCATTGAACCTGTATCTGAATTCAAATGTAGCCTCAGATACTTATTAGTTTTGTGAACATAGGCAAGTCACTTAACCTCTGTTTACCTCAATTTTCTCAACTGAAAAAGCCCCAGTATTTATCTTACAAATATGTTGAAAGTATTAAATAAATTAATATTTGTAGAGCACTTACCACAGTGCTTGATATATAGTAGGTACTTTATAGATATAGTATTTCAGTGAAAACAAAAATGACTTACAGGAGAGAATTACTAAGTGGGTAGGGCAGAAGGGAAGTATCTTCCCAAGTTTTACTGCCTAGGTCAGAACTAAGTAAAGTTACTCAATTCTTATCTAAATATAAAACTGTATACTTAAAAACGATCTTTAAAAGGTATTACCTTGTATGTCTTTGCAACTTGCAAAATTCTCTATAGTTCTCTGACTCTCTTGTTTTCCACTTATTTTAACTGTTTTTTCCCCCAGATACCAAAATAATGATTCCTAATCCTTTTGAAATTAGTGAAATCCTTCCAGTTGTTTCAGGAAAGGCCCAGTAGCAGACCATAGTGTACCCTTGCCAAAGCTGGAAAGTTGCCACCTTTGCTTATTGTCCACCAGAATATTTAAACCTTCATTCTACTTGGATAATGTGGTTGTTGCTGTTCTTTGTAGTTTTCATTATTTTTATTTTTATCTTATGTATGTATTTTGGGAAACAGAGAAGCAGATTTATTATTGAAGAGAATTCCAAGTATAGCAAACTCTATGAAGTAGATCCATAGTTTGTTTGAAATGAACCATCTTAAAGAGCTGTCTACAATGCTGGATGACTGAGTTATTCGTGAGCATATAGGTAGGATATTGAGTTCCAAGACTTACATATTTTTGAGACTCCAAGATTGGCCTGTGAAATGATACTGCCTCTCAAGGACTTGACAAATTTCAAAAGAAAGTATCTCTGCACCAGGAAAAGTAAAACTTCCTGACAATAGCAATATGGAAATTTATAAAAAGTAACAACAAAATGTCTAATTTTATATGTCCCACTGTGGGCTGTACCCTAGGCAGCTGCCCACTTTACCTACTCCTGGTCTCAGGGTCTGAACATTTTTGACAATATAATTTGTTTTTATAATAGACTGAAGAAGAAAATAGCAGATATTTCTAATGTTAGTGAAATAAAGTTGATTTTTATTCAGTATTTCATTTTTTAATGATATCTATGAAGTCTTAGATTTCAAGGCCAAAATAATGTTGGGTTTTTGCCTTTGATAATTTGCTCTTTAACATTATGCCTTCAGTTTGGAAATAATCATTCATCTTTCCTCCCTAATTCTTTCCCTACCTTTTGATGTTGCTAGAGGACATTTGCTTAGACTGACAATCATGTTAGTAATTTTCCTTTCATATTTGTAGTTATGTGCCCTTTGAAAACTATATTTCTTTTGAATGACAATTTATGAAAAAAATCTTTATGGTAATATATTTTTGGTAGATGTGCTAGCTTAATGATTATTTTACTTAGACATTGTTTTGTACTCAGTATATGTCCATTCAACTGTTAAAAGTTTTGAAAAAATTATAACTAGAAATTAATGTTACAATAATGTTATTCCTAAAATGTCAAAGATACCTTTGAAGTCAGGGAATTAATTTTACTAATTCCTTAAGTGGTCTAAGAAGACATTTTTCTCTTTCAGTGATTCTTTCCTATTCTTCCTCCTGCATTTCAACCCCCTAGACATAAATATATGAATGTGCCTAAGAAAATGCCTCTAGCCTAAGAAATAAAATAATTTGGAGTAATGTAATAATTAGGGGATATTGTTTGAACTTTTAAAATTAATTTTTAGAATATTTTAGCTGTCATTCTTTAGCAAATGAAAGATTGCTTAGAAAAATATCTTTTTAAACAGAGCATTTTCTCCTTTATGTGATCACTCAAAGAGTAGAATAACATAGTGTATAGAGAGTTGGCATTGAATCTTTGAAGGTCTGGATTCAAATATTGTCCATGACACATAGTGGTTGTATGATTCTCTTTATGTGAACTCTTTTTGCTCTAAAGCCTGGAGTCCAGGCAATTTTTCTAAGACTTATAACTTGCAGAGAAAGTATTGACATGAACTGGGATGGGGGGATTTCCTTACTTAGGCTTACTAGGGTACTGTGGAAAGATTACTGACTCTGAAACTGGTTATTGAAATCCTACCCTTTCCACATAAAATGTGATATTGGGCAAATCACTTCACCTTTTTCAATTTTTATTTCCTCAAATTATAAAATGAAGAAGGTAGAGGATATGATATAGGAGATTCCCTCTTGACCCAAATCCTGTCTGACCTGCATTAATCTGAGCACCACACACTGATTTAGCATTCAAACTCCTTACCAGAAAAATTAGCCCTTAATTTGTGTTCCATGTATAGATGATATTGTCTCTTCATTTAGACTAAAATTTAGTCAAATATCTGTGAAGTGCTGGGAATGTAAAAAAAATGGAACAAAACTTAATCTCAAGTTTACTTTGCAATATAAGGGATAAGCTTCAAAGATCTGTAATATGATAAATAGTAGAATGTAGAAAGATTAATATACAGGAATTAACTTATAATAAATTTATGAAATTATTAAATTGAGTCAATAATGCCCAGTTCTTTTGGTAGTTAATGGGAATGACCTTGATAGTAGCAAGAAATAGGACTGTCACACTATTATAATTACAAAAGGGTCAAACAGCTTCTTAGCTATACAGAGACAAGCAGTGAAAAGGTACAGAGGCAGATGGCATTGTGATGGGAGATAAGATACTAAAGAAAGGAAGACAGTCTGAGGAAAAGGATGGGGAGGGGGAGAAGCGGTGAGTATAGTAAGTAAGCATGGATTAAAGTTGGGAGCACTAGGTAACACGATTCCAATGAAGATAGAAGAGTGCTCTGGGAGCAGGAATTTGAGGTCTTATTTTTAGAGGGTTTAAGGGAAACCGGTAATTCTTATCTTTGGGATTAGTTTATTAACATATCAAAATCAATTCAAAGTTGGTAAAATTAACATGTCCATATCTTCTCAAAATTATTGACATAATTTTGTTATTTGTTGGTACTATGGAATTTGTCTGAGATTTACATATCTAGGACCAAAAGCTTTTCACTGAAAGCTTGAGTACTTTCCCTGATTCAGCACATATTACCAGGATGTGACTTTTGGTTAATATATGACATAATTGGTAAATTATACTCCTTTGATCCATGAGATGGTTTGTTTGGACTTTCAAGTTCTTATTTGCAAACTTACTTCATGCTATTTCCCCTTAATACTGGTTACTTATGAACTTACTAACTAGGAGTTGAGGGGAAAGTAGTTGGGGAACCAGAACAAAATACAGTTTTAACAAAAAGTAATATGAATAAAAAGACCACTTCCACTTGGGAGAATCATAGAAGGCATATGAGTTCCATAATATATAGGAGCTCAATAAACACTTGGTGTATGATTAGTTGATTTATTTGTAGCATTTCAACAGGTAGAGATAAACAGCTAGAAACTTTTCCTGATTTGAAAATAGAATGGACAAAAGACATGGATCCAGAAAAGTAGGAAATATGTTTGTGAAATGTTTTTGTCTTATCTTTAATCTACTAAATATGCTAGAACCAAAGTAGATTTATGAACAAAAGTTCATAAAAGGAAAATAGTCTATAAGAATGAAAGATAAATTAAATATGGGTCTATTTGGAGGGCTTTGAATGTCAAGGGCATTAGGGAAATTTTGAAATTTTCAAAGAACAAAATAAAATGGCTGGAAGTAGATATTAGAGAATTTAGTCTTCTTATATAGTAAAATGTGAATGAAATAAATTAGGAGCAAAGAGATCAAGTAAAAGTATATTTTCATAGTCTAGATAATAGTAAATAAAAGCCATTAACAGAAAGAGCAAATTCACCAGGAGAAATAAGGATTTTTTTCTTCTTCTTTTGTAAGGAGAGCATGTGCAGGAAAATGATGATTAGTTCAATTTGGGACATAATATCATGGCAATTGTCATGAGTATGGAGTAAAATCAAAGACGAATCAAAGCTTTGGGTCTGGGTAATTGGCTAAATGATGATGACATCACCATGAGTAGGAAATTTGGATAGAGTAATTTAGGGGATAAGATAATGAGTTCAGTTCTGAATATATTTAATAATGTGTTAGCAGTAGCAAAATCCAAATGTTCACTAGACAGTTGTTAATTTGAAATAAGAACTCAGAGGAGAGGTCAGGACTGAATAGGTAGTTTTTGGAGTAGTCTGTGAGAGGTTCTATTACAAGTAATGGTAGTAGGTGATTTTGCTAAAAGAAGAAAATATTGAACAAAGAGAGAATGAACAAGGATAGAACACTGGAAAATACCATCAGGAGTTGGAAAAGAAAATAGTTAAAGAGATCAAGAAAGATCTACCAGAGAAGTGGAAAACTGATAGAAAGTAGGGCCATGGTGGTAAGAGCTGGACTGATTATCAAGAGGAAGGAACTGGTCAACCATGTCAAATATTATAGAGAAGGATGGGAAAACTGCTAAAAGAGCATTCTATGCAAGTCCAGAGCTTGGGAGAAAAGTCTGTATGAGAAATATAATATTAGGAGTTTCCTCAAAAAGATGATAAATCTTTTAGAAGTATATCAGAGTATCAAGGAATCTCAAGAGAAATCATAAGAGTGTGAGTGAAGTTTTTTTTTTAACTCAGTAGTATTGTATTTTTTCAATTATACATAAAGATAGTTTTCAATATTTGTTTTTGTAAGATTTTGAGTTCCAAAATTTTCTCCCTCCCTTCCTTACCTCTCCTCTCCCCAAGATAACAATCTGATATAAGTTACACATGTACAACATCTCCCCATTTTATACCCATGTTATACATGAAAAATCAGACCAAAGGAGGAAAACATGAGAAAGAAAAAGCAAACACAACAAAACAAAAACCAAAAAGGTGAAAATATTATGCTTCAATCCACATTCAGTTTCCATAGTTCTTTCTCAGGATGATGATGGCATTTTCCATTCCGAGTCTGTTGAAATTATTTTGGATCACCATATTGCAGAGAAGACCTAAGATTTTCAGAGTTGATCATCACACAATCTTGCTGTTATGTACAGTATTCTCCTGCTTCTGCTCACTTCACTCAGCATCAGTCCATGTAAGTCTTTCCAGACTTTTCTGAAATCAGCTTTTTTTTAGAACATTTTTTTTAATAGAACAATAATATTCCATTACATTCATGTAATATCACATTCATATACCATAACGTATTGATGGGTATCCACTCAATTTCTAATACCTTTGGGCAAGGTTCTTGAGGAGAGAGAAAGAAACTATGTCCATACATCTTTGTATAGCACTCTACAGTACTGAGTTTATAAAAGATCCTGAAATACCTGTTGATCACTTGATTTATATCAAACATGGTTTCTTTGAAAAGTATGCTTTTGTAGTGCATTTAAAATAAGACAACTAAAAGAAAATCAATTTATATGCTATATTTAGGGAAATAACTATTATCTAAAATAAATTCTATCTCTAAAAAAATTACAAATTCTGCAAAAAGCCTTCTAAAGTCTCTAAGGCATGGATTTCACTGGTCTGGAGGAAAAAAAATGGTTCCACAATTATTTTTCAATGAGGCATATCTGAAAGGACATCCTCAACTTTGGAATTCCCTTCTTCTGGGTCCCGGGAATATTGATTTTCTCACTATTAATTATCTCCCGACGATTATTTCATTCAGGGGTTCATAGATGAAGTGATTTTTGAAGGCAAGAATGAGCCAACAGTTGACTGTTTCAGCATCCAAACCTGGTCATTATTCAAGATTAGATTATAGGGTAAGGGGAAGAGTTAGGCAGGTGTGAATACTGTCACTAGACTGAGACTTGTACAAATATTGCCTAAATGTGACATATATTCCTGTCCAATTGTTTCCCAAAACACTGTTTCTGTTATCTAACCTTCACTTACGTGATCATGGACATTTTGATAGTGATATTTTCAAGTATTGTACTTTGCTGTCATTTTTTAGCTGCATCTGTTTACTAATATATATGGCCATTCATTCTAATATTGAAAATGCAAGACTTTCATGAAGGAAATTTCTATTCATATCTATATCTTCAGAACTACTTACCAGTCCTATTCATTTTGTAGTTAAATTACTAATTGTTATGGCATGGATTCTAATTTTATATTAACTTTTTTTTTTTTTTTGTTAAGGTTGGAGTTGTTGGAAAACAGGACTAGACATGTGATTTCATTGATGTACAAAGGTTCTAGCACAAATCTAGTACCATTTTACTACTCTAGATGGGCAACCATTCTGCACTTAGATTTAAATGACTGACTTAGGGAACTTTGATAGATTCTTCTTGAGAGATTAAAACACTTGCTCTAGATAATACAAGGATACATGTCAGATATATGCCTTGAACCTAGGTTTTTCTGATGCTGAGGCTGTCTATTTATTATAGCCTATTAAAAGGTATGTTGCCTTTCATATATTTAATTTCTTCATAATATAAGAATATCCTAGATACAGACATAGATAGAAGGGATCAGAAACTTATAAAGGTTATTTAACAACCAGAAATGGAAATAGTTTCCTGGTATTTAAAAGGAACTGTGAAAATCTATAAAGTGATGAGAATGAACTAAAGAATTTCTATGTGTTCTTCTGTCGCTGAAGCTTTCTTTTAATCACCACATGAATGTAGGCATTTCCTCCAAGAATGCAGAGTACAACCCATTGATGTCTGCTCTTTCTGAATGATACTAGATCATGTCTTCCCAACAGCTTCCTACAATGTGCAAGGAGTCTTCTGTGCTTTCCCTTTCTTCATGTCTCACCTAACAACCCATTTTCTTCAAGGAGTCTACCAATTTTCTTTAATATTAGTGCCTTCCATCTGTTGACCATTTCCAATTTATCCTGTTTCTATTTTGTTGGTACATACTTGTTTATATTTCATCTCTCCATTAGATTATAAACTCTTCAAAATCATAAGTCGTCTTGTACTTTTCTTTGTATCTTCAGTGCTTATAGTGAATAGAATGTAGTGGGTACTTTATAAATGTTTATTTTTAAAATTTTATTTATTTTATTCAGAACTTAATAAATAAAATCAGCATTTCCATTACATGGTAGACTAGAAAAAAAAAGATAATTGTATATGAAACTGAAAATCTATTATATAAAACTTTCTTTGCTTTTTAAAAATATAACAAAATTATCACTTAACTTTTTCCCCCCATTTTCCTCTCCACCAATTTTAGAGATTGCTACCATTAGATGCAATGTATGTGTATAAAAGTATACATATATGTATGTGCATAACATGTATGTGTGTGTATTTGGGGGTTTACTGGCTAGATTTCTTTCTTAAGGACCAGGCCTTAAACCCAAACCAATCTGATTCTAATTGGTCACCTATTGGTTTATTCATTTATTTATTTAATTTTTGGACTAGGTCAAAGAGGAGATTCTTTGCTTTAATTGCTAACTAGCCTCAGTCAAATTGAGACCTGTTAGCTTCTGAGACCTCTTACCTTAAAAAGACCAAGCATTCAGGCCATCTTCAGTCATCTTGCTCTATTTCTTGCCACTGGACCCAGATGGCTCTGGAGGAGAAAGTGAGGCAGGTGACCTTGCACAGCCCTGCCTCACTTAAATCCAATTGACTTTGATGTCATGGCAGGAGTTCCCTGAGATCACGGTCCTCTTTGAGAATGAAGACACAGTGGTGTGTGTGTGTGTGTGTGTGTGTGTGTGTGTGTGTGTGTGTGTATGTGTGTGTATGTGTGTGTTATAAAACCAATCTATATAATTCTTTCTCTGCATGCAGATAAGCATCTTCCTTCATATTCCTTTATAGTTTGAGTATTTACCTAGTCACTCAAAGTTATTCTTAAAACAAAATTGTTGCTACTGTATATAATGTTCTCTTGATTCTGCTCATTTAGCTTTTCATTATTTCATATTTTTACTATTCATATTTTTATAAAATCATTGAGCTCATCATTTCTTATATCACAGTAATATTGTACCGCAATTATATATCACAACTTGTTCAGCCATTCCCCATTTTACAAGCATCCCCTCAATTTCCAGTTCTTTGCCACCACAAAGATAGCTGAGAACATCTTAGAATATAAAAGTTCTTTTCTTTCTTTCCTAATCATCTTGGGAAATGGATAAAATGCTTCTTTAATGACTGATACAATTGTATACTAGTAGACCTATCCACCAATAATTCTTCTGTCATCACATGATCAACCATCTTTTCTTATCTTATGTTTTTTTTATGATATTTCAAATGACTTTTTCATAATCATTTGCATCATGTTGGAGCCTGTTCATTCCCATCTATATGATTAGGATTAGAATTAAATTATACCTCACATTACAGCTATGTCCCAATTAATAAATCACATAAAATGGCCATTTGTGTTTGAACCTGACCTATTCAAAGTTATAATTATGTAAGTTTTGGACTTTGGTTCTATCCCAATGGAAAAATGTAGTATAAATTTAAATAATGAAACGATGTAAAGAAATTAATTATTTATTCTAATCAGAACCTATTAAGATATAAAGTTATTAAGCGAAACAAAAAATCACTTACAGTCACTGTTTTCTTTTAAATGCTAAATATTTTCTCTGTCTCTATCCAAGATGACATAGGTGTTAAAACCCATTATTTCAGCTTCAATCCTTGGTGACCAAGTATTAAAATGGCTTTCCTTTTGCAATCATTTTTCACAACAGTGTCATTTTATATGAAAAGTTTCATTTATAGTGAAGTCTGATTTTCTGTGATTAATGAGAAATGTTAATTCCATTCTCTTATTAAAACTCTATAAAGGAAGACATTTTAAATGAAATACATTCTTACAGGAAATTGCATCATAATGGTGGTGTTCTTTCTAGCCTACAAGTCACAAGTTTTACAGTAATAATATGAATCCCATAAAAATAGCTTGTTATCTAGCACACTGGGGAAATTAAGAGTGTCAAATTAGTCAATAATTGTGGCTAAATTAATTTCAAAGAAACATAGAATCTTTCAATTGGTCCTTTTGTCAAATTCCACATATTTCTTTCAAGTGATTTTCTATTACCAATAGAAAGATTTGTGAGTGATTAAAAAGGGTAAGAATTGTGTGTGTATGTGTAATTGTTTGCAAAAATCACAAGGCAAAGATTTATATTTTCTCCTTGAGAAATAATAGAAATAGCAACTATGGCAACCCTAACCCTAACCTCAGATAATTTGAGCATCTTGTCTTTATTAATTTTAAAATCATTGTCAGTTAGGAGGGAGTATGGTCTACTGGTGAGCATATGTGAATTTTGACTGAATTTGAATATTATCTTCTAACATTATTTCTTTGCCTATGGGTACTTAACCTTAAGTTACTTTATCTGTAAAATAGGAATAGTAATATCCTACCTAACAACATTGACACAAGAAATAAATGAGAGAATAATATAATTAAACTGTAAAATTTGGAAATTTTAAAGCTCTATGTCAATATTAGCTATTAATATTTGATCGAATATTTGAATAGACATGGAATTATAAGAAATTTCTGATTTCTTCAGTTTTTCCAGTTAGTAAAGATTGCACAGCTTTCCCCATAGTAACTACTCATTACACTCTACCCACTGTCCCCAGTTGTCCTCTTGTAGCTGTTCTCCATGCTGTGAGTAAAATCCTGTAATTATAGTGGAAATCCTACTTAGTGAATTGCCGATCTTTCTATTTATTTTGAAGTGGGATAATGGGGCCATGACTCATTATAGAGTTTTTGTGCAGGCCTAAATTCATAAGCTATTTAAAGTAAAACCAAAAATGCAGCATGGACATCTTTTCTTAGCTTGGGTGACAGAGAGTCTGTAATAAATCAGAAAGAATTTGGAACAATTCACTCTTGTGATATAAATTTAGGGTAGGGCCTAATTTTTGAAGATTTATCAATCTAGTGTTTGAAGGGCCACATCAGAAAAAGGGCTCTGTATCTTACAACATTTTTGCCAAGCTGTGATTTATGAGACCTCAGTACCAATAAATCATACTCTTTGGTTCCTCTTTTTTTTTCGTCAGAACTAAGAGAATTATTTTGAAGGACTAGACTTGGGTTTTTTCTCTGATAAAGAGGTTGTCCCCATCTTTTCTACCATAACATATGAATATTTTAAGATTTTCTGTTAAATTGTCTTATTATGTGGTATTGGAGCTGAAGGGTATCCTGTGAGCACTTGTCAATTAGATTAGGGAATATGGAAGTAAAAATGGTTGTTCCATCTCCTTGGAAATGCCTGGATTTTCCATCACCTTGATGGGGAGCAGTATACAGTGGAAATTACATCTCATTTTGTATATTTCCTCTTTTCCTTTAAATAGAACAGTTTCAAGTAGATTGAGAAAATGGAAATTAAAAATCATATTGTAAGAATATTTATTTTTTAAAAGGCAAACTTCTGGAAAGTAGTAAAGAAAATAATAATCCTTTTACAACCCTTCAGGTAAATAACTAACACGGCTCAAAACTAGGAGCCTTAAAGCAAACAGCAGGAGTAAATCAATAACTCCCACACTGAGGGAAGAAATGATTTTCTATTCAGGATATCAAACAAAACTCTCTAACGTGATATTAATGGCTGAATGAACAGGCTTCTTATTTGCACTTGTATGAGGGGGAGTCTCAGAATTGGCACTTGCTCATCTATATCAAGTCTGGTAAGAACCTCATGAATAATGGTTTGACATTTTCAGTGGAAAAGGAGCAGCTTGTCTTCAAGTCTGAAAAGCTTTCTCCTTTTGATAGTCATCTTTTTCCTTCTTCTGATGAGCAGCATTTTTTAATGTCAATTTTCAGTAAGCAAATGTTCTACAAGTCAGGAAGGAGAACTCAGAAAGGTAATGAGATAGTCCAGAAGGGGGGAAATGAAAACGATTTTGCCCATCAAGGGGAAAAGTGTTGCTTGCATGTGCTCATAGTCTTTCCAGGGCAGCTTTGTTCAATTCAGCTTCATTCACTATGTTTCACAACAATCATATCCAGATGAATAGGAAGGAGGGTGATAATAAGAATGTGAAGGCAAAAGGCGAAGATAAAAATTGTGGCCTGTGGGATCTGTTAGTGGGTCTACCTGAAACTGAACTTTCTGTTAGAAGAGGAGCTAATATCTTATTGAACAGGAGTTGATCTCTAGTTTGCTTTTCTAACCTTATAGCAACACTACTACCCATCACATGCTCCAAATTACAGCACACTGGAGTTATTGTTCCCTATGTACTTTCTCACCTCCTCAACTTTGAATGAGCCATTCCCTAAACTTCCAATGACATGTACTTCTACTTTTTGTCCCTATAGATCTACCATTTCCATCTGTTTAAATCATATTATTTTATCTCCATTATGAAGGTTTTTTTTTTTTTCTGATTCCCAATCTCTAAGATGCTAGCGGTCTCATTTGAATTTTCTATACATTGTTCATACTTCTCTCAAAATTATCTTAGTTTTTTAGAAATAAGGATTGCATTTGTGTGGATTTTTTCTTTAATAGTGAGCATATACATAAATACATACACAAACACACACACACACACACACACACACACACACACACACACACACACAGAGGCTGTGATTTGTCCATGATCACTCTGATTTTAAGTGGTTGACACAATGACAATGCAAATCCAGGTTTCCTTATTCCAAACCATCCATTCATGATATCTCCTTTATACACAGGCAATGTCTCCTTGCCTTAGTGGATGGTTTAATGAGTTCCTATACCCAAAAAGAAAATGATGATAATGACAACATCAATAACAACATTACCAGCTTTTAATCTTCTTTTGATTAACCTATTCAAAAAGCTACCTCTTCCAACTTAAGTTAAATGGTCCTCAGGTGACTGATATATAATCCATTACCAAGATATACTAGAAGCAAGGATATTCTCAAGATCTCTCTTAAGAACATTAAAACTGATTGCCTGATATAGGATCAGCCTGTTTACAGGATTGGCCAGCATGGCGTGCCCTCATCAAAGAAGGTCCTGTGCAATATGAGCAAAGCAGAATTCAAGAAACTCAAAAGAAATGCAAGACGTGCAAAGTTAGAGAATCCACCCCAAAAGTTCATAGAGACTATTTGTGTCAGACCTGTGGTTAACTTTCCAAGATTGTATTGGTCTGATCAACCATAATTGGTCACTCTGTGATTTGACTCTGACATAGTGATGTCCTTTTGTTCCTTTTCAGAAGGACAACAACTGATTAATTAGAAGCCTCTATATAGGTTGATAGGATTTGACAATTTACTTTCACGTTCAAATTACATGTAAATATGTTTTTCAACATTCATTTTTGTAAGATTTCAATTTTTTCTCCCTCCTCTCTTTCCTTCTTTCTTCTCAAGCAATCTGATATAGGTTATATATGTACAATCAATTTAAACATATTTCCATATTAGTTATATTGTGAAAGAAAAATAAGAACAAAATGGAAAAAACAAGGGAAAGAAAAGTAAACAAGTACACACAAAAAAGGTAAAAAATAATATTCCTCAATCTGCATTCAGTCTCCAGAATTCTTTCTCTAGTATGTAATTTGCATCCCAAGTCTATAGGAGTTGTCTTGGATCACAATATTGCTGAGAAGAGCTAAGTCTGTCTTAGTTGATCATCATATAATCTTGCTGTTATTATGTAAAATGTTCTCCTGATTCTGCTCATTTGCAAATACTTTAAAGATCAGGTAGTACAACCACTTAATTTTACAACTCAGGAAACTGAGAAGCAAAGAGGTTGGATTTGAACCCATGTCCTGTGAGATCAAAGCCAGGAAGCCTTCTCTTCTACTCTGTTGCCTCCAGATTTACTGTTTATATTATTATGCATGTCTTGTCCCCTCAATATTTTATAAACTTCTTGAAGGAAGAAACTGTGCCTTATTTATCATTTTAATTGGTGATGTGTATTTTCTCCTATGCCCAATGTAATCATCAATTGCTTTAAAGGAATGTGCCTTAAATCTCTCTGGGTGCTATGAAATGATAGACTGCAGGGAAGCAGGAGGTATTTATGAATCCGCATTGCACCATGTGATCCACAAGTGGTTTTTAAACTTTTATTGTCCTTTTAATGAACCTGCTTTATACTCTGGATGATAACTGGGGGTGAGAGTGGGGAGGAATTTATGCTTTATAACTCTTAGAGTAAGGTTTTTTTTCTCAAGGGTTATATTATTAGGATCAATAAGGTCCAAATTGTAGGTAAACTATAAATAATGCCCCATTTGGTTTATGTAAATTCACTTTACAATATTAAATCCATGAGATCTAAACCCCTAACTCCACAAAATGTGATTTACTATGCACACCTGAAGCATTTCCTAATAGTCCCTGAATTGATCTGGTTGTCATGTGGTAAAAAAGTAAATATATTCTTGCTTTGGTTATATTGCTGATTTCATGTTTTCCTCATGGACAGTAGTGCTGCATTTTGCCTCACTTTGCTTGAATTTTCAAACTTTTGTCCCTCAGCAACCAAGCAAATCCCTCTGGGAGTGGGTTCCAGCCTTAGAGAAAAGGAACCTGCCTTCTTGACAGGCTTAACCTGTCGATTCGGTGAAAGCAGAGCTGTAAGGAGTCAATCTTGTAGTAGTGACAGAAGAGACATAAGACATACTCATTAGATTTGCAGACACTGAAGAAGTCCCTAACTACAGTCAATTGTATCCCCTGTACATTTTTCCTGTCAGTGTAAATTCACTGAATTATATTTTTAGCTATGACTTCAGTATCAGTTCTGAAGATATTAAGTTGAGGTTCAGAATAAGTGCTAAAATCCCATTGAAAAGTTGAGTATAAAAGTTAATTGGTGGATTTTTCTTTTGCAACAAGAGAACTGTATAAATATATACATATATTGTATTTAAGATATACTTTAATATGTTTAACATGTATGGAACTACCTGCCATCTAGGGGAGGGGGTGGAGGGGAAGGAAGGGAAAAGTTGGAACAGAAGTGATTGCAAGGGTCAATGTTGAAAAATTACCCATGCATATGTACTGTCAATAAAAAGCTATAATAAAAAAAAAAAGTTAACTGGGACACACTCCTGTTCAAAATATTGCCCTTTTTACCCCTCTTGTATTGTAATATACTTGGGCACAATGATCCTTACTGGCACTGACTTTTTTTTTTTTAATTAAAGCTTTTTATTTTCAAATTTATATACATGGATAATTTTCATCATTCATCCCTACAAAACCTTGTGCTCCAATTTTTTTCCCTCCCTTTCCCCACCCCTCTCCCACTTGGCAAGTGATCCAATATATGTTAAACATGTGCAGTTCCTCTGTACATATTTCTACAAATATTTTTCATCTTTTCTTCTTGCTGGAACTTTCATGAGTACCATTCCTAGCTTCCACTCTTTGCTCTGGAAATAATCTGATTAGTACTAACATTCTTGGAAATATTGTCCAATTGCCACTCCACTCATGATCCCATTCACTTCTTTGACCAAAACACCCCTTCTCAGTCACCATTTCCATATATGTATGTATGTGTATGCATATAAATAAGTATATATATGTATGTATACATACATATACATATCTGCATATATATGTATGTGTGTACATGTGTATATCTATATCTATCTATACACACACACACACACACACACACATATATATATATATATATATATATATATATATATATATATATATATATATATATATATATATATATATATATATATATATATATATAGCTTCCCCTTTTGAAATTTAAGTTCCTTCCTTTGTATTTTTTATCAGCTCTGTTTAATGCAATATCTGGCACATAATAAGAACTTAATAAATGCTTTTCTATTCAATCATTCATTCCTAAGGGTAGGGGTCCACCTTAGCCAATTAATCATAGAAAACTCAGGTTGAATCAAACAATCAAAAATAAATTAGGTGTGAATAAGTCCTTAATCAATTTGAAAGGATCATAGAGGCTTTGATTCATAGAATGAAGACAAATGATGCTGCAAGTGACTATCTTTTGATTGATTGAAGAAGATTAAGTCACATTTTTTGGACTACACATAAAAATGACAATCTAATCTGGAGCCACAAATCAAGTGGGATTTAGGATTTAGGAGATGAGAATTCCAGGTCCCAGAGAAGGAATTACCTAGGGGAAGGGAGGATATTAGGGGAAGAGAAGTGTTACCTTCTTTCTAGTTCTATTCAATTGATCAGGAGACAATACATCCCTTCAAGAAAGTGGAAAGAATATAAGCTAAGAATAATTGGAAGGCCTGGGTTGAGAGTAGGAGGGGAAGGAGGGAAAGAAAGTTGTTTCTGTGTTATACAGAAAGGAAATTGATCATCCAGAAAACCTAGAATTCCCATCCCTAGTCTTATATACTATAAACCCCTTGAGGGTAGTAACTATAAGTTGCTTTTCTTTGTATTTTAAGTACTTAGCCTAATATTTGGCACTGAATATTTATTCACTGACTTGAAGCAATTGAGTAAAGACAGCTTCAGGACTCTCCAAGTACATGGACTCGCCAATGAGTCTTACCTACTGAGGAACTATGAGTTAGCCTTGAGCATAGGAGTTTCCTCCACATGCGTCTTACTTCAATTTTAATCTGAACTTTAATACAATCCTTCTCCCCAAAGACTTTCTATGTGAAAAAGGAGAGTGAACCCCTGCTTTAGGGGCATTGTTTCTAGAACAATTGTCCTTGCCAAATCTACTTAGTAAATAACCTTTATGAAAGCTAATTGAGTCTGGCTGATAATCAATAAGAAACACACCCACTACTGAGGAATTAGAAATAACAAACAATTAGGGTTTGTAACCTTGAAGGGGGTAATAGTTCAGAAGCACCTCCAGGGTAGCTGAGAATGTCAGTTTGAGTGGAGGGTTTGAGCCCAGAGAAAATACAGTGAATTCATTCCTCTATACAGAAGTTCTTTCAGAGACTCTGCAAACTTGGATAGGAGAAAAATTTCATATTTATTTCAGTGAATTTCTAACTGAAATTTAGTGTTTCCTTCAATATTTTAACTGATTATTCTGAGAAGAGTTCTATATGCTTCACCAGATTGCCAAAGGGTTCCATGACACTGAGCAAAGTTAAAAACACTATGTTATGGAATTGCTTGTTTTATTCCATAAATTAAAAATAAAATTTGAAAATGTAAAAAAAAAAACCCTCCTCTATACCAATAAGTACTCAATACATGTTTTCTGCAGTTGTTAATGTCATTATTATACTCATTTTTATATCAGTTTTAAGTTTTTTGAAGTATTTTCTTTGAAACCATCCTGAACTGGCTATAATGGGAAGTTTTATCTGAGTATTGGAGGGTTGGGCAGGTGAGAGTGCTGCTGTTTAAGAGTGTAGAAACTTCAAAGAGGAAATAAGTCTAGTGTAAAAAACTCTTAAGTACTCCATCAAAGAGGCAGATATCTCCAAATCACCTTCTACTTCTATGTTAGGCTTCCAGATAGGCTGATGGGTACAACTCTGGTAATTCCTGCTTTGATTTACCAAGGAGGAGCTAGGACAAACCATTTTTTGCTTCTTCATTAAAGCATCTGGCTTTACAACTTCTAATGTGCTCAGCATTGTACCTTCCATATAGCTAGTGCTTAATAAATTCTTTTCTGTTCCCTTCCATTCCTATCTCTTTTTTTTAGAGTCAGATTCCTTATTTACAATCTTCCTTTCCACCCCAACTTCCTTTCCTTATTTAGGGGGATTAAAACAGTCATGTATCTGTTCCCTCAAATACTTTAACTTCCTAGTGCCTCAGTCTCCTGAAATCTCTTAACATGATCTATTCTCACTCAGTATTATCTGCAAACAGGATGGTCATACTTTTCGTTTTACCATAACTCACAAGTGTTCCATTTCCATATTATAGAATTTGGAAACCTTTTATGTGTTCATTATCTTTTTAAAATCTTTTCATCTCTTACCATGTCTTTATCCTCTATTCTTAGAGTGACTTTTTAAAAATTGAATTCAATTTATTTTTTATATTATTTAATATTTTATTTTCCCCAGTTTACATGTAAAAACAATTTTAATATACTCATTTCTAATTTTGAATTCCAAATTCTTTGGAATTCATCCCCCCTTGAGAAAACAAACAATTTGATATAGATTATACATATGTAATCATGCAAAACACATTTCAATGTAAGTGATTCTGAAGGAGGGAAAAACAATGCAGATTGAAAAAAAAAAACTCAAGAAAAATAAAGAAAATAAAGAAAAAATACTTTTGCACTATATTCAGAATCACAAATGCTTTCCCTGGAGATGAATAGAATCTTTCATCATAAATTGTTTTCTATCATTGGGTTGCTGAGAATATTAAGTTATTCATAGCAGCTCATCATACAATATTGCTGCTACTGTGTTCTTCTGGTTCTGCTCATTTCATTTTTCATCAGTTCATGCTGCTCATCATTTCTTTTTATTTTTGCACTAAATAATGTCTTCTTTTTTCAATTACATGCAAATACTATTTTCAACATTAATTTTTATAAGATTTTGAGTTTTAAATTTTTTCTCTCCCTCCCTTTTCTCCCCTTTTCTAAGAGAGCAAGCAATCTGATATATTATACATGTACAATTATGTCAAGCATATTTCCAAATTAGTTATGTTGCAAAAAAAGAACAAAAACAAAAAAGAAAAACCATGAAAAAGAAAAAAAAAGAAAGGTAAAAATAATATTATTTGGCCTGCTTTCAGACTCCAGAGTTCCTTTTCTTGATGTGGATGACATTTAACATCATGAGTCTTTTGGAATTGGCTTGGATGAATGTTTTGTTAAGAAGGGCTAAGTCTATCAAAGTTGATCATTGCACAATTTTGTTGTTATTCTATACAATGTTCTCTTGGTTCTGCTCATTTCACTCAGCATCAGTTCATGTAAGTCTTTTCAGGTTTTTTTGAAATCCACTTGCTCATCATTTCTATAAGAACAGTAATATTCCACCACAATCATATCCGAATAAGTCACCTCCAATTGATGGGCATCCCCTCGATTTCCAGTTCTTTGCCACCTAAAAAGAACTCCAATAAATATTTTTGTATTTATACACCCTTTTCCCTTTTTAATGATGTCTTTCGGATACAGACCTAGTAATATCATTACTGGATCAAAGAGTATGTACAGTTTTATAGCCCTTTGGGAATAATTCCAAACTGTTTTCTAGAATGGCTGAATCAGCTCACAACTTCACCAACAATGCATTAATTTTACTGTTTTGCTATATCTTCTCTAACATTTATCATTTTTCTTCAGTCTGAGATAGTACCTCAGCATTGTTTTAATTTGTACTTCTTTAACCAATAGTGATTTAGCTGTTCATTGTTTCCTCCTCATACTGGGACTTAGATCCAAGAATCTGATCCATATCCAAGTATAGGAATGCAACAGAGCCCTGCCCCTGTGGCAAACAAGGGATCACTTCAAATCTCCTTTAGAGCAGTTTTCCTATTCTCTTACCTTAAGTTTGAAACTGCCTCTGTTACCACTGACTCAGTCTCCCTGAGACCTGCTTCTGGTTTGCTGGTGCTCTGGTCTTTCCTGTCTTGAGCTGAAAAAATGTCTTATTCCATTTGTTTAGAATCATTATTTAAAGATATTTGGAAGAGTTTGGAGGAGAGCTCAGGTGAGTCCCTTTCTTTACTCTACCATCATGACACTCAAAATGATTTTCAATCCCTTCATGGGTCATTACTACCCCAAAGCATCTTGCTATTCTGGTTACTCTCTTCTCCCTTCCAAATTTTGACCTCTTAGTGAGCCAGTTCAAATATTCACCTTCCTCTGCTCTTGAATCCCTTGTCCCCTTGTCCTGTCATCAGTTATGCTTTGCCAAACTTCAACTTCAAAATACTAACAACACTCATCTTGTTTCTAATTCACTTGCTGCTTAACAGAACTGAAGGAAATTATAAAATCATTTTCACTGAGATGACTACAAATTTGATGTCTAATTTTAATTGGCTTCTTTTTAGACCAAGTTTCAGGAATGCACAAACTAAAATAACTGAAAGCTACCTGCATTCTTATTGGTCTGACCTTCTATCAATATAAGTAACATCATATAAGTATTGTGGAAGTCATTATATTTGATTTTAATATGCTAGTAATAGGTGCCTTTGGTTTGATATGAGTTATATGCTAAGGAATTATTATATGTAAAAGCATAAATGTACTCAGAGATATGTATATATATATATATGCACATGTATATGTGAACATATATACATGTGCATATACATATATATGTATTTGTATCTGTCTATCTATTTTATCTTGTTATGCTTTGAGATAGTTCCCCTCTTTCTTCAATCTTTCAACCGTCTGTCTTCATTCTATGTTGGAAAATCTTTCTGATTTTCTATCCAATAAGGCTAAGTGAGATCAATATGGCAACAGCAGGCTGCTTATGCTTTCCAGTTTTGCCAGGGAATGTTATGATTAACGGTTGGTGCCTGGCTCAATACCACTCTATTAGCACAATGGCCTGTCCATTCATTCCAGTTGCTCATCAGATTGAATTATGTATTTTATGTATTTCTTGGAAAATATAGCATGAGGTTGAAAGAAATTTTTTTTATAAAATCCTCAATCAATTATATCCAGCTTGCAGCAGTGTAAGAGTGATAGTGTTTTTTTTTTTCTATTTTTGCCCATGTTTGTTAAAGAGCAATCAATATACAAGAATATTATGGACTTTAAAATGTTGATGAGAAAAGCTCATTGCCATGATACCTCCCATTGAATACCATGCATCTACCTAGCAGCATAGAAAACAAAGACTTTGTTATCTATTAAGAGAAAAAAGGGGAATCTTTTTTCAACTTTTTAATGTTTTGATATAGTATCTAGCAAATCAATTCCCATTGATTTCTCATAGGTAGAATCAATCAGATCTTCATTTCTATGATTAAAAATCTAATATATATTTTAATTATTTCATATTTAAACTATTGATAAAGTCTTTGGGGCTTGCGATCTACTTTTGTCTTTTTCATGGTACATTGTAATAATAATTTAATAAAGTGATCAATATAGATTATGCAAGTGCATACTTTCTCCTATGCACTTGCATAATCTATATTGATTACCTTATTTTATTTATTTACAGATTTTCTACTCTGCAAAGCATCACTGTACGTTGCAAAAGCACATACTGAAAATTTAGCAAGACATAATGTGATGGCAAAAATTATACGTCAGAACTTCTTAGAAAATCCAATTACAGACCAAATTTTTGTCTAATTAAATATTTTTTCTCCAGGTATTGCCATACTAAATGATCATAATCACCAAGCTACATGGAATTAAAATCTTGCAAAATCTAGAAGTTTAATCAAGGAGATCAAAATCATGTGGAGGTATATGACATCCATATAGTCCTGGCTTAGTAAAGATGTGCCATGGATATCTTCAGTGAATTTACATACAGGAATGCTAACATCAGTTAGCCAAAGCATTTACGTAAAAGGATCATGGAATATAAAAGAATAGAATAACAAGTTTTCCTAGGACTGTTTCTATTTGAATCCATCAAAAAATGATGAAAACAATAGGACAATGACAGCAATTCTATTTATTGTCACATATTTACAGTATTTTAAGGTTTGGGAAAGCTTTAAGTTAGTTTATTCACTCCCTTCCACAAACAGCAGTGATTATTACCACTAAAAATTCAATTCAACATTTATTAAGCACCTCTATGGGCAAAATAATATGCTAAGATTCTGAAGATACACAGAGTTAACAAGCCTTTGGGAAATTTACCATTTAGTAGGGCAGAGAAAAAAAAATGTTCTAACTCTGATACATTTTGCAATGTGATAAGCCCATAGGAGAACAGAGTAGCATGAAAGATTTAAGGAAGGGGGAATCAATTAAAGTTGAGGAGATCAGAGAAGGAATTATGTAAGAAGCTAGAATTGAAACCTTGAAAGTAGGGCAGTGTTTCAAAAGGGAGGGAGGATAGAGAGACCATTTCAAGTGGGTGGTCAGTCAGAATGATAGATTGCAAAGACAGTAATCCTGGTAGGAAAAGACAAGATTGGGAAACTTTGAGATTTCCATTTTGAAGAGAACAGAGTGTATAAAGACAAATAGATAAGAATCAGGGTAAGGGTTAGATTTCACGTGGATAAAGAAATTTCAAATTAGGAAATTACTGATGCAGATTGGTACGTTCTCTGCAATTTAGAGCTCAAGAAATTAGCTTAAAACTCTGAGAAGAGGCTTGCCCACTCACAGCCAATGTGAGTAAGAGGAATAACTTTAATTCAGGTTTCTACAATGTCTCTCTATCCAGTAAAATGATGTGCAGAATAGGATGTGTTAAGGTAAATAGTAGCATTCAAATAAAGTGAGACACTAGGATGTCGTTACTCATTCTGCAAGTATCTTCTAAAGGAATGGGATGACTTTTCCTTTTTTCTATCTTCCAAGAGGTTTAATTTAACAAAGTTTTTTAAGCTTTTGCAATTAAAGGACTAGGGGTACAGAGACATAAAAAGAAAATAGACCCTGACCTCAAAGAGCTTACATTTTATATTATCATCTAAATATGATAAACCTTATTGTCTATGCAAAGATAGTTGACTATTATCATGGAATGTGCCTTTTCCTATTTAATTTCAAAATAATTCTTCATTTCTTTACATCTCAGTTATTATACATACCAAGGGATTATAAATTATTTTAATACTGTTTTTACCTGAAGAAAGCATCATTTGGAAGACAAGTATGTTAGGAAAACATATTATGAATTTTTCAAAAGTCTGATTTAAATAAATCAACCTATTAATTATTAATCAATCTGATAATTAATTAAATGTAATTAAAGGTAATTTTTTTGGAATTGTTGTTTTATAATGATCCCTTTCTTCTCCGTTAGCATTGATAAGTTAAGCTTACTTCTGAATCACTCAGCTATCTGAGATAAGATTTAAAGCCAGTTTTTCCTAGTTCTAAGTGCAGCCCTGAATATATCAGTCTTTCTTCTAATTATGGTGGAGCTTGGAGCTAAGTATCAATAGTCAAGAGCTTATGTGTTATATCTATAGCAGAAGTTGTATTTGAGTGTTTGTGTGGATACAGATCAGGAATTCTTTATATGAGCCCTCTTAGGGTATTTACTTTTTCCTGTCTAATTGTAAATTCCATTAGGGAACTTGTCCTTTCCATCATTAAGTGGTAAAAGCCCTTTTCTTGCTATGTGTTCTCTTGCTCTATTTTACATTTACCACTCCAGGTATCTTATACCCCTTCCTTTTGTCTGCAACCTCTTCTCCTAAATAAACCTACTTTTTGCCATTGTGAATTCTTCACATGATCATACCTCAATATTTGATGCTTCTCCTAAAGTATATCACCTGGTCATTGGATAGATTTGCTTTAATCCAAGACAGGTCATGGATGACAATAATAAAAGAGATATTATGAAAGAAAAAAATAGCAGATAATTGTTCTCCTGCCTTTCTGCTTTTTGACATATATTCATATATACATTTACACACACACATATATATGTATACTTATATACATATATATGTGTATATATGCAAAGAAACCTGTAGAAAAGACATATTTGAATGAAAAATAAGGGTCATGAATGAAATGACCAATTTTGTCATTTCAGAGAGAATTTTTAAAAATAGAAGCAATCATGGCACAATAGTCTTGTTTAACTGAAGAGATGGGTAGAAAAACAAAGAAGAAAATACAAGAAGAGAAAATCAAGAGATTTGTGGGAATGAAAGATAAAACAGCCTCTCTCAAAGGATCATAGGATTATTGGTTCAAAAACTTAGAGCTGTATATGATCTTAAAGGTCATGTAACTGAAAGTTGATCTTGCCAATATTCACTGCTTTGGGATGAATAACTGCATTCCTGCATGCTCTCATGTTCATGTTCATATTGCAAACATATTCAGCACTCACAAATACCAAGTAATTAAAATTTCACCCCTCATTTTGTTGTTCAGTCATTCCTGTCATGCCAGATTCTGTCACCCATGGATCGTTAGATACCAGCTCCTTTTAATTTCCACTATTCCATCCAAGTTCATGTTCATTTTTTCCATGACACTATCTATCCATCTCAATCTCTTCTATCCCCTTTTCTTTTTTTCTTCAATCATTCTTAACATCAGGGTCTTTTCCATATTTTAATTCTTTTCCAAGGATTTAAATGCAGGTTGAGGAGTGGTGTCCATCATGTGGGGAGACAAGACTTGGGAAAGGTCAGAATCTCAAAGAAAACACTGAAAAGAAGTGATTTTGGAGGGTCATGACCTTTAAGATAAAGGGCTACCATCTCAAGGCTTTGATCTTTACCCACAAAAGCAAAATTGAGGAAAAAATGACTTTTGGACTCCTGAGCACTTTATTCCAGAGAAACATCTCATAGAATAAGAAATTGTTCTTTTTTTTTTTAATAACACTGTACTCTGTCTCATCATAAGCTCTCCCAGGTGCTTATTGTATTTAGTCCCAGGCCAGTAAACAGGAATGACCACTCCATATTAACAGGGAAAACCATAGTGAGACAACTCATCTACTACTCAAACTGAGGGGCATTGGGGGGTCTATTGAGTACATATAGTTAGAACAGATGCTGTTTGGAAAATTGAACCAAGTTTTCAGTGATTCCATTCCAATCCAGACCCAAAAACACAACTTTGCATGACTTTGGATTTGGGAATATTACAATCTCTACAGAAAGAATATTTTAAAAATTTATTTCATTTTTTGGTTACTTTTTGAGTTCTGAGTGTCTCCTTCCCTTCCTCCCCATTCTGCATTAGTAGATGGCTTCTGAAATCCCTTTCATCTCTCAAACTAAGATGCTATGGTATTTCAGAAATTACTGACATTTCAAAAAGTCCTGTTTTCTAATTATGTGGGCAAAGCATTTAAGCTTCAGCTTTAGTATTTAACCTCCCAGTGAATAGTCTGAATTAATTTCTTTTAAATATTGACTGATTTGTCTTCCTTGCTGTTCAAGGGATTCTCAAAAATCTTTTCCAGCATCATAATTCAAAAGCATCAGTTTTGCAGCATTCACCTTATCTTATATTCCAACTCTCACAGTCATACATTGTTACAGGAAAAACTATAACTTTGACTATGTAGATCTTTGCCAGCAAGGTAATGTCTCTGTTTTTAGTATGCTGTCCAGATTTGCCATAGCTTTCCTTCCAAGGAGCAAGTGTCTTTTAATTTCATGGATGCTGTCACTATCTGCAGTGATCTTTGAGCTCAAGAATATAAAATCTGACACTGCTTCCATTTTTTTTCTCCCTCTATTTGCAAGGAAATGATGAGACAGGTTGCCAAGATCTTAATTTGTTTGGTTTTGATGTTAAATTTCAAGTCAGCTTTTATGCTCTGCTCCTTCACCCTTATGAAGAAGATTCTTAATTTCTTTTTACTTTCTGTCATCACAATGGTATTATTTGCTTATCTGAGATTGTTAATATTTTTCTGGGCAATCCTAATTCTATCTTTTGATTTATTCATCCTGGCATTTTGCATGATATTTTCTGAATATCAATTAAATAAATAAGATGATAATATATGGCCTTGGCACATGGTTTACCTCACCATTTTTCAATATTTGGGACATTTTGATGATTCTCTTTCTTTTTTTCCATTCAATTTTTCCCACTTGTGATATACTTTTGCTTACCTTTTATGAGATGCTTAGATTGTTGGCAAGTCTGTTTCTTTTTAAATAGAAGTTTCCTTTTTATGTTGTTTCTTTTCTCTTTAATAGTATTTTATTTTTTCTAATTACATGTAAATTTTCTAATTAAATGTATCCTTTCTAATTACATGTAAAATGGTTTTCAACATTCATTTTTATAAGATTTTGAATTCTGAATTTTCCCCTCCTTCCCTAGCCTCCCCCTTCCCCAAGGCAGCAAGCAAACTGATATAGAATATACATGTATAATCGTGTTAAACATATTTCCACATTAGTTTTGTTATAAAAGGAAAATCTGAATAAAGGGAGAAAGGCATGAGAAAGGAAAAAAATATATAGTGTGCTTTGATCTGCATTCAGACTTTACTCTTTCTCTTAATGTGGTTGACATTTATAATCATGATTCTTTTAGAATTGTCTTGGATTATTATAATCTGAGAAAGGCTAGATCTAACAAACTTGATAATCCCACAATCTAACTATTACGGTGTACAATGTTCTCCTGGTTGTGCTAACCTCATTCAATATCAGTTCATGTAAGTCTTTTCAAATTTTTCTGAAATTTACCTACTCATCATTTTAAATAGAACATTCCATCACAATCAAAATCTGTTTAGCCATTCCCAACAATGGGCATCCCCTCAACTTCCAATTATTTGCCACCACAAAAAAAAAAAAAAAAAAAAAAAAAAAAAAAAGATGCTGTAAATATTTTTGAGGCAGTTAAGTGGTGCAGTGAATAGAGTTCCTAAGGAACCTAAGTTCCAAATCGGGCACAGACACTTAACACTAGCTGTGTGACCTTGGGGACTTAACCCTAATTGTCTCAAAAGAAAGACTTTTGTACCTATCGGTCCTTTTTCTTTCTTTCTTTTTTTTTTTTAATAAATTTTTTTGGGGATAGCTGGATCAAGGGTTATACACAGTTTAATTGTCCTTCGGACATAGTGCCAAATTGTTCTCCAACAATGCATTAGTGTTCCAATTTTCCCATATCTTCTCCAATATTTATCATTTTCCTTTTTTTTGTCATATTACTAAATCTAATAGATATGAAGTAGCACCTCAGAGTTGCTTTAATTTGTATTTCTCTCATCAATATTGATTTAGAGCATTTTTCATGTGACTTTTTATTTTTTCATCTGAAGATTGTCTGTTCATATCTTTCACCATTTATCAGTTGGAAAATGACTTGTGTTTTTATAAATTTAATTCAATTCTCTATTTTTTTAGAAATAATGTTTCTTTCAGAAACTGCCTGTAAAAATTGTTTTCCAGCTTTTTAATTTCTAATCTTTGTACCTTGGTTTTGTTTGTGCAAAACCTTTGAATTCCCCCCAACCAAAAATTAAACTTGAAATACAAAAATTAAAAGGAGAAATCAATAAAATTGAAAGTAAAAAAACTATTGAATTAATAAATAAAACCAAGAGTTGGTTTTATGAAAAAGCCAATAAAATAGATAAACCTTTGGTAAATTTGATCAAAAAAAAAAGAAAGAGGAAAATCAAATTGATAGTCTTACAAATGAAAAGGGGGATCTTTCCACCAATGAAGAGGAAATTAGAGAAATAAGGAGTTACTTTGCCCAACTTTATGCCAATAAATTTGATAACTTAAGTGAAATGGATGACTTCCTCCAAAAATATAGGCTCCCTAGATTAACAGAGGAGGAGATAAATTGCTTAAATAGTCCCATTTCAGAAAAAGAAATAGAACAAGCTATTAATCAACTCCCCAGGAAAAAATCCCCAGGGCCAGATGGATTCACATGTGAATTCTACCAAACATTTAAAGAACAATTAGCCCCAATGCTATATAAATTATTTGAAAAAATAGGGGATGAAGGAGTCCTACCAAACTCCTTTTATGACACAGACATGGTACTGATACCTAAACCAGGTAGATCGAAAACTGAGAAAGAAAATTATAGACCAATCTCCTTAATGAATATTGATGCTAAAATCTTAAATAAGATATTAGCAAAAAGACTTCAGAAAATCATCTCCAAGATAATACACTATGATCAAGTAGGATTTATTCCAGGAATGCAGGGCTGGTTTAATATTAGGAAAACTATTAATATAATTGACCATATTAATAATCAAATTAATAAGAACCATATGATCATCTCAATAGATGCAGAAAAAGCATTTGACAAAATCCAACATCCATTCCTACTAAAAACTCTTGAGAGTATAGGAATAAATGGACTATTCCTTAGAATAATCAAGAGCATATATTTAAAACCTTCAGTAAGCATAATATGCAATAGAAATAAACTGCAACCTTTCCCAGTAAGATCAGGAGTGAAACAAGGTTGCCCACTATCACCATTACTATTCAATATAGTACTAGAAACACTAGCCTCGGCAATAAGAGCCGAGAAAGAGATTCAAGGAATTAGAGTAGGAAATGAGGAAATTAAACTATCACTTTTTGCAGATGACATGATGGTATACTTAGAGAACCCCAAAGACTCTGCTAAAAAGCTACTAGAAATAATTCAAAATTTCAGCAAAGTGGCAGGATACAAAATAAATCCACATAAATCCTCGGCATTTTTATATATCACTAACAAAATGCAACAGCAAGAGATACAAAGAGAAATTCCATTCCAAACAAATGTTGAGAGTATAAAGTATTTGGGAATCCATCTACCAAAGAAAAGTCAGGAATTATATGAGAAAAATTACAAAACACTTGCCACAAAAATAAAATCAGATTTAAATAATTGAAAAGACATTCAGTGCTCTTGGATAGGCCGAGCGAATATAATAAAGATGACAATACTCCCCAAACTAATCTATTCATTTAGTGCTATACCAATCAGACTCCCAAGAAACTATTTCAATGACCTAGAAAAAATAACAACAAAATTCATATGGAAGAATAAAAGGTCGAGAATTGCAAGGGAACTAATGAAAAAAAAGTCAGAGGAAGGTGGTCTAAGTGTACCTGATCTAAAGCTATATTATATAGCAGCAGTCACCAAAACCATTTGGTATTGGCTAAGAAATAGACCGGTAGATCAGTGGAACAGATTAGATACAAAGGACAAAAAAGGGTACATCTATAGCAATCTAATCTTTGACAAACCCAAAGATTCCAACATTAGGGATAAAAATTCATTATTCGGAAAAAACTGTTGGGAAAATTGGAAATTAGTATGGCAGAAATTAGATATGAATCCACACTTAACACCATATACCAAGATAAGATCAAAATGGGTCCATGATTTAGGCATAAAGAATGAGATAATAAATAGATTAGAGGAACAGAGGATAATCTACCTCTCAGACCTGTGGAGGAGGAAGGAATTTATGACCAGAGGAGAACTAGAGATCATTATTGATCACAAAATAGAAGATTTTGATTACATCAAACTAAAAAGTTTCTGTACAAATAAATACTAATGCAAACAAGATTAGAAGGGAAGTAACAAATTGGGAAAATATTTTTAAAAATAAAGGTTCTGACAAAGGTCTCATTTCCAAAATATATAGAGAACTGACCATAATTTATAAGAAACCGAACCATTCTCCAATTGATAAATGGTCAAAGGATATGAACAGACAATTCTCAGAGGAAGAAATTGAAACTATATCCACTCACATGAAAGAGTGTTCCAAATCACTACTGATCAGAGCAATGCAAATTAAGACAACTCTGAGATACCACTACACACCTGTCAGATTGGCTAAAATGACAGGAACAAATAATGATAAATGTTGGAGGGGATGTGGGGAAATTGGGACACTGATACATTGCTGGTGGAGTTGCAAAAGAATCCAGCCATTCTGGAGAGCAATCTGGAATTATGCCCAAAAAGTTATCAAACTGTGCATACCCTTTGACCCAGCAGCGCTACTACTGGGATTATATCCCAAAGAAATACTAAAGAGCGGAAAGGGACCTGTATGTGCCAAAATGTTTGTGGCAGCTCTTTTTGTTGTAGCTAGAAACTGGAAGATGAATGGATGTCCATCGGTTGGAGAATGGTTGGGTAAATTGTGGTATATGAAGGTTATGGAATATTATTGCTCTTTAAGAAATGACCAGCAGGAGGAATATAGAGAGGCCTGGAGAGACTTAAATCAACTGATGCTGAGTGAAATGAGCAGAACCAGAAGATCACTGTACACTTCAACAACAATACTGTATGAGGATGTATTCTGATGGAAGTGGAAATCTTCAACATAAAGAAGATCCAACTCACTTCCAGTTGATCAATGAAGGACAGAGGTAGCTACACCCAGAGAAGAAACACTGGGAAGTGAATGTAAATTGTTAGCACTAATATCTGTCTGCCCAGGTTGCATGTACCTTCGGATTCTAATGTTTATTGTGTAACAAGAAAATGATATTCACACACATGTATTGTACCTAGACTATATTGTAACACATGTAAAATGTATGGGATTGCCTGTCATCGGGGGGAGGGAATAGAGGGAGGGGGGGTAATTTGGAAAAATGAATTAAAAAAAAAAAAAAAAAAAAAAAAAAAAAAACCTTTGAATTCTCCCAAGAAGGTTTTACGGGCTTGAGACCCATTTGTATTCTCCTCTAAGGTTTAGCACCTAGGCATTTTGATAATGTTGTTCTCATCTGAGTTTGTGTTTTGAACTTCCCCATCTCCATAGTAGCTTTCTAGGGTCAGGGATCTATTTTGCTTTTTGCTCTTTTTCCAGTCTATTTCATGACTTAAAGTTGAGCTCTGCTTTTTGGTGTCCAGGGGTGTCTCAAGCTTCTTTGTGCTCAAGGTCAGACAGCTGGTCACTGACTTTCTGCATGGATGTCTCAGGTACTGGTGGCTTGCCCACTGCCTTAGGGAAGTGACTCAATCATTCTGTTGTGCAGAGAAGAGGGCAGTCCTGGGACTGCCAGTTTGCCCTCTGCACTGAGGCTGTGCCACTGCCTAACTGAACTAGAACAGCTGATTTGTGGCTAAGTGCTTCCACTGACTTGCTCAGATATCATTTGTGTTACATTATGCTTTATTTTCGCCTGTGTGAGACAGACCTTTTACTGAGGTTCTTTTAAATTATCTTAAACTAGAAAATTGTTTCACTCCATTTTTATAGTTTTTGTTACTCTAGAATCCATTTAGAGACTTGATTTAACATTATTTCTGAGGGAAACTGCAACTTCTTGGTTTTTTTCTGCCATCTTTGAACAAAAGTTTGAAGAAGAATATTGCAATTAAATCAGGCATATACATTTGTATTATTTAATTATAAATTATTATAATTATAAATATATAATATAAATAATTATAATTATAAATAAATAAATATTATTTAATTATCAACTGTATGGCCAAATATCTTGTTTTGAAAAAAAATCTAAATACAAATTTGTGGGTCCTCTCATATGAGTATAAATGTACTAAATTTTAAGTATTGAAAATTTAATTATCTATCCTTTGGTTTGAATTAGATTCTTTAGAAAAAGCATTGTTTATCATTATAGATCAACTATAATGCTTCCTCACATCTTTTGCAGAATAAGAGAAAAAAGGAATTTGGAGTAAAAGTGAATCAGAGATGTAAATAAAGGAGGAGCTCAGAGAATACTTTTCATTCTCCTTCTTTGCTTAAAGATCACAAATATCCTAATACAAAGGCAGGAATTGAGCCAATTGTCCTTTTAATTTATAATTACATAAATAACCATATATATTGATAGCTTTTTTCCAGAAAGAATAAAGACCTTTAAAATTGGGTTCTAATTAATCCCTTGCTATAATATCTTGAAGTAGTAGCTGTCATAATTTCCACATTACATAAAGGGAAACTGAAGAAAGAGAAACTGAAGAAATAACTTACAGTCATGAAATGTTGTTTAGTTGTATCTAAATTTATGAACCAATGGTCCATAGTGCCCATGTAGGTTTCTTGGCAAAGATACTGGAGTGATTTGCCATTTCCTTCTCCAGTGAATTAAGGCAAACAGAAGTTAAATGACTTGACCAATGTCACACTGCCAATAGATATCTGAAGCTAGATTTAAGCTCAGGTCTTCCTGACTCCAAGCCTGTCACTTTATCCACTGAGCCACTTAGTTTCCTCAAGTAGAAGCAGAAGAGCATGGTAAAACCAATGCACTTTATTTTGAGTTTGTTTGCTAATATTTATTACCTGTGTGAGTACTGAGAAATCACTTCTCTATAAATCACAGTCTTCTTATCTCTAAACTGGGGATAAAAACACATGCATTAACTATGGAAATAATACTTTATAAATCATAAACCTGTGAATATGTGAATTGTCATCATTAATTCTTAGATTCCACTTCATAGATTCATTTCTTTTATTGTTTCTCAATTGAACAAGCAATTTTAAGTACCTGATATTCACTAGGAACTGTTTTAGGAGTCACCACAAAGTATAAAGAAGTAAGAATTTTAATAAATACTAATTTTTCATTCAAGCATAATTGAAATTCTGTCATAAATTATTTATCTCATATAGCCAATAGATACCTTAGCATCCTTCCTATTCCTTGTTTCAGTCCTAGGATGATTTTTTTAAATTTAGATTTGAAGGGAACTTAGAAGCTGTCTAATTCAACCACTAGTCTTCTATTAATGCAAATAGCATTGGATTTTGGAATTCATATTTTGACTTTCCTATGAAGTACCTGTGAGATCTTAAGAAAGTCAATTCCTTTCCTAATTCATTTTTCTTAATCATTAAAAATAAGTTGTACTACAGCCACAAATTTTTGTTTTTATTTTAGATGCACAGTTCTTGGTACATACTTGGTACATAATAAGTGTATTATGTCTCTCTCTCATCTATCTGTCTATCTGTCTGTCTGTCTATCTATTTCAGGATTTCTTACTTCAGTGCCTTTGAAGTTTATAGATAAATTTCAGGAGAATAAACTCAGAGAAATTAGTATAAATTAGGAAAATATTTATTGATTTTCCACTAATTTCTAGCTTAAATTTAGCATTTCCTTTCATTATAAATGGGGATAACAAAAATTAATCTAAAAAGGAATTCATAGACTTCACCAAACAGGCAAAGAAGTCCATGACAAGACAAAACAAAAAAAAAGAAATCCCCTTGCCTTGATCTTTGAAATTTGATACATGAAACTTATAGAAAGAAATAACATAAAACCTAAAGAGAAAGAATTCAAAGTTTCTGTCTCTTGGGACAACACAAAATTAAGTTAGAAAGAGTCTTGCTTTTCATGTAAATCCCTTATTAGGAAGAAAAAGCTCTTCTGAGTTTCACCTGTGAAACACACCTTCTGAGATGGCAGTTGGGACAGGTGTGTATGCTGTGCTATAAGTTACTGCTTTAAATAGCCTCATCTACTTTGTTAATTACCACAGCAACCTTGAAGATCCCCAGTAGCATGCATCACCCATTGCTCCTTGAGATGCTTTCTCAAGACTTGGTACTTTATGAAAAAGCTATAGGGATTGCAGGTGCTACATGTTAAAAAAGAAATGAAAAAAAAAGCAACCTCAACTTTCTGGATGTTATACAGTTTATTCTGCTGAAAATTGTACAAACCATAAATGAAAACTCAAATTCCTAGAAATGCCCTGTCCTATTTTGTTATGATGAATTGGCTAACTCCCCCATTCTTTTCTCTTTATCCTATCGGACTCAGGAATAGGACCTTATGTTTGCTTCTGCTACCACTATCCAACTTTCTGTAACTTGTAACTAGATCCTGTGCAGAAAGGGATATAGACTCTCACACTTTCCTAAACTGGAGTATTTGAAAGAAGTAACAAACTGCCATGGATGCACATCTGCCACCTGCCAATATTGTTGAGAGAACATTTTACAGGTAGGATTCATGATCATAGCTGGTCTTAACGAAAGCCTCAGATAAGATGTACATCGGAGTCAGTTATTAAGATAGTAACATAGTGGAAGAATAAATATATAGATCAGGAGTTCTTTACCTTTTTGGTGTTATAGATCATTTGGGGAATCTATATACTCCTACTGTAAATATTATTATCAAATAAATAAAATGGAAATCTGAGTTTAATGAAATTGTATTTTTTCCTCTAAAATTTCATAGACCCCCTGAAATTAAATTCCATTGACCCCTAATTAAAGCACTCTGTTTTAGGCATTAACTGGGAAAAGAGAAGCATCTGCAGTCATGGAGCTAGCTAAGATCAATTATTCATCACCTTTTGTTTTCCTTTTATGACATATAAATGAGCTAATAAAGCACAATAGCAGACAGTGCTGTTGATCTGGTCTATTTGTGCTTCAATAGGACAGTTTATCATTGAATTCAACATAGCATGTTAGTGTAGTACTACTTGGGGTAGTAGCAACTGGAAAATCTCTCTTTTCTTCACTTCCTCTCCATATCCCATGCGCACAATTCATTTTCTTTCATCTAATAGCATTTATTTTCTTTCTCTTGAGCCACCATTACATGGTCTACTATTCACATGAGAAGAAAACAAATAAATAAATATGCATAATTAAGTAAAATAAATCTCCATACTGACCATATCCAAAATACATCTCATTCTGTTTTTTGCTCATTGAGTAAAATAACTCAAAAGTTTTAGTATCATTCTTCATCATCTATCATATGGGAATTATGTTTGATAATTGCATTGATGAAAATGCTTATATCTTTCAAAGTTATTCAGTTTTACAATGTTTTTATTATATAAATTATCTTCCTAATTTTGCTCACTTCCTTCTGCATCAGTTCATACAAAATCTTCTCAAATGTCTCTGAAATCATTCCCTTCTCTGTTTCTTAAGGTATATAAATGGGAGGTCTTTCTTTATAGTATTGGGACATTACTCCATAGAGCACATTTGTTTAAATCAGTGTGAATCCTTGATAGTCTGCCCCCTAATATTTGGGTCCAGTAAGCTATGTTTGTGTTTTAAGAAACTGCGGTAAATGGCTTTATCTACCTTGTTAGTCACCATAGCAACACTGAAAAACCCTAGTAGTTTCCATTGCTCATTGCAGGCTAAGGTACTTTTTTCAAGGCTGGTGTTTCACAAGAAATTTGCAGGAACCCTAGGTGCTGATCTAATGAGAGAAAAACAATAGCAAGTTGTAGGAGATTATACCACTATTCTGCTGAAGGAAGTCAGGCTATGGTTACTTGTAATCACCATAGATAAAGAATAGGGATACCTTGGAAGGAAACCCAGTGACTGACAGTCTCTTTTTGTAGACAGTAGGAAGGAACTGAAGAGCTGTTTTGAACTGGATAGTTTATGAAGCAAAATCATCAGAGCTAAAACCTGACTCCAGGTGAGTCCAGTTTTAATTCTTAAGTAAAGCAGTAGCTTGGAGAATCCCTTCTTGTTGCTTATTTAAAATAACAAGGAAAGAAGTAATAATATTCATACAACCTTCTTAAATCTCCTGAAGACTTTATTGATAGTTGCTTTGCTACAAAGAAGATAAGAAGACAGGTAAAATAAAGAAGAAAATCAGAGAATTTTTTTTTAAAGTACTAGATAACAGAAATTATTATGTAGTCACACCTGACTCTTTCTGTTTCTATTTAAGGTTTTCTTGGCAAAGATAGTGGAGTGTTTTGTCATTTCCTTTTCCAACTGAGGTTTACTAGTTTTTCATAGCTAGTATCTGAAGTTGGATTTTGAAGTCAGGTCTTCCTCTCTCCAGGTCTAGTGCTCTATCTACTGAGTCACCTAGCTGACTCAAGTAGAAGCAGCAGAGTGGTAAACCAAGAATTGAACTTGATTTTGGATTTGTTCTCTAACATTTATTATCTGTATGAACACTGAGAAATCATTTCTCTATATGTCACAATCTACTCATCTAAAACTGTAGATAAAAACACATGCATTAACTACAAGGTTATTATGAAAATAATACTTTGTAAATCCTAACCTTGTGAATATATGAATTACCATTATTAATTCTTAGACTCCCCTTCACAGACTCATTTTTATTGTTATTATTATTCAATTGAACAAGCAATTTTAAGGACCTGATATTCATTAGTCACTGTCTTAGGAGTCACCGCAAAGCATGAACAAGTAAGAACTTTAATAAATACTAATTTTTCAACCAAGCATAATTGAAATTGTCACAAATTAGTTTATCTCCTACAGCCAATACACACACTTTAGCAACCTTTTTATTCCTTGTCCCAATCTTAAGATGATCAAAAAAAACAAAAAAAAAATAGAGTTGGAGGTACCTAAAAAGCTGTTAAGCCTAATCACTAAGTTTTGTATTTGGGTATTAGACCAAACTACTTAAAATTTTAGTCAGTAATATTGCCAATTCAGTTCTAGACTTAGAATTTTATGTCAATTTTAGAATCTACTTCTGAGACTTATGCACAACTTTTACCCCCCCATGTTGACCTCTGAAATTTTGAGCTGTGATATATTTCTATTTGGTGGCCAGCTTGTCCCCTCTCAATTCCCATAGGTCCCTAACTTCTACAATTAGGAAGATGTTTACTCCCTCTTTTTGGACCCAACTTGTGTCACTCATGAATTTTAGCTCATTCTGTATTGTCATTCTAATAGCTTCCTTTATTCTTCCTGAAGTTCTCCATAGCTTCAAACTTTTTGAAATTGCCCCAAACCTTGTGTTCATATTTAGATGTCTTTTTGTCTTTCTAATATTATATTCATTAATAGTGTTTAAAATGTGATTCTGTTCATTGCTATTCAAGCTCCTTTCTTGTACTAGTCTTAATAGTCACAATGTGGTCTCAAAAGTGGGCGCCATTATTCCTGAAGTCTGCTTTAATGCATCAGCTAATTCCTTAAACTCTAGCTTTAAACTTGTTTTTACATATTCTGAAATAAGTCTTTACTATTAGACTATCTACCAAGTTTGTTTCTAATTAGGGGGATACTTCCAAATTTCAGCTTTTTCATGGATTCTAACATCACTTTTGATAACTAGTTCAGATTTTCTTCTTCCATTGTCTCTCCATTGTACCCAGGAAGTTTTATTACAAAATCCTGCAAGAAAAGCATATAGTATGTGTCAGGCACTGTGTAAATACTTTTAAAAGTTTATAATTTGGTAATTTTCACATGCTTTCAACCAATGATAAGAGGAGGGCTAGTATCTCATTTTTCATTTTTATCCACTATATATATGATTTCATTGTCAAATCTTGTCATTTCTACCTTCTTACTATCTCATAAAAGTCCCTTCTCTCCATTCACCTAGCTTCCATCCTACTTTAGCTTTTCATCACTTTTTTACCTAAACAAATAATAGTCTGATAGTCTAGCTAATATTCTCTTAACTGGGGTCCCTGCTTCATCCTTCCCCACTCCAATCTATTATTCATCCAAATGCCAAGGTATGATCATGACAGACCCCTATTCAAGCAGCTCTAGTAGACCATTATTAACTCTGGCATTGACTACAATCTTGTATGTACAATCTGACTTCTTCCTAACTTTCCAATATATTAAACTTTACTTCCCTTCACATAATCTGAAATTCAGCTATTTTGTCTTTGTTGCTGTTTCTCATACATGGTGGTACTGCATCTCCCATCTCACTGATTTTGAATTGGCTATCCTCCATGACTGGTTCTCTTTCTGACCTCTTTATTTCCCAAAATTGCTTCAAGATTCAACTCAAATCTGACCTTCTGCAGGAGGATTTTACCTGTTCCCTTAATTCTCGCGCTTTGCTCTCAGATTATTTTCTATCAATTTCACACAGATCTTTTATGTACTAGTTATTTAAACACACCATTAAAATATAAGCTCCTTATGAGCAGATATTATTTTTGCCTTTCTTCGCAACCCAGTGTAAATACTTAAGAAACATTTGTTGGGACTGGCTTACTTGAAAATTAATGTTTTCTACTTTCTTGAATCATAACAAGAGGAAAAGCAGCCTTGACTATTAGATTCAATTCTCAGGCAGCCATTTGAAACATTTTGTGACTTTGAGTAGCTCAAATAACCTCTTCATATTTCAGAGTTTTTTTCTCTGTAAAATAAAGACACTACTTCGTGGCACCTATATGCCTTTTAGGGAAGAATTGCTGATAAATGAGATTCATAATGAGACAGTTGTCTTTGACATAAAGGTAGTTTAAAAAAAATTAAGTATTTCTATAAAAATGCTCATGCAAACCTTGCAATAAAAATCTAAGTTTGATCCTTATTTACTCCTTCTTTTAGAGGAACAGAGAGAGGTCTTGTGAACAGTGAAGAAAGTCTCTAAGTCAGGGGTTCTCAAACTACTGCCTGTGGGCCAGATGCAGCCTGCTGAGGACGTTTATGTGGCCTGCCGGGTTATGTCAAATGGGTTGAGGGGCGGAGACAGAGTGTGAGTTTTTGTTTTTACCATAGTCCGGCCCTCCCACAGTCTGAGGGACAGAGAACTGGCCCCCTATTTAAAAAGTTTGAGGACCACTGCCTAAGTCTTTGAAATTCCTGTCAAAATAAATTTATGATTAGATGACAAATTGTAAATTTAAGAATGAAACATCTAGGACAATATTTTCTTGAAAATTAATAAAAACCAAGGGTATGATTACAAGATTATTTCTTTTACATTACAATTTTGCTTCACTAAAATTCTTCTTCTCAAGATATAAAATATTCATCACAAGTATGTGTAGTATAGGGGGCATTTGGTTAAAATTAAAATTAAATTTAAAATTAAAAAAAGAGGAAAACTCTTTGAATTTGTTACAGCATGGCAAGCTAAGGAAAAATAACCACAATGTACTTTTGAATTCTTCTCAGTAAGTATACAAAACCTTGTCTAGAAATGTGTTTAATATGCTTAAAATAGTATTAAGACTTTTTGTATACCCATTTGTGTGTAAGCATCTGTATTTATATGTGCACATATATTTATATATATAAACTTTCGGTGGCATGAATATATACATATACAGATATTATGCCACTAGAAAATGTTGTATCTAAAAGGTAAGACACAGTACACACTTTTTGCATATGGATACAGAGAGACAGTCAAAAAAGTGATGAATTAGTTTCAAGGAGCATGACCGATTACAATTGAGAGGCTATAGAAAGAAACAGGCCCTAAGAACTAGCACAAATATTCTTCAAAGAGAGAAAAGTTTTCCATATCCTGTAGGACAGGGAGTTGTAAGTTGCCTTAGCTTTACATACATTTATCATGTGTACCTCATTACCATTGGACCCTAAATTTGAACCTACTCTGCCTTTGAATACTATGTAGCTATGTGGATATATATGTGTATGGGAAGTTTTTTTTAAAAAACTGTTCTTGCTATAGTATTTCAGTATAATTGTCTTTATAAAATATAATAAGACTATAAACTATTTTTGACATGAGTGTTGATGAAAAGCATGCTGATGGTGGCTTATAAGTTATATATATATATATATATATATATATATATATGTATAAAAGTTCAAGGTGATGTCTAGAATCCAAAGTTAGCAACTGTTGTCTGGGGACCCAATCACAAAATGTCAACACAGGTTACATTGGATTATATATACATATACATATAATAGCTAGATATGTATGTGTGTATATATATATATATATATATATATATATATATATATATATATATATATATATATACATATATATATGTATAGATAGATAGATAGATAGATAGATAGATAGATAGATAGATAGATAGATATGATGCAGGGTATATATATATACCATACATAGAAAATAGTAATGTATTCCATTTGCCACATATACATGTGTATATTTGTATGCATATAGCATATTTTTGTTGTTTAGATGAGTTCTATGACTTCTATGTATTGACATAATTACTTTTAGTAGTGAATGGTGTTCCTGTCTCCTTGACCAGTTCCCTTCCAACTATGACCATTTTCTTACTTTGTTCTTCAAGTGCCTGTTTCCTGTGATATATACAAAACCAACTAGAGTGCTTATTCATGGAGAAACCCACTGGCTACATGCCCTCAATCAAGGCTATTCCTATCCAGGAGAATAAAATGAATTTCTCTGATGCACCAACCTGTTCTTTATCCCCATAAGGGGCTAAATAATTAGTACTTGCTAAATCTGGCCTTTCTAAGGGAGAACTGAAAACCATACTGACAACTTGATTGTATGGTTGACAAAGATGGTATCTTTTCACAACTTTATTTCCTTTCCCCTTTCTTTTCTTCTCCACTATTCCAAGGACCATGGTTTAAAGTCTTTTGTCTTTTGAAATTTATAGAGTCACAAAAGATTAGGAAAGCACAGACATTAATATCTATGCTCTGGCATAGCCCTGTTCCAAATGGTGATGTGTTTTTTTTTTTGTTTTGTTTTGTCTTGTTTTGTTTTCTTTCTTGAAATCTTTGATAATCAGAGATATAGGTATAGTAGAAAATCCCTTAGAATGGAGCTAGAGAACTCTGTTCAATTCTTTGCTCTATCATTTAATTTGATATTATTACAGGCACAACACTTAATCACTCTGACCTAAATATCATCATCTGTAAAATAATGAGGATGAGATGGATGATCTCTATGGTCCTTTCAAGTCAATCATTCAATTAACAAACATAAAACAACCATACTCATAGGGCATATAGTTTAATGAGAGGAGCATATATGGGCCTAAAAAGACCATACAAAATAAATGTAAAACAATGTTTTAAAGTGGTAATGAACTAGCAGCTGGGGGTTGTGGAAGATTAACACAGATCTCATAAAGTCAGTGCTTGAGCTGAATCTGGAAGGATGCTACTGATTATAAGAAGAAGGAGAGAGTATGTTCTAGTCATGAGGGACTGCCAATTCAGTGGAATACAGATAAGATATGGGGTGTCAAGGAAAAGAAACAGTAAGGAAGTCAATGTGGTTGGGCCATAGAGTACATGAAAGAGAATATAACTAGTCTAGAAAGTTAAATTGGGACAATGTTGTGAAGAACTATGAATACCAGAGGACTTCATATTGATTCTAGAGATGCTAAGAAGTTACTGGAGTTTGTTTTTTTAGAAGGACAGTAATATGCTTAGTACTTTAGAAAATCACTTTGACAACTCTGAAGATTAATTAATCTGTGGTAGAGGCTCTCTGAGGCAGATAATCCAATTAGGAGTCTATGGCAATTTATAGAGGAGAATATTGCAATAGTGTAGACAAAAAAGGAGATGAGAGTTTGAACCAATTTGGTTGTAATCTGAAAGGAGAAAATTAACCATTTGCAAAAGGTGTTGTGGAGGCAGAAATGGGTGAGAAAGCAAGAAGCAGAGGATAATTACTTGAGCTGCAAGCCCAAATGGTAGAGTTTTTGAGAGTAAAGAAGGAAGTTCATCAGAGGAGTAAATGGGGAGGGGGCAAAGAAAATGAATTATGTTATATAAACACGTTTAGTTTTACATTTACATGGGAATTTCATTTTGAAATGTCCAACAGCTGATAATGTAGAACTTGAACTCAGGAGAGAGACTAGATATATGTGTGGGAGTTATCTGCATTGAGATGATAATTAAACTTTTAAAAATGAAGGAGGTCACTACTTGAGCCAGAAAAAGAGAAAAGGGAAGAGAGCTCAAAACAGAATCTTGGGGCATACTTAGAGTGAAGGACTTCAATCTGGATGATGAATCAATAAAGGAATAATGAAATATTGAAAAATTGAAATAATGAAAAAGGAAAACTCAAGCAGGAGGGTTAAAGAAGAGCAGTATTAAGTAGTCCCAAAGAAGAGAAAGTACTCAAGAGGAGAAGATAGGCAATAGCCTCAAATACTGCAGAGGAATCATTAAGACATTATTGGATTTGACAGTTAAAATGTCATTTATAAATTCAGAGGGGATGGTTTCAGCTACAAGTCCAGAAGCCAGACCACAAAGGAATTAGAAGTAAGAAGAGAGGAAATGAACAGATTGAGAAATAGAGGAGATATATGTTAATAACTTGAGGAAATGTTACGATTTAGTGGCTCTGGAGTTCATTTATTTATTTTTTAGGGTGGTGGAGACTTGGATATATTTGTAGTTGGTAGGAAAAGAAACTGTTAAGTAGGTAGAGCTTAAAGATTAGTAAGAGAGGTGATGATGATTATTCAAGGGAGAATCTGATAGTAACTCCAAGAAGGGATCAAGAGAACATATTAAAATTTTTATCATTTTTTGGAAGAAAGAAAAGCCATCTTATCATAGAGAATAAAGTAGAAGAAAATGGGGATAATGTCAAAAGAATTGAGAGAGATGGCTCTAAATCTAGGAAACTATGTGAAATCTATTACAGTTCAGCACCTTCCACTAGTAGGCACTTCATAAATGCCTACTAAATGGGAGGGAAATGTGCAGATATTTAAGAGAGAAGAACTTGACTATAAAAGAAAGGAGAATTTATCATATTTGCTCTTGTCAAATATCCACCTTTAGTTAAATGTAGTACTTTGTAAATTTTTCATCAAATGTTTTCCCCAACAAGAAATGTTCTTTGAGAGAGTTGGTAAAATGAATAGTGATAGTAACAAAATAAAAATGAATAGCAAACAATAGTAGAAAAACAGTAGAAATGATTAAATTGGTTAGAGTCAATCTCCAATTACTCTCACACCCACGGACCATGCACCATCTGTAACCTAATTAAGAACATTGTAAAGGCAAATTCTTTCTCAACATTTACCCATAATAATTCACTTTCCTAAATAATGACTTCAACACACAAACAATGTTCTTCATCTAAATATTTTAGAGATTTTAAATTCCGATTTTAGCTACTATTGTGTGTTGGTTTTTCCCCCCTAAGAAATAAAAAAAGGAAAAAAAGAAAAGAAAAGAAAAAGGAGAGGAAAAAAATAGCACTAAGCCTGATTGTTTTCAAAAGTGTTTCTAAAACAGTGAGAATAGTATGTTTGAAACTGCTTGGTCTCACTAATCAAAGACAAAAATTATCCTTTATTGGAAGTTAGTGAAGGTATATGATGCTAATATTCTATACTTTCATTCTCTGGTTCTAAGCTTGAAACCAAGCCTTATTAATCAGTTATATTATCTATATGAGGAAGCTAAGATGAAAAAGTTAAATGATTTTCTCAAGTTCACTTGTAATTTAATAATAACGATAAAAAACCAGCACTCCTGGCAACAAGTCTTCTTTCTATTTAGAACCCTCCCGTCTGCCCAAGGTTAATGTTACATGATGCAGCAGAAACATGGATTTATTGATCTGAGAGGTTTTTTCAAACTCTGCCATCTCTCTGTTACTGTGACTCCCTCTTTTTTATTCTTTGATTGTATCAGAGCAAGCTTCCTTATACAAGCTTTCTTTTTCTCTCCATTTGCTGACTTTAGAATACTTTCCAGTTGAAAGGTCAGAATAATAAGCCTGTTCATTGCTTCTTTCTTGTATCAGTTTAAAAAAGAAAGTCTGGATGAAATGTTAGCTCCTTTCAGTTCTTTCACACTTTTCAGCAGTTGAAGTCTTTTATACATAAGTTGGTGGTAGTGGTTGTTGCTATTGTTTTTATTGGGGTATGTATATAATTTTTTAATTGATCACTTTTCCTAGCATTCATGAGACATTATTATTTAATTTCTGAAGGCTTTAGAAATGTCATTTTTTTTTGTCTTTCTTTTTATATTTTTTAAAAATTCTGTTCCTTAAGCTTGGGTCTAAGGCACTTTTCTTTTGCCCATGTAGCTTTTAGAAAGCTGTGGGAACAAAGAATCATAATTTCAGACATTTTTACCTAAGCTAGTCAGGTATTTTTTCTCTTTCTTGTCTCTTACTCTTTCTAAAATGTCAAATTTGGGTCAGTCCCCCAAACTCCCATTGCCATTTGAAGAAAAACACAGTCCCCAAAACAGGTTCACTTGAATGAGCACATGCTGTAATTGCCATAGTTGAGCAAAGTCATTGTTTTTACCCTTCCCTCACCCCTCATTGTCAGTCCCAGGGCAAATGTGACATGCCACATGTTCAGACACTTCCTGTATTTTGGGCAAACAGAGGGAGCTGGTTTGCCAGGAGACAGTCACTCCTTCATTGCATAGAAGGTTCTTCTTGGTTTAGTGGCCAATTCTTTCTGAAGTATTTTTTTTACCACTTTAGGGCTCAAAGGCATTATACCATCACTTCAGAGCCCCAAGTTTATCACTGAACTGTTACAGATGCACATTGGAGCAGACCTGGGGAAAATGTGATGATAAAATGGACTGAACTCCAAGGATAGCATATATATTTCTGGAAGATGTTCAGCTCCAGACATACTCTATGGGATATACTTTAGCTGATGAAAGGAAGAGTTACCTTACTTACATTACCTTTCCTATTACATATGTAAAGAAGTGAAGCTCCTACTTTTGATTGTTATTGGTGATTGATTCATCTATGCATATAGTTACTGCTTTGGTAGAAAGCTCTTTTGACCTTAGTTCTGAGACCTGGAGATTTTTTGCCAAAAGATGTAGTCAGTCAACAATTTTGAATTTAACGATTAAGTATTTATTGAATATATATTATGTGGCAGTCACAAATAATGGAACAATCTCTACCATCAATAAAATTATGAGTGTACAACATCTGCAAGTACAATTGAAAAGGGGAAAACAAGAATATAGAGAATGATCTACTATAAATTTAATTCATTAACTGTTTCTTAAATAACTATTATACACACCAACTATATGAAGAAGAAAAACAATATAATTTCTGCTGTTGAGGATCTTATATTAACAAGCATTTAAAAAGCACTTACTATGTGTCATATACTGTGCTAAATACTGGTGATACAAAGAAATTTCAAGAAACAATAAAAAACAAATCTGTCCCCAATGAACTCACAGTCTAATGGATGAGATAAAGGATGTATGTAAATTATATAATAAAAGATTGAATGTGAGAGTGGCAAAGAATTGATCCAGAAATGTGCTTCAAAAATGTGAGGAAAAAGAGAATCAGGAAAAGTTTCATGGATGAAACCAAAGTTGAGCTTTCAAAGAAGAGAGATTTTAACAACTAAAGCAAAAGATGGGGTGAATTTTGTGTGGTTAGCCTGTTCAAATTCATAGAGATGGAAGAGTACCCAAAGAGATGAAGAAATCCATAGTCATTCAGTTTGTCTGGACTGTAGAATACAAGAAGAAATGAGAACTAGGGGAAGCTCAAGGTGGTATACTGATTAGAGCACTGGTCCTGGAGTCAAGAGGACCTGAGTTCAAATTTGACCTTAGATGCTTACTAGTAGTGACCCAGACTCAAAACACAGAAAACAAAACATAGAAAACATAAAATAGAAAAAGAAGAGGAATGAAATAAAATGAGAATCTGAACTACAGGGGTGCTTTGCCAACAGGGAGATGGCAAAGGTAGTTTAAAGATGGTTAAGGTAGAATCATAGGATGATACATTTTGAGCTTGAAAGGATTTTATAGTTAGTTCAGCTTTGTCATTTTATGGATGAGGACAGTAAAACCCAGTGGGTTGAGTAATTTGTCCAAAGAGCACACGTGTAATAAATAATAAATATGAGATTTGAACCATAGTTCTATGACTCTTAAGTCTAAGCTCTTTCCATGTCACTACACTATTCCTCTAGCTTGGAACATTCCTTATAAAATTTTTTAGCACAGAAAAAAACCTCTATTTTAGGTATGGCTTTCTTTTACTTTATACCTCTGCAAAACCTGTGAAAATATATTAGACAAAAGCATTATGTATCAAATTAGCCCCAGAGTTTTAGTCACAGGTGTTTTTTCATAATTATATTGTCATGTGCTTTTTCCTGAAACATTTCTCAAAAAAGTTTAAAAAAGGAAAAGAAAAGAAAAGAAAAAGAAGGGAAAAAGAAGACAAGAAAACATTCACTTTAAAGATAAAGGACTATCTGAACCAAAGAAATGCCACTATACTAAATGCAATTATAGCTCATGAAATTGATTTAACACTTGATATATGTGTGATTGTAAGAACAAATTTAAGATCCTAAAACCACAGATTTAGAATTAGAAGGAATTTCTACTCCAATTTCATCATTTTCAGTGAAGAAACCAAGGCCCAGAGAGGCTGAGTAATTTGCCTAAGCCCACACAGATACCAAATTGTAGAATTTGAATGTGAATCCAGGCCCTCTCACTCCAAATCTGATCTGCTCTTTTATTGTACTTTAAATAAAATAATATATGTAAATATTTTTCAAACCTTAAAGTGCTATAAAATAACTACTCAATATTATTTTTCTGTAAGAAATGACCATCAGGATGAACGCAGAGAGGCTTGGAAAGACTTACATGAACTGATGCCAAGTGAAATAAGCAGAACCAGGAGATCATTATACACTTCAACAACAATACTGTATGAGGATCAATTCTGATTGACGTGGCTCCCTTCAACAATGAGAAGATCCAATTCAGTTCCAACTGATCAGTAATGAACAGAATCAGCTACACCCAGAGAAAGAACTATGGGAAATGAGTGTAGATCGTTTACATTTTTGGTTTTTTGTCCCAGGTTATTTTTACCTTCTGAATCCGATTTTTCTTGTGCAACAAGAGAACCATATAAACATATATTGTATTTAAGATATACTTTAACATATTTAACATGTATGAGACTGCCTGCTATCTAGGAGAGGAGGTGGGGGAAAGGAAGGGAAAAGTTGGAACGGAAGTGATTGCAAAGGATAATGTTGAAAAATTAACCATGCATATGTTCTGTCGATAAAAAGCTATAATAATAATAAAAAGGACTATATTTCTTTTCCTTAACAATGAGCAAGAAGAATTAAAAGGAAAAAAATAATATTTTTACCAAGGAAAAAATTAAACTATAAAAATCATGTACTTAACCAAGGTGCTTAACATAATTAAATAGTTTACTGAATATTTATAATATATATCCCTAATTTTGATTGGGATTTTAATTAATTGTAAACTTATGGTGCCAATATTGTGACTGAGAAATAAAAAATAAGATGTGGTTAAATAGAAAAAAAAAAACTATTCAACATATCAAAAGTATATGCAAACATTGGCTAGTATGTGGGCTGGAAATTATTTCTTTTGCTTTTTTTTTCTGCCTTTCCTTTTTTTCATCCCCTATGATATTATAAAAATATATGTATAATAAAGACCTAGCTTCTGGGATTAGGATTTCTATTGTTGTTTAGTCATTTTTCTCAGTTGTTTTCAGTTTTTCAAAACCTTATTTAGGTTTTGTTTTGTATTTTTTTCTCTAAATTCTTTTTATTTTTTTTATTTAAAAAACATTTTATTTTATTTGTTTATTTTATTAAAGCTTTTTATTTACAAAACAGATGCATGGGTAATTTTTCAACACTAACCCTTGCAAAACCTTCAATTCCAAATTTTCCTTTCCTTACCCCTCCCTCCTCCCCTAGATGGCAGGTAGTCCAATACATGTTAAATATGTTAAAATATATGTTAAATATGTCGCATTGATTTTTGAAAGAGATACTAGAGTGGCTTGAAATTTCCTTCTCCAGCTCATTTTACAGATGAGAAAACTGAGGCAGATAGGGTAAACTGACTTGATACTAGCTTGTCACAGAGCTATTAAGTATCTGAGGCAAGATTTGAACTCAGGAAAATGAGTTTTCCTTGCTGTAGGCTCAGCACTCTATTGACTGTGTTACCTCACTAATCCCAGAGTCAGGAATATTTGGCTTCAAGTTCTGCCTGTGACACATACTATGTTATCCTGGGCAAGTCACCTTAACTTCTCAGAGCTCCTAAACCATTGTCTAAGGTTTGTCTACAGAACTAGAGAAATTTTGTCCACTGTAATACATCTATAACAATGGAATTACAGCAATCTAAGGAAGGAAGGAAGGAAAGAAGGAAGGAAGGAAGGAAGGAAGAAAGGAAGGAAGGAAGGAAGGAAGGAAGGAAGGAAGGAAGGAAGGAAGGAAGGAAGGAAGGAAGGAAGGAAGGAAGGAAGGAAGGAAGGAAGGGAAGGAAGGAAGGAAAGCAGGGAAGGAAGAAGGGGAAAAGAGAGGGAGGGAGAAATGGAAGAAGGAAGAGAGGGAGAGAAGAAGGAAGGAGAGAAGGAAGGAGGGAAAGAAAGAAGAAAAAAGGGAAGGGAAAAAAAGAAAAAGAGAAAAACAAGAACACAACTTTCATTCTCCTCCTACATTCCTCAATAATATAGAAACATACTTGATCACAAAAAAATGGAATTTCATAGTTGGAAGGGAATTTATTAGTGACCTAGTCCAACTCTCTCATTTTGTAGATGAGGAAATGAGGTTTCAAAAGGATGACTTGTTTGAGTTCACCCAGGTAGTAAATGTCAGAGGCCTTCTGACTATAAATTCAGCATTTTCCCCCACTATGTCACTCTTTAAGTTCATTTTTTGTTGTGGTTAGCAAATAAAAAAATGAATCTCATTTCCATAACTTATGTACATTATGATTAATGATATTACTTGACCCTACAAAAGTTGTGAAAAGTATTTATATGTAGATAAAAATGTGATGGGATGAAATTGAAAGGAAAATAAATTGTTCTACCCAAATGATTTATGTTTCTCTACTGTCTGATAGCTTCTAAAACTCATATCTATAAAATGCAGATAAGTGGCCTTAATAGGATCCTGCTAAGTACAGACCCATCCTTGATAGTATTTAACGCTACACTGTTTCACGATTAATATTTTATAACTAAGGACTATATAAAGTAGCCCAATCCTAATCCAACATTTTTCTCTAATCACCCAAGATGCAAATCAGTGGTCAGTAAAGTTCCAAGGCAAGGTTAGCTTCCTTGAGTTCCTTGTGTTGTTTCAACTAACGTTTTCAGTTCAATCACTAAGAATTTAAGTATTTACTAAATTCAAGTAATTCAGTAATGTGAAGGATAATGTTGCATTAAGGCTATTCTCTGTGTCAGGAATGGATTAACGAAAAAGCATCCTTTAAATGCTTAATATATGCAAAGCATGAGCACAATTGGATCTTGTATTTTCTGTATAACAAATTGTTGCACAATAGATATATTTTTTAAAATCTTGCTTTTTTGGGGAGGAGATATCTTTTTATTAATTTTTTTATTTCAAAACGTGTGTAGATAATTTTCAACATTCACATATAGCTTGCTTTTATTAATATCCTCTCAATATTTTTCAGTAACAAAACTATTCATGATTTTGGTTTTTTAAATTATTCTTTGTCTTCCTCTTTCAGTTATCTTGAGAATTAATTTCTGATACATTGTTGGTGGGGTTGTGAACATATCCAACCATTCTGGAGAGCAATTTGGAGCTATGCTCAAAAAGTTATCAAACTGTACATACCCTTTGATCCAGCAGTGCTACTACTGGGTTTATATCCCAAAGAGATCCTAAAGAAGGGAAAGGGACCTGTATGTGCCAAAATGTTTGTGGCAGCCCTTTTCATAGTGGCTAGAAACTGGAAAATGAAAGGATGCCCATCAATTGGAGAATGGTTGGGTAAATTATGGTATATGAAAGTTATGGAATATTATTGCTCTGTAAGAAATGACCAGCAGGAGGAATACAGAGAGGCTTGGAGAGATCTATGTAAACTGATGCTCAGTGAAATGAGCAGAACCAGGAGATCATGGTACATGACAACAAGAAGATTATACAATGATCAATTCTGATGGACATGGCTCTCCTCAACAATGAGATAATTCAAAATAGTTCCAATTGTTCAGTAAAGAAGAGAATCGGCTACACCCAGAGAGAAACTATGGGAAATGAGTGTGGACCACAACATACCCTTTCCACTCTTTCTGTTATTGTTTCCTTGCATTTTTATTTTCCTTTTCAGGTTTTAGATCCAGTTTTTCTTGTGTAGCAAGATAACTATAAATATGTATGCATATATTGGATTTAACATATATTGTAACATATTTAACATGTATTGGACTGCCTGCCATCTAGGGGAGGGAGGTAGAGGAAGGAGGGAAAATTTTGGAATAGAAGGTTTTGCAAGGGTCAATTATTACCCACGCATATGTTTTGTAAATAAAAAGCTATAATAAAAAAAAGAATTAATTTCTTTATGAATTCATACTCAAGTAACATTTAACAAAGATCCTCTCATATATAATCAATTTATTATAACTATTCAGTTTCATTTCCATTTTTGCCATGAAACACAAAACAGATTGAAGTGTTATTAGTCTAAATCATGACTCTACATTCACTGATGAGGAAAATAACTTTTACTATAAATATTGTTGCATCATTTTCACTTCTCATTGTTTTTTATCCTGCTTCCAGTTTCATTTTTATGTGCCCTGAAAATAATCTGCCTTATTTGTGTTCATGATAAAGATTCTGTTAAACTCATTTTCTCTTCATCATTTTTGCTGTTTTATAAAAAAATGCTCATTTTAGTTTTCTATCATATTTCATTCAAATGTTTCTGAAAAGACATTATATTGAAAACCAATGTTAACTTTGCCACAACCTGACAATTCTATCCAATATTTGTTAGCTGAGATAATTTCTAAGCTTTTTTGGTTTCTTTATTTTGTTACTTGTTTTGTATATTTACAACTTCCATTACAGAAAATGATCATAGTTCATTTTATGTCAATGCCCTTTCCTTTATTTTTCTCCATTCTTCAATGTGAATATCTTGTTTGAATAGATTGGATTAGAATTATTTCGACTGGATGATCTAACATTTTTTTTTAATCTTTTTCCTTTTTTTCCAATTTTGCATTGATTTTGATATTTGCTCTAACAAATTGAGTAATAAATCTATTGGACACCACTGTTTTGAAAGAAATTCCTTCTTCTATTAATTTTTCTATCAATTGGTAATTCCTTCTCTGTAAAGGTATAATTTTTTTATGGAAAGAAATAAGCATTTATTAAGTACCTATTATGCGCCAGTTACTGCCCTAAGAATTTCACAAATATTTCATTTAATTCAAAATAATCTAGGAAAGCTAGGTACAAAAATAATTTCTATTTTACAGTTGAGAAAATTGAGGTAAACAGGTTAAGCAAATTGCTCATGATCAAATAGCTAGTATGGCTAGGTAAAGCACAATTTGAATTTAGGTCTTCCTGACTCCAGATCCATTTTGCCACTAAACTGTCTTGAATAATAATTCATAACTTATAATATCTAGCACTTTCTAAATCTTTCCCACCCTTATTCACAGACTTAGGCGTGACACTACTATGCAATACACAAAACTTAAATCTTTTTTTTTTGATTCTGAGACATGTCTTACATCACATTTTTTAGCATTGTTTTATAGGCTCATTTTTGCAAATAAGTTAGTTGATGTTAAAGCTTATGATTATTTTGGAGGATAACTTCAGTTTCTTCATAGAATTTCTCTACTCCCTCATTCTCTGCAATAATTACTAGATTGCCCACAGGATGCTATTTTCTTCATGATGCTATTTGCTTATATTTGTCATTAGAATTGCAAAGTAACATGGCCAATTACCCCATGAAATTATGTTTCTTATTGCTTTTAATCCACAATAAAAGCAACCCACAAATGTTCTTATTTGCCTTCTCCAAGTAGAACCTCTGAATGTTGCCTTCCTTTAGAGCTGCATCTTCCTTTTTAGGTAGAATTTCCCCATGTCACCAGTTCTTAATTTTGTATGGGCCCTGGAATCTTGTGGCAGTATAGTGAAGCCTATGTTTATATAATGTTTTATATTTATATTTTATTTATTTATATAGGTATATTTATATTATAAATAATGTTTATAAATGTATTAAATAAAATACACATGCTTACATAGGAAACTATATTGAAAACAATTTTTACATATATATATATATATATATATATATATATATATATATATATATATATACATATATACACATTTATATACATGTTTGAATATGGAGAGATGTAAAAATTTTCTATTATCTATTTTTAAGTTCATAGGTTAAGAACCTGGGAGATGACTATGAACCACTACATAGAATTCCCAATCCCTCTAATTTTGTCTGCCTGCATTTTGGATTTCCTTCACAGGCTAATTGTGCCTAATAATTTCAGGCTAATAATTTCAAAGTCCAATTCTTTTTGTATAGCAAAACAACTATTTGGTCATGTATACATAGATTGTGTTTAATTTATGCTTTAACATATTGAACATGTATTGGTCAACTTGCCATCTGGGGAGGGGGGAGGAGGGGAAAAATTGGAGAAAAAAAGGTTTGGCAATTGTCAATGTTGTAAAATTACCAATGCATATATCTGGTAAATAAAAACTATTTAAAAAAAAGAAGAAGAACCTTTGTTCTAAAATATGTCAATTTACTGGTTGTTAGGCAAAGGTCTCACATTTAATGAACTAAGAACTAAGTTAAAGTCTGTAGACATTTTTAAAACTGTGTGCAGAGCAAAGGGAGATACACCAGACAGAAGGGCATTATGTATGTATATTAACCATGTTATTGTATATGCATATTATTATATATAATGTATATATTATATATTATGTATGTACATTATGTATATTTTTATGCATGCATTTTAATTCAATTTAAGAAATGACAAGGAGAAATAGCTCTTCACTTAGTGGTCAATCTGCTGCTTCTGAATCCCTCAGTACTGAATCTGACTGTGCTCTAGAGGAGAAAATCTATCATTGATATTGTACTCAAAACTTTTCCAGTATAATAAAACTTACCCAGTTCTGTGTGTTCTGCTGTTCTAGCCTACATAAACCCAGCATTAGTTACCTCCTGGCCACAACAGGACTTTTTTGGAAGTGGAATAATTGAGATGTATATATATAAAGAGAGAGAGAGAGAGACATACATATATACATACACACATGCATATGTGTATATATATATATATATATATAAAACATAACCTAGAATTTCTATTTATTCAAAAATAATAAGGAAAAATGTCACTAACACTTTAATCATCCTGCTAAGATAAATGTAAAAGCTCCAAACTTGGCAGATTCCCACAGCATGAATCTATTTGCTAATTGCCTTTTGCTTATTAGTTCAACCCTGCTTCCTTAACCTGGGAAATTCTCAACATATGTCTGTGATTTTTATTTTCCCTTTTATTTTCTTCAAGCAGGAATTCCCTTAAGAGCATTTCAATGGCAAAGTCATTAGATAAAAGTTTTACAAGATTGAATTGGATAACATTTGGCGATGATTGAGTACATGATTACTACAAATTATTTATGAAGCTATGAAAACATCTTCGATGGAAATTCTTTCACACCTAGTTACTCTAGGTCATTTGATCAGGGCACCCTTTGGAGTTCAAAGAGTTCCTGACAAGAAGCATTTACAATGGGTATGTACCATAGACCTCAGTTACATTAGGTTGTCATTCTCTGTATACCATAGCATAGAGTCTTTTGTATACTATATGTATACCATAGGGTATTTTTTTTCTTTTCTTTTTGATGAAAGTACTATGTGCTTTTTTTCTGTTACAGAGTAAAATAAAAAAGCCTAGTCATCCTACATATCCCTGATCATTAAGATGCCTACTCTGATGATTTTTAGCAAGATTATTGACACCATCTCCTGATTATATGTTAAGAAATTATGTATTAGCTACTCATCTCATTTGAAAGATTCATTTCACTTAACAAGTATGATTAATTTGTTAGCTTTGGAGTTTGGCTATTCATAATCAATGTAAAATGATTTAAGCATTCGATAAAAGCAATTTATAATTATGTGCATATGTAGAAGCAGCTGGTACAGTACAGGTATAATGAATAGACCTCTGGACTTAGAGTCAAGGAAGACCAGAGTTTAAATCTGGCTCAACAACTTAATAGCTAAGTGATCCTGGTGGATTCTATGTCAACTTCCATTTCTTCAACTGTAAAATGGGGATCATAAGAGAACTTACCTCCCAGGGGTTGCGAGGATGAAATGAGATAATATTTTTAATATGCTTAGCTGAGTTATTCATTAGGAATAAGCACCTAACAATAAAGCCTTCAAGAAATTTAAGAAGATTCTATGAATATTATTATTTCTTTCCTTGTAATTTTACATGAGCAGCAAGAGGGGGTGTCTCTAGGTCATTAGGCATAGGAAACCTGTGGTTTCATTGGTATAGGGAAAAATTGGACTAGGAAATTCCCTTTATCAATGCTAGCTGTCACCTTCTCTGAAACTTCCTGTCTTAGATTTTTGACTAGAGCTATTAGAAGTCATGATTTAAATGGAGATTTCCTGACTTCAAGTCTAATTCTTTCTATAATCTTAATATTTGTTTACAAATATTATTATACACAAATAAAATATTTACAAATGTTATTATGTGTATATATAAAATATTAGATTTTAATTTGCTAACAAGATCATTGGTCCAAAGTTTCCAAACTCAACTTTTCTCCTTTTTGACAATTGAGGCAAAATGGAAAATTGAAATAACTTAAATCATCTCTGTGTTCTCTCGGTATCTCTTTACTTATCTTGCACTCTGCCTCCTTTTAACCCTGTATTTTGTAAGCTTTACCACTTGAAGGTCAATCTCTTTGATAAAGAAAACAAAGCAAATGTAGCAATCCAGTAGTGCTTTATTTCAAGAATTTAATCCAAATTTCTTAAGTGCTTACCATGTATGCGATATTGTGTTAAATAAGTGGGATATTTTTTTATCATCTGTTAATATTATTCCATATGCCAAAGCAGCAGACTCATCCCTACCTGTATTCTCTTGCTGCAAACATATATTTTAAAATGTCCTTTTTGTTTTACTTGATTTTTTTTTTAAAAATCTCTTCATTCTTAGCTTTAGATTTCCTGAAACTCTTCTTAACAGATTTGTGCCAATCTTTTCGTATTTATTCCTTACATGTGTCCCCATTCTACTTTGATTTTTTTGGTAGCTAAGCTCATTAGAAAGTTCCCTGTGCAGTCTCACTAGTTTCTTCCAAATACTTATCCTTTCTTCCTATCTTTTCCAGAAATATTTATCTCTGAGGGTATTTATTAACAATACCCAATACTTAATTCTTAAGAATTTTACATCCTTCTTGAGTTACATTCCCTTTAGAAATCTCTAAGTTTGACATATTATATATTTCCACTCTAGATTTTCTGAAATCTGTTTTTTCAGTGTTCAAATTATATGTTGGAATATGCTTTTTACCAGCCTTTTTTTTGTATGAAGAGAGGAAAACAAGTGGCTATATATTATAGAAAAATAAACAGATTCATTCCTCTCAGTCAGTTAACTCTGAAGAAAAGAAATTGCCATGACGAGCTCCATATCACTTTTTCAGATAGTACATATTGGGTCATACCTGGAATTTTTTTCATAGAAGATGATCACAAACTTCTGCCACTCCCCTTCCTATTCTTATCCAGTCTTTTCTTGGATTCTCCTTTTATACAGCTGTTAGAGAATAAAATGTTAGCTCAAATGTTCAGATTTCTGTGCCTCAGCTGAAACTTGATTAAACTGGAAATAAAGTGAGTTTTCTACAAGCTAAGCCAAAGGGGACATGGGGCAATTATATAGCAGAGAATTAGCTTCAAATGTTTTTCCCCCTCTTTTCTGTCTATGGATAGGTATTTACATAATTACATAGTTAGATCTGTGATCTCATTGGTGTGTATACTCTGTATGACTGAAAATTGAAATTCATTCATTATTTCTCATCTTTAATGATGAAACATTTATCAAGTGATTTCTGTGTGCAAAGCACCATACTAACCACAGGGGATATATAAATAGAAAAGTAAGACAATCCTCTGTGCTTCTTGTCCATTTTTTTCTATAAATGCTTCAAAGAGGACCTATTCATTATGCTAAAGATTTATTATTAATCTTTTGATATTTAATGCAAACTCATATTCTCTGTGCATCTGATTACAACATTGTTCTATCTTCTTTTTCGGTGCTATGTGTCAATATTGACACCATCCACAAAACTTTTTTTTTTTTTTTTTTTTGTGGCATATTTGAGCACTACCAAAAAAAAAAAAGGAGTTAATGACCTTAAATCTCCAAATCCTTCAATAAATACATGAACCATGTCACTGATTATGTGAAATATATGTGTTTATGTTATTGTTATTTGTCCTTCATTTTTAAAAGAGGACCATGATGTCAGGGAAGTGATACAATTACATGCAAGTGAATATAAATTAAGTGAGAGAGAGCTATACAGTCACCAGTTACCCTTTCTTCTCTTTAGACATCAGGGTCCAGTGGTAAGATATGGATTAAGGTGACTAGAGATGGCCTTGGATGCAGTGGGAGACCTTGAACTTTTTAAGCTAAGATCTTTAATAAGTCAAACTGAAGCAATGTCCAATAAGTGATTGAGGCTAGATAAGAAATGAGGCAGAAAATGACATATTTTATCTAGTTAAAAAAAAAAAATAATAATCTCTGTGTATATGTGTATATGTGTGTATACACACATTCCTAAATACATACATTGACAAATCTCAGACTTAGAACCATAGCATATGAGATCTGAAAGGAAGTTCAGAGGCAATCTACTCCAAACTCCTCACTTTATATATCAGAACACTGAGGCTCAGACGTAGAAGAACTTGTTGGAGGACACACAGTGAGCATATTATCATTCAGAATTTGAATTCAGGTCTACATTCAAGGCTACATTAAAAACATCATTTTTATTGTACTGTTTTATAAAAATTCATATTTTGTTCCATGAATTTACCATAAAACAATTTGTTTTAAAAAATAAGAAGTGCATTTTTCAGGGTAAGGGAAGGTATGATCCAGCTGCATCATATTCTCAGAAGGCTGCATTTAGAGTACTGTGTACAGTTCTAAATATATTTTAGGAAGAACATTGACAAGCTCAAAGGTGTTGAGATGAGGGTACCTAAGATGATGAGAGGACTAAATATTATGCTAAATAAAAATCTATTGGAGGGACTGGGGAAGTTTAGCCTGGCAGGGGAAAACAATAGGATCATATTATTATCTTCAAACACTTGAAAGATTATTCTGGAGAAGATGAATTAGGTATCTTCTTTTTAGTCTTAAAAAGCTGAACTAAGATCAGTAAGGGAAAACTACAGGGAGGCAGATTTTAGCTTACAATAAAGAAAACCTTCCTATTAATAGACTCATATTAAAATGAAACTGGATACTCTGGGGGAACAGGTGTTCCTGAAGGTTTTTGGGAATAAGTTAGTATCTTTTTGTAGGGGCTGTTTTGGATGGAATTAAATTCTAGTCAACAAACATTTATTAAACATCTAGCCCAGTGTCTTATATATGTAGAGAAAGTTCTTTTTTTGTGTAAAAGATTATAATTTAGATGTTAGACTAATTGACCTCTAAGACATGGGAAGAGAGATGAGAAGGAAGATTGTCTTTCCATATCCAAGAGAGTGCTTTATATACAGTAGGTGTTTAATAAATGCTAATCAGATTGTACTCTATGATTGGAAGAACTCTAAATTGCTTATACAAGTGCCAACTGCTTTAAGGATTAGCAGTCAGTAGGTACCTCTTAGGAAAGAGTTGGAACCACTTATTTTCTTTATAAGACATTTCAGAAGCCAATAAGGAAATAGTGCAGAGTGAGGGGCTCGTTAGAATATACCACTGAGAATATCACAGATTTTAAAACCTAAAACCAAACCAAACAAAACAAGTTAATGCAGACATCAATTCTCTGTTTAATAGGAAAAGAGAATTGCTGATGCGTTGGTTTAGAAGGGACACTTAAAACTTCCAGTCATTGTATAATTATTAATATTTATTATTCTCTAGAGGAAATGACCTTGTATATATTTACTTTCCAAAGATTGGCAGTAAAAGCAGATTATACTGATAAACAAGCAATTAGTTTTCTGTGGGGGGTTTTCTTTTTAATTTGTTTCTTCCTCTTAATTCTGTTATTTTTTCTTAGCATGTAATTTTTTTTTTCTAGTTTTGCTGGCTGAGTCATGTAGAAGGGTAAAATTACTCTCCCCACCTCCTTCCTTTTTATGGAGCTACACAATTACATCATTAAGGTTAATTATGCTAGCAATTAAAAAGCATCTAGTTATTTGGAAACAGTCAGTGAGGATGAATTGTTCCTTCATGCCTCGACACATGAATTGGTTTGATGGGAAAGTAGAAAGTCTGTAGGTCAGGGATATATTTCTTGCCACATTTTGCTGTCAGAAGGTTTTTCCTCCTGCCCTTGGAAGGCCCAGAAGTGCTGGATAAACCACATTATACCACTCCTTATCTTTCTTATGGGTATTAGGGACAGATATTCTCATTAACTCTCAGCTTGTGAATTATGGGTCAGCCATTTACTGTACAGAATTATAAATTGTCCAAAACTATTTGTGCTCATAGACTATTGGCTTTGAATTTTGGCTCCCTTGTGCAGTGTCATTAGTTTTAGGGCCCGTCTGGAGTGCCAGCGGATGAATTTCTTAATTGCAAATGGATCCTGCCTATGTTTTGTGACATTTATTAACCCCCAAACTATTTCCCTTGTATGTATTTTTTTCCCCTATGAAGCTGTGCTAATTGATAAATGAGTAGAAACTCAGACAAACATGCATCTATACTAACACTTCTGACTTTCACTTGCATGCCTGTCTGCCTGTATCAGAGGATTTCTAATTGGCTTTTATATTTACTTGACATGGATAGTGGTTTTTATAACACACAATTCTGCCTCTAGCTGTGTGCTGGAAAACTGTAATTCCAAAGAAGATATACTATTTGATTCCTTGGTGTGGATTAAACTGAAATGAGTCCCTTTACCTCTAGAAAAAAGTGAATTATTACACTCATTTTCAGTGGGGAAGCCACAAAGACTTGTTGATTGAGGGATCAATTGGCTGATTGGGAGGGGTAATCCAAGGTAAATAGCACCAGAGATCAAAGCAAAAATATAAATTCACTTTCCTCTGATTTCTCTGAGACAAAGTATGCCTGAGGTCAATGTCTAGAATGCTTTCCCCAGAAGTGAACAAGCTTCCTGATGCAAATATTTCCCTTTTAAACATACTAGCATATGTAGCCTCTATATTTATGCTCTATTGTTTATTCAAACATAGTCACCAAAAAAGATGGAATACTACATCTAGTAGTTATCCTGTGGTAGACACGCTTTGTGGATGGGTGCTTTAGATGAGCTGTTGAAAGCAAGAAAAATCTATGTGTCATTATCAGAAATGCACAAGAAAGGAAGTTAAGCTTTCCAGTAATATAAAATACTCCTGGCTACCATGAAAGGAAAAAATAAAATAAAATAAACAGAAAAGAAAGCATACATTCCATTGTGTAAGTTTTAAAGATGTAACTACAAACAAATGTTCTTTTCTTCTCATTCTACTTCTTTTGAGGTGCCAAACTATCAGAGATTTTTGGCAGCTCATTGCTCTTACACAGCAGGTGGTCAATTTTCTCCTAGGCAGTCAGGGAAGTTTCCTAATATAAAGACTTTCTGATGCTCCCAATAACCTGTTTAAGAAAAGTCTTGAACATTTAAGTCTATGACATCTATGTGGGAGTACCCAGAGATTCCATCATGATTAATTGTAATATGTAAAGTTATTCGGTAAGACTCAATCATCCTTCCACCATTCTTGTCATAGTAGCAGCTCTTTCGGTAGACTGGGTTGATTTCCTTTTAAAAATACAGGGGGCTATTCTCTGGGTCTTAATTAATTTGGCTTTCTTGTCACTGGAGTCATAAAAATTCCAGCTTATTGGAAGTTGGTTTTAACAGAATTCCCATTTCCATTTTATACCATCTATCTGACCCATCTATTTGACTGAAGTGAATTATGGAACCTTTTTATCTTTTGTTATTAATAAAATATGTTTAAATTGCATTCTGTAGTCTATAACTATCTTATTGCATTCTGACCATGAATCAGTGGATTGACCTAAAGTAAGCTTGACCCAGAATAACCTTGCTGTGGTGATTGTCAGAGTATCATTGTAGATGCTCAGTGGCCTAAAGGGGATGGGGGAAGACATGGGAGCTTTCAATTCCGTTTCTCTAAATACACATAAAGGCAAAAAATCCTTGTCATACCATGTGGATGTAGGTCTAAACTTAAGCAAGAGACAGAACCAAGGGAACTATCATGATTTAAAGCAAAATGGCTAAATGTAAGAAATCATGTGATTGCTAGAATCATGAAAAGATAGAAATTTGGAACATGAGTAATCACAACAGGGCCAGGGACTGTGCAGGTTTGGGGCATCAGTAATAAGGCAAGGATCAGCATTAGGAGAACTCGAGGAAGTAGCCCAAGTTTGTGGTCAGGAATAGGGTAAGGGAGCTCTCAGGAGAGTCAGCCAAGATCTGAAGAAATCAATCAATATTAGAGGTAGTATATAAACAGGAGGTTGAATCAAGGGTATCCTTGATCAGGACACAACAAGGAACCTAATTTGACACTAAAATTTTTGACTGAGAAAATCCCATCTATGGGTAGCTAGGTGGTGCAGTAAATAAGCACTGGATCTAGAGTCAGTTTTCTAAGTTCAAATCTAGCCTCAGACACTTCCTAGCTGTGTGATTCCAGGCAAGTCCCTTAACTTATGCCTCAGTTTGTAAAATTTTGTAAAAGACCACTCTAGCATCTCTACCAAGAAAATGCCATCTGGGGTCATAAAGTCAGAAATGATTGAAAAAGACTGAACAACAACAATCTTGTTTATATTTCCTATCAGATCAGGAGGTGATCTCAGATAAATACCTCCTAGTATAAGGAATACTTTGCTAGTTCTGTGGAATAAAACCAAGTTGACATAAAATATGATCCCTGCCCTCATGCAGCTTCTAGTCTAATAGGTCAGTGAACTTTGCTGAGAAGTTCACTTAAGAAATATCTACCACACTCTGGGAAAAAAAAAAAAAAAAGTAAAAATTCAGGAGGGGCCGGTGGGAGTCTATAGTTATATTAAACTATAAACCCTGTCTGTGACACTAAGGTGTTATATGACTTATCTGAAAGCTGGCTCTTTTTTCCAAGTTCCTATAAGATGTAACTCTTAAAGTCTTTTTTTAATAGCTTTTTATTTACAAGACATATGCATGAGTAATTTTTCAGCATTGACAACTGCAAAATCTTTTGTTCCAATTTTTCCCCTCCTTTCCCCCACCTCCTCCCCTATGTGGCAGGTAGACCAATACATGTTAAATATGTTAAAGTATAAGTTAAATACAATATATGTATACATATCCATACAGTTATTTTGCTGTACAAAAAGAATCGGACTTTGAAATAGTGTACAATTAGCCTGTGAAGGAAATAAAAAATGCAGGTGGACAAAATTAGAGGAATTGGGAATTCTATGTAGTGATTCATCATCATCTCCCAGAGTTCTTTCACTGGGTGTTCATTACTGCTCTATTGGAACTGATTTGGTTCATCTCATTGTTGAAGAGGGCCACGTCCATCAGAATTGATCATCATATAGTATTGTTGTTGGAGTATACAATGATGTCCTGGTCCTGCTCATTTCACTCAGCATCAGTTCATGCAAGTCTCTCCAGGCCTTTCTGAAACCATCCTGTTGGTCATTTCTTACAGAACAATAATATTCCATAATATTCATATACTACAATTTATTCAGTCATTCTCCAATTGATGGGCATCCACTCAGTTTCCAGTTTCTAGCCACTACAAAAAGGCACACACAGGTCCCTTTCCCTTCTTTAGTATTTCTTTGGGATATAAGCCCAGCAGTAACGCTGCTGGATCAAAGGCTATGCACAGTTTGATAACTTTTTGGTCATAGTTCCAAATCGCTCTCCAGAATGACTAGATGCATCTTAAAGTCTTTAATGTCTATTAAAGCAATAAATTCCTTCTCAAGCATTCTCCCCCAAAGAAGGTTTTGCCAGCCTTATTTTCATATATAATACAGATATAACATAGAGATGCTGAATGGCAGCATCTACCTAAAAAAAAAAAAAAAAGACAAAAAGACAAATCTCCCAAATTCAATAAAGCAGTTTGTGATGCTTGTTTGTTGACCTCCTTTAAACTGAAGGTGTCTGTTGGGACCTTCTGTTTAGAAATGATAGATTAGAATTTGGACAACAGCAGGTTCTCCTTGTTTCCTGATTTTTGTGGTACTGGGTAAGATTCCTAATGGAGGAAATTTACTTAAGTGGAGGAAAATCCTATTTGAAATAAGATTTTAAATTGTTTGCAATGGTTTACTAAGGGGTCTTACCTATTATGGTCACATATTATGTGGCAGAGGTTGAGAGGTTGGGTGGGGGAGAGGGGCTAGGATGGAGAAAGAGAAAGTAAAAAGATGCAACCTAAGAATCAATGGTCAGCATCCTTCCCTCTATGTCTATGTGCCTATACTACAAATATGTGTCAAAGTTGACTTGTTACCATTAAGGGTCAAGGGAGGAAGCAGAGTTTAGGTTTAAGATTAGGTCTGTGAAAGAGGCAAACAACAATTTTCCCTTGCAATCAAACTCCCAGACCCTTTTCCATTCTTTCCCCTTCCAAGCCTCCAACCTTCATAATCTTCAGAGGTTTTCCTTAGTTTCCAAGTTAGCTGGTCAGTCCTATTTTTCTCTCTGAGAGATATAGAGGTGAAAAGCTGTATGAGAAGCTTTGTTCTCTGTAATAACCCTGGCGTATTCATGACAACACCTCGGTGATCTTGATATTCAGTACCAGTATGTTCTTAAACAAATTGCTCGGGAAGTTTACTCTTTTGAAGAAGCATGTACCATAAAAATGGGAAAGATAAAGCTCTCACCAGGAAACCAGAGCAGATCATAACTCGGCTGCAGTTCAGGAAATGAAAATATATCAATAATGAGATGAAACACAATTCAAAACAACTTATGTTGTCTTCGGTCCTCAAAAAATAATCTCCTTTTCTATTATTGGGAAAAACGTGCCTCTCTTTTTCACTTCTTGCAAATCCAAATTTCGTTCTCAAGCGATAATCGTGGTTAGCTAAAATTGCTTCCACTTAGCTATTATGAAAGAATGACAAATATATTATTGTTAGTCTTTATTGGCATTATTATTAGTCAGTTGTCAAACCTTGAAGGAAAAAGCACCAAGTGAAACATTGAAAGAGTAATCGTGTTTTCATAAATATGTTCTCAAATAATTATCTTGAATACGCTATCTACTTAGCCTTAATATAAGCTTCTCATGTGAAACAGCCACAGTTTTTGATGACTTGGGAATTCATTTGGAAAATAAATAGAAATGATAAGCCCTCCAGTGTGATATATTAACAGCTACATTGACCGTGGGCATTCAGGCTCAACTTAAAGACAAGCTTCAAATCCTAGTGTTTGTTTGGTTCCCCCCCCCATCTTCTCTGTGTGTGTGTGTCTGTCTGTCTGTCTCTCTATCTGTCTGTCTCTATCTCTGTGTCTCTTTCCCTGCTCCCCTTCTTCTTCTCTCCCCTCTCCCTCTTTTTCCATCTTCTTACCCCCCTTTCCCTCTTTTACCCACCTTCTCAACCCCCTCTCTCCCTCTCTTCTTCTCTCTCTCTCCTTCCTTTCTTTTTTCTCTCTCTTTGTCTCTGTCTTTGTTTCTCTGTCTCTCCCATCCTCCTCTTCCTTCCCTTCTTCCTGCCCTACACACACACACACACACACACACACACACACACACACACACATCCCTAAGGACTTGATATGTCTTTTCAGAGATAGAGTAATAAAATTAAGTTAATCTAGCCTTGTTGGCTGTGTCCCCATCCCCTCCACATAGTCCTGTTGGTGTAATGTGCAAAGAGAGAATTCCCATTTAAGAAAAATGCTGGAATGTTTAACAAACTGTGGAAGAGGAAATCTTTACAGAAGCAAGAGCTGCAGACTTTTTTTTTTTTTCTCATCCTCCAAAGTGATCCTCATCCTTGCCAGTGAAGAGCAATTTCATTTTGACCATTTTCCAGGAAAGAAAAGGCTGTACTTGAATAAGAATAGAAAGTGATAAAATGTTGAGTGGCTGCTGGGTACCAGTAAAAGAACTGGGGGAAGAAAGTTTAGACTTGCATCATCCTTATTATGGCATAAAGACCTTACACTCATGAAGAAAGACTAATTACTCAGACAAGTGACACCTACATCTAGAAAAATTATAAAGGAAGTGAAGTTTGTCATTTATGTTGTCAGCCTTATTTCTGTCCCCTCTCCCTCCCCTCAGAAATCTAGTTTTGTCATGAGTTCTCTATTTCTTGAATCCCAAATCAACTAAACTCAAATCTACCAAAGCTTATTATCAGGAAAGTACCTGATAAATCCTTTTATCAGGTGCTTTTTCCCCCTTTTCTACAAAGGTTTATAAATAAGTGAGGAAGCTTTAATGGGTTATCTCCCAAAGAGACAATGCTTTAAGTCTGATGAATGGTCTGATGAATGCTTTAAGTCTGATGAATTAACTCTATAAATGGGAAAGTAAATGTATTTTCTAACTGGATGGAGAGATATTCTGAAAGATAGGGATCCCACCCTAACCCTACTCCAGTGAGATTATTCAGACTCTACTCTGACTATATATATATGTGTGTGTGTGTGTGTGTGTGTGTGTGTGTGTGTGTGTGTGTGTGTGTGTATGTATGTATATGTATATGGAATATAGTCCAGAAAGGTAATAAAATTTATTTACAGTCTATCTGGAGCCTTGAAATAATTCATGAAAAAAAGATACATAAACTCCACCAATTCCTGGCTTAGAAAGGGGAGAAAGAACAATCAGAACCCATTAGTGAGAGGGAACAGATTAATTGAGAGATATTTGTGGTCTCTCCTTTAGGAAGACAGGCCAAGGAAGAGGAGAAAACCAGATCTCCAATAGTTCTCTCAAATTTCATGTCATGTGTCAGAAAAACAAAAACAGGATCAGTAAAGGGTTGATGCTAAAGGGTTGATGATACAATGCTGTTACAGCCATGAGAAACAGATGAACAATAGAATCTGACTGTAATAGCATTTTTTCCCTTGACTTCTTGGGTAGAGGAATGGTCATTGGACCCAGATGTCTCTGGAGGGGAAAGTGAGGCAGGTGACCTTGTCCAGCCTCCTTCACTTAAATCCAATTCACTTGCATATCATGGCATCACCTCCCTGAGGTCATGGTCCTCTTGAAGAACAAAGGACAAACAATAACAACAGTGTAATGGAGAGTTATAGAAGTGATATATCTTGTTAGATCAGTTTAATCTATTTAATGATGACCAGAATGAATGAATGAAAAAATACTTAATATGTGCTGGACACCATGCTGAGTGCTAAGGATAAATTTCAGCAAGAGATAATTCCTCATCTCAAAGAACTCATATTCTAGTAGAGAAGAGGTACCTAGGGAGAGAAGTTTTGTTTTGTGGAGATGAGAACAATGGGGTGGGCAGAAAGATGGTTCAAGGGAATAACTGGTTGGAATGTGCAAATGAAGGATGATCTGGGCTCTTGAGTCAGTCAGTAGAAAGCTAAATGGTCAAGGTTCCATATAATTACTCACTGATCAACAGGAGCTCCAAAGGAATATGAATAAACTTCTCTAAGGTTTGGAACATGGGCTTAGAAAGACCCATGTAATAGATCTCTTGTTGAGGGTACTGATCTGGAGGTGAGCAGCTCAGCATCAGCAAAGTGTGAGGTGAATGAGATGGACAGACAGAAAGAAGGAAAGAGACAGAGACAGATACAGTGAGATGGGGCACAGAGACAGAGACAAATGGAATTAGTGCTAAAGTATAAATTATTTTCTGGGTCTCACTTCAGGCTGAATCAATTCGTGCAAGTCTTTTCATGTCTCTTTGAAACTGTCATTTCTTTTAACATATAGTATTCCATTATATTAATATACTATAATTTGATCTACTGTTTCCTAATTGATCACATTCTTTTAATTTCTAGGATATATGTGGACATATATAATTATTTCTATTTATAGTATGTAATTTATAATATTGTCATCATATGATATGATTCTGTTCCTATCTTTGTGTGTGTGTGTATGTGTGTGTGTGTATAGGACGTTTTCCTCATTTTTATAAATAAAGCCATGTCTTTAATCATTTTTGCATATAATCCTACTTTAATCATTTAATCATTGGTGGGCTATTGCTCAAATGGATAAAATAATTTGGGGATTTTTAGAAAGATTGAAAGAAAGTGTTAGGATCTTCTGCAGACTCACTGAAAATGTCTTTGGGGCTATTCCAGTAGGTGACAGATAATGATTTCTTCCTTTTTCACATAATTTTAATTTCTTCTGCAGGGCACAAAACTTTAGTATCTATGAAATAATTAAAAACACATGGTAAAGTGACCAGAATGATATATGAGAGAGATGCTATCCTGCATGAATTGATGAATGGCAAATTGCAGTATTAAAATTTTTCATTCCATATGATTAAGAGGTTATGTATATGTAGTATGTGACATCTATTAAAAATTATTCTTAAGGTTTTATGAATTAATATTACATTTGAGCAATTTGGGGCAACAGTTTTATCTGCACCAACATTCTGGTACCAGTCATTTATTTGGTGATTTCTCAAAGATATTTGGACTTTGTGTTTGTCATCTATTACTTGTAGGAGAACAATCTTCTTACACATAATTTTTGAATCTTTTCAAAGGGTCAAAATGCCTTATTAGGTATTTGGAAGATACTAACTTTGTTGTGTAATTTCTACCATTTTCTTGCCAAATCTTCACCAGCCATTAAGTCTATGTGCTCCAGTGATGACTGTCTTGTAATTTCTAGTTGCAATGACCTAGTCTTGTATCATTACCATGAAATCTTCAGTTTCTGTGAAGAAATTCAGTTATCTCAGTCATTTTTTCTAATTGACGTTGGATTTGCCCATGGAAGAACTTTTGGTTTCATTCTGGTATCTGGTAATCTCATAGATACCATACAGAGACAATCCAACTAGCAATTAAATTAAATTCAGTATCATGCACTGATTGCCAACTTTTGAGTATATTTTGCAATTGGGTTAATTTGTTCCATAATTACCTCTGGTAGTTTTTAACCTGCATATTATGTAACTTGATTATCTATTAATCTTTTTTTTGATAAGTAAGCATTAATCTTTCAAGATGGCCTTCAGTTGATGATCTAACACTGACTAGTTATTAAATTTGTGAATTTCTCTGAGTTTCAGTTTATTCATATGCAAAATGTTGATAACATTTCCTGTTTTGATGACTTTTGAGGATGAAATCAAGTTTAAATTGATTTGTAATGAGAAAATGCAACATATGTATTTTTGAGGGACAGATCGGAAGATGTACATATACTCCCACACATACTTTAAAGCTTAAAAAAGATCTATTGGTGCCTTCATTTCTTTACATTTCTATTTTTTGTTGAATCTTCCTCTTGTGAAAAAAAGGAAAAGTGAATCCAGCCTAAAAAGCAGACATGTTTGATAGGGTACATAAATTTTGCAGCTGTAATTCTCTACCAATCTACCAAAATGAGAGAACTATGTTTTATCACCTATCCCATGGGAATCATATTGTTCACTATAATTAATGTGATTTGATAGCATTTTATGTCATTTATTATCTTTGATAAAATACACATTTTATAATTATATATTACCACATTATACATTAGATATATCTAATTATGTACATTATATACATAATGGTATGTATATATGTACATACACATGGTATGTACATATAAGCATCATGTATAATTTAATCATAATTTTAAATGATTATGTAATTATATTGCAATTATATATACATTATATATAACTAAATGCATTATACATACATATATGCACATGTATTTATAAATTACATGTAATTATATTATAAAATTACATGTTTTATAATTTTGAGAACTCAGTTTATTTTTTTAATGTGTTAACTTACTAAATTACAAGTCTGTTTTATCCTCCTAGATATCAAATCTGAAGGTTTGATGTCATAGAATACATTGGAAATTGTCCTGGTTATGGACTCAGAGATTCTGAGTTTAAATGTGGTCTTTGTGACCTTGGACAAGTCATTTAATCTCCATAGGTCTCAGTTTCCTTATTTGTAAACAGGTAGGGTTTATACTAGATGACTTCTCAGGTCCCTTCCAGTTCTAGATCCATCATTCTTTAATTCTTTGTAAATAGTTTCTTTTTTTTTTTCTTTTTTCTTTTTTTTTTTTTTTTTTGGTTGTTGTCAGGAAGCAGTTAGGATTATGTGACTTGTCCAGTGTCACAAAACTGGTAAGTGTCAAGTATCTGAGACTGGATATGTTTCTATATAAGGATTGAATTTTTGACACTAGATCTATATTTCTTAGTGCTGGAAAAACATTTATATGGTTCATTTCCTGATCTTATCTCCTTTCCCCCTTTCCCTTCAGTTTCCATATTATTATTATTATTATTATTATTATTATTATTATTATTATTATTATTGTCTAAGATTTAGATTTTGAACAGTGCAGATATTTTTAAAGGAACTATGAATCCCACAGCTGATTACTACTATCTCCCATAACTATATGATATTAGAAAAAGAATGATATTTTCTTCTGCCTCGTGACAGGAGGAAGAAAACCATCTTCCAGTAGCTAATTCCATTTGCACGAGCATATTGAACAGACTGAGGAAACACTGCTTTGTCTAGCTCTTTAAGAAACAAAATAAACCAATACCTTCTATTGGAGAAAAGGGTGATGTGCACGATTGCTAGCAGCAACAAACTCCTGTGAATGGAGAACAACCAGGGATCAGAGAGGCTGGAGGCTACAGACATAAGAAGACCAAGCTTTAAGATCATATTAAAGCTGTTATTGATTAATGAAAGATGAATGTGCCTTAAAACCATAATCTTTGGTACAGCATTGATCTTCAGAAAGCCCTACCCTGTTGGTCCCTTCTATGTACTGAAAAGCTTATTTATAGTACCCTATAGATAGAGATGTTCAGTGGAAGGATCATAGCCTGCTGAATAGTTGATCTCTCTCTTTGTTTTAATATCTCCTGGCACCTTGCATCTAAAGCCTTTTGATTAGCCACCATTTATAAATCCTGAGGTTGGTCTAAAATACTCATCTTCTGCCCAGAAGGAGTAAATTGTGAAAGAAGTAAATAAGGCGAATGTTTATTTATACTGATAGCTTCTGATCTCTCCTCATGGGGAAGCTATACAAGATTAATGATGATAAGAAGCCCTTCAGAAGTAAATATACTTTCTCTCACTGACCCCTCTGGCTGAAAGCCCAAGCTGCAAGAAATGGGGTTAGCAGGAAGCAGTTAGGGCAGAGGAGGAAGGGAAACTGGTATAAATGTGTCTGGAAATTTTCTCTCTTTGAGATTTGTGACTTTGAGGGCAGAAGAGGGAGAGGTAGGTAAAAATACTGGATATGTAATGCAGAAAGGTTTATGTATGTGTATTCTTATATGTGTGTCTATATATCTATATATGCATGTAAAGTATATGTATATATACATATAATGTATATAGGCTTACACATATGACAAATACCAATGCAATATAAAAATAACTGCCAGCTGGAGCATGCAGCCTACATCACTCTTGCTTGTGGATAGGCAAAATGATTTGGCTTTACATAGTTATCAGCAGAGAATGGATCACATCTATTTATGCAACTAACAAGTCAGCCAAAAATATTGTATAAAATGCTTTTTAGAGATATTATTGCTAACTCAAATTTCTACAGCCTTAAGAGCTGACAATGCATTCTCCTAACAACAATCCAGTAAGGTGGGTAGTGAAAATCTTATTAACCCCATTTTTAAAAGGAAGAAATAAAGTACCCGAAGATTTTAAATCCAAATGTAGCACAGCTAAGACTTGAACCTCAGCTTTTCCAAATCAAACATCAAGTGCTCTTTTCCCACCATCATCCCGCCTTCTTCATCCATCTAAGTGGTAGCTATGAGGGCTTTAATATGAATTAGGAAACATAGCTAGCATAGAGTTGGGGTAGAGGGAGGAAAGGAGCTATGTCATAATGTTTGGCTTTCCCATTGACTCACTAGGTAATATTGGTATTGCTTTTTCCCTTCTCTGTGTCTTAGTTTTCTGGCATGCAAGTTGAAGAGACTAGATAAAATCTAAATGCTCTTTTAGTTCTAAATTTCCATGAATATGTGAAAGTAAATCTATCAAAACCATCTTCTTCAGGAGGCCCTACTAGTTCTTAATTCTTTCCTCTTTCAGATTAACTTCATCTACTCTGTAAATATTTTGTTTTCTCACATGCATCTAGTTATCTAAAACTCATTCAAATTAATGTTTCTTTTTAGAGTAAGGACTGTTTGGGTTTTGGTTTGTTTTTTGTCTTCTTTTACATTCTTATGTTTTAGCACAATAACCAGAACAGAGTAAATCACACCTTTTTTACATCACTTGAATGACTGGGAATGTCACCTCTCTATGAATCAGTTTTCATATAAATAAAGTAAATAATAATAATAATAATAACAATAGCATCTATCCTGTTAAGTCCAAGCTTTCAGCCCTTTACACTACTCCAAAGAGTTGTGAGGACCACATGTTAAAATATTCACAGTTCTTTGTAAACCTTAAAGTACAATATGTTAGATATTATTTTTATTCTTATTAGCTATTATTCTCATTATTTTTCGTGATGATAATGATGACAGATTCTTGTTAATGCATGTTAACCATAAGTCAACACTATTAATTAAGGTTTAGTTTCCCGATTACAATTTTCCAAATATCTAATTCCACTGAAAAGAGCAATAAGAATGTTATTAAAGGCAATATACCCATAAAAGGACTCTTCACTACATGTTTGATACTTCATATTCTGAATACCTGACTTAGGTTGAAGCACAAGTTGGGGAGAGGGTAGCATATGCTACATATATCAAGCACTCCTCCCCCCCACCCTGAAGATCTCTCCAACTTAACATTCAATGGGCAGGTTTGGCTTCCAGAACGTTGACTATTATTTATTCCCAGACATAAGAGTGAGAGACCATGGATTTTCATGTAGTGCTATTCACAAACCTACGTTGATATTGCTTTTGGTGATGTATTAGTAAATAGTTTCAATTAGCTTTTTAAAGGGGGTATTTGACGGTCAAAGGATATGAACAGATGATGTTTAGATAAAGAAATTAAAGCTATCTATAGTCAAATGAAAAAAATGCTCTAAATCACTATTGATTACAGAAATGCAAATTAAAGTAACTCTGAGGTTGGTAGAGTTGTGAACTGATCCTGTCTTGCTAGAGAATAATTTGGAACTATGCCCAAAAGGCTAAAAAGTTGTCATTACTGGGTCTGTATCCAAAGAGATCATAAAAAGGGGGAAAGCACCCATATGTGCAAAAATACTTGTTGCAGCTTTTTTTTTTCTTTTTTATGGTGGCAAGGAATTAGAAATTAAGTGTATACTCATTATTTAGGGAATGGCTGAATAAGTTAGGGTATATCAATGTAATGGAATATTATGGTTCTATAAGAAATGATGAGCAGGCTGATTTCAGAAAACCCTGAAAAGATTTATATCAACTGATGCTGAGTGAAGTGAGCAAAACCAGGAGAACATTGTATACAGTAACCCCAAGATTATGTTATTACCAAGGATGATAGACTAAGCTCTTCTTCGCAATACAGTGATCCAAGACAATTCCAATAGGCTTGGAGTGGAAAATGCCTTCCACATCTAAAGGGAGAACTATGGACACTGAATGGATCAAAGCATACTATTTTCACCTTTAAAAAAAAAAAAACGCTATTTGTTGGCTTTTTCTTTTTCATTAGTTTCCCCTTTTCTGATTTTTCTTTCACAACATGACTAATGTGGAAATATGTTTAAAATAATTATATATATATATATATATATATATATATATATATATATATATATATATAGAGAGAGAGAGAGAGAGAGAGAGAGAGAGAGAGAGAGAGAGAGAGAGAGAGAGAAAGAGAGAGAGAGAGAAAGAGAGAGAGAGAGAGAGAGAGAGAGAGAGAGAGAGAGAGAGAGAGCGCACCTATATCAGATTGCTTGTTGTCTTGGGACAGGGAGAGGAGAAAAAATTTGGACTTCAAAATCTTACTAAAATGAATGTCAAAAACCATCTTTACATGTAATTAGAAAAATAAAATATTATTGAAAAATATTTTAGTAGAGTATATTGTCTAGGTTGCAGAGTAATAACAATTGGTACAAAAAAATCCCTCCCCATTTCTCCCTTCCCTCTCCAAAAAGACCATGAGACACATTTCCTTTGTACACACACAAGATCCCTGGGTTTAGTGGGCTCAAATTTAAAAGCACAAGTGTAATGAGGAATACATACAGGAAATGTGTGTAGCCAAGGGAACTTCACAAATCTTGTTACTGTGGAGTCCTCATGAAATTTCTCTAAGTGTAGCTAGCTGTCTGCTGGGCTCCATGCCCTTAGGAAGTCCCTAAGATTAGAAATAGAAAAAATAGGGTTCATATTCCCTGAATTTGCTTCCTGGGATCGTGTCTTCTTATGGTTTAGTATGGAGCTTCTAAAACTTTTTCTAGTCAAGATCTCTTTTTCTGACTCTCCCCCCCACCCCCCAGGTAATGGGGTTAAGTGACTTTCCCAGGGTCACAGATTTAGGAAGTGTTAAGTGCCTGAGGCCAGGTTTGAATTGAGCTTCTTCTGACTTCAGGGCTGGTGCTCTATCCACTGCACGAACTAGCCCCTTCACAATCTCTTTTCATCCAAGAAATTTTTACATGACATCAGGTATAAAGGTTTATAAAATAAGTATACAAACCAAACATTTACTAATAATAAATCACAATTTCATGACTCCCACATTTATTTATGAGACCCCATTTGAAATCATGACCCATAATTTAAGATGCTGGGCTTTAGTGGATAGAGTGGATTTAAAATTGGGAAGACTAAAGTTCAAATCCAGTTTTAGTTGCTTACTCCTGTGTAACCCTGGGCAACCTCACTGTGACTCAGTTTCTTCATCTTTAAAATGACAATAATAATAGTGTTATGGGCCAGAACTTTGAAATAAGGATTCTTACAAGGTGTTAAGTCAGTGGAACTGATGAAGCAATGGTTATCTAGTTTAGCATGGTGCTTAATAGTTCTCTAGTTCAGTACCTGAACTTAGTATTTAATATAGTTCCACAAGATTCACACCTATGATAATGTAATTAGAATAGATCATATAAGCTGGGAGCCTCAGCCAGAGTCAGAGCTAGAGAAGACCAGCAGACTGGAGGTGGGAGCTCAAACTCTCAGAGCAAAGGAGAGAGAGATTCATTTCCATCTTCATCAGCCTTGCAGTGGCTGGCCTATCCTCCTGCATTTTCTCCACTGAAACCAAGTCCCCTCTGAAGTCTAAGAGAAAGCTAGCTGAACAGCAGGTGGAGAAAATAAAGACTTTTGGACTTTAACACTTGGCTATTCTTGTGATGATTAATCTGCTGAAAAGAAGGCTGCCCCAAAGACCTCCATAAAATCAAAAATAACACTACATAATAGCATCTACCTCTTGAGGTTGTTATGAAATTTAAAATGAAATATTTGTAAAGTCATTTACAAATCTTAAAGCATTGCATAATTCTAGCTATTGTATTTTTTTCTTTTTCTCTTAATTTGTTGCTGCCTACTTTGAGTTAGAAGTATTGTTTCTTATTAGTCCCTTCTGATGGATACATGATAATGTGCATTCTGTAAGATCATTGAAGAACACTAAATCAGAATAACTAAAAGTATCTCTCCTTATTTTTCCTTTTTTTTCCACCTCCATTAAATTATAAACTCTAAGAAGTCAGGACAATATTTCAATTCACCTTTCACTTCTGTATCCCCAGAGTCTAGCATGTAATTGGCATTTCATAAATGTCTTTATAACCACACATAGCATACTGGATAGAATATTGGACTTCTCATCAAGGAGACTTGACTGTCTTGACACTTACTAGCCATGTGATGCTGAGCAAGTCACTTATCCTTCATAATCTTCAGTTTCCTCATTTATAAAGTGAAACTGTTGAAAAAGATAGCCATCAAGGTCCATCTTGCTCCTCTAGGAGACTATGTATTCACCCTAAAACACTACCTCTTATTATTATTTCTCTTCCTGTGGCTACTTAAATCAACTTTTTTCATTGTAATTCAAAGCCTCCTAACCAAATGATAAAATCTGTTACAGCCTACTCAGACTCTGACAGAAACTTGTCTATTTGTAGTACCTTCCTGGCTTGACTTATTCCCTTCCTGAACCTTTTTCTCTTGTCCCCCTTCCTCCTCCCATTATGTTCCTTTTATGTATTAAATCACTTTTTAGTGCATTCCAAATAAGGACCGTTGGACTAAAAACACAACAGTTGATTCTAGGCCAGTACACCACACACTTTTAATTGACTGTGGTTGCACATATATGCCAGACCTGCAGGCAAACTCTCTCCTGGGACTAGCATTTCAGATATACAACTTTATTTGTATACTGACGCTTGATTTAGAAGGACTCTCTTGGATCAACAGGAAATGGCTATTCAAGAAGTTGAGAGTTGATAAAGAAAAAAGAGACATAAAGAAAGACTATCTGTTATAAGGGACAAGGAGGCCATCAGGTTCATACATCCCAGAATCTGAGCTGTAGAATATATATCCTTGATAGTTTTCCAGCAAATTTATATTTGGTAACTTATTCCTTTTGAACAGATTTTATATTATGTTTTAAAGTAGATTTTAATATTTAGGACTAAAAAGATCTAAGAAGTTATCTAATATAACAGTTTCCTTTTTACAGATAAGGAAACTGAGCCAGCCCAAAGAGGTGAAATATTTTGCCCAAAATTACATAGATGAAAAACAGAAAAGAATTTAAATCAGGTCCTCTACCTACTAGCCCACTGTTTTCTATAATATACAATTCTTCTTAATCCTTCCTTGGTATTCATGCCTTCTCATCCCCCACCCAGAAGACTTTGAGGAGATAAAGCAGAAGTAAGAATTTTCTTTTGTTTTGGGGGGTTTTTTGTTTCCCTTAAAAAAGCTATTGACCTACTTGCAAACACATGCGAACAAAAATACTTACTAGATGAGGGGGAATAATTCATCTTTGAGAGAAAGAAAATATAACGTATTCTACTTATCTGCTTTTAAAAATGAGAATGGCATAAAATTCCATTTGCCATATATAAAACCAATTATATTCATATGTGCCTCCATATAACTTGTGCTCAATTAAGTGAGGGAGATAAAAATGCAGAGAAGGAAATGAAGTAAGATAGAAGAGTAACAGATAAAAAGAGATAGAAATATGTATAAGAAGCTGGAAATGTATACAGATTTCCCTCTCCCCAGCACTATACTGCACATGCACACACACATTCTACACACTACATACTTATAGTGAATCAAATACATTTTATGGTCTTTAGCATGTTGGCAGTAAATCCACATTAATTCATTCAACAATCAAAGCTGATTAATAAATATGTAAAACCTAGGAGTTTTGGTATAAAGATAAATGATAGGTACTATCTTTATATTATTATTATTATATTATTACATTTTAATACTCAAATAAATATCATCCAGATAAAAACTAAGAGGTCATTATAGATAATCATATGAAAGCAACTTCTTTCTTAATTAGAGTAATTTTTGTTTTATTAGATACTAGAGTTTTTATTTTTCTTTCTAAGTAATAAGAAAGTCTCAAAATTAACTACTCTTGGAACAGACCTGGCAAATCTGAAATGAAGAATTTTTAGGTTTACTGAATTCATTGCAATCAAAGTACTATTACAATGAGCCATGGGAATTTATTTTTCATAAAGATCCTGATGTTATAATAGTGTTTATTGCAGAATCATAGAATTTTGCATTGACAAGTAGGTGGCATAGGACATGAGTAATAGGCCTGGAGTTACCAAATTCTGATTTCAAATTTGAAATTAGACACTTAATAACTGTTTAATCTAGGACAAATCACTAAACTTCATTCTGCCTCAGTTTACTCATTTGTAAAGTAGGGATAATAATAGCATGTACCTCCCAGGGTTATAGTGAAGTAAATATGAAATATATTTGTAAAATGCTCTGGCCACATTAAAGCACTATATTTTGTTGCTGTTCAGTAGTTTCATTCATGATTCTACTTTGAGTTCTCTTGATAAAGATACTGAAGTAACTTGTCATTTCCTCTCTAGTATATTTATAAATGAGGAAACTGAGGCAAACAGGGTGAAGTGATTTGCTCAGGGTCATATAGCCAGTAAGTATCTGAAGTTAAATTTGAACTAAGGAGAAAAAGTCTTCTTGATTTCAGGCCTGGAACTCTACCCAAAGTGCCACATAACTTCCCCAGAGCACTTTATAAATGCTAGTTATTACTATTTATTCAATAGTTAGAAAAAATATTATCATCCTCTCCAATGCACACAAAAAAGAATTCTCATTTTAACATATCAACTTTGCTATATTCAATATATTCAACTGTTTAACACCCCCCCCAAAAAAGATAAACCCACTATCTCAATAATACCTATAATAATATCTATTATTGAAATGCACATCAAAAATAATTTACAATTCTTATAAGCAAGAGTGAAAACAAAGTTCTTGGACAACCTTGCCCCACTGTGGAAACTCTAGCATCATGAATAGAATATTGAATGGCCCTCAGGGGACTCTGGAATGTCAAATTTTAAATAAGCTTGGCTTTGTAAAACACAAGCATAGTGGAAAGAATACCAGTTTTGGACCAAATCACATTCCTTATGTTTGTTACCTTGTGCTTGTTATATGTAACCTTGAGCTAATCCAAGGTCATTCAGTCTGGGAAAAAAAAGGCAATAAAAAAATAAGTTTAGAGCAAGTTTTGGAAACATCAAAGAAGGAGTTAACAACTTTATGCTTTGTTTGTTGCATTTTTTAAAAAATAGGCATTATATAGTTCAACATTGAATAAGAGAGCTTGGGATTTATTGAGCACCTTCTTCTACAAGAGACCATACTAAGGACTGGATAAGTGAGTGATAAGTAACCTAGAATAAAAAAGAAGTGAGATTCCTTTTGGCATTATAAGCAACCTGATAGCAACATTCATCCTCTCTTTTCCTTTATCTTGAATTTATCTTGGTATGTTCCAATTCCTACTCTCTACTATATTCTAAATGTCTGCTGATTTATACATTTGATATTGTGGTGGTAGTAAGTGATTTTAACATCTTGTGGGTCTTTGTGGGTATCTATATTAAAGGTTAGGCTACTTTTCACCAACAATGTGTATGTATATGTATGTATGCATGTGTGTATGTGTGTCAGAGACAGAGAGAGACAGACAGACACAAAGAGAGGGGAAGAGGGAACTATAGAAAAAGACAGAGAGGCAGTGAGGAGAGACAGAATTGAGAGAGAGAGAGAGAGATTGAGAGAGAGAGAGAGAGAGAGAGAGAGAGAGAGAGAGAGAGAGATTTCCTTGCATCGTAATTCATGAATATAGGCCATCGCATCATAGATTGAGAGCTTGAATGGAACTTAGAGATCAAAAAGTTCAAACGTTCCATTTTACAGAAAAGGAAAACTGAGATTCTGACCCACTGTTTTACTCAAGATCATGCAGGTAAAGCCAATATTCAAAACCAGGTCTCCAAATGTAATGTCTTTCCAATAGACTATATTAGTGGGTATATATATGTAATTTTTGCATAACTTAGATTACATATGAAATAAATTATTGATTCTCTTCAAGTTCAAGTCAATGGCAAACTACAAAATTTTTTTTTGTGAGCTAGAGATGATCAGGCAGTCTGTTTTCAGAAAAATAGCCTATGTTGATAGTAAAGTTGAAATGGATAACTGCACTGCAAGATGTCAATCCTGGATGATGGAAACGCAACTATTTGTGCTGGAGGATGACAATCTGTTTTGCCTTGTATTTGGAATCCAAATGGCCATTCTCTGGTGTTCTTCCAGTTGTTTATTGCTTGCCAGGTTTCTTTGACTTTCTAAGAGAACTTAAGTTTCTTACAAATCATCTGTAGTCTTCTGCTGCTGCCAGATTCCAACTGAAGAGCCAGGAGAAGGTAGCAGCCCGCCTCTCAAGTTGAAACCTGGCAAGGAACTAAGAGGGCCATTTAGTGCTTGTAGGTGGCCAAGGAGCTGGAGAGAGAGAGAGAGAGAGAGAGAGACACCGAGTCCTAAGCCAGCATTCAGAACAGGGAAGTTAATTACTTACATTGCCAGTTGAGAGAGAGAGAGAGAGGTACTTTACTATACTGGATTTTGGCCTGGTTGAGGAGCCTAAGGGACATGTTCATTTTTAAAAGAAGGAGGGAGGAACATTTTTCTTGTATCTTCAGTGCAGCGAGGGGGAGGCATTCCATTCTGAGCTGGCAGTACTTGTATTTATCTGGAGCTGTGGCAGGCTGGCAATTTGAATAGGAGATTGTGCTTCTCCATTATAATGTCTTTCATAATGAGAAACTTCTGGTGACATATGTTTATTAATCTTAGTTAAGAGACACCTGCCCAGATGGTCTATACCTGGGAAACATTTGGAGTCATCAATCCTTCCCTAATCAGCACACTTCCCTTCACTCTGGGTATGACATCAATTTGGTGGGATGACCAAGAGTGGCTTTTGCTGCACACTGCTTCGCTTGTGCTGAACTGAGCCAGGGTGAAATGTCAAAGGGAAATGAAACAAATTGCTTAGTCTTGCAGAATGATCAAAGGAGAGTCGTGAGCTTGTCCTGTATCCGACATACCTTGGTAGTCACCGACCTTTAGTTGAAAGGATTTATTTCACATTATTCTTTGCATTACTGACTAAAAGACGTAGTAATGAGGTGCTCTCACCACATCTTCCTACTCAGAGAGGTTATATAGAAAAGTACAGCTGCACCCAGCAGGGTGTTAATCACCACTTACTGACAGTCAGGACTGACACAGGCAATAGGAGAGCCTTGTAATTTCCTACTGGATGGGCTCTCCTCACCATTCCAACTTCCATTAATAGCACCACACTGGAAACTCTAGGGTATTTGTTTCTTACCACTGAGGTTGGATTTATGTAAACAAAAACATTATTCTGGCACAAAATTAGCAAAGGTATTAAATTGATGAATGTGATGGTGACAAGGGCTGATGGTTGGAAGGCAGAGGATAAGCAGCAATCGTCTGTGAAATATTGAACACCCCCCACTGTTATTAGAGACACAAAGTCAGTGAATTGTGGGCTGCTAATGGTAACATGATATTTCCTTTCATTCCATTAAATTAAAAGGGGATTTACTGTCTTTTCTCCTCATGCTTCCTTCTGGCCTTGGAGCCAACAAGTTGCAAGCCCCTGGTCTTTTTTGTTTTTTATTTTTTTTATTTATTGTTTGCTTTCCATAACTCTCATTACAACAGCACATATCTGGCATATAATTAAATCCCCTATACCATAAGATCACAACATACTCTGTCATCCGAGAGCTCTTTACAATCTGCTCTACACCTCAGCAAGCAGAATTGTTGGGACAATAGCAAGAACTACATAAATCTGAACCCATGCAATTCATTCTAAGAAGGCTAGCATCTTCAGAATTTATTTCTACTGGGATGTTCAGGGACTGGTGTAGTTGTTTCAAGTAATCCCTTGTGAGGCAATAAGGGGACTGTTTTGTCTCTGAGAATTACCTCTCTCATAAAACATTGTTAAAAGATGATAACACATTTCATTTCTATTTTGTCTTTGTAATCCAAATATTTTTTCTGTTGTTGGATAGCCAATGACAGATGAAGGGAGAGTGGAATGGCTGAGGAAGGCAGGGCACTGTACTGTGCTACTAATTTTCTTTTGCTTATAGAGATTTAAATTTTTTAAAAAATCATCCAATTGATACTCAACAAACATTTATTAAGTGCCCACACTATACCTAGCACTGTGTTGGGGAAATAAATACAAAGAATGAAATCATCCCTATATCTTGACTTCTATTTATTCAGCAGATGGCAACATGTCACATGAGCTTCCTATTATGATTATGGAAGGGTAACAGTGTCACAAGGCTCCAGGCTACAATTAGCCTATAGAACATCCAGAAAAAAGAAGTTCACCCAGGACAATTGTTGTTCCTTTTTTTGCTAAACACTGCTCCCAAATGAAAGAGCAAAACTTTGGATATAACTTGAATATGAAATTAAAACAGCAGTGAATCATAAGGTCACTTTTGCACTTTTAATGAATTCACCTATGCATGTTACTATGTGAGATAAATGTATAATTTAAAAGATAGTTTCTGTTTTCAAGAACGTTACAGTGTAACGCATCACAAGCATGATTACATAATATACATTTTCTCTCCAGCATTCATTTCAGGGATATTTTATATTTTGGAGCAAGTTGATAGTTTTTAGACACCAACAAAAATCTCTTAAGTATCACCAAATGTTCTATAAGTAAAAGTTCACTTTTTATTGATTCATAACATTTATTTTTTTGTTTGTTTCTCCAGTCTCAGATACTGTCTAAATGTAAGTCCTTATTGCCCCTAGCCTAGACTATTGTGATAGACCCCTAATTTAGCTCTCTGGCTCCAGTTTATTCCCTCATCAATCCATATTCCACACAATTTCCAATGCACAAATCTAACCATGACACTACTCTGCCTGGCCAAAACTTTTATTGACTCCTTTAGACAAAACCATAAACTTTTAGTGGTGTTTAGGATCAAATATATTCAAGACCATAGATAATCTGGCTCCCGGTTTCCTTTCCAGTTTGATTCCGTATTATTTCCCTTCACATACTCTGTATCCCCAGCAAATTGGACTGCAAGGTGAAAGTGACAAAGCATTTCATTCCTTTTTATATTTCCAAATCTACCCCCTACCACTACCCTCTGCATAGAATGCATGCCCCCTCCCTTATCTCTGCCTTTAAGAAGTGTCTTCCTTCAAGACTCAGCTCAGATGCCAACTCATCTGTGAAGCTTAGCTGACACCTTCAGTTGTTAGTATTTCCTCCCTCCTCAAATTACTATGTAAATGTAGTATCCCAGTCTCTACTCCAGTAGAACATAAGCTATTTAAGAAAAAGCAAGCTCTCTTTTTCTTTTTGTCTTGGACATAATAAGCATTTAATTGTTAAATTCAATTAAATTTAAAGTTGTCTAATTCTTACCCTTCACCCAGAGCATGAATTGTATCTGCAGTGTCCTTGAAAAACAGCAATCCAAATTTAACCAAATCCATTGATTATAGTGACTTATATGAAGTATATGGATTACTGACTATATAATGCCATATGAATTAGTCATTATTGATATAATCACTAGCTGTATATGCCTTTTCCCCATTCTTTTCAAAGTTACCGAATTAAACTCTGTTCTTGATTTTTAATACTGGAAATGGAAAAGTTTTGAAAAAATTAAACATCAGTATAGCAAGATACAGTCACTATGTTCACTGCTTTATAAAAAAGAAAAAATGATCAAATGTATTGTGTTGTCTTCACAGTTTTTGATTTGATGTACAAGGTCATCAGATGTAACATAAAGTGGAGATGGGCTTTCAAAACAGCTGTGTATTTGGGTTCCAGTTGACTGACAATACAGAGAAAATCAGTCATGAATATTAAGTTTCTTTCAAGAATTTTCCCCACAGAAGGAAGTATAATATGTCTATTCCAACTGATCAAGTTCTTATTTAGACTTTTGAAAAAGCCTATAGATATGTTTTCTCCTAAATGTCACATAAAAATCCAATTTTGTATTATCAGAGCTATATTTATCTTACTTCAGAAATTATTTTTCTGCTGAAAAAAAAATTTTATATGCCCTAGTAATTGTCTTAGTACTAGTATACTTTATCAGTTCTCAAAGGCTCCCTATTTTATATTTTTTTATATTTTCACATCTCATCTTCTACTTTTTAATTGGTTAATAATATGACAATAGGATTTGACTAATCTGGAAAAAGTATATTGAAATTGGCCTCATCTGACTGGGAAATATCATTTGCTGATATCACACCTTCTTTAAGTTACTACCCAAACAGTAAGGTTTATGGATTTAAATTATTTATAGCTCTTCCCTGACATGTCAGTCTTTTGTTTTAGTACAGTTGTTTTCCTTGTGATACTATTGGGTTACAAATCACAGGTAATTGTAATCCCAGAATAAGTAGAATTGTTGATCCCTTAACCTAAGGGAAAATGAAAATATCCACTATCAAATAGCAGTAGTCTCTGGTCTGATTTGTATATGAGATGTGGCATAAGGGACATTAAATCATACAGTATCAGAAAAAAAAAAGTATTGTTGGTCACATAACAGAAATAAGGGCTATCCTGAATGTTAGATAATTATTCCTAATATAATAAAAGACCTAAAGGAAAACCTAGAGAACTTTGAATTGGTAATAATAAGAACTGTTTTCCCTGTTTTTTGGTGAGGAAACTAAGGGAAACAGAGGCAAAATAACTTGCCTAAGACAATGCAGCTAGTAATTTTCTGGGTTTAGATTGGAATCCATCTTTTCCTAATACTAGGCCCAGAATTCCATCCTCTGTATAGCTTCTATATTGGATTTTTGGAAAGACAATGTATAGGATAAGAATTGTATAAGATAAGAAGGTATGGAAAGATTGTGATCTGCACCCCAATGAGATCCTTTGAAGTATTTAAATATTTCTGGATGAGTTCCCAGGAAACCTGAAATGAGTTTCAAATAGATAGAAAGCCATTTGATTTTAGATCAGTTCCCATTAAGAAGAAAATATGTTTACCTTACACCTGTGCCAATGGCAGTAAGAATGTTGCTTATTGACCTTCAACAAAGAGGAAGGATAATTATTCCATAATGCTATACTATAACTTAAAAGAACCAAGATCCACTAAAAAGATTCATCCACATCTCTATTCTTTTTCTAGGAAAGATATTGAATTCCTTAGAAGGAAAGAAGATAATGAAAGTTAAATATTGTTATGATTTAAATCATTACTTTTCTTATTGTTGTTAATAAATCATAGGAGCAATCTCTTTGGGATTTTTAAGAATAATTAGCATTCACATCTTTCAAGCAATGTTCCCCATTACTCCCTTATAGCTACCATTTCTTGAGCTTTTACTTTGTCCAAAATGGTCATTCATCAATGAAATCTTTCTATTTGATTTGTTGCAGGTATTTATTTGAATGAGAAAAGAGAAACTTTGCATCTAAACATTTCAAGCTTCATCATATTTTCTTTTTCCACTTGACAGCAACAAACAGGTCTTGGCAAAATTTCCAACACAAATGAAATTTTAAAAGTGAAGCATATTGTTATTTCTCTTGACTTATATGGCAATAAAGCAATAACTCAATGGGTCACTACACACCTAGTTTTCTAGAACAGAGTAGCAAAGGAGAATGGTGGCTTAAGGAAAGATCCCTTAGCCCTATGAAGTTAAAAGAAGTTAATAATTTTAAATCCAAGTGAAGACTATGTTTTCGCTCTTTTTTAATAAGACCACAAACCATATTACTTAAAGCTCTCTATCATAAAAAGTCAAAATTAAGACTATTTGGAACTAAAAATTATGCTATGACTGTAAGAAACTCACTGTGGTACATAGTGGTATGAATACTTGATTTTTTTATCCCATTTCCTGGATCTTTTCTCAGGATTGAACCTTTTAACTTGATTTTTCAGGCATGTGACATTGGCTTGCTCATGTTATTTAATTTGATTCTCCTAGCAACTCTTGCTTATGAGTGAGAAAAGACCTCTTTCTGCTAGCTAAGTTTCTTTTTCCTTATATCTATTGTCTCATCTCGTTTTCTATATATTTATTGCAACCCCAGCTTTGTACAACTCCCTTCTTTCTGACCCTGCTCTGCCCGGAAATTTTCAGCTTTAGCCTTTCTTTTAAATTGAATCATAGAAAGTCCTCCATCCCAAGCTGCTGTGGTTACCACTGTTACTTCTATCCTGGTGTGTGTAAGAGGAACAATATAAATGGCTCTCCCTACTAAAAAGTTCCTTCCTCCTATTGAGCCCCAAATTGCCTCCTTACACGTCTAATCATTTGTCTTGATTCTGCTTCCTACAGTTACACAGGCTGAGGAATTGTTCAGTTATATGACATATCAGAAAAGAATGATCATTCCATCTCTAAGTCTTTCCTTTTTCAAGCTAACCATTGTCTGTAAAGTGGTTCTTTACCACTTTACAGTGGTAAAAGTCCTTATATCTATTGTTCCATGATCATATCATCAACAAAAAATAGCAGTAATTACAAATATGATATTTTATTATAATTAAGAGGCTTAAATTTTTACAATACACTTTCTTCACAACTCAGTGACAAAGATAATATTAGCCTCATTTTCTAGGAGAAGAAAAAAGATGTCTAATAGGTTAAGAGTAAGTAAGTATGGGATTATAATCCAGATTTCCTGACTCCAACTCTACTACTTTTTTCTGTATATTCTAGGATAGAATTGGGCAGTGGTCAGTGGATTTTTAATTCCTGACTCTTTCTCCATCACTCCTCAGATAGATACTGAAAGAGGACAGAACACGCTCAATTACCTATGACAAGTCTATATTTCTATACCTATATAATCTGCATTAGAAAGTAAATAACCCAAACTTTGCATTCTGCATTAGGGTTTGGTAACAGACTTCCTTTTAACTATAAGCATTTGTTGCCATTGTTATTACTTCTTCAATTCTAGATTTATAATATATAGTAAAAATTGATGTTTCTTATCTTAATTTTTCTTCTTTGATGGACAGAATGGCATAGTAGACAGCATCCTTGACTTGAAGTCAGGAAGATCTTAGTTCCTACCACTGAAATTTACTAGCTATGTAACCTTAGGCAAGTCACAACTTTTTTTTGACAAACAGGAAACTCTATAAGACAGTATGTAATAATCACGTCAGTAGAGAGGGTTACCACACCAATGAAATTACAAGTTCTTGATTTATTTTCCTTCCTGCTCACTGTTCCTTAACCTAGCACCCACATTTCTTCTTCTCTTCAGATTTTTGTTTCTTAGATTGTGTCACCTGTCTAAGAATGCTATCTAAAAAGCTAAAGCACATAGGATATTTCCTTAAATCTCTTTTCTTCTTGATTAAAAAATTCAGATTATATTTAATTTATTTTTCAAGTAGAAAAACAAACAATCTACTAAATCTTACAAGTTACTTGCTTGGAAAAGCTGTTTAGTTGGTCTACTCTCTTGAATAACAAGAAACACTATAGTCTTTCATGGCTGACCCCAAAATTGATCTTCTTCAAAACTATTGGAGAAACTCTGAATTTGGCATGCCTGTTGATTAAATTTAAACTACCCTTTTCCTCTTATTTTTTCCCTCCTGATTGTCAGCTAAGAGCATAGTGATCAGCAGTCATCATTAATTTATATAAGATATATGTGTGAACTTATTCAACAGAAATTATTTGTCTTTCATTGGAGTCTCCATAAATCTTAAAGGAGGTTCCCCTTCTTAAACATAATATTGATTCAGTAGGCCAACTTCTGTCCTAAAATATCGCAAATGTTTCTTGTGATATAATTTATAAGTAGAAAGTGTTCTTTGTCTATTTTAGCCTTAAAGATTTTTTACTATATCATAGAAATAATTTGATAGTGGATACCTGAAGCCTTTTTTTTTTTTTTCTTGTTACTGCAAAAAAAAGAACTGCTACAAACATTTTTGCACATAGGGCTCCTTCTCTCTCTCTCTCTCTCTCTCTCTCCTTCTCTTTTTCATGATATCTTTGGGGTACAAGCCCAATAGAGCCACTACTGTATCAAAGCATAGTTTCAAATTGCTCTCCAGAATGGTTGGATCAGTTCACAACCTCACCAACAATATATTGGTGTCCCTGTTTTCCCACATCTCCTCCAACATTTATCATTATCTTTTCCTGTCATCTTAGCCAACCAGAGAGGTATGATGTGGTACCTCAGATTTGTCTGAATTTGCATTTTTCTAATCAATACTAATTTAGAATATTAAAAAAAGAAAATTTTAAAAATATATAAAAATGCAAACTTTAGTAGGTAAACAAGGAGGATTATGCTAATGTAATTCAATTAAAGTTAGAACAAGACTAGAAGCTATGTTTTATGATTTTAAATTTATTGCCTTTTTTCTGGTTTTTATTTAATGAGTAGATTTTGAAGGAAGAAAGGCTGGGTTATTGCTTATATTTAAGAAGTAGAAATTCTGGTAAATTCCCAATAATGAAACAAGCAATGATATATTATGAAATATCCTGGGGCCTTATTGTAGCACCTCTTAGGTACTAGGCCCTTATTAGGGATTCATTTTTAAAATTTCATTAATTAAACTTCTCTTCTAGACATGCTGTAGTTTTGCAAATGTTCATATTAGTGTACGTGTGTGCCATTGAATAAAACACAGTATTTTAGATGTAATCTGGTTAGTTCAGAATATAATAGGATTGTAATCTTTCTACTAACAAAGGTAGTGATTTTATTGTCTCCCAAAAGTCTTATTTTTTCTTTTCATTTTGTATGCTGCATAATTGTTTTACTGTGCTTCATATGCATATGCATGTATGTGTGTGTATATATATATATATATATATGTGTGTGTGTGTGTGTGTGTGTATATATGTGAGTGTGTGTATATGCATATCTACACATGTGTGAGTGTGTGTATGTGTATGTGAATACCTTCATTTAAATAGCTAGTTGATTTTAAACTTTTAAGAAATAAATGGAATCTTCATTGTTTTTTTGGAGTAAATAGATTTGAGGCCAAATTGTGACCATTTTCCCCAAGCAAACACTCATAATCAATGGGACTTAAAAGAAGGCATTCAATTATTTTGCTGAGATATGGCTGGGCTGATGGAAAAATACTTTTTACTTTTAACCAAAATTTCACTTTTAGAGGAAGAACGTTAGGGCTTTGGCTAGTCACACTTCCAGTATTCTCCTTAGCTTCTGTGTTGGTGAGATTCTTAAATAAAACATGTTCTCTGCTCTACCAGAAATGCTTAATTATCTACTGTTTTGGTCTTTCCCTGCTCTGTAGGATTTCCAATTCTGTAAAAATACACTGATGTGCCCAGATAATGCATACATTCTGAACCCATGCATGGTCTCATGAAATTTTAAAACATTACCCTTAAAAATAAGTTACTTGAGCCACACACTATACACCTTTCAACAACTTGCCCTTATTACAACTTGCCCAAATCCTCCTGGATATTCCTATCTTCTCTTCTTACATCTCTTTCCCTTTATAGAAATGCTCTCATATTTCTTCACAAAGCTTTAAAGTTAATAATTTCTCAAAAAACCTCAGTAAAATTATATTATCATGTACCTCACTATATGGCAAATCAGTGATCATGCGTCTTAAATCATATTTCCATGCATGTAGCAATATATGGCTCCTCTTTATGAGTTGTAGATATAAAAATACAGTTCTTTTTCCTCCTCTGAATCTGACATTATAATTGCCTTTGATCTTGCTTAATTCTCAGACTTCTCCCAAATTCTCAAAATTTTCCAGAGATTTTCTCTTGAGTCACCCTAAAATATTCAATACTTCTAAAATATGTTGATTCATTAATATTGTACTCTTCCCACTGCTGGAGATCACTCATAAGCCCTCTGTCTCTTAATGGAAGTGCTTCTTAAGTTTCTCTAGCTAGAAAAGTTTATTACCTGGTCACTGAGTCTCTGTTTTATTTATTTATTTGGCTTGCTGACAGTATTTATTTTTCTATTTGTCACTTATTTTTGGTAGAATTTTTTCTCCTGTACCTTACTTTATCAATTCATTAAGAAAACAAGAAAGTGTGGGGTCACTTTGTATTTTAGGTCATGAGATATGTTCCTACCTCCTATCCTTCCTATAACTATTTACCTTTCATAGAGCAGATGATATTTATAGCCTGTCTATTTGTCTTTCTCCCTTTCCCTCATTTCCCCTCCTCACCTCTGCCAACTAGCCTCCTTGCAGATTATTTCTGAATGGGGTAAAAGGAAGTCTGAGTAAGATATCCCCTGCTTACTGAATATGACATCCTAAGTTTCTTATTTCCCCTAAATAAAAACCACTCCAAGATTTTTGTCTCTTACATTTATGCCTAATTTCTCATGGGAATATTCTTTAATGGTAAGAACATTTCTCCTTTTTGACAAGAGAGTTCTTCCATTCTACTTTCCCAAACACAATCTAGTTTATTCCACTGATTTTCTCTAGTTTCTTATAGACCCTCAAATTTGGCAAGAAATTTAAGTAATTGCTAGCTTTATCTACTCACTTTAGATAGTTTGGGAATACATCTCTAGCTCAACTCCCCCAATTCCAGAGGTTTCTCACTCCCAAACAAAAAATATTGATTCCGTTTTAGAGGGTCAAGAGACTTATCCCATGTGATATTAATATAAATTCCTTCCCTTTATTTTCTCCTTCCTCTTTTTAAGAGTGCCCAAAACTTGGAAAACCCAATATTCTTTCTATGTCTTAATGATCTTTTCTTGTGATTTGTTTTACACCTGAGTCCAACTTCTTTATAATGAAAAAAGCCTAAAAATAAGAACTGATTTCATTGCTTAATCTTTTCTGGATTACTGTATACATTCATATTTCTTCCCTCGATTCACAATATTTGTGAGTGAAATGTTCTTCTGATCTTCCCCACCCATCTCACCCCCTTTTTAGAAGGGGTTATTGTGTTCAGTACTTATCTTTTGTTTTAGATACGTCTACCTTTTTCATTGAAGCCTAAGGACCTGATTTTGGAAGTCCCATTTGGTGGGTGTAGGGAAAGGCATTCCAAGAGTTTTTTACTTTTTGGATTATTTAAATCTAATCTTTTTTTTTAATTTTTTTGTTTGTAAAAAATAATCTTAGGCCATTGAATTAATGTATCTGCATTTGAAATCCTTTTTTTTTTTTTTTTTTTTTTCTGTCTGCTTTCACAATTCATTATTTAGATCTGAAATCTAACCACTACCACTTTGGTATTTCAAAACATGGGTTGGTAATCAATGGAAATGAAAATCTTTTTTCTCAGTTATTTTTAAAAGTTCTAGGGAATTTTCTTGTATTTTTCTTTCACTTCCTTCATTCCTGCATCTATGTTTTTTCTGGGACACAGATTTTTATATGGTCTGTCTCTGAGTTCAGTGACTATAGGTTAAAAAAATTCACATATTCTTTCAAATGTGTTGCATTGTGATTTACTTCTACTGAGTATTCTACTTCCAAAATTTTGAATTCTAATTAAATTATCTTTTTTTAAAAATCCTCATCTACTTTGGAGATATTTCCCAGATTATGTCTTAACTTGTCTACCTTGTTTATTTTTATTTTGAAAGCTCAGATTTCCAACCTAACTTCCATTCATAGACCTTTTTAAAAAAATAAATATTTCTCTTTGAAAACATTTTGAAGATTCTTATTACTGTTCTCTGAATAATCTGCATAATTCCTTTTTTTTTAAATTGAGGACTTTTGTTATCTTTCATAATTTTACATAATATTATTCAATATATCATGGACTTAAAAGATCTTTATTCATTTTCTCTTCTATCTTCCTGAGTGTCCCAGCTGGATTATCTGATAATGAACAAGTCTTAGAGACATTCACTATTAGTTTTTTGTCTTTCCTTGCATTCTCAATGGTATATCTCTATTTTGCCTCTTCATTGCTATAATGTATACATTCATTCTTCTACAGAAACCAAAGAATAAACATCCTCAAAATTCTGGAGTTAGGGCTAAATAAACCCAATTTTGTCTTTAGCAGAGTAAACTTCACTGAGGAGAGTTTTGGTCTTAGTTAAGCTTATAATTTCTTCTACTTGGACAAAGAAGACCCTTCAATTCCAGTGAGCTCACCCCCTTTCCTTATACTTGCACTCTTTTTTTTTTTTTTTTTTTTAATAGGGATGAGACAAATCAGTCTTTCTTATATCTTCCAAGGTTTGTAGAGTAAGTCACAGTTGTGGAAAAAGTGATCTAGAGATCATTAAAGCTATTCTCTGAAACACAGGCCAGTGAGGTTACTTAAAATTGCTTCACCTGGCAGGCTAGGTAGTTCTGTCTCTTGTTTAAGCTTTATTAACTGCAAATCTGATATTTCCTTCTTTAGAGATTATTATGCTAAAGAGATTGTGCTGAAAACAACTAGTATACTATTTTGATGATTTTAATCCAGTCAACTCTCTGATAATGAGTCTCTCAATTTAATTAGACTCCTTCTTTGATAATATACACAAAGTATGTCACTAGAATGGTGCTTAAAACCTTTCAAAATTGGTAGAAACTACTAGAGTCTCATGTACTAACTCCCGCTAAGTAACTGTATATGCTGAGAGATAATAGCAAGATTTTAATTGAGTAAAATGTGTAGGATAGAGACAGACTGACAAACAAGTAGAGACATAGAGAAATGGTAAATGCTGTTTGATTGGAAACAGAATAAATTTCAACTAATTTGAATACATCTATTTATTGAAATGCTTTCAAATCTGAAGGACTTTTAAATGGCTTATTCCAACCAGCTTCCCAACTGTTTTTATTATTCCAAAGAATTCAGGATAAAAATGAATGATGACTGAACTTCTGGCAGGTTTCATTTCCTCACTTCCCCAAAAGAGCCTGGTCAATGGTTTGTTGATAGAGGTACTGCTGTGTTTCATTCTTAACAGGCTTTTCAAATCCATTTAGTCCCTATCTCTATGCTTTTGTTAATCCTTGGGATTTTAACAAAGTACATAATAATAATGCTTTTCATCTTTGAACATTTGACAATTATCTCATCAGTAGCATGAGGGGATTGAACTAGAAGATCTCTAAGGTCCCTCACAGCCCTAACATTTTCTGATTCTAACTGATTAGTTCATTAGCTCATTGAACCAGATTCTCCCCCAGTAAGTTAGGGGCTTTTGGGAAAAGCATTAATTCTTTTAGGCCACTGGAGCACCATTTGCAGCTAATGGCCTGAGTCCCTAACTTACTGCTAGGGAGGGACTTGGGCACCATTATAGAAGAGTCCATTAATCCTGACATTACTCTGTGGGGCAGGTGAGATTAACTTTTCACAAATTAAAGAGATTCCCCCCCCTCCCCAAGACTAAAGAGAGTTTCTGCATTAAATTCAAGGTTTAAAACTCTGGCTTTCCTGGTTTATTGTATGGTTGAATGAACCCAGTCTTATATTCAAGACTGATTTCATCAGAATTCTTGCTTGCCTGGTTTTTAGAAACAATGAGAATCATTAAGCTGCCAGGTACCTTAGAGCTTATTTAGTCCTTTTCATTCATTTCACTAGTGATGAAATGTAAACCAAGAGAGATTGTGATGTTGAGATAAAATATTTATTTGGAGTGACCGTGCTATTTTGTGGAGGAGTGGGCTATCAGCAGAGTGAAGAGTAATTTTTAAAGTATTTTTCTTTCTGCTACTATTCACTACTAATCTTCCCCACTGAAAATAGGATTTATTCATCAAGTACATAACAAGGTAATAGGTGCCATAGGTACATATAAGAGAAAAAGAAAATAAAATTCCTATAATGAGTTGCATTTCTCTATGTATTCTGATTCCCCTTACTCTTCTCTTTCTCCAAATCCTCCCAAGTATCTTGAGTCATTCTTATATCATTCCCAGATACATAAACTGTTAGCTCTGCTATTTTCTAATAATGTCATACTAATAATGTTCCTCGATATTGAAATTCTGCATAATGTGAATAGGACAAACTGCTTGAAAACTCCTTTTCATGGGCTGGTTCTTATATGAATTTTAGCTTGAAATAACATTTTCAGTGTCCAATAGCTTTATTTACAATTTGAGAGGGGTAGCATATCTTCAATCATGCACAGTATAGGAAGAGCAGGAGTGTGACTGTTGAGTTACTGCTTCAAATTTGCTGTAATAGTGATAATATATAATTTGATGTTTGGTAAATTTTTTGTTTGATCACTAAACAAGTGTCTCACTGAAAAAATAAAACATTACACACACACACACACACACACACACATATATATATATAATGCTTTATTTCCCAGAATATATATATATATATATATATATATATATATATATATATATATATATATATATATATATATATATATATGTCTGTCTGTCTGTCATTGTGCCCCTGTGTGTGTGTGTGTGTGTGTGTGTGTGTGTGTGTGTGTGTATAGCATAAGTCCTCAAAATGAGCACAATAGTTCATTGTGATCTGTCAGTAATTGTGTCAATAATCATTTAGCATTGTACTATGTGCTATGTTGTGCTTAGCATTGGGAATACAAGAAAAATAAAAAAAAATACTCAGTCTAATGCAGGGAATAATGTACAAACAAATATATAAAGACAACATATAGGAAACAGGTCAATTTGGAGATAAGCAACAGAAGGCAGATAGTAGCATTAAAAAGAAATGGCAAAGACTTCTTGTAGAAAGTATAATTTGAGTCTGAAGGACTCAATCTGAAGGAAGCTAGATAAGCCAGGATATGCTTATGAGGAATGAAAGAATTCCAGGACAATCAATGAAAATGCTCAGACTCATGAGAGGGAGTGTTTTGTGGGAGGAGTAGCAAAGTCCAGTGTGATTGGATCACAGAACATATATGGTGGAAAATAAAATGTAAGGAGACTAGAAAGACAGAAGACATCCAGACAGGAAAGGCTTTGAATGCCAGAAAGTTTAACATTTGATTCTAGAGGTGTAAGGAGGCATAAGAGCTTATTGAGTAGAAAGGTGACATGGCCAGACCTGTATTTTTGGAAAATGAATTTGACAGATCGAGCAGCAGACTGCTGCAATAATCCATCCATGAGGTGATGAAGATCTATGCTAGGGTTGTGGGAGTGTCTGTCAAAGGAGAGAAGGGGTTATATAGTAAAGATACTATGTAGGTAGAATTGATAGGACTTGACAGTCAGTTGAATAAAGGAGAGATGAGAGAGAATGAGAAGTATAATACTTATAATGAGAATCTGGCGAACTGGGAGCATAGTGAAACTTTGATAAAATAAGAAAATTAAAAAGAAGAGAGGGATTTCAGGAAAATATAAAGAGTTCTGTTTTGGACATGTTAAGTTTAAGCTATCTATGGGATATCCAATGCAAAATGTCCAATAGGCAGCTAGAAATATGAAGATTGGTGGCTAGGATATAATTTAAGGTTGACATACTTACATCTGAGAATCATCAGAAATATCATAGAAGGAAAAAAAGAAGGAAGCAAGATAAACCCTTTAGAGGACCCATAGTTAATGAGCATGCATTAAATGAAGATCCAGCAAAGGAGACTAAAAAGGAGCAGTTTGACAGGTCAGTAGGAAACCATTTGAGATTTTGTGAGAAGAGATTATCAAGAAGAAGAGGATGATAAAATTATCAAAGGCTGAATAAAGGTCAAGAAGGATAAGGATTGAGAAAAGGCTAGTAGGTTTCATGAGAGAGAGATCATTTATAACTTTGGAGAGAGTAGTTTCAGTTGAATTCTGAATTTAGATAGAAAGTTAAAAAAAAAAAAAAAAGAGGAAAGGAAATGATAGTTTTCAATATAGACAACCTTTTCAAGGAGTTTAGCCAAAAAAGAGAAAAAGAAGTATAGGATGATAGGTCTGATATTTTATAATTTTATTTAATATTATTAGAATATAAAAACAGATCCAGCTTAATTTCATATTTACCATCCTTAATTGAAAATAGTTCATCTTTAATTGAAAATAGTTAATTGTCACTATCACAGCTAATTATTACTATTATGACAACCCTACTATGTCACCAATATTACATTGCCATGTGCATAGTACATGTATGTACATGTATAGCATGTACATAGTATTTATCCAGTATGTACATGTATAGTATGTACATGTATAGCATGTACATAGTATTTATCCAGTACATATTAATTTTTGTGAACAGTTATGATGTTTCTTCAACATTTCCTACCAGTTTTCCCACCATGTATATTTTCTTTCAATTATAACTAACTTGAATCATTTGATTTATTACTTGCCAAGTCATCAGCATTTCTGGACCATTTCAGTAGTTTATAGGGTTACCATATGGTAGTTGGAACTTTCTATGATCTGGCCATTAAATTTCTATCAATGCAGTCTGAAATTATATTAGTTGTTTCAGCAGTTATGTACCTAGACCAGATTAAATTTGTTGTCAACCCAAATCCCTAGATCTTCTTCATATCAAATATTTCCAAATCAGATACTACTCTTGCCCTATGCTAGTGCAATGAATTTTTGGATACTAAGTGCATACATGACCTATATTTTGCTTCAATATGACCTTCCTTTTTGCCTATGAAATAACTTTAAATCTTAGTTCTTTACTCACTTTTTTTTACCTAGTTCTTTATCCAGTTTTTTCACCTATGTATAATTTCTGTGTTTGTTAAATATATCTCCTATAATACTTCAAGGTATTAATAAAAATTTTTGACTAGGGTAGAGTCAAAGACAGAACCATACCACATTCTAAGTTTATAACAGACCATTAATCTTTGAGTACAATTGTTCCTACTATGAAACTATCCATCTCTTATATAGCCATATCTTACAATCTTATCATTCTATGATAAATTTTTCCTAATGGTTTACTTAATTGAAAATGCTTAATTTATGTCATCCTGTATTGTTAATACAGTACTATCAAAAGGCAAGAAAATGAACATCATATGTCAATCTTAATAATAAACAAATTTGGATTTGCAGAAACCAGCAAATTTTTAAATTTTAAATAGCCACATATCATCTATATGATATTATAACTGTATAAAGAATCACCATCAAGTTTATTGATCTGTAGTTTCCACCCTTTTCAAGAATTGAATTGACTCTTTTCTCCCTTTGGTTTTCTTGTCCTTTTAATATTTGACATGAGTTTTCAAGAATTATATACAGTGACTTTGATATCATATCTTTATTTTTCCTTAGCATTTGTTAATTCAGTATTGTTCTACTATATCCTCAACTATATTGAGTTGTAATTTGTTTTACCTTTTCCTGTTTAATGATCTTTGTCTTTGCTAAAGGATCTGGTATTTGAATAGGAGTTGAGTAGTTTTGCTCTCTCTTTTTTTGTCTGTTTCCTTGTTCTTACTTGAAACAGATAGATAATGATAACACTAAAAATTAATGATGGAAAGTAATCATTTAAATATAAATTTATTATAAATTTCAAATAAGTTATTTTACCTTACTAGAAATTATCTGACACTGTCAGCATTGATCCTGACAAATTCTTATATGTGAGTTATAGGATTACAATTTACATTTCTCAGTAAAATAGAGCAATTTTCATTAGTCAACAGATATTTTTAAAGAAATTCTTAATACTTTTGTCTTTTTGTAGACATATAATCTTCAAATGAAAGGAATTTTGTCTTAGAGATGTCAAGTTTAAACTATTTTCTTTCATGAACAATAGAGTTTCAAAATACTTCAATCTATCAATAAATATTTTTGAAAGTCTATTAAGATCTCAGTGCTATGTAAGTCACAGTAGAAGATATATAGAAGTATAAAACATAATTCATTCATTCTTGATATTTATAGTCTAGTTGGAGAGATTATATTTCATATATATGTGTGTGTATGTCTGTGTTTATACACATATGATAAAATACCTTAACCATAGAAAATATGTGTGATATTTGATCCAGAAAATGTATACTAGTGGAGTTCAGGGAATGAAGTGATAATTTCCAGTTGAAATATTATGGCTAGTCATCAAAGAATATACGGGAATTGAGGTAATCCTTGAAAAATGTGCAGGATTTAAAAAAAAATGGAGGAAAATCCAAGTGGGAAGAAAAATATAAATTAAAGAATAGAGGAAAATACAAAGTATATACCCAATGAGCACAAATGATTAATTCCCTGAAGAGGTTGCATATTTTGAAATTCAGACCATTTGAATTTATAATTATATACAATATGGCAATTGAGTTCAGCCCAATGTAATTCAACCCAGTGTGAATTTCAAAAAATGTAACCACTCTGGTGATTCATTGTTCATATTAATAAAGGCCTAGCTAAATTAGGGGGAAAAAAACAATTGTAGAGATTACAATGGAAGTTTCTTGCTAATAGTAGATAAAAAGAATTTTGTCTTAGAGATGTCTAGTGAAACTTAGTAGTAGTAGATAAGAATTTTATCAAGTCAAACTATTTCCTTTCATGAACTTAAAGTCTCAAGATACTTTTATTAAGTTTTAATAATTTAATAAATATTTTTGAATATCTATTAAGAGCTTGATGATTTGTAAGTCACAGTAGGAAATATATAGAAGTATGAAACACAGTTAATTCATTCTTGATATTTATAATCCTGTTGGGGAGATTCTAGCTTTGGCAGATTCTGAGACACCTTGACTCCCAGATTTTGAATTCCATTCTGTAGGAAATTGAGAGTCAATAAACAGTTGAGCAGTGACAACATGAAAATCACTATTTAGAAAGATTGCTGGAATATAAGAAAAAGAGATGATCTTTGAAGCAGGAATACTCATGTTCAAGTTCTGTTTCTGATATATACAAGTTGCCATCCTGGGCAAGTCATTTATCCTTTCAGTACTCTAGGAACCTCTCTAAGACTCAGTTACAGAATATGCAATGCTCTGAATTGGTAGAGGGTATTTTCTCAATGGGACTTCTCTATTATACTTGATGAATGTACCATCAAAATAGAAATTGATTAGTTGGTCCACATTTTCTTCTTAAATCTACTAGCTATAATAGGGATTCTTTAAAGAGGGAAACTTTGGAATTGGGTAGGAAATTATTGTAATAGTCTGTGAGTGATTTGAAAAGGGACTGAGAAAAAGCAGCAGTTCTGTTGTGTTTTGTTTTTTTTAATAACATGATGATAAAGAAGAATCATTTATGAATTTCTAATAGCAATCATGCTATTGGATTATTATTTTAGAAATCAGGAAAGTTTCCTGAATTCTTTATTTTATGCTCATCATGTTTGAATTGTGGTTCTTGTTAGCACTGTGATAATGTCCTCATTGCTTTTAAGTGAAGTTTTGTAATAAAATATTTATTAAGATACAATGCTAACATGCTGCTTTCTAACTAAGAATTATGTTTCAGTTGATTTAAGCTACTCCAGAGAATATCCAAGCTAAGAATTTGAGATGCACTTGGAGAACAGAAAGTCATACTTATTAATGTTTAAGTCATTTCCATAAATCTATGGACTTTTTTGTTTTTGTTTTTGTTTTCTTTTGATCTTTATTTTTGTTCTGTCATCTTCTAAGTTAAGCTCATGCTAAACAACAGAGATAGTGAACACTTTTTATTTTCAAACTTCAATTTTACCCAGAAAAGACATCCAGATTTGCCCCAGGGCCAAACCACTTACTATGATGTAAGTTAAGAATCAACTCTTTTCATTAATTTAGAAATGAAGATTCTGTTTAGTTTACAATTACAGTAAACAATACTCAACAAGAGGTGTGATTCTTTGAAGTCTCAGTAAAGTAACAATAATTTCCTGTAGCTTTCACAATGACAGAACCTTCAATCTCCCTAATAGTTTTAATAACTATGAGGATGGTACAGCAAATATTATTTTGCCTATTTTTCAAGTGAAGAAACTAAAAATAGTTGAGGTCGATTTTCTGAATGTCATAGCGTTTGTAAATGGCATACTTGGGGCATCTATATCTAGACCTGCATCCTACTGTCTTTTTTTTTCCCCCAGAATTGTGAGGAATGATGTTTTTATAAAGTCCATTTAATGTTACTTAGTAAAAAAAAAAAAATTCACAAATTTAGATGATTTTCTACAAAATAAGAATTATAGCCAGTAGAATACATTAATAGAAGTGACAACAATGGGAAGAAACATAAGACCAAAAAACATATAAGTGTTTCTAGTTTCTATTCTTTTAGCATAGATAGGGCCAGTCACTATTAGAGCAAATATTTCTACTCAGTTATTATTCATTATATTATTATAACAGAGTTCAATGGTAAATGTTAACAATAATTAGCCTGTGTTATAAATAAAATGTTCACATATGTTGTATATCCTATTTAGGATCACAAACATAGATATACCACTGGAGGGGAATTCAGAAGGCATTTAATACAAAATTCACTTTAAAAATGAGGAATCTAGGCTAAGAAAAGTTAATTGGCATACCTCAGGTTTATCAGTACCTTAAAAGATATATATACTAGTTTGAGACCTAGTTTTATCAAAAAGAGTCAAAATTAAAATGAGGTTTTTCATCTATAAATTTTACTTTTTTGGAAAAAATAAAAGAGGAACTGTGGTAAAACAACAACAAAAACAAAAACTCGAAGAAAAATCTGCTTAAGCAATGGGGTAAGGGAAACTTGAACAAGTTAAAGTACCTTATTGAGCCTCAGGGCCGCTAAGAAATATAGAGGATAGAGACCAGCCTCACCTGGAGTCCAGAGACTTATATTCCTGAATTCAAATCTGGTTTCAGGCATATTAGTAGCTATGTGACTCTGGGGAAATCAATTAACCCTATTTGCTTCAGTCTCCTCATCTGTAAAATGAAGTGGAAAAAGAAATAGCAAACCACTCCAGTCTCTGCCAAGAAAATCTCAAACCTCAAAGAGTCATTCCCTATTGAAAAATGACTAAACAACAACTGGACCTCAGTTTCCTCATGTATAAAATGATAAGAGTTGATTAAATTATTTCAAAAGAGATTCTGACCTTCATGAATGATATTGGATAAATAAAGTGCCATTTTACATTCTTATTTGGATATTTCAGCTTAATGAGTATATATCAGGAAAATGATAATAATAAATTTCCAGTTTGAGATTAAGTATAACAAATATCAGGAAAATGTTAATAAAAGATTTCTAGTTTGAGATTAAGTGTAACAGAAAGGATCAGAATAAAGACATTTTATTGTTTGTTTTTCTTTTCATTTATACCACAAAGGCATATGTATGTACACTAAGCATATATGAATGTGTTTGAACAATGGGGAATATTTATTTTTCTTTAAGGAAACTGCAAATAGAAATCATATTATCAGAAGCATTTTCTTTAATTTGCCAACAACTTCTGTTACTGAAAAATAAGAAATTACAATACAAGTTTTTTTCCTTGTAGTGTCAATTATAGGCTTCTGTACTGTGAACAATACATTCAGAAATAACAATAGGGGACCTTCCTACTTAAATTCCATAAAGACCTTGCAACTCTACTGAGTGTGTTTAGTTTAAGTGATAAGGAAACAAGATGTTCTATATAAAAGATCAGCAGGCCCCTAGACAGTGAACTTCACTTTCCCTTTAATGAGGCAAAATGATGGTTTTTATTGTATAAAAATAACAGCAAACAATGAAAATGTGTGTTAGTTACCTCCAGGCTGTAAGGAAAATGAACATTCAGTGTATTGTTGACTCAGAGTACTATGGTACTTTCAGCCACACAAAGCTTTAACAGTTAGACCTATAAATATATATTATTAATTTTACCAGGGATTGCCATTCACTATATAGTTTGAGGCCTGTGCCTAAATTTTCTATAAATTAGAGAAGGGTCAACAACTCCCATCTTCTGCTTAAGTAGTGTGTTATGTGAGTTTGACTATTTATTTAGAGATTGTAGTTCATGAAAATTCACCAAAGAAAAATAATTGTCATCCAAAGAATGTCAGTTTATTTACTTTGTGGTTTGAAAAACTCATAAGCAGCTTTAAAATAATATAAACAACAACTAATATTCTCATAACGCCTTAAAAGTGTTTTCCTCCAAAAAAGCTCTTTAGGGTAGACTATGTAAGTATTATTTTGAATAACTAGAAAGTTTTGGCCAGAAAACAATGACAAAGGACACTTTCACAAACAGGTATGCACTATGTAATTTTTTTGCTATCATTTCAGGAGCTATGACTTTGTGTCTAAAGGTTATATATCATCTATCATTTTCATGGGAATCATAATTTTATATTTTTAAGTAAATAAATTGTATTCCTAAGGATTGGCAAAAGATTTTTGTTACCTTAAAAATTATTTTTTAATGCAGCTCTTTCAACTTCATTTATTCTTCAGAATATTCCCCTTTGGGAAGTTTCCTTTTTTTAAGGACCCACAAATATCCCCTTTGATTTTTGACAACATTTTTTCAGATAAAGAAAATCCGTACTTTTTTGATCAATATCCTTGTCAGAATTTCTAACTGTATGTAGCTATAGGGAAAACACACAAACTTTCACAGTGCTAACTTATGGTTTACTTCCACATATACCCTGAAAGCATATCCTAATTGCAATAAATCCAGGAAAAGAGCATTAATTTCAAATTCTCGCCAACATACCATGAACACTTTTTATTCTTATTTCTTCTTAAAAGTCATTTCATATTTTGGAAGAAAAAATTGGTCTCTTTTAAGAGACTTGACCTTTTTTATTATTAAAGCTTTTTATTTACAAAATATATGCATGAGTAATTGTTCAACATTGATCTTTGCAAAACCTTCTGTTCCAAATTATCCCCTCCTTCCCCAAACCCTCTCCCCTAGATGGCAGGTGAGACTTGACCTTTTAGCCTAGAAGTTAAAGTTTAGTTTAATTCTGGGATAAATTTACATAATGAACAGGGTTATCTTTTTCTGCTTGGGGTTGTTCAGTGAAGGTCTGAGGACAGAAATATTACTTTATATGGGGCACCATTAATTACCTTGCTGGCCTCCTACATCTTATCGGTTTCATTTTCTCAACTTTCAAATTTCTGGTACCTTTTTTGTAGATAATCCATTACTATGTAAATAAAATATCTCTCATGACTGATAGATGTAATATTGTATATATTAGATAATATATATCAAACTATATGGGAACAAAAAAGACAGAACTACAGCAGTCATAAAGAACCTCAGAGGCGAGGTGACCCCACCCATAAAAATCCAAGAATCTCATCTATAACCTAGCTTTTTAAACTGCAGGTCCCAACCCCATATGGGGTCTTGTAATTGAATGTGAGGGTCATGAAATTATGATTTATTTTTAGTAGATGTTTGGTTTGTGTACCTATTTTATATGTTTATATATCCTGAGTCAAGTAAAAATTTCTTGGGTGAAAAGGAGTTGTGAGTAGAAAAAGTTTAAGTAGCCCTGATCTGTAAAATTCCCAACCATACAAACTAAAAATCAGATGTGAAAAGATGCCTGAATTTGTTCCTCAAATATTAACTGAAAAATGCTCCAAATAATACACCCTAAAATATGGGAAATGCTCTGGGAGTATGAAGACAGTAAGCATAGAAAAAAATAAAAAGAAAATGTAACTTCGGACAAATCTATTGCCCCATTATGTGGTACAATTTGAATATAAATTACTGCTGTACAAGCAGAGATTAATTCATATATTATAAATTAAAATGCACTGACTAAGGAGAAATAATTTATTAAGCACTTACTTTAGGCAAAACATCAAACTGAGTGCTAGAAATAAAGAGATAAAACTTGAATAGTTCTTTGCTCTCAAGGAATTTCTACTGTACATCACAAGTTTCTATTTCAGAATTTCTTGCCCCAGATCTATACCTCCTTACACTAAGCATTTTGCACTATGGATCACTCACTCACTTATTCATTCATTCATTCAACATGTTTTAGTAAGTATCATTTATCAAGAATTATCAAAAATCAGGCACTGTACTAGGTACTGGGGACATATAACCAATATTTACACTGAAGTTTTCCAACTTCCACTCTGAAAGATGACTTGATCCTTATCTCAGAGGTATCCATAAGGGGTCAAGGGAGATATTCTAAGGTCATTGACTTGGTCCCCCCCATGATTTATTCTCCCACCAAGATTATTCCCTGAGAATATTTTGCTCATTTTAGTCTTAAGTAGCTTTTAAAATAAGATATTTACTAAGGTAGTACAATAAGAACAGTTTATTTTAACATTCCCCTAAAAGTCTGTGCCACATTCTCTTAATAGAAAGCTTGGAGAGTACATGTGGCAAAAGAGATACTGATGCTGATTTCTCCTATTTTGAGGATATTCAAAAAGTTTTCCCTGTGGTCTCTTCACTGGGGTCCTGATAGAATTACAATTCCAGGCTATCCTTGCTTCTCAATGATAAAGACACTGTTGCCAGTTGATCTGAGGATGCTATAAAGGATGAGAGCCACAGTTTTCCTGGAAATCTGATGGTAGGGCAACAACTGGAATATTCACAATCCAATATTCTTTGGCCTTTTGAAAGTTGAAGGTCGAGTCAGAGGTAAGGGATAATGGAGAGGAGTGGAAGGGAAGAAGACCTGACCTAGGCTGAAGCTGAAGCTTTTTTTCCTCTTCCCTCTACCAAGCAGTTCTTTATCAGATTTAATTCCAATTTCTGGAATTCCTTCTTTTTTTTTTTCACCTGCTTAATAACTTATAGATGATCCCTGGATTATGGTCAAATTCAAACTTATCTGAATTCAAATTTTATGCAAATCATTCTAGTTTTAAGACTTATTTTGTGCCTAGTCTAAGATCTTTTGATTGGTTGAAATCTCAATAAAGTAACAATAATTTCCTGTGGCTTTCACAGTGACAGAATCTTTAATCTCCCTAATAGTTTTAATAACTATGAGATTGGTACAGCAAATATTATTTTGCCCATTTTGCAAGTGAAGAAACTAAAAATAGTTGAGGTCTTAATAAATTAGGACTTAATTTTCATTGGTCAAGATATCAGAACTAAAATGGAATGGGCTGATTTTACTTACTTTACTTACAAGAAAAAAAATATCTGTCCTCAAGGAACTTACATTCTGTGAGGAAAAATACCATGAACAAAAATAAATGAAAATTACATATATATATAAAAATGCATATGTCTACATATGTGTGTATGTATACATATAAATAATTTCCCAGGGTAAAGAACTGTAGCATTTGTGGGAGATTTAAGTAGGAAGTAGCTCATGAGGGAAATTTAGAGGAAATTAAATATTCTAATAGGCAGAAAAATAGAGAGAAATGTCTCAGATATGGAAAAGACAAGTAGGTGGGAAAAGGGCATGTTTTATATTAGAAACAACAAATAAACCAGATTAATATATGAAGATCAGTAATATGCAAGAAACCTGGAAAAGTAAAGTTAGTAACTTTTTGCTATAGTTTGGAAGAGGTCTAAAATATTGTGAGCAACTATGGGAGTGGGTGAGGGAAGAAGGCAAGAGATACTGTGATGGTCTTTGACCCTTGGCATTAGAATTTAGAGCTACTTCAATCAGTGAATGGACTTAGCTGGAATGACATCCCTACCTTTCTAAAAAATGGTGAACTTTCCCAGTCCTCCCTCACTCAAATTCAGTTCACTTACAGGTCATGATATCACCTCTTTGATCTCATGGTAATCTTCCAGAACAAAGGACAAACAACCACCACAAGAAATAAGCTTTTAGGACGCTTGCAATAGAAAATCCATTATCTACTTTTGTCATTCTTTGAGATCTGCCAAAGTAGACTGTGAAGCTGCCTTTAAGTCAAGGAAGAGAAGGCTTTCTGATTCTAATGCTATTTCAACCAAATATAAATAATACACTATAGCCCTTGTGCCACCTTAAGCAAGACTCCCTCCTTAATTTCCCAGATAAAAAGGGATGGTGATCCCCTTTCTTTTTTTGCTTTACAAAAGACGTGTTTCCAACCCTGTCTCTTACTTACTGAAGCTCCCCTTTTTGTATTGGTATTAAGTTGGATTTTGTCTGGGTCTCTGAACTTTAATATGAAATTAAAATAAGCACTCAACTTTCAAATGCATGGCATGGTACAGATGGTTAACATCATCAGCACGGGTGAGTCCTCAGCATGAGCTGAATGCTTATAGGATAATGGCCCTAATGCATTCCACTTTGCTTTGGGAAAAGGAGTCACCTTGTTTCCTCACTCTGTCCTCTTGGCTCCCTAACTCTTAGGGGTGGCAGTGGAAAGGGGGCGTATCTAATTCTAAAAAAAAAAGGTCACGGTATTCAATTATATGCAACATCATGTTTCAAATTCTATTTATACTCCTGATAAGACTGGTAGCCTTGAGAATGAATTCTTATAAGGTACTAGAAGTCATGAGACACCAGAAATGCAGTCTATTCTAATCTTGACCTAAGTAACTAAATGGTAAGAACTTTGAATGTGAACTGAAGTTGGCAAAAGTCTGTAGCCTGTCACTGTTATTTTCATTACTAGGTAATATTGATTCGTGGAAATCAATTCCCAGAAAGGCATCTGCTTCTTGATCCAGTGTTTGGAAAGAATTGAGGGCCCCCTTGTGGCAATAATCTATCTCACTAAATATGGATGAAATGCTATAAGCCAGAAGTCATTTTACTTTATAATTCTGAATCATATAGACCATATGGAACAATCAACTTTATTCACAGGATGTTAAAGAGGACTCAGGGATAGTAACAAGTATCTGTTTAAATAGCAAAGGCTAGTTATCTCTCAAAATTATTTGAATTATATCCTTATCATTTTGATTAATGATGAGGGTATAGAGAATAGGAAATGCTGTACAGAACAGTCTAGTTAGAGAGATTTTTTCAAAGGGGAAAAAAGCATGAAGAATGCATTATCCTGCTTTTTAAGCCCTACCCCCATGTTTTAATCCATTTATCGATTAGCTAGACAGAAAAGCAAACTTCAGCTGCCCTTGGCAATTTTTTTTTTTTCTAAAAATTCACTTGCATTTCTCAATGATGATTTTCTAAGATATACAGATAGCAAAGAAGGCTACATAAGAAATGTCCCCAGCTTAGAGAATTTTTTAAATCTCTAAAGAAAGGACATAGAAACCCTGTTAGCTGCCTGATGCTTCCATTAGGCCGTGCCTGAAGAATTTTTGCTATTTACGGTCACTGTGCTCCACATTTGAATTAATAAAGGGGAACCCAAGGCAAAGTTTAGACAGAACAAATTGATTCTTTTCTAGGGGATTTAAATTACCATGCATATTTTATTTCAAATTACTGTAAATTGCTTTATTAATTAGGTATCCTTATAACAGTGCTTCAGAATCCACTGTGGCAAAGGATTCCCTTTGAGCTCTCATTTGGGAAGCCTTGGTTTTTGGAAGTTGTTCATGCTATTATGTTGAATTAGTTGATTTTAAAGTGAGTCTGATTAAGACTCCATGCTATTTGTAGTAAAATTTGGTATTTCACAGACAAGTTTGTGAAGAATGATGCTGGCATTTCTTTTGAAACAAACCACCAACTCTCCCCAACCCCACCCCACCCCATCATTCCCAGCAAAGAGAAAAATCCAAGAATGATAGTTGCCCAAAGAAGGAGAAACATTTAGAAAAGAGGGAGAAATGTCAGCCCTTCTCTTGCTGGGGCTTCAGAGACCATGTGAGGATTAAAAAATATATCTGGTTGATTTCTTCCTTGATACTAATGGGTACTTAGCATTAAGAAAAGTTATATTCTTTGCAGGGTGAGGAAAATAGACTGCTGTTTAAAGGTAATACTAACAAAGACACATAGCAATCATTTTAGAATTTTCATCTCCTATGGAAAAGTCTGCACACCAGCACCACAACGCTGGAATATTTTTCCTATTGCATATCCACAACATGAAAGGTCATGTGATAAAGAAGCATAAAGGACCTTAGATAATTTTGAGTTTAATATAATTTGTTGATATAAGATTTCAAAAGATACAATGGTAATATGGTAAAAAATAAATAAATAAATAAATAAATAAACTCTCTTTCTTCCCTACAAGTTTAGCTACTTTTGTCTTAAAAGATTATTACCCTTCTTAGAAAATGATTGACTTAGGGGTTTAAAAACATGACCTCACTGCCAGAATATAAACAACCACAAGGAGCTCTAGAGATATTGCTCTTATTGATAGATTATATTGCTCTGATTGATAGATTATAATTGATAACTCAGGCAAGAAAGCTTCATTAAGCTAAATCAACTCAAAGTATCTCCAGTATCCTATAGTCTTCTCCTGCTGTTGCCTAAATAAATCTTTTCTTTGAACTGACAAGTAACGTAAGAGAGTCTTATTTTGCTCCAGTATTCTACCTAAAATACTAGGAGATTGATGCCTGATTCAGGTGCAGCCCCAAATTCATGCCATTTTGCTATTTAAAGGGTGGTAGAACAAATAAGAATTTAGAGACAATCTGATGAATTCAACTCTGATTATTTTACAGAAGAAGAATTGAAATCTAAAAAGACTAAGTGATTTCCTGAAGTTAACATAGCTAGCAAAGCTAAGCAAACACAAGTTATGGAATCATAGATTTAAAACATGAAGGGATCTTTAAGGGCATCTAGTCTTAATTTTACAGATGAGAAAAGTGAGGGACAGAGTGATTAAAATGATTTCCCCAACGTCACCCAGAAAATAAATAAATGACAAAGGTAAGACTTGAATCTAGTTCTTTCCCCTGGGCTACACTGTTTCTCTGACTACAAAGTCATTGCTTATTCTACTACAATATGTAGGTCATTCTTCCATCTTGTAAATTCCCATAACATTTTAGCTGATCCTGTCATGAAGCATCTCCTTCTATATAGTAGTATAATTATATGTATATGTATTTTGTTCCCTAGTCCCACTAAAATATAATAAGTGCAAGATTGCACACTGGAAAGAATTCCTGGAGACAGAAAGATCTATATTCAAATCCAGCCTCAGATTCTAGCCATCTGACACTGGGCAAATAAGTTAACCCTGTTTGCCTCAGTTCCTCATACATAAAATGAGCTAAAGAAGGAAATGGCAAACCATTCTCATCTTTGCCAAGAAAACCTCAAATGATTGAAATACGTCAGTAACAACAAAAGTGCAAGTAGTTAGGTGACACAGTAGGTTGGTGCCCTTCAATCTTTTTTAAACAAATAAAGTATTTATTTTACTACATATTACTTTATGAATCATTCTGGAATTGAATAATCAGAACCAAGGAGTAAAACCATGGGAGGGGGGAAAAAACAGAAAAAGAGAAGTGAACACAGCATGTGTTGATTTATATTTAATCTCCATAGTTCTTTTTCGAAATTGTAGATGGCATTTTCTGTCCAAAGTCTATTGGGATTGCTTTGGATTAACAAAACACTGAGAAGAACAAAGTCTTTTATAGCTGATCATTAGACATTCTTGCTGTTATTGTATACAATGTATTTCTGGTTCTGTTTGTTTCACTCAGCATCAATTCATGTAAATCTTTCCAGACCTTTCTAAAATCAGCTTGTTCTTCATTTTATAGAACGATAATATTCCATTACCTTCCTCATAGTTTGTTCAGCCATTCCCCAATTGATGGGTATCTATTCATTTTCTAATTCTTTGCTACCACAAAAAGCTTCTACAAGTATTTTTGCACATGTGGGTCCTTTTCCCTCCTTTACTATTTCCTTGGGATACAGATGCAGTAATGGCACTGCTGAGTCAAAAGATATGCACAGGTTTATAGTCCTTTGGGCATAGTTCCAAATTGCTCTTCAGAATGATTGGATCCATTCACAACCTCCACCAACAATGCATCAGTCAGTCCCAGTTTTCCCACATCTGCTCCAACACTCATCATTATCTTTTCTCGTCATCTTAGCCAGTCTGGGAGATTGGTACCTCAGAATTGTTTTAATAATTTCCATTTCTCTAATCAATAGTAATTTAGAAAATTTTTTCATATACCTATAGATAGCTTTTATTTCATCATCTGAAAATTGTTTGTTCACATCCTTTGAATTGTTCTTCATATGTGAAGAGGACCGATATGACATCACTATGTTACAGTCGAGTTACAGTGTGTCCAATTATGGGTGATCAGACTGGCATGAGCTTGGAATGCTCTGCCACAGGTTGTACACAAACAGTTGCTATCAACATCTAGGGTGGTTTCTCCAACTCTGGACATCTGTTTCTTCTGAGCTAATTCAATTCGGTTTTGCTCATAGAGCACAGCTCCTTCTCTGGTGAGGGCACACCATGCTGGGTGGTTCTCTGCCAGTGTCTCCCATGTCATAAATCAATTCTAAAGTTCTTAAAAGAGAACTTGAGAGTGTGCTTAAATCACTTTTTCTGACTGTCTTGTGAGCTCTTGGGCTGCGTGAGTTCTCCATAAAATAGTCTTTTGGGGCAAGTATACATTTGCCAATGTGGCTAATCCAAAGGAGTTGTGCTCTCTGCAGTTGAATTGGGATGCTTGATAGTTTAGTTCAAGAAAAGAGCTCAGTGTCTGGTGTTTTATCCTGCAAGGTGATCTTCAGAATCTTCCAAAGATAATTCAAATGGAAGCAATTCAATTTCCTGGCATGGCACTTGTAGACTGTCCAGGGAATAGAGGAAAACTCAACTTAATGAGTTCAAATCTGGCCTCAAGCACTTAATATATATGTGACCACAGGCTAATTACTTAAAAATGTTTGCCTCAGTTTTCTCACCTGTAAAATTAACTGGAGAAGGAAATGGCAACTACTCCAGTATCTATACTGGGATCACGAAGAGTAAGACACTACTGAAAAATGACTGAACAAATGCAAACACTGTGTCAATCTATGTGTCCTCCCTCACTAGGAAGATGTTTCATAAAGATTTGTGAGATCGAATTTCTTGTATTACTCTTAGTATGAGGTCTTACATTTTTCTGTTTTCTGTTTGTATTTTAAGCTAGATGCATAAAGTAACCATGCTTTGGGTCATGCTGAGCCCAGATTATTTAATGTATTTCTTTTTGGTGACATTAACATCAAAATAACATCACCTGGAAATGAGGAATCCTTCCTGTGACTATTTGTTGGACTAAGAATTAATGCATAAAAAATGCTCAGTGAGGGGAATAAGGTTATCTGGAGTTAATGGCTGTCCTGGGTATAAAGGAAACATGAAAGAAATTATGGACTTTGGAGTATAAAAAGGGTGTAAAGGGAATGAAAGTAAGTTTACTTTCTTAGCTAGAGCAAATAAAATGAGCAGAGGAGCAAGTGAGGAAATGAGAAGGTCATTATAAAGATTGAGTAGATATTCTGAGGGGACTAAATCTCAGGGTAAGGAACCATTTGCAACAGCATCTTAGGCAGCCAATCAAAAGGAAATTTTATATTCACCAAAATCCAGAGGCAAAAGAATTCCTTGTATAGAGGAATCAATTAGTAAACATTCATCGCGACTGTACATTTTTGGAATGTCAAAGAAAGACTGTATTATAGTTCACATCATATGAAAATTTGAGTTTGGAATTCCTCTAATTGTCTGCCCTTCCCTGACTTTACAGAGATTTAACTGGGGAAGGATAATAGGAAGGGAGATGACAACAAAGTACTGAAGTCAAGGTCAGAAGAAGCTGAGTGTATAATAACCATAGTAGACTTTCTTCTGGCTGGGATCAGTTTCTGACTTCTTTCATCCAAATCAGTGATAGGCTAACTATCTAAAGTCCTCTATCAGTGACAAGACAGCCAGAATTGAATTGTATGTAAAGCAAACCCTGATCTAGATCAATTCGTTTTCTGGGAGACTGCCAGAGTTTAGGAGTGTGATGTACTTGCAGCTGCTTGATAGATGTTTTATTGCTTTATTATGCATTGTTTTCTACTTATTATATACTGTTTAAGGTCAATTCAGTTCTATGTTGAATGAATACTGTCTCTAGTGTCCAAACTTTCATTCCTACTTTTGAGAAGGCCAAATCTTTTATGCCAAGGTCAAAAGATTAACATTCACTGAAATATACAGCAAGTTGAATATCAATCAGTAAATGATGTATTTTAAATTCCTCTTATGTGCCAAACACTATGTCAGTTCTGGGATACAAAGACAAAAATAAAGCCACCCTTGCCTTACATTTTATCATGAAGACAACATATTTATAAATAAACATACCCAAAAATCTATGCAAAATAAATATAAGGCAAAATTTGATGGTACTTGGCACTAACAACTAGGGAGTCAGGAAAGTTTTTAATATGGAAGGTAATGGGTGAACTGAGCTTTGAAAGAAATAAGGCATTTTTATTATTTTTAAAATTTTTTTATAGTTTTTATTTACCAGATATAGGCATGGGTAATTTTACAGCATTGACAATTGCCAAACCAGAAATAAGACATTCTAAATGCTAGAAGTGAAGACAGAGTTCATTAAAAGCACCCCATTGAAGGAGACAGGAAGTTCAAAAGGACAGAAATCAGAGATGGAATGGAATGTGTGAAAAACAGCAAGAAGAGTGAACGTCTGAATAGGGAGGAGAAAGAGAAAAGCAATATACAAGATTATAAATATAGTTTGAGAAATTGAAGTGGCTTTTTTCCAAGGGGTGGGGGCTCAGACCTGATTTTAGTCAGGATAGAACTACAAAGACATATATTCCTTGACAAGCTGTTGACATTGCCCCACAATAGTTGAGATGAGGAATAGAAGATCTTTGATTCTCTAGTAACTATAGAGAGCATAACAGTAATTTAATCCCAGTAGACATTAAATCCCACTAGAGCAAATACAAATTTCCAGACTGAACCTAGGACTTGAGTGGCTGTCAACAGATATTTAAACACATAGGCTACTTCTCTCTGTGTATATCTCTTCTCTGTCTATGTCTCTGTCTTTGTCTCTGTCTCTGTCTCTGTCTCTGTCTCTGCCTATCTCATTTAAGATACTATTTTGACATACTTCCTCATCCCTCTTTCAGCTCACTTGATATAGTCATGTGATGTAATAAAAGTTGGTAAGGCATTATTAATGCAATAATAAGATGTTAATCTCAGATGTCCCCTTCATAAAACATGAACATTTCTCCCTTATTTAATCTGTTCATTAGATTGAGTGTGTGTGAGAAAGGCAGCAACAGAGAAAAACCAAGACCTTCATCTTTTTGAGGGAAAAAAGGATTTTTTTTTCTCCCTCCTTAGCCATTAGTTATGTCATATAGCAGCAGACCTACTTGCTCAGAAAGGGACATTCCATTCAGCAATTGGAGAGTTCCTCAGTTGAGGAACTTTCATGCAATATTCAGAACTTAAACAGATATACATACACCAAACAGACATGAATACAGAAAGGCAATAACTTGAAAAAAGAATACAGAGAGACAAAGACAGAGACTGAGAGAGTTGGAGACAAAAAAAAAAAAAGACAGAGAGAGAGACACAAAGACAGGGACATACATACAGACAGAAACAAAAGCACAAACAAAAGAAAATTGGCAATAAAAACAATAAAATGTAGGGCTAAGGAGAGGAAAGAATTTTGAGGTCTGAATATATTAGAATTGGGGATGCTACGATAATAAAACTAAAACCAAAGGTGGCGTTAACCTCATTGCAAAAGGCAAAGTTTTGGTTTTTATGTTAGACTTAATTCTTCAATAATTGTAAAAAAAATAATAATTCTATTCAAATTTCATGCTCTCTACCTGTAGGGTTTTCTCTACCCAAGCCTCCATATTAATAAGTCAGAAAGCCATTCTGTTTAAATCAGAAAGTCCTAGGTAATTAAAGGAAGGAGGGGGGAAAACATTTGAAGAAATGAGGTAAAGTTTTATGTTTGAGTTGCCTGAACTATGTTAAAAAAAAAAAAAAAAAGTTAAGATTCTATTAGGCAGAGGTGAAGAATGAAGGAATTACCAGCACAAAGGAATGGAAATAGGAAATGGATTGTCATGTGTGAGAAACAGAGAGGTCAGTTTGGCTGTAACAGAACAAAGAAGCAGGGAAATATATAATATATAATTATGATGAAGTTACTGTCTTTGCCTGTCAAGATTCATAAAGATTGTTGCAGCTCACTGGTTTGAACCAAAACTTAAAATCTGGAGTATAGAGCTAGTCTGATAGAGAGTGAAAGGAAAAAGAGGAAAAGAGAATGTGTGTTTTATGCATGAAGGGTGATATTGAAGAGATAAAGGATGAAATTACTTGTAAATTAGCCAATCAACAAGTATTCACTAAATCTTTACTATGTGCCAGGCACTGTGCTAAGCACTGTGAATATAAATATAAGCAGTATATTAGAGTATCTCTGCCCTCAAAGAATATATTCCCTAATGGAATAAGATATGCAAGGAAGCTGAGAAGGGGACAGGGTAGTGGAGACAAAGGTAACTGGGGGCATAGCAGAGAAAGTCCAAAATATAATCTGGAGAGGAATGAGACATAACTGGCTTGGCCATCCTCCTTAAATGGAAATGGTTCTGGGAGAAGTCACTCAATGAAAAGGAGAAGCTTCATGGGGGGTGTTATTTCCAGTGTGTTAATTCTAAGGTTGAAGTAAGCTTTCAGGATGATAAGGCTTCTGGGTAATGGTAGAGAAAATCCAATTGTAGCCTGAAGAGGAATTTCTCTTTTATATATAAAGAAATTTCAGCAAAGAAATTATTGCTCCCCCTATTTCATATCTCTTCCATCATTTCCTCTATATTACTCATTGATGATAGAAACACGAAAAACAGAATAATTTCCATTGAATTGGAGGAATAAAGGATAAACCAATGTGATGTACTGAAAAGAATATTCAGTGATATTTCAATCATTAGAAGTTCAAATTCTTTCTGATGCTTATTAGCTCTGTGAACATAGTTAAGTGATTGAACCTTTCAGTGTTTCTGTTTCCCCAACTGTAAAATGGATTTAATAATAGGAGATAGCATAGTAAAAAGAAAAATGAACACTGTCCTTGGAGTAATTGCACTTGACTTTATATCCCATGACTTTCTATCTCTTTTGTTTTGCTTACTGTTTGTAGAAGATCTGAGTTCAAACTGTAACAACTGCCTCTGGGTTGGAATAAAGAAAGCAAAAAGTTGCTTATTAAATGAAGTATTAAAACATCTGCATCATAGAATATATCTAGATAAATAGATAAACTTCTGTTTTTACTGTTATTATTTCTTACACCCTGTGGTATTCTATTAAGTATCTGTTTTTATAGAATTTCTGTAGAAGTACCAATTTCTGTAGAAAATTATGGATAATCCAAAGGGGAAAAAAAGGTAGAATATGGAAGATATGAGGAAGCTGCAGCATATAAGTGATAAAGAAAGAATTGTGTAGAAGCTACTAAGTAATATCAGCAAAGATATGTATGTATAGAAAAATAACTGGCAGTTAGGTAGGCTAGTGCATAGACTGTTGGAATAAGGTAAGGAGTATCTGAGTTCAAATTCTGATAACCACTTGCTAGCTGTGTGACACTGGGGTGAATCACCTCATCTCTCTCATTCTCAATTTCATCATCTATAAAACAGGGATATAATTACACCTATCTCACATATTTGTTGTGAGTCTCAGATAACATATGTCAAATGCTCTGCAAATCTTAAAGTATTCTCTATAAATGCCATTTATTGTTATCATTATAGTCAATTTTTAAAATTATGATGGGTATAGTAAATGATGAAGATTATGATGACATCATTTACCATCCTCATCATCATTACAAAATGAAACCTGTCAATCACATAGCAAGAAAGAGAGATCATCACTCAATAATCCACAAGTATTATCATTACCCACACAATGTCAAGATTGTGGGTATTGTGGGTATTGGAAGATACCCCGAGGTAGACCTTGTAAAGAAGATTCATGGAAAGACACAGATAAGGGTCACTCAGGCATGGATGAAAAGATGTTGAAAAGAGATTTTTTTTTTAAAGCACATATAAGTTGCAATCTTCAGTGGAGTAAGGAGTGATAACCTTGATAGTGAGTTTACTTCCAAATCCAGACAAGGATCAAAATTTTCATTTTCACTTACAATAAAACTAAATGGGACAATGGAAAGGATGTCAGCCTGGGATTTCAGATAATTGATTTCTAACCCTGGCTCTGTTGCTAACTATCTATACAACCTTAGGCAAAATATTTAATCAACCTGAGCTTAATGTTTTCTCATTGATACAATAAGAAAGGTTAGATTAGATGCCTTCTATGATTTCTTCCATTGCTAAAATTTTATGAACATATAATGAAGATAGATCTGTGATAATACCATCAGAAGGAATTCCCCAACAACTAAGCCACACAGCCTCTATATGACATATTACAATAAAATCCTTAGGGTCTAATCCTTTAATAACCAGAATGGTCTAGAAACCAACATTTCCCAAGTCCCAAAATATAAACTTTCAACGATTGTCAGCATTGACAAAGCTGGTGGAAATAGAACAGTCAGACTCAGTTGCTAGATAGTTGTTTTTTATTCTCTTACCATTTCTGGGGGGGAGAGATAGATCTCTGCTTCTGAAGATTTTTAGGAAATAATAATTTTCATGGAGAAGTCACTGTCATATCACTTTCAATAACTTACAAATCCAAGGAAAGAAAAGTATGTAAAGATAACCTAGGAAATAGGAATTGACTGAACCCAGTGTTTTTAAAAAAAATGTTTATAAAAGGGCAATTCCATTTCCCCAGAATTCATATAGGAAGTACTCAGTATATATGCTGCCATGAATGGTCATATTGTTTTACTCCAAATGGTATCATCAAGTTGGGTCAGCAAATGTTGTTTATGAAGTTGTGAATTAGTAAAACTCTTTTGAAAAGTCATTTTTATTTATGAAAAGACTAAAACATCCAAAGATTCTAGTACCCAAGGAGTTCGTTGATACAAAGCATTTAAATATACCAAAATATTTTTTCCAGTAACAACTGGAAACAAAGTAGGTGTCCACATTGCTAAATAAGTTATAGCATATATATATAATGGAATATTACTATGTTATAACAAATATAAATATGATGAATTTGGAGAGGAATGGAAAGACAAATGAAATGATGCAAAGTGAAGTAATAAGAACCAAGAAAACAGCATACACAATGACTAAAACAATATAAAGGGGTAAGAACCATCACAAAACAAACAAAACTTAATCTACAAAATTATAGAGACTTAGTATAGCTGGTCACAAATGCACTTATCCTTCTTAACACATGTGAAAAGATGCCTATGTTGGGGGAAGAGAGAGGTCTATGGTTGTGAAACATTTATTGGTAGACTTTTTCCCCCCTATACATCAATTTTTTTTGTTGTTGTTCCTCCTCTTTCTCTTTCCTAAACAAATGAACTTTGTCATTTGGGATGCTTCTCTCTGAGGTAGAGAGAAGATGTCAATAAGATTTTATTTTTAAAACTAAAACAAAAGAAGAAATTTACAGGGAGCATGCTTCTATGGCTACTGATGTATGAATTTTCTTGCTTCTGCACTTTCATATGTCACTTTTGTCATGAGTCTATTATTACTACTTTCTTCTAGACTTGTTCAAGATGTTAAAAATCTCCTCCCAGTCCTCCCCCCACTCCATCACACACACTTTTTCTAAACCTGAATCAGAAACTTTAAATACTCTAGTTTCTTTGGTTTAGGAAATTCTGACTTTGTAAATTCTTTATTGTTTGTAAATAGCAAAAGGACATCTTTTTGTGAGATTAAAATGAAGTGAAATAACTTCTTCCTTTCCATTATGCTAGGGAGCTCCAACAGCTTCCTGGATACTGCATAGCACAGTTAAGAACTAAATTTAATGTGGTGGAGGGAAAGTGTTGGTTTTCTTCCATATGATACTTCTTAGTTGTGTGGCTACTAGTAAATCACACAAATGCCTGTGTGATCTTGGAAAAATCATTTCACCTTTTCATATTGATCTCCTTTCTGACTTCCTTTTGTTGTGTCTGACTCTTCATGACCCCATTTGGGGTTTTCTTGGTAAATTGAAGTAAAGGAGGGCAGCTAAGTGTCGCACTGAATAGATCACCAGCCCTGAAGTCAGGAGGACCTGAGTTCAAATTTGACCTCAGACACTTAACACTTCCTAGCTGTCACTAAACCCTAAATGACTAAGCAAGCAAGAAAGAAAAAAGCAAGCAAGAAAGAAAGAAAGAAAGAAAGAAGAAGAAAAAAAAATTGAAGTAAACAGGGCTAAGTGACTAGCCCAGTCAGTTAGCAAATGAGTGAAGTCATATTTGAATTCAGATCTTCCTCATTCCAGGTGGGGTGCTCTATCCATTCTGTCACCTACCTGCCTAATTTCCTTTAGGATCCAGCTAAAATTCCACCTTGTACAAGAAGCCCTTCCCGGGCTCTTATAACACAAGTTTCTTTCCTATAGAATTAGTTCCAATTTATCCTGTATGTGATCTGAATCCAGAAATTGCTTATTCTCTTCCTTTTTCAGGAAATGCTAAAATGCACATCCTGGGAACTTAGTTTTCCTGATTGTCTTATTACCGTAGTTAAGGCAAAGCTCAGACTGCTTTGATTAGCATTTTAAGATACCTGTTATAGCAACCCAGATTTTCCCAGACTGACTTTGTTAGTATCATCAAGGCAGTCTCAACTTCTCAGTAGACAATCTTGTTTCGATCTTTATTTCCCTCTTCCCCCTGAGAAACCCCCAAGGTTATATTTCTTCTATAAATGGTGTGTTTATGATGAAGATCTTTGCTAAGTCCTTTTCAGAACTAAGCTGGCTATAAGGTATTCTTCCTCTCTTCACAGAATCTTCTCTTTAATGTCATCTTTCTCCTTACAATAGCTAACTCTGGTTAGTCTGCTAAACTCCTCTATGGATTTAGCCTGCCAATCAATGTTGTACTCACACCTCATGGCATATTCCTTTAATGACTTTTTCCAACCCCTTTCCTTGGTAACCCTATTGCTCTCCCAAATCTATTTCATATTTATTACTCCTGGTGCCTATTTTACCTCTCCATTTTGTCTGTAAGCTCTTCTGCTAAATAAACATACCTTTTGGCTAAGAGAAAGCCCTTGTGAATTTATCACATGAACTAGAAATTGCTATTCTGACCTCATCATATGTATAACTTATTTATACATAGATATCTACATGACATTCCCCCCCCCCATTAGACTGGGTGCTCTTTGAGAGCAGAGGATATTTTTGGTTTTAGTCCCCCCACCTTTTTTGTGTCCCTGTATTTAGCAGAGTGCCTGGCACATGATAGGTGATTAATAAATACTTATTGACTTGATTCAGTTCCCTCATCCATTAAAGGAGTTAGTTGAGTTCTGGCATCCCTTCCAGCTTTAGATATGTGATCTTGTCCCATGATCATTCTATTACTATCTATCAGAACCGCAAAATGACAGCTCTGAAATTTTACAGTCCCCTAAAGGTGCTAATTGTATTATTTCATCCTGGGTTTGCATTATTTTTGTACTCTGAAAACAATCTAGTCATTCCATCCAGCTAGTAGATTTGAAGAAGAAAATAATAGAAGAATTCAATCCTTTACTGCTTAAACAAATAATAAAATCTCCCTTCAAATGCTTTTTTTTTTTTTTTTTTTTTGGTCCTATCCAGAGATTGTTCAGCAGGTGATCTATCAAAGCAATCATATATAGATGTCAGCAGCAATATATTTGTTTTGGTATCAAATGTCAGGGCTTACTTCATTCCATTTCCAAGCTGACCATTCTAAAACTTGCTTTGTGGTAATTCCCTGCTTTCCTACATAATTCCCATTTTTGTCATTTCATGTACCTTTTATTCAGAACCCACAAAATCGGCTCCAAAGCAAAAACCTTGAGAAATAGAGGACTTGGTAATACTGCTTCCTTAGTATACTTAGCATACTACCAGTAGTTTTTCTATTCCAGGCTGAGATTAGGGTTGTGCTTGAGACTAGGTATCAGGCTTATCTCAGGAGCCCTGTATTCCTGGCTGAATCTGTTAAAGCTTTGTGGAGTACAGTGGGATTGCCCTCTTGCCTAAATCCCAGGGATCCTGTGTGGTGCTCAATGCCTCTGAAACAAATAATCACTGAAGATTCTGAATAATGCATAAGAGAAGGCCCCGTCCAAGCACATCTGAGACTATAGTGGGATGAATTTGTACTCAGCAAGAGAACAAAAACAAGCTTATATATGCTTATTCCCTTACATTTATTTTTGTAACACTGTTTTGGAAAAGTAAAGGCAGCTGAGTCAATCCAGTGAAAATCATGGTACGTTTATGAGTCTTATCTTCAGATATTTAATGCTATTATAATTGGACACCATGATTTTATTGATAAATACAGTTTTTCTCTGCAAAGAAATGTATCAAAATTACTATCACCTAAGAAATGACTAATGTCATCCAGAAGTCTTAATGTTTGACACAGTATATACCCCATACATTGTATCCAGGACTGTCTCCAATCATCCTGATCTATATGCCCACTGGACCTAGTGGCTATGAGGAGAAAGTGAAGCTGGTGACTATATAGCCCTCCTGCATTACATTCCAATTTGCTTGCATTTCATGGTATCAGCTCCCTGATGCCATGGTCCTCTTTGAAAGTGAAGGATAAACAACAACTGTACGTACTGCCTCTCAAAGGACTGTTTCTCTGACAATTGACATCAAATATAGAACCTCTGGTTCTCTGATCAGATAATATATATTTTTTAAATTTAGCTATAACATTGACAAGCAGAAACTCACTTCAAAAATCTTTATTTTATCTTTTTATCTTTTATTTTATTTTATCTTTAATGAGTTGAACGAATAGAAAAAAAAAATAGTCCATCTAAAAGAGGGGAATTCCACAAAGGATTTGTAAAGGTTAACCAGCTTAATTTGGGGGCATCAGTAAATGCCATGAGCCATTCTTGATTGAGTGAAGGTTATGGCTCTAAGCTACCACAATTCTTCTCCTTGCTTTAGTTACTATAGTAAGGACGCAGTGCTATGCCCCTTGATTGCAGGCTGCCATCCTTCTCCCATACAGTACTTTCAGAACTTGAGGAAAATAAATCTTGGCCAAATTATTTTTCCTTCAGGTAAGTCAGATCCTTGACTGATGGACAAGAATAATGGAATCATTGGACTCCCTATAATCTTCAGTAGCCTTTATGACCTTTCAACCCTCACCCATTTGAAAAGAATCTGTAATCACTCTATACTTATGCTCACAATCTGTAAACAAAAGGACCAGAATCCCTAGTGTGAGATGAGAAAAGGTAATAAGTGGCAGTTTGGCCAGAATTTTTTCTTCTGTGTTAGGTGAGATAACAGCCCATGCTTGTCTCCACTTGCACATTACAATACAGTACATACTGGGAAACAATTACTTTACCCTTCAGGCACCATAATGCTCTATTCTGAGGCTTAGTAATCATGGCTCCCAATTTTCCATTGTCTTGGAACATCTTTCTTAAAACCTTTACTCTGTTTTCAAGGCTTGAATAAAATTTCTTTTCATCTCTATGTCTAAGTATAGTCTAATTATTGCAGTTCTAAGTGCAGGAATTCTATCAGATACAGTGCAGTGTGGAAGCTAGAATACAAAGACAAAAATAGCCAAGCTGCACTGTATAGAAAGAAGGAAATTAGTTTTATTCTGAGCATTGGCCAAGTGATAATACAGTAGCTCCACAGTGCAAAGGTGGGGATTAGGCTGAAAATGTAGAAGGGCAGCTTTGTGTTCTAGAATTCCCAAATGTCTCTCCAAGATTTTGAATGCAAACATGCTCTTGGCCACTTGCAGGCAAAATTCTTTCGTCTTTTGGCAGGTTTATAACTCTAGGTCTGTAACCATATGAATAGCTCTGTGAAATTTCAAATCATCCAATTACAGGAATAAGGAAAAGCCTATTTAATGTAAAAAAAAAAAAAGTATGTTTTTTTTTTTTGTGTGTGTGTGTGTGTGTATCCATCTTTCTATCTATGTATATATCTATCTATATTATATCTATATCTATTCTATCCATATACATCTTCAACCAGATCTAGCTTAATCCTAGACCTGGGTCATTTCTGCATTAAGATTCAAAGGGAGACAATGTGGTACAGAACAAGGTTTCTAAAACTTCTTCTTCTAGTGACTCCTTTCCACTTAAGAACTTTTTATACCACCCTGGGTATGTAAGTATATAGAATAGGTCACAAATCAAACATTTAATGATAATAATTCATTAAACTATTATTTTAAAACTTGATATACATATAATTTTACAATTGATTAAAGACAAAAGCAAAGGTGCAAACTAATGAAATGGATTGCTTGTTTATTTTTACAAAAAAAAAAAAAAAAGAATTAAATCTTGGCAGAATATTTGATACCTTTTACTGTTGCCAAATTTTTCACGACCTCCACATTCAATTGCCTGAGCCCGTGTTGGATTGTAATCCACAGTTTAAGAAGCTTTAGTATTGAGGAAACAGAATTATATTGGAAGTCAGAAGAGATTTGTTGTTTGTGCATAAATATCTTTGTGCATTTTAGCCGTATAATTATTGACAAGTAACTTCTATGAATCTGTTTCCCCACTCTATATTACCTTTCTATTTTCCTATTTCACAGAATTTTTGTAAGAAGAAATGAGAAGTTTATTAAGCTGAGCACTGTAGAAATATTATATAGTCATAAATGAAATTATACAAGCATTGTACATTGGTACACAATAAAATTATGTGATGATTAACTGTGATATGCTGAGACTTTCTTGATTTTTACTAGATGAATAGTGTGATCTGAAGATTGAGGACTTTTAAAATGGGAAAATCGTTCTTGGTCACTTTTTCCTTTGTTCTCAACGCAGCAAGATGTCTTATAGAAAGGAAGTCTCCAGGAAAGAGTGAGCCTTTTGCCAAAACTAATGTCAAGGTGATAGCACTCCCATAATAGCTGGTGCTTAGCACCAGCTAAGGGACTTAAATAGGCTAGGGCTCTTTGACCTATATTATTTGTATTTGCTTCTCTTGAGCAGGTAGTCTTCTGAGCTTGAAAGTATGGAGATCTGCCTACCCATTGCAGTCCGGGTTGAAATGGGTCCATAGTCTAGCTAGCTATGTCTTCAGGCACTATGTTACAAGGCACCAGTGGCCTTGAAAGCTGTACCCAAGAGGAAGCCAGCCAGAAAATGTACCCTCTTTTCAAAGGTCTCTGGAGTCCTCAGGTCTTATGGCTTAGCCAGACTCTTAGGGATGAATCTTATATGACTGGAAACTGGCTCCAAAAGTTTCCCTGTCCCAGGGATCATCTCAGAGCTGGAAGAGAATATTTGTTGCATTCTACAAAGAATGACAAATAGGAGAAGCGCCCCATTCCATTCACCTTTTAGAGCTTTAGTTTAATAATCTTTAAAATGGGGATACTCCTCAGAATTGTGATAAGGATTTAGATTTTGCCTTTTCTCCAATATATCCTAAAAACAGCTTTCCCCAAGCAGCCCTGAAGAAGGAAAATTCTATAAAGATGGCTTTCACTTCATTCCTGTTTCCTCCAATTTTCTATATGCAAATGATAAATAAATGACTCACTCCCCTTCCAGACAAAAAGAGGTGTTAACCTTAAAACTATACATAAATGCTGACTGTTAGGGGATTCCTTTGACTGCTAGATAGTGAAATAATTAAACTTAATATATTTTTAATTGACAAGGTTACTAAAAAGGTTGATTGGAAAAATGCAGTAGACATAATTTTTATAAATTTTAGCAAAACATTTCATAGTCATAATATTCTTATGGGAAAGATGGAAATACAAGTGATAGATCATAAAATCTTATGGAGCTGGAAACACTTAAATGACAGACCCAGAGTAGTCATTAACGGTTCTTTGACAACCTTGAAATAGGTCTCTAGTGAAGTATACCAAGTATCTGGAATCAGTTAGGATACAGTGTAAGTAATGTCCAACTTAGATTCAGAGGATCCACATTCAATACTGGTTCTTCTCCTCAGTATATGTGTATCGCTTAATCTCCCTGAATCTTAGTTCTTTTCTCCCTAAAATGAATGGCTGGTCTCTTTCAGCTATAATTTTATGTTCCTATAATCTCTGCTTCTAAGTATTTTTAACAATACCTTAAAAGCATAGATAGTGTCTTGACAAAATATACACATTGCAAAAATCTGAGAGGAAGAGTGGACATAGTGAAGCTCAGAATCAGCTTGACTGCTCAATCTCTTCTAAGAAAACTAAGTAGCTATACATGTGAAGCTATAGATATGTTTTTAAAAAACAGATTCAAAGGTACAAGAGAAGTGAAGGGTGGCTAGAGAGCAGTTTGTCTGAAGAAATCTGGGGGTTTAAGTGGATTTCAGCAGCTAAGAAAACTATGATGATCTTGGAGTACATTGAGTAAAGCATTGTTTCAAGGAATAAGAGGGTCTTTATTTTTTTATTTTCAGTCTTTACTCTGCCCTGTTGAAACTACATTTGGAGTATTTGCATTTAATTCTGGGATTTATTATTCAGTTATTCTGTCTGACTCTTCATGATCACATGTACCATAGCATGCCAGTCTCTTCTATTACCCACTCTATCTTAAAGTCTATCCAAGTTTATGTTTGTTGCTTCCATGACAACATCTATGCATCTTCTCCTCTGCCATCCCCTTTTCCTTTTGCCTTTAATATTTCCAAACATCAGGTCTTTTCCTATGAGTCCCATCTACTACTCATTATGTAGCTAAAATATTTAAACATCAGGTTCAGTATTTGATATTCCAGTAAATGGCCTGAATTAATTTCTTTAAATATAAACTGACTTGATGTCCTTGCTCTTCATGGGATTCTCATGTTTCAAAATTTTTGTTTTCCCCAGTTATATGTGTTTTACATATATTTTACATATTTGTTTTTTAAAACTTTGAGTTGCAGATTCTCTTTCTCTCTATCCACCCCACACTAAGAAGACACATGTGAAGTTATGTGAAACATTTCCATAAACGTAATGTTGCAAAAGAAAACAGATTCCCCCCCCAAAAAAAAAAATCTCAAGAAAAAAAGTATGCTTCAGTCTGTATTAAGGAACAATCAGTTCTTTTTTTGGATATAGATAGCAATCACCAAAAGATTCTCAAAAGTTTTCTCCAGTAACACAATTTTAAAGAGTCAGTTTTATGGCACTCAGCTTTCCTTATAATCCAACTATCACAGCCATACATTGCTACTGGAAAAACTATACCTTTGACTATATGGACCTTTGCTGGCAAGGTGATGTCTCTGCTTTTTAGTATGTTTGCCCAGATTTTCCATAGCTTTTCTCCCAAGAAACAAATGTCTTTTAATTTCATGAAGTAGTCACCATCTGCAGTGATCTTTTGAACCTAAGAATATAAAATCTGACACTGATTCCATTTCCTTTCCCTCTATCTGCCAGGAAGTCATAGGACTAGTTGGGTTAGTTTTTGTTTTTTTCAAGTCAGTTTTTACAATTTCTTCTTTCACCCTCATCAAGAAAGAGGTTTCTTGATTGCTCCTCACTTTCTGTCATCATCACAGTGATATCAGGTGCATATCTGAGTTTGATGATATTTCTCAGGGAACCTTAATCCCAGCTATTGATTCATCCAGCCTGGCATTTCAGATGATGTTACTCAGTATATAAGTTAAATAATTAAGATGACAATAAATAGCCTTTTTATATCCTTTTTCCGATCTTAAGCCAACCAATTGTTCCTGTTTGGTTCTAAGTGTTGTTTCTTGGCCCACAATAGATTCCCCAGGAAACAAGTAAATGAGAGGGATTACCACATTTTTTTTTTGTTATTCTGGATACCAGTTTTAAAAAGATATCAATTACCTGGAGAATGTCCAAAGAAGATAACCATAATGATAAACATTTTTACATTCACACTGTATGAGTATTATTTGAAGATATTCAATTCCTTCTTTGGAGGGGAAAAAAAACACAGGAGTAATAGAAATTGAAAAAATGACAAATTTAGGTAAGGAAATACTTGAAACAATGAAAAATTAGTTAATAATTAGAGCTATTCAAGAGAAGAACAGACTATCTTTGGGGAAGTCTGCTTCCCCTACATGGAGGATCTTAAGTAAGATTAAAGTAAGAGTAAATATTAGATTCTTACTAGGTTTCTAGTTAGCAAATTCAGTCTGACCTTTTTGTAGGTTTGTCTTAGTTCTTGGAATACAATAGTATAAACATATTGATTTAATTCTACCATCTGTGGAGTGCTATACTAGACCCTGGGGAAGTTAACAAAGTTTAGCTGTGCTATCTTTATCTGCCCTCATGGAATTTTTAGTCTAACTGGAGAATGGCAAAAAGAGACTGTATGGTATTAACTTCTTTATCTGATCATCTTAGACTGGTTTCTAACAGCTTCCTTTTGGAGGCCATATGGTCCTGCATTCATATATACGTACCATGATTTCCTTTTAGAGCAGTTTCTGTTTAAGGCTATTTTTCTTTTCTGTTCCAAACAAATAGCATCTGATGGTTCTCCCACCTAATTTATCTTTCTAGTACTTTCTTACTACCATATTTGTTTGTAAGGCAATAATAACCAGTACTTCTTGCCTTTAATAACCATGTGGCTACTTCTCTTTCTCCCTTCCTCCCTGAGTCTCAGGTCTCTCTCTCTAAGTCATAGGTCATGTCTCTCTACTGGGGCTGTTGACTCCTAGACACAGGTTTTTATAGTATGAAAAATATACTTACTAATATAGTATAAACAGCAAACAGAAATCCTTCCTCCACTTCTATTCCCTACCATTAAGGGACAGACAGCCTGGCACCCCAGAGTCTCCAATAAAAATGTACTTTTCACAAGCAATGAATTCACAGAATACTTTCTACTGCATAACAATAGAAATGCAAATCTAATACATATATTATGAAAGTGACCTATTTTCACTAATTTCACCTTACTAATTGGAAAGAATAATCTTTCTACCTGCTGTATAATCATATTTCATTGACTTCATCTGCATGCATATTAACCCAATAATTATTGAAATATTAGAATATTATATATGTTTTTACTCTTTGATTCCTTAAAAACTTACCCCCCAAATGATATAAAAACAGGTAAACACAGATTCTTTAAGTTGAAGATTAACTCTGCTTGTCAACAACCTTTACCAGTGAACCATAAAAGTACATTATACAATTTAATGAGGATAGGGGTTTTCTTTTTTCTCTTTTTACTTTTGCACATCTAGCACCCACCTCACTATTTGTCACATAGTCACATGTTTTGTCACTAGATCATATATTTAGGGTTTTATGGAACATTACACAGAGGTGAGGTGAAGCCAGATGTGTATATAATTGGGAAATACTTAACAAAATAAATGAAAATGTGATATTGTACAACAGAGCTAATGTTAATTCTCGGCTTTTCTAAGTCAATATGCAGTCAGCAAGAACCTGTTTCTTTTATGAGTTTGACACCATTATTTTAAGGGATTCAAAGCAGCAGCTTCAGTTTATAGATAAGGAACCTGAAAGTCCAGTGATTTTAGTTGACTTGGCCAAGGTCACAGAGCTAGTGAATGTCTAAGAAAGGATTTGGACTGACTCTAGGTATAATGTTTTATTAACTATATTTTCAATATTATCAATAAATATAAAATGTATTTTGGATGTATTTTTACATATTTATATTTAAATATATTAATATATTTAAATAAATATAAAATAAAGATGATTGTTGACCTGACTTGAATATTTCAGCATTTATTATTTTTAATAATTTTAAGTTATAATTTTATATATTCCCACATGAGGAGAGAAGAGCATGATGCATATGAAATTCCGATGCTTTATAAGTCAAAATATTTTTTATTTCATTGGAATAGGTTATCTACCAAAGTAGCAATAAAAATTGACCCTAAAGTCAGGAAGATAAGTTCTCTGATACATACTGTTCTTATTTGTCTTTTATTCTTGTAAAACAACAACATAATAAATGTGATAATATTGATATATACAAACTATTTTCCTTACATCACACATGAGGTAGATATCATACTACATTCATTTCAGCAACAAGGAAACTAAGGTTCAAAGTGTTCAAGTGCCTCTCCACATCCATAGGTAATAAGTGTCAGAAGTGGGATTTGATACTGGAGTCCACTTTCTACTATCTACTGCTTCATGAAAAAGTTACAATTCAAATATAACTTCTCTGACTTCAAATTTATATATATATGCATGCATCTATACATAAACATGTAAATATCTATATTTATATACACATTAATTCACATATAATTGTATAAATATACATATATAAAAAACAAAATAAATCAAATTAAAAATTTAAAGAATTGACTAATTCTTTTTCTAATCATAACATAAGCATGCCCTGCTAATGCAGTTAGGCTACTTTTATAGAAGAACTGAGGGAAAGGATGTAGGGAGAACAAATTCTCTTAGGAACACTGCCATAAATTGATAATCTGTTGAATATTGTTACAATGTTTAAAACTTTACAATTGGTTTTGATAAAAATCTATTAACGATATGACTTAAAAGACATTGATTGGGGATAATATTATAGGGATAGTATATTACAGAATGGGTTGAATGGCAAAAATAAAAGGTATAGCTTTATTTTACACCTCAATCTTCTGAAGAATCTTTACAAGATGATAATGTTTATCTTCTTTACTGATTGCTCTAGGATAAAGACTTGCCTTCACCACTAATATACAGGCATTAGTGGACACTGTCTCTCATAGGGTCAATCTCTACAAAAATCACATACTAACTGTTTCTTCTATTGTCTCAAAGTTTCTATGTTTTATATACCTCCTACTCAACTCCTTCTTCTATTCTGTGGGATAGTCTTATTTTATTAAGGGAGCTGAGATAATGGATATGTCTTGAACAGATCTCTTAGAATGCAATGACTATCTACTTCTATAAATTTGGTTTGTTTTTTATCTTTTCTGATGATTCCTTCCACAGATACTTCATTCTTCTCTCTTCTTTATATATATAAGCATAACATAAGAACAATTTTAACCAACACCAAAGTAAACCATTAATTATTTTCATTTTTCTTGAGCCCATTTGGTATTCTTTGTTTATAAATGGAAAAATGATTAAAAGAAGGAGAAGGAAACTCAATTTTAACTATATTCTGACTTTGTTTTTATAAGAGTTGGGCGTTCAGAAAACCTGTTGGTTTATTTTAGTATGTGTCCAAATTCTTGTCTTTTTTTGGCTGCTATGCAGGATCAATTTTTTTTTTAAAAATGAGATAAAAGCTTGCTAAAGAAATTTTTAAATGTTATCTGTCATCCAGTGCCAAAACCATTATACCATTAAATATAAGAACATTGTATACTGCTATATGAATGGCCCAGCTGTCCACTTTTATACCCCCATGTCATTGTTCATTTGAGTTATAAATTGATCCACTGCCTACCTGGCTGACAGAACCCTTAGGCATTTTAGACTTCTTCACAGATAATCACCTTTTGATTAGATTAGTTGTTATTGAATAAAATTTTCAGCAGCAAAATTTTTGAGCAAAATAAGAGTTTAGCCTTGATCAATTTCAGTCAGATGTGGAGATTAAGTTGATTTCCAAGATTGTACCACAGCTATTAGAAAGGAAAAGCAGGAAGGATGAATTCTGCAGTTCATTCTAACAAGTAGACAAAAGTATTTTCTTCATATTCTAGTCAGGTCCAAACTAAACCTTTGCTTTATCGAACCTTTGCAATCCTCATCCTTAAATCCTTTGAACTGCCATGAATATTTAATCTGGCTCCTAAGATTAAGATGCTCTAATAGGGCTGACCTGTCATTTCACAGTCAAAAGATTATTTGCCCACTTGTGTATTTTGTGTTTTGTTCAATTAACAAGGAAAACAGTTTTCCTTTCTGATATCATTTGCCTGGCTCAAGGATATAGTAGGCTTTGGATACTTAAAAAAAAAAAAAAGACTTCAGGCATCCTTCAATGTGTTTTATTGTTACTGCTATAATCATTATTGTGTAGTTATTCAATAAATTCTTAACTGAGAACTAATAATATGTACAGGATAATGAAATACAATCAGCCCACATTGTCTACCTGAGAGACTCATAAACTGAACAAATCACTATTTAGTATCAAAGTGAGGCTGACATGTTCCCATATATGCTCTCCAAACACATTTTGCTGCAGAAACAAAACAAAACAAAACAAACACAATTCTCATATGTGGATACCATCAGCTTATCACAGTGTTTCTTAGTTGTCTTTATCAGATCTACAACAGGGATATTGATGTAGAAATTTCTTTAGATTTAGTCTTGGAGAATGAAAAGGTAAAGGTTGTGGAATGGGAAGACAGGGTCTAAGAGAGGGTACTTCAATCATAGGATGTGGAATGTTTTAACCTCAGTCTAGTTTCACCAAATGACAAGTCAGGCTAATAGGGATTTAAAACAAGGATGCAGAGTCAGAGAAGAAGCTACCACATCTTAAATATTGGATTCAAAGTCGTATTACTTAAAGCTCTAAACTCCATTGAATTTTTAGGAAATTCCCTTTTACTGATGGAATTGTTATTCTAGCATACTGGATCACTATAATGTGATATATAAACAGGAGCTAGCAAATATAGCCTCTAGAATCTTTTAAGAGTAAATAGATTCTCCTTTCTGATTTAAAATAAAGTGAATGTGTTTCTTTGGGTCTCTATTGTATGACTCTATGAAGTTCCTTTTCTCTTTTAACTTGTACATGTTTTATATGATAAATGATTTAATATTTTAAGGTGATATTGGTAGAATAAAAAGTAATAGATGTAAAAAAGAGAAATAAACTTTGCATCTCACAAAATAAACATCTTATTATGAAACATTGAATTTATTTCCATTACTTTTTCTGTATGTTCATATGTTTTTGTAACAGGGTTAAGTTTGGCCCCAGAGTACCAGAATATTTTTGTCCATTTGCTCTTTCCTCTCATGTTTCTTTTTAAGCCTTGAATCATGGTACAATGGGATGGCAACTTATTTATCTGCAGTTTAAATTTTCCATCCAAGTCAAACTTCCACCCAACCAAAAAATGCCATTGGAATTAAACCATTAAACTAAATTAACCTAGCTTTTGGGGGAAAACATATTATTTCTCCATCACCCAGGCAAAAATCAGTTATCAATGAAGAATTTTTAGATTTTTATGATCAAATTAAAGTTAAACTGTTGTTATAGAAAGGTAGATCATCAGTGCTTTGCTTCTAATACTTCTGTTGTTATTCCCTCTTACTCTGTTGTCTCAGTATAAAAGAAATAATTAACATTTTTCTATATTCTTTACTTTCTCAAATATTAACAAAAATTTTTAAGGAAAATCAATAAATTATCGCTGAAATTACCGATTCTAAGGAAGGAAAGAGGGAGTCTGAGAGCAAAAGTTTAAAATTTGTTGTACTATAGGATTGCAGCATGTTTTTTGTTTTTGTGGTAAGTTTTCCTGTGTGCATTCAGAAGACTGCTCATTTCTTTCAGATGTCTTTGCCATTTCACAGATTTTAAGATTGAATAATTTTAATAAATACATTAATTAAGCACTTACTACACACCCAGCGTTGTACCTTAAGCTCTGGAGACACAAATAAGGAAAGGAAGACAATCTCTGCCCTAAAGAAATTCAAACTAATTTTGAGAGATATTATACAAAAGAAAGTTTAATTGTAGGATATTTGTCAAGACTCAGGAAACCTTGTTTTGGTAGTAACCATGGGTGAGATAACAAGGACATAAAGGAAGAACAGATGGAAAGAACTAGAAGACCTTGAGATTAGCATTTTTAGGGTATAGTTTAAGGTCTGTTGGTCCTTTATCTCACCAGAAAAAAATAAAGAGTTTGTGTCATTCACTTGTCTAAGTGTTTTGAATAGTAATGCTGCCTGTGGAGCCCAGCTGGGTCAGGGAAAGGAAGGAAAAAGAGAAGGATAATCCCAGAAGTGGCTGATTTTCTATGACCCTTGAATAATGACATAAATTACCTAAAAGAGACACCTCCAATTTCCAATCATAAAGATGATCAATAAAAGACTTTTTCCTTGTATGGTCCATTTCCTTTTTTTTTTTTTTTTTTTTTTTTTTTTAATTTCTTTCTTTCTGGACTAGAGCAGAGGTTCCTAATAGTTTATATATGTAACATAGGGACCTTTAACATACTAGTGAAATCCATAGACTTTTCTTAAAATACTATATAAATGCAGACAATAATGAAATGCATAGAATTGAAAAGGAAACAAATTAGTTGAAATAATTATCAAAAAAATTTTATATTGATCACAGTTTGAGAATCGCTTATTTGTGTAATCTCTACTGTTCCCTTGTAACTATAACACTTTATGATCAGTGATTCTGTGATTCTATCTAGAAAGTAGCAGAAGTACCAAAACCTTTTCGAGCTAGATGGAACAGGCTTTAGAAAGACTAGAGTCTGAATCCCTCTTTACATATTTCCTAGCTATATAATCCTAGGCAGGTCACTTAACCTGATTTTCTTATCTGTATAGTGAAAGTAGTAATAGCACCTAACTTACAGCATATAGGAAGGAACTAACCGAAATTACAGGCAAAGCACATTACAAACTTTAAAAGTCTTTGTAAATTCTAACTATTGTTGATAACTAGTCTAGTTATAATAATAGTCTAGTTATTGATTTATTTTTACAAGTCTTAACTTTCTTTTGTAATTTATTCTAGGAATTTCTACTATATCACAATGCTGAGGGACCCAGTGTCCCGTTACCTGAGTGAATGGAAACACGTCCAGAGAGGGGCCACTTGGAAGACATCTCTTCACATGTGTGATGGGAGAAGCCCAACTCCAGATGAGCTGCCTACCTGCTACCCAGGGGATGATTGGTCTGGTGTCAGCTTGAGGGAATTTATGGATTGTGGCTATAATCTAGCCAACAACCGCCAGGTTCGTATGCTGGCAGACCTTAGCCTGGTGGGATGCTACAACTTGACTTTTATGAATGAGAGTGAGCGGAATACGATTCTGTTGCAGAGTGCCAAGAATAACCTGAAGAACATGGCTTTCTTTGGGCTTACAGAATTCCAGAGGAAAACTCAGTTCCTTTTTGAGAGGACATTCAATCTCAAGTTCATCTCCCCCTTCACACAGTTCAATATCACAAGGGCCTCTAATGTGGACATCAATGAAGGGGCCCGCCAGCACATCGAGGAGCTGAATTTCCTGGACATGCAACTTTATGAGTATGCAAAAGACCTTTTCCTACAACGCTACCATTACACCAAACAGCAGGAACACCAGAGGGACAGGCAGAAGAGGAGGGAGGAGCGGAAGCTGCTAAAGGAGCATCGGGCTCACAGGTGGCAGAAGGAGGATGAGACAACTGTCACAGAGGACTATAACAGTCAAGTAGTCCGATGGTGACATATTCTGTTTCTCCTCCTAGGGAGGTAGGAGGACCATGGACAATGTTGATGTTTTGCTGAATCATCTAAGGGAGTGATCAAAATGAGCCATGATTTCTGAGTGTATGAGACCTGATTTGAACATCTGCCTTCCCTCTGTCTTTTTCCTCCCTTAAATTTTAACCAGCTGAAGGAGCGATTCCTCTTGTTTTTTTCTTGACATTTTTCAATGATATTAAATATGGTAGAATGACATCCCAAACAAACAACTCTAAAAGACTTACACCAAGATGGGGAACCAAGAAGTCTGTTTTTATCTTCTTTTCATCTGCACGGTAGAAGAATGGCATAAGAAGTCAAAGCTGGCAGTGACATAAATGTAAAATCCAAGCTGGGGCTTGGGAGTTCTGTAAAAATCGGTCTGTTTTAACAATATCTTTGTAACAGTATAGTAGGACTATTTATAGGGATCAAAAAAGGAAAAAAGAAAAACAATTGTAGATTCTCAGTCAAAAAAAAGAAGAGAATGTCATCCACTGCTGTGTTGAATTCATGCTAAAGGATGAAATATGTGGGCCCTTCTTCACCTTTTGACTATGAATGGCCCGACTGGATGTGTCTTAGAACACAAACTAAAGGCAACCACTGCTACCCTAGTCTTATTGTGAACATCATCCTAAGCATAGTCCATAAAAACTTCCCTATCATCCTTTTCTAAAAATAAGGTCCTGTTAAGTGACTGAGTATAGCCATTAAAAAAAAGATCATAATTAGTGATCTCTCATCTATAGGTGGACGTCATTTTTTTCTCCTAAATTTTGAAAGTGGAACTGGAAATAAAATATAAGGAAAGTGATGTGTCCACCAAATGAAGCATATTTATTAAATGAATATGTGTATTTTTCCAAGGAAAATGGAAGCATCTATCTTTCTTGGTATAACACTGCCCATAGGACTTAAGTTCTGCTATAATAATGGAACTGTAAAATTTTAGTGTGAAATTTGATAAGGCAGCTAGCATGTGTACAAGGTTATTGTCCTCAAGTTGTTCTATGAATAACATTATACACTGGCTACCATGAATGAGTGTTTGATATGGGATAATAATTCCAGATTTTCAGTGAGACAGGACTTAATGGTGTCTCAATATCTTCACTCTAATACATTTTTCTTCATTCTTAAACCTTTGATTGTTATAGGAATAAATCTGTGATAATATTTAATACATGAAACCATGATATAACAAATTGGAAGCTGATGCTCCTCAGTGTTTCCTATTCTTCTTGACCTTGTACAAATGACATGAACAAAATAAACAGGAAAATAAATGAAAACCTATGAAATTGTGGGAGAAGGAATGTCTGTAATGTATTCTGTCATGTCATCAATTACATAGAAGGATGTGGATGCCTTGAAAAATGAAGCTGAAAAGTTCCTACCAGAAGCATGACATGAACACAAGTAGGATCTGCAAAGTGAATTGGAAAAAATATATATATATTTTTGGTGATCCAAGTTGAAAGTTTGGAAGGCAACTGACTTTCTTGAACCATCCTTCATCCCACCCTCAGCATAAGTCCCTTGGGTTGGAGAGTACATAAATCAGTCAATCAATAAAACTTCATTGAGTGACTAGTGAAAGCAAGGGTATGTGCCATGTGCTGAAGGAAGAGAGGAATTCATCCTCCTGAATAATATCAAATATTTGATGGTGATGGAAAGGTAGATGAGTTCTTTCTTCCATGATCCTCAATTCAGTCAGTAATGCCATTATCCATAAACAAAGGGTAGAGTTAGATCTGGATAAGTGGGTGATGGAGTCAGTCACTGAGAGTAGCATCCCTTCAGTATCTGGGATGAGCCAGCTGATGTTACTCAGGTGGGTTTATTTGTTATCCATGAGGATGGTGCAAGGCTACTGGTTTCAATTTCACTGTGGCCTAAAGCCTAAAGCATGTGGGAAGACACTCTCTCTCCACCCCCCACATATATATCCCTCCACCCCATCAAAAATGTCATTATCATAAATGACTTGGCAACTGTACTTTTTGGAGCCATGAAAAGAAAATAAAAAGGGGCCACATAAATATGCCTCATTAGATGATAGAGATTAATCTGACAATAGATTTGTCTGACATGATATCAGTATTTTCCATCCTGATGATTTGTCTGTAAGGTGGGGAGGGGAAGTAAGGAGAAGGGAGAGAAAGGAGAGTTACAGCTGGAATTAATGAGCAGATTTTACAGCTTCATTTTTTTTGCTGTGAATATGGTATGGTTCTGCTGAGACTGGCAGTGCTGCAAATTTTCCCTTCTGCCTGCTGCTGGGGGAACATACACAAGCATACATGCACATGGGCAGGTGAACACTAGGGTGTGTATGTGCGACACACATATACACTTACACACACACACACACACACACACACACTTACACACACATACACACTTTGCAGTAATGATCCAGCTTTATGTCATGTGGAATTCAAAATAAGTTAGGGAGCCTTTGAATTTTTTTGTTGTTAACCTCCCTTTTAAAATATTGGCAAGAAATTAATGCATCTCTTAGCTGTCAGCTACTAATATCATGCTATTCCTGAGGCAAAGGGAATTTATATCTCAAGGCTTTCCCCAGCATCATTGCTGTTTGCTTGATATGTGGAGCTCCACTTGAGATGGGATATCAGGCTATTCAGAAGGGCAGCCATCTATTTGGCTTGGACCAAGGCCAAGACTTAGCATATTTAACAGGCAGCCCTAGTCTTGATCTGTTATATTCTTTTAATACAAAGCAGCCTCTGCAATGGTCTCAAATCTGCAAGGTACTAAGGTGATAATATGGTGATGTAAGTAGAAAGGTGAGAAGGTACTATCTTCCCTGCAAACCAAATTCATACTTGCTAGCTGAGTAGAAAATTATTATCAAACTATCACCTGGGCCTGGGCAGTCTTACAAGTTAAGTCAGCAACTTTAAGTAAGATGAAAACACAAATCAATTCTAGTTATAGCAGTATCCAAAGCTCCAGAACAGCAAGGAAAAAAAAAAAAAAAGCAAACAAACAAAAAAACCCTAGGGAGTTCCAAATTGGATGAAATCCAATCAAACTCAGCTCTCCATCCACTACCCCTTTCACTCTCTCTCTCCCCTTTCACTCTCTCTCTGCAGTGGCTCCCTGACCAAACTGTGGGTTTACAAATGGTTTTATTAAGGACAATAAATATTTATGAAGTGCCTCCTACATGCAAGGCACTAAGATATATGACTCCCATTTTGCTTTCTTTAGACAAATGTTTGGCTAACCAAAGAGATCCAATGTGTTCCCTTTTCTTGATGAGTATATAAAATTGGGGTATACTTGTTAATCTTTGATAAGGTCAATGATATCCCCAGATAATAGCATAATGCACACCATCCATAAGAAATTCAGAAGCCTTGCCCTTAAATGTAATCTTGTACAGTTTTATCTGCTTTAACTAAAGTACTGAGATTTGGAGGCTCAACTGATAGGATTAAAGTAAACTTCTTTCAAATGTCTGAGAAGAAGAAATATTGTCTTTGGGGATTGATTCTACTAGGGTTTTAAGAAATAGACCTCAGGTGTGGGGGAATAATCTAATTTTTGGGGGGATGTCATTTGTTTCATGATATACCTGTAATTCATCTGCTTTACCTAAAGTATTGCAATTTGGAGGTTCAATTGTTGTGACTAAAGTAAATTTCTTTCAAAGGACTAAAATAAGGAATTATTGTCTTTGGGGATTGATTCTAATAGGTAGATGATTAAAGGTAACAGTACAGGTTTTTAAGAAATAGATTTAAGGTATAAGGGAATAATGTGCTATAAATCAGGGGTTTTGGGGGGTTGCCATTTATTTCATGATATACCCATATCTCATAAGATAAAATTGAGACCAAGAATAATATCTAAACTTTGTTTAGAACTTTATATTTTGCAATATTTGATCAATTGCAATATTGATCCATCAAAAATTGATCAATAAACATTTCAGATATCTCCAAAGTAGCAGGCACCGTGCCAGGTGCTAGGTAAACAAAGACAAAAATTAAATAGTTCCTCAAATTAAATATTCCCTTAAATAGATTTAATATAATATTCCACTTAAGAAGATTACATTATATCAGGGGAGACTGTGTATGTGTGTATGTGTGTGTATACACACACACACACACACACACACACACACATATATATATATATATATATATACATATGTATAAAGAGAGATAGAGAGACAGAGAAAATTAATACAGTTTAACTTATGGAGAGAGGACTAACAATTAAGGGTTGAGGAAAAACTGTATGTAGAAGGTTGTACATGAGCTGAAGCTTGAAGGGATTTCTAGGAGGAAAAGATACATTTCTAGGAGAAAGTGTACATTGTAGAAATGAGAAATGACCAGTATGTAAATATAGACATAGGAAATTCCTACAGTAAGTTTCTGTGGTTTTTGTTTTAGAAAATAGAGCCACTATTATTTTCCCCAATGAATAACTAAAAAAATTGAGGCTCAGAAAAGTTAGGTGAGGTCACATCTCTAAATGCATATGGAAGCAATAGATCACTTGATCACATGGACTCCAAAGGGTATTTTTTGTTTGTTTGTTTGTTTTCAATTCATTATGCTGTGATGATGGATAATTCCTAGAGTTAGAAGAAAGAAGAAAATGGAAAATCCCAACTTTGACATTCTCTACAATAATCTTCTCATGGAACTACCAGTACATTGTAGGTTAGACCCTGTGAAATTCAACTTGCCTTGGCTTCCTGAAGGATGTGATAAAAATCAGTGAATACTAAATAGTATTTGATATAAAGTAAGAGAGGAGAGGGGGAAAAAAAAAAAAAAAAAAAAAACTGTGTGATCTTTATTCTAATGTAATTGCAATTTCTAGAATAAAGAATAAATAAGCAGAATAAATGCTTATTGAATCAAATTTTTTTAAAAGTAGGTATAATCTCTGTTTATTTGTTTAATAACTGGCCTAAGAGTAAATAGAAGAAAACCACATATTAGGGATGTGGATTAACCCTGACTCCTCAAAAACCTTAACCCTTAAATCTGTGATAATGCCTGAAATTTTAGATTTCTTTGGATCTTAAATGATTTTTGTCTCCAAAATTTCCAGATTAAAAAATAGATGCTCTTTTGGGGAGGGGGGCTTGGATTTAGTAGTCAGAAATAATACCATAAAGAAAATGGTTCTCAATTACCACCTCAATATTAATAGGTTATTAATGACTTTACATTTTTCACAGCTGAATGAGAACAATGATTTATAGAAATAGGACAAAAAAAAAAAAAAAAAAAAAAGATGACCAGTTCTAAGGCAAAATTTCAGAAGTAGAGACTTAAGTACTCAAAGATGAGACAAGAAAGTTCCAAAATAAACTTTTTCTACCACCCAGTTTTGCCAGGGCTGGCCCTTTGGCAGATTATAATTTTCTGGGCACTGGAAGCAAAAGTAGAAAATAAAAGATTATGAGGAAATAGACAGGAATTTTGGGGCAAATATTAAAATGGTCCACTATAAAATCCACTATCTGGATTATTTTATGGAATGAAGATAAGATGGGAAGGATCAGAACCAACCAGAATAGTGAGCAAAGAATGATCACACTTCAATCATCGGTACTTCTACCTTCTGATAATCATATTTTCACTGACAGACAAATTATGCCCCTCTAATATCCTTCAAAATATCTAAACTTTGTGCTTACTTGTTTGCCTACATCATTGTAGACAAAAGCTCCATGAATATATTAGAGTTACTTGGGGACTCATCCATAGTCCTTTCCCCAATACTTCCTGACTTCCCTTCCTATTCTTCTTAGGCCTTTTATTTATCTATTCTTTCCCAATTCAGATAGTACTCATCATCCAATATTCTGCCTCTCTCTAGCATATCTGGTCACTTCAGAATTTACACATTGAAATTGTTTAGTAGATTTGCCCTTGGAGGTGGCCCAGATATGAGACCTTGGCAGATTTATTGCTTCATTAATGTATTCAGATCCTATTGACAAAAAGTAAATTGATAGACTCAACCTATTGGGCAGAGGAACTGCATTTGTCAGAGGAATGAATGGCTTTATAGACAGGAAATGTCTGTGAGACTTTATTACCCTTAATACCTAGAACATTGCCTGGACCCTCTGATCAGTCTAGATTCTAAGATCCCAAAGCACAAGTGGCTGATGAGCTCATATTCTAAGTTATCTGAAGAAAAGATAAGAATTTTAAACTTGGTGGCCCACCACATATCACCATGCTAGCATTCTTGCTCTGCTTCTGGGCAGTGACAAATCCAAGGACAAGTGTCAGCAGTGGAAAGGTTGAGTCTTTTCTGGTGACAGCAGTGACATGTTTTAATGAAATAAATCTCTTGAATGTTTTGGTTGTTATCAGATTTTTCTACCATCATTTCCCTTAATACATTCCCCCAGTGATTGCAACAATACTTTCTATATTTTACTTGTACTCCTTTTCATTAAAAAAAATCAATTATACATTAGAAGGAAAACCTGAATTTTCCATCTGGTGCCACATTTTAGGTGAAAGGGTAGTTATTCAGTAGATGGTAATTATTTTGTCCTAAGGGACTTTCCCTTTGTTTCTGTGCAATAATGTGTATGAACTTGGTACTCCAAGACTGTATTGTGCATTATCAACTTTTCTTGCTATTTAAAAATGATAGTTTGTAGAACTGAGGATTTTCATCGATGTAAAGCACAATTTAATGAATAAGTTAACATATTAAACCATTGTGATGTCAAGAACAATTGTTTCCTCCTGTGTGTTTGTCAGTATTTTCCTACAGAAAGAGGGAAGTGTTGCTTAAACACTTGAAGGAATTGGTGAGAAATGCATACACAGAGTAGGCTTTGTCACACACTAATGATCCATGATTTGTTAGGGGAATTTTAAATAGCCAAGGCAGGGAAATAATAGATGGGGACAACCAGTAACACCTGAGCCCAGAGAGGATTACATAAGGATTTCAAATGCACGTACGTACTTCTTAGATTCAGAAAGGGTAAAGGAGAGAAAGGAAGAGAAAAGGGAGGAAATTATGGAGAGTGAAGTGAGAGAAGCAGAAAAATTATTTACACAATAACAACACTGTTACATCAAACAACCACAAAGACTTCAGATGCCTGAGCAATACAATGGCCAATCAGAAATCCAGAAGATTGAAGATGAAGCATACTTCTCCTCACAGAAAGGTGATGGATTCAATATTAATGAGATGTGTATTTATAGACATGGCTATCTCTTTTCTTATAAATTTTGGGGTTGGTTGTGGTAAAGAAAATAAATAATTATTAATTTTAAAATAAAATTATATTAAACTATTTAAAAGAGAAGTGGAGTATGATAAGATAGAAAGAGAATTGAATTTAAAGTCTTAAGGCTCAGTTTTGAGGCCCAACACCAGCATTTAACCACTATGTGCCTCAATTTCCATATCTGTAAAATGTGTGTGTAATGATTCTTGGACTACCTATCTCACAAGGTTTTTTTTGAGGACAGAATAAAATAATGTATAAAAGTATAAGGTTCTAATTAATTATAAATTCTTAGCATTTGAGAAGTGATAGAAATCATTTCACTTTTAATTTATTATTTTATTTTTATATAATGATGCTTTATTCCATCCCCTCCAATTAAATGACCAGAAATGTTGTAGCATTCATTTTTACAAAGTTTTGAGTTCCAAAGGTTTTTTTTTTCAAATCCTCTCTTTCTTCCTTCCCTCTTCTCTTCCAAAGAAACTAGGCAGTTTGATCTTGTTTATACATGTACTATCATATAAAGCATTTCCATATTAGTCACAGTTTTAAAAAAGGAGCCAGATCAAAAGAAAAAAAAAAAAAAAGAAAGACTGAAATGGGGAAAAAATTACATTAATGTGCATCCAGAGTCCATCAGTTCTTTATTTGGTTACAGAGAGCATTTTCCTTTATGAGAACTTTGTACTTGTATTGGATCCTTGTACTACTGAAAAGAACTTAGTCATTCATAGTTGATCCTTATATGATGTTGCTAATAATATATACAATGTTTTCCTGGGTCTACTCATTTCACTTTGCATCAGTTCATTACACAATACTATTTCATTACAATTTCCCAATTTATGGGCCTCCCCTCTATTTCGTATATTTTGCCACCATGAAAAGGGCAGCTATAATTTATTTTTTGCACATATAGGTCCTTTCTCCTTTCCCTCCTGTATCCCCTTTCTTTGGGATACAGACTGAGTGATAGTATTGCTTTATTATTTTAAATCAAGACTTTTCTCAGAGTTTCAATATATCACTAAAAAAAAGGCTATAGTTATAATTCCTACTAAGATAGGATGGAGAGGAGAGAAAGTCAGAAAGAAAAGCAATTAAGTACCAGTTGAATATTTCATTCAGTCAAAAATCTGCGTGCTGACTTCCAAGACCAGTTCTACATTCACTAGTTAAGTGAGATCTTTAACCTTGTAAAATTTCTTTTCTTTGGCTTAGTGAACTGTGAAGACTGGAAATATGAAGTAGATCCAACAAATGGAAGTGTATGTAATGAAATAGCTTGAAGAGATTTAGAAGTCATTTAGTAAAATAAGGAAATGAAAATAGGATAGATAGTGGTGAGGTGGCTTATCTAAGATCACACACTTAAGATCATACAATAAGGTATCTGGGTGTCTGAGTGCTAAATCTAGAATCAGGAAGACTTGGTCAAATTATCCTTAGCTACTTACTGATAGTGTGACTTTGGGGCAGTCCTTTCATCTCCTTCAGACTTCCTTTCAGTATAAGATGAGGATCTTAGGCAAGTAGGCAAGTACACAATATATTAGAGTCTGGATTCAGGAAAACTCATTTTCCTGAGTTTAAATCTAACCTCAGACACTTAATAGTTGTGTGATTCTTGAGCAAGTCATATAACCTTGTTTGCTTCAGTTTCCTTATCTGTAAAATGAGCTGCAGAATGAGTTGCAAATCGTTCTAGTATCCTTGTCCAAAAAAAAAAAAAAAAAAAAAGCCACAGCTGAAATGACTGAACAACAAATAAATGAGCATAATAGCTCCAAAGTCATAGGATTATTACAGTGATCAGATGTGATAATATGAGCAAAGTGCTTTTCAATCCTTATTCTTTTTTTATCCCCCTGAGGCTGGGGTTAAGTGACTTGCCCAAGGTCACACAGCTAGGAAGTGTCTGAGATCACATTTGAACTCGAGTCCTCCTGAATTCAAGGCTGGTGCTCTATCCACTGCGCCACCTAGCTGCCCCCCTCAATACTTATTCTTTATGTAATTCTTATATAATTATTTTTATATGTTGCATATAATTATATGATAATTATTCTTGTTATTATTATCTATTTTAGGATGAAATTCTAAGTCTCTTGACATATATATATATTTTTTTTCTTCCTTTCCTCCTCACTTATATTTACACACAGAGTCTAGATGAAAAAGATGAAGCCCAAAGGTCTAATATCATAAAAATAATGAGAAGTAAAGGAATTCATAAAGGAAGTGTTGAGTTGAAATAAAAAAAAAAAAACTTTAAGATACTTGGAAAATCAAGAGATGCCTAATGGAGTATAGCAGAAACAGAGATTCATTAGTCACTTCCTACATCTCTCCAATGATAGGTTGAGGATGAGTGGATAGTAAGAATACCAAGGAAGGAATGTTCAGAATTGGGAAAGTGACATCCAATCCTTTCACCAAAGTCACATACATTAGAAATGTTAATTATAGATAATGAAAAAAATAATGCTGCTCATAAAAACGTTGATTCAGGTTAATGCTAATTCATCTTGTCTAAAAATTTCCTCTGAAAACAACTTGAGTGCTCAATCACAAATAACTAACATTAACCCAAGGTCTGCCAGACTTTTTCTAAGTCTTGATACCCCATTTTATAAATGAAGAAATTGAAGCCCTGGGAGATTAAGAGATTGAGCTGACATAACCAGGAATTCCACCTAGGTAATGAGATTGAATATAAGGTTTCCTGGTTTAAAGATCAGTGTTCTATCCTCTCTCTTGTAATTTTAAAATGATAAATATAATTCAGATTATAGATTATGCTATCAGCATTATGCTATAAATAGCCAGTCTTTTCTTACAGTACTTGTTAAAAATGTTTACCAAATATTTGCTAAAAGTCACCTACTGAATGCTTTTTTTTTTTTTTTTTTTTTTTTTTTTTTTTTAATTAAAGCTTGCTAAAAATGTTGTGGCAAGTTTTTGCTAAAAGGAACCTCCTGAATGCTCATTTTTAAAATTGAAGATTTTTTTTATTTTCAATATAGATACATAGATAATTTTCAACATTCATGGGTGCAAAGCCTTAGTTCTAATGTTTTTTCTCTCCCTTCCTCCCACCCCCTCCTCTAGACAGTAAGTAATAAAACTTAAGTTAAACATGTGCAAGAATACTAATTCTCAAAACAGTTTACAATAGTGCAGATGGTATTCAGTTCTTCCAATCCTACAGGACAATCTAAGCATTTATTAAGCACCCACTGTGTATAAAGCTCTATCCCCTGACTCCCCCTCTAAAAAAAATTTGTCCTCAAGTAATTTATATTCTGTAATCTGAAAGTTTAGAAGGAGCTTCAGAAGTCAACTAGCCTAATAAACCTAAATTGCTATTTATTCTTTGTTTCGTAGAGGTCCAAAAACATCTTGGATGAAATTTGGATTTGCTTGTCAATTGGATTTAAGTGAATCAGAGTCATTAGCCCCCCTCTCTCAAAGTCCAGGGGCAGGACAAAAGTCAAGACAACTGACAATGGGCCTATGATACTGTGGATGACCTTGACATTTTCAATTTCTGACCATACTCTAAGCACTGCACTGTATCTGCTTCAGCTACCTCCATTACTGTTGGAACCAATTATTCCCATCTGCCCATTCTGCTGGAGAAAATCTTCACATGCTTGGGGTAGACATTCTCCTAAATCACCAACAGTTTGGGGGTTTTTTGGTTACTCTCAACCTTCCATATGCCAAGAATGTGGCCACTGTAAGTTTAATCAGCTTCTTGGAGTCACAGAAGAGAGTTGAGTGAAAGTGAACATGAAAGGTGGATGAACAAGCACTTAATAAGGGCTTGGCAAATTCTCACACCAGAGCTGCTCATCCTTCCTGAACACTATACACATTACCACCAAAGAACTGAGACTTCATGCCTTTGTTGGCGCACAGTGCTGGGAAACCCTACGATGTGTCATATTTAAAAAAAAAAATTGAACTAAATCACTTTATTGAATTAGTTCTGCACCTATATTTATATGCCTTCTAAATCTACATCTTTGTTGTTTATAGGAATTGTTGAATTTCAGTAATTCATTAGAGTATTTTCTTTCCTCAATGCAAAGTGAGTCTGACTTCCACAATATTGGCAATAGAAGCACCATGTGAGTAGGATTTATGGGGTTTTTTTTTTAGGTTATGTCATCCTCCAAGTGTCTCTGAATGAGATAGCACAGATTGGTTTGTGATTTGAACTGTTATAGAGTGGGCAACAAGAGTTATTTTCCAATTCAAAGTCTCCATACTAGTGAGTAATGTTGGCATTTATATGATCATTTAAATTATTCAAACATTTGTTGCATATGAAATTTGAAGCTTCATTTCATGAAGATAAATAGGAAATGATACCTTCAAAAGCTGATGTTCTGAAACTGCAAGGTACATTTAGATTTCAAGAAGGCATCGTTCATTATGAATGAATTTTCCTCATCTCTAAAATTAAGGGATGGGATTAGATGGACTCTATGACTTCTTTTAGTTCTAAATGGCCATGTAATAGTTCGATGAGATTTTTTTTATAGGAATCCTGTGCCTAGTATACAAATAGTTTTTCAGAGTTTAATATAATAAAATCATAGTATCTGACATTTAGAAAACATTAGAATATGCAAAGTGTATTTCATGAATTATCTGATTTAAGCCTCACAACAACCCTTTGAAAAATGTACTACCAATATCACTATACCCATATTGCAGATGAGAAAAATGAGGCTCAGAAAAACTAATCCATGTGCCTAAGGCCACACAACTATTTAGCTTTAGAGGTAGAATGTGACTCCAAATCCAAATATTTTCCCATTATGCCAAAACAATGTCTTCCCTCAGAAGAATCAAGTTCTTTGAGGGCAGGAACTTTCATTCTTTCTTTTTATATTTGTATTCTCAGAACTTAGCACAGTGCCTGACAAGTAGTAAGTACTTAATAAATGTTTGTTGACTTGACTTGACATTAATTCGGGGCAGGGAAAGAAACAGCAGAACATTCTGTACTATAGATAAAGAGGTTTAATAACAGCTAATATTTGTAGATAATTTTAAAATATGGAAAGTATCTCATATATTTTACTTCATTTGATCTCAACAACACTTTAAGATAGCTATTAAAAAGTATTTTTATCCCTGTTTTGGAATTGGGGAAATTGAGTTACCAGGCACAGTTAACAAGTGTTAAAGGTGGGATTTTAGAGTCAACACATTTTAAGTAAATGGATTAAATAATAGCTACTGGCAATATATATATTTTTAATCCAATGCTTTTTGTTGTTGTGCACATGTTCATTGGCAATCTCAGCTCTAGAATGAGATTTATAGAATTAAAAAAAGAGAAAGAGAACAGCATGCAGGAAAGGTAAATGAGTTAATATGCAAAACAACCCTGATCATTTTTTCTGGGGCCAGGCAGGTGCTTCTGCATTCTGCTGTTCCTCCTCATAAAGACAGGTGTTAGGCTGCAGGAAGTCGCTAAATCCTTACAATTCAGCCCATGGATCCCAGGATGGACTTCAGGGATTCTGCCAGTAAAATGTGATGAAAAAACACATGTTCCAAAGATGCTGATACTGGTGTTTCCTGTTTGCATGTTCAGCTAGAAGAACTCTTTCACAGACACCTGAATACTCCATCGTAATATAGTGAATCCACTGTCCACACTGAATTCATGTGCTACAATTGCTGTCTAGGAAAGATGACTGAGAGGAAGAGAGAAAGTTGAGAAAGTGGAAAGACCATTTGAAATGGGAACCAGATACTTTAGTTTTAATCTGAATTTGATTTCTTATCTTCTTGGTTGAGCATTAGTTTTGGCACCTGGGTAAAGCCCATCATTGAAAATAAAGAGGAATCCAAGCTGAGTTGAAAGCAGAAAAGTTTTATTAGGAAGAAAATTAGACTTTAGTACTGTGGCACCCAATACAAAGAATTAGGGAACTTATAGCTCAGAGGAGAATTATGTTTGAATATCACAAAGGGGAGGTTTGAGTAAAGTTGGAGAAAAGAGTAGATAATCTTCTCCAAGAATAAGTGACACAGAGAATCAGGGTGTTTTGAGGGAGCAGTTGATTTCAAGGCTGGTTTGAGCTGATTTGGGGGATGCATAGTTCAGCAAAGTCAGCCTGTGAATACCAGCAAAGTCATCTGGGAGTAAGCAAGACTATAACTCATTGCAGACTCCTGATACACTCTTTTGTGCAAATGAGCTTACTATATATGCAGAGCACCTGCCTGTAACAAATTTCTAGCAGAAGATATTTTGGAAGAACTTCAGAAAAATATCTGTTTCAATTGAGCAGGGGAAAGGGGAGGAGAGCACCAAGCCACAGGCACACCACAGGGACCTAGGGCAGTGTGGTGTCTGTGCACTGGTGGAATCTACCAGGAGACTCTTAGCCAAAATACAACAGCTTTGGCTACTCTGTCCTGATTCAGAAGCCAGTGAATCAGCAGACTAACTGTGAGACATCCAATACAACTACAAAAGGTAAATAGTACCTGATCTCCAGAATAATGCTAGTCTTGGTCATGCCCTCCCAGCATAAGAAGGAAGTCAGCAGGACTGACTTCAGGGCAGCATGAATCCACTGTTGCCTGTGGAAGATGCTTGGGATAATCTCTCCTTTGTCTTAAGAGCAGACCTCAACTTTTAAAAATGAGCAAAAAAGCAAAAATAACTCTGACCATAGATAGCTTTTATAGAGACAGAGAAGAAAACACATCAAACCCTTAGGACACTAAAGGCAAAACTTCTCCAGATGAAACACCAAGGGATGATATGAATTGGTCTCCATCTCACAAGGCTCTCTTGGAAAAATTCAAAAAGGATCTTAAAAGAGAGTTAGAAGAAAAATGGGGAAAAGAAATGAGAACTTTGTAGTAGAATTGTGAAAAGGAAAGAGAAATTATCTCAAGAAAAGTCCTTTAAAATAGATTTGGAGAAATGGAAAAATCATATAATTCTTTATAAAATACATTTTATGAAATGAAAAAAGCATATAAGTCCTTACAAAATAAATCTGACAAAATGGAAAAGGAAACCAACTCACTAAAAAACATAATTTGTGAAATGGAAAGAAAAAAACAATGAACAAAACAACTTATTTAAAAATTCAATAGGCCAAATGCAAAGGAGACTTTTAAAAAGTTAATTAAAGAAAATAATTCACTAAAAATTAGAAATGAACAAATGGAAATAAATGACTCAATGAGACATCAAAAGTCAGTCAAACAAAACAAAAAAGAAAAAAAGAAAAGAAACTTTAAAATAACTAATTGGAAAAACAACTGACCAGGAATGTAGATTTGGAAGAAACAGTCTAAGAATTATTGGACTACCTGGAAAGGATGATGAAAAAAAGAGCCTAGACAACACCTTGCAGGAAATCATCAAGGAAAACCGCCCTGATATCCTAGAACCCAAGGGTAAAATAGCCATTGAAAGAATTCATTGATGACCTCTTGAAAGAAACCCCAAAATGAAAACTTCAAAGAATATCATAGTTAAATTTCAGAATTATCAGGGATTTTTTTAATTTTATATATATATATATTTAAATTTATTTACAAGATATATGCATGGATAATTTTTCAGCATTGACAATTACAAAACTTTTTGTTCCAACTTTTCCCTCCTTCCCCCCCACCCCTTCCCCCAGATGGCAAGTTGACCAATACATGTTCAATATGTTAAAGTATAAGTTAAATACAATATATGTATACATATCCAAACAGTCATTTTGCTGTACAAAAAGAATTGGACTTTGAAATAGTGTGCAATTAGCCTGTGAAGGAAATAAAAAATGCAGGCGGACAAAAATAGGGGTATTGGGAATTTTATGTAGTGGTTCATAGTCATCTCCCAGAATTCTTTCACTAGGTGTAGCTGGTTCAGTTCATTACTGCTCTATTGGAACTGATTTGGTTCATCTCATTGTTTGTTGAAGAGGGCCACGTCCATCAGAATTGATCATCATATAGTATTGTTGTTGAAGTATATAATGATCTTCTGGTCTTGCTCATTTTACTTAGTATCAGTTCATATAAGTCTCTTCAGGCCTTTCTGAAGTCATCCTGCTGGTCATTTCTTACAGAACAATAATATTCCATAATAATCATATACCACAATTTATTCAGCTATTCTCCAATTGATGGGTATCCACTCAGTTTCCAGTTTCTGGCCATTACAAAGAGGGCTGCCACAAATATTCTTGCACATACAGGTGAGGGAAAATATTTCAAACAGTCAGAAAAAAACAATTCAAATACTGAGGAGCCATAATCAGGATTACCAAGGACCTAGAAGCTTCCACTTTAACGGATCAAAGGGCCTGGAATATGATATTCCAAATGGCAAAGGAACTTCGATTGCAGCCAGAATCAACTAGCCAGCAAATGAAGCATTATCTTTCATGGAAAAAAGAAGACATTCAATGAAACAGGTTAATTTAATTTATTTCTAATTAAAAGGCCAGAACTTAATTCAAGAGAACTCAAGAGAAGCATAAAAGAGTAAAGAAGAAAGAAAAAAAAAGAACTTTCTTTTAAAAGCTAAAAAGTTCATCCCTGTGTGGGAAGATGATATATTTAACTCTTGAGAATCTCTGATATGGGTATATTTAGAGGATGTGGATATAATTTGACTTTATTGTGATATAAAAAAGAAAATAGAGATAGAAAGAAGATTGTACTTGAAGAGGAGGAAAGGGTAGGTAAAATGTGGGTAAATTACATCTCTTGAAGAGGTAAAAAAAAAAAAACAAAACCTATTATGATTGAGGGCATGAGTATTGAGTAAATCTTACTCTCTCCAGATGTGGCTCAAAGAGAGAACACCAGACATATTTAGATTGCAGAGAAACTTATTTCACTCTAAGAGAAGTAGGAGAGAAAGGGAAAGAAAAGGGGGAGGCTAATAGAAGGGAGAATAAAAATAGAAGGGGAAAGGGAAAAGAAAGCAGTACGGTCTATAAGAGGAGAGGCTTATTAGAAAGAGGTAGTAGTAAGACGAAAAACATTGGGAAGGAAGGAAAGGGGGAAAGGAAAGAGAAAAGTATAAATTGGGGAAAATAAGAGGGCAGAAAATACAGAGTTAATAATTTTAACTGTGAATGTGAATGAAATGAATTCCCATAAAAGGGAAGCAGATAGCAGATTGGTTTAGGACAGAATCCTACAATGTGTTGTTTACAAGAAACACATTTAAAGAAGAATGATACATACAGAGTAAAGGTAAAAGGCTAGAGCTTCAGCTGAAATTAAAAAAAAAAAAAAAAAAAAAAAGAGGGGTAGCAATCCTGATCTCAAATCAAGCAAAAGCAAAAATCAATCTAATTAAAAGAGATAAGGAAGGAAACTACATTTTACTAAAGAGTACCATAGATAATGAAGTAATATCAAATTCCTACAGGAGAAGTTTAGAGAGTTGCAAGCAAAATTAGACTGCAAAACTATACTAGCGGGGGAGTTCAATCTTGCTCTTTCAGACCTAGATAAATCAAACTACAAAACAAATAAGAAAGAATTTTAGAAAAGTTAGATATAATAGACCTTTGGAGAAAAATTGAAAGGAGACAGAAAGGAATATACTTTTTTTTTTTCTCAGTGGTATATGGAACCTACACAAAAATTGACCATGTTCTATATAAAACTCAAAATCAAATACAGAAAGGAAGAAATGGTAAATGAATCTTTTTCAGAGCATGATGCAATAAAAATTACATGTAATAAGGGGCCAGTGAAAAGTCAGCTAAAAATTAATTGGAAACTAAATAATTTAATCCTAAAAATTGAGTAAGTAAAAAGACAAGTCATAGACACAATTGAGAACTGAAAAGTTTAGAAAATGAGCAAATTTTATCAAATTTGAAATTAATATAAATTAAATATGAAATTTGAAATTCTGAAAATAAAAGGTGATATTAATAAAATTTACAATAAGAAAACTATAGAACTAATAAACAAAACTAAGAGTTGGTTTTATGAAAAAAAGAACAAAATAGATAAAACTTTAGTTAGATTGATTAGAAAAAGGAAAAAAGAAAATCAAATTGTTAGTATCAAAAATGAAAAGGATGAACTTTCCACCAATGAAGAGGTGCGATTTTGCCCAACTGTATGCTAATAAATCTGATAATCTGAATGAAATAGATGAATACTTACAAAAATATAGATTTCTCATATTAACATAAGAGGAAATAAATTATTTAAATGGTCCATTTTAGAAAAAGATATTGAAGAAGCTATTAATCAAATCCTTAAGAAAAAATCTCCAGGGCCAGATGGATTTACAAATGAATTCTAACAAAGATTTAAAGAACAATTAATTCCAAGACTATGAAAAGTATTTGGAAAAATAGGAAATGAAGGAGTCCTATCAAATTCCTTTTATGACACAGATATGATGATGATGATATCTAAATCAGGTAAGGTCAAAACAGAGAAAGAAAATTATAGACCAATTTCCCTACTGAATATTGATGCAAAAATCTTAAATGTTAGCAAAGAAGTTACATCAAATTATGGGCAGGATAATACCAATAATGGGCATGATCAAGTAGAATTTATAACAGGAATGCAGGGCTGGTTCAATATTATGAAAACTATTAGGATAATTGAGTAAGTCTATCAATACTCAAACTAAGAAAAATCATATGATTATGTCAACAAATGCAGAAAAAGCATTTGACAAAATTCAACACCCATTCCTATTAAAAACACTAGAGAGAATAGGAATTGATGGAATTTTCCTTAAAACAATCAATAGCATCTATTAAAAACCATCAGCAAGTATCATATGTAATGGAGATAAATGAGAAACATTCCCAATAAGATCAGAGGTGAAACAAGGTTGCCCACTATCACCATTACTATTCAGATTTGTATTCAAAATTCCAGCTTTAGCAATAAGAGATGAAAAAGGAATTAAAGGAATTAGAGTAGATAATGAGGAAACAAATTATCACTCTGCAGATAATATGATGGTATACTTAGATGTAAGGGTCCTTTAAATGGGCGGCGCCACAGCGCAACAGGAGATTGAGTGATCCAGAAGTAATCTCTGTGGATATAGGACTGCCCTGTGGGTGGGATCCTGTCCATATTGAGATAGCTTTGTAATGGGTGATGGCTCTCTCACTGGTTGGCTGTGCGTGTGACCTCACAGGCCCTTTATAAGCCCACTGCAGACAGCAAGTTGCTCTCTTTAACCTGGCTTCCTAGCCTGGGGTAGCTGAGCCAAGCTGATGGATAGCCAAGAGAGATAAGGAGCTTGGTAGTGAACACGTGGGTCTTCAGACCAGGTATTCACTAGGGAGTTAATAAGTCAGGGCATTATGTGAGTAGGTATAATAAAGGCTTTTAAGATTACACATGGCTGTTCTTGAGTGGGCTACCAGTTATTAAACTATAGATTCAAGAAATCATGGCCAGAGACCTTTGAAGGCCTCAGAGGAGGCGAGCCGGGTAGACAACTTTACTGCAGTGTCAACCACTGCAAAGGCCAGTGGTCAAAGGCACTTTGTTGGGCCTAGGACAGACTGGTAATAGTAACTGCCAGGAGGGCATGTTACATTTAGAGAATCAACTAAAAAAATTACTAGAAATAATTAATAATTGTAGCGAATTTGAAAGATACAAAATAAATCCATATAAATGATCAGAATTTTTATGTTACCAACAAAGTCTAACAGAAAAAGATATGAATGGGTAATTTTTCAATATTGACCCTTGAAAATTTTCCCCTCCTCCCCCCACCGATTGTAGATTTAACAATACATGTTAAATATGTTAAAATATATGTTAAGTCCAACATATGTATACATAGTTATACAGTTTCTTGCTGCACAAGAAAAATTGGATCAAGAAGAGAAAAAAAAACTGAGAAAGAAAACAAAATGCGAGCAAACAACAACAAAAAGAGTGAAAATGCTATGTTGTGGTCCACACTCAGTTCCACAGTACTCTCTATAAGTGTAGATGACTCTCTTCATCACTGAACAATTGGAACTGGTTTGTATCATCTTATTGTTGAAAACAGCCACATCCATCAGAACTGATCATCAGTTGTTGAAAAATATCAAGTGCTCATAGGTAGGCCAAGCTAATATAGTAAAAATGACAATTCTGCCTAAATTAATCTACTTATCAGTACCTTGCAAAATAAATTCCCAAGGAATTATTTTTATAGAATTAGAAAAATGAAAATAAAGTTCTTCTGGAAGAACAAAAGGTCAAGAATTTCAAGGGAATTAATGAAAAAAATGCAAATTGAAGGTGGCCTAACTGTATCAAACCTAAAACTGTATTATAAAGGAGCCTTCATCAAAATCATTTGTAATTGGCTAAGAAATAGAGTAGTCAATCAATGGAATTGACAATTATCAATGACTATAATAATCTGGTGTTTGACAAACTCCAAATTCCCCAGCTTCTGGATTAAGAATTCACTATTCAATAAAAATTGCTGGGGAATTGGCAATTAGTATGGCAGAAACTAAGCACGGACTCACACCTAACACACTACACCAAGATAAGGTTGAAAGGGATTCATTATTTAAACATAAAGAGTGATACTATAAGTCAATTAGAAGAACAAAGGATAGTCTACCTCTCAGATCTGTGGAGAAGGAAGGAATTTGGACCAAAGAGAACTAGAGTACATCATGGAATGCAAAATGGATAATTTTGATTATATTAAGTTAAAAAGGTTTTGTACAAACAAAACCAACATAGACAAGATTAAAAGGGAAACAATAAACTGGGAATTTATTTTATTTTATTTTATTTTTACATATAAGCGTTCTGATAAAGCTTCATTTCTAAAATTCATAGAAAATTGATTCAAATTTACAAGAACTCAAGCTATTCTCCAATTGATAAATGGTCAAAGGATGTGAACAGACAATTTTAAAAATGGAAATGATTTATAGTCATATGAAAAAAATTATCTAAATCATTATTGATTGGAAAAATGAAAATTAAGACAACTCTTAGTTTGCTGTGATGACAGGAAAAGATAATGATGAATGTTGGAAGGGACGTGGGAACACTAGAACATTAATACAATGTTGTTGGAGTTGTGAACTGATCCAACCATTCTTCAGAGAAATTTAGAACTATGCTCAAAGGACTATCAAACTGTGCACACCCTTGGATCTAGTATCCTTTCTAGGCCTGTTTCCCAAGAGATCATGAAAAAGGGAAAAGTATCCACATAGGCAAAGATGTTTGTAGAAGCCTTTTTTTTCTAATGACAAGGAATTGGAAACTGAGTGGATACCCATCAGTTGGAGAGTGGCTGAATAAGTTATGGTATATGAATGTAGTAGAATTTTATTTTCCTATAAGAAATGATTATCAGGATGATTTCAGAGAGGCCTGGAGAGACTTACATGAACTGATGCTAAGTGGAGTGAATAGAAAGAACCAGGAGAACATTGTACATAGTGATAACTAGATTATGTGATGATCAAATCTGATGTATGTGGCTCTTATTTAACAATGAGGTGATTCAGACCAGTTCTCATGGTCTTGTGATGAAAAGAGCCATGCACACCCAAAGAGAGCACTGTGGATACTTAATATGGATCACAACATAGTATTTGTTTTCTTTCTCATTTTTTACTTTGTGATCTGATTTTTCTTATTGCAGCCCAATAATTGTGGAAATATGTATCAAAGAATTGCACATTTTCAACATATTATTTGCCATCTAATTTAAGGCATTGGGGGAAGAAAGGGAAAAAAAATTGGAACAAGTTTTCTAAGAGTGAACGTGCAAGGGTGAATGTTGAAAATTATCTATGCATATGTTTTGAAAATAAAAAAAATTAAGAGAGAATAGACATTCATCCCTGGTATATATATATATATATATATATATATATATATATATATATATATATATATATATATATATATATATATATATTATAGTTCCATTATGTCAAGTAAATAATTTAGTTGAGGTGAATCCCTTCAAACTCTTTTTGTCATATCTTTCTCTTTTATTGTGTGGCTTAGTAAAAATCTGAAAATTGAATCTCTAATTGTAGCAAAGGTTCCAGAAAGACATTGGGGGGGGGGGAAGGCTAGGATTTGGGTCCTGGGTTAGAGACTTGGCCCAGTATTAAGAAGATGTGGGTTCAAATTTCACTTCTAATGCAAGATAGCTATGGGTAAAACCTAAACCCTCCATGCATCAGGCAACTCTCCTTGATTGTAAATTATAGAACAAATACTAGTATAGATTAGTAGATTGGGTTTCTTCAGTGAGGTGGTCCCAACATCAATAAAATCCTAGATTTTGTTCATTTCTCTAAAGTGACAGAGTTGATAACTTTGGCAATATTTCTTCTGTGCTACTTTGTGCTGCGACTTGCAGAGTTTAGATATCAATTATAGGAGAGAGGATTTTCAAGACAATAAGAGTTAATAGAAGTGATTTTGATCTTACTTTTCCTGGAATTAACAGAGATCAGCAACCAACTGGTTTGCAGGAGTTGAAAGCCATATTATTCACAATTTTAACACAAGGCTGTAAGGACATATGAACTTGAAGATGGGTAATCCACAGCCCACAAAACTTCACAGAGCTTTGCAAAATTATGAAGGAAGGGACAGAAATAATTTTATTGTAAGCAAGATGAACAAACCAAAATATAAACCAGAGGTCATGGAATTTTATGGAATTCTATAGATAGATCCAGTACAGAGTCAACATATCTGGGTAAAAATGAGTACAAGTACAAAGACTGGATTAGATTAGATCAGTGCTCAGGTATCAATACTGGGGATATTCAAACATGGCGCATTTTGGCAAAGCAGTATAGCTTGGTTAACATAAAACCTTTTAAGTTCATGAAAGACAAATGGACCTTCACCTGGATGGCTTTGCAATATCCATCAGAGTAAATTTCTATTTATTTGACATATTACTCATGAGAAATCTCAGATAATCCTGATTTTATTCTTTATTTTATTTTCTAAAGAAAAAGTTATATAACAAGTAGACTTGAAAACAGGAATTTCTTCAAAAGATCAAACTCCAGGATATATTAATTAATTAGTTTATAGTGACAACTAATGATCATATTTATGATCTTAAGATATCACAAAATCTTGGAATACTTTCAGAATCAAGTTAAGATTATATTTAAAATATCACAGCTCATAGATTCAGAATAACTGAATCTCAGTTGGAAGGAACTTTGGAGAGTCTCATATAATTCTATGACATTATTTTTGGTCCTCATAGCACTTTGATCATTTTCCTCCTGATGACCTCTAATTTGTCAATATCCTTCCTAAAACATGGCACCCAAGAACATATAGGAGTATTCTTGGGAGACTACCATCTCTGGTTTGAGGACTTTTTGAGCTTTTTTCAGTTTTGTTCACTCACCTTTGGTGTCCAACTTCACCCAGTTCTCACCTGTAGCTCCAAGAAGTTTTAGAATTCATAGTAGCTTTAACTTGGTAAAACTGACTTGGTGGATGAGTTAACTAGGTTGAGGGTAACCAACAAAATAATGTGTTCCAATAGTCACGAAGGCAGCTGAAACAGATTCTTTGGAGTTTGGTCAGACATTAAAGATGGTCATCCACTGCATTCAAGGCCATTGTCAATAGTCTTGATTTTCGTCTTGCCATTGCATTTTCATGATTTAGGAAGACAAAATGAGGCTGATTACTCTGACTCACTTAAATCCAATTCATGTGCAAGTCAAAACACTACCCATTATCCATTATTTCACCCCAATATCATGATGTCCTCTTTGAAAACAATGGGCAATCTTCCTAAAATATGGCACCCATTAGTGAGTAGAAATGTCATAATGACTGTGCTCCAAGCATTCCAAGTATGACACCAACATATCCTTTGTTCTAGACAATATATGTCATATAAGACAGCCAACAATCACAGTGTCTTTTTTGGTTATGGTGTCACATGGTTGATTTATATTAACTTTATAGTATACTGAATCCTACTCTTTTATATATGAACTGTTATCCTCAAATCACTCTTTCTATTTTGTGTTGTAATCTTTTCTCTGAATTTGTTGAAGCCCACTTTCTCCAAAGCCCACCTTCTCCAGAGTACACCCAGGGTATGTTGTTTTTTTCTTTTCTTCTCTCTTGTGTGTAGTTTTTATGTTAAATCCCTTTTATTACCTTTTTACAAATAAGTAATGTGTCCATTAGATACAGTTAACTCTGAATCAGCCAGAATATTCACTAATAAGAACCATAATTCTCTGGACTTTTCTAATTAAATAAACAGGAGTTTACTCTATGCCTGATACTCTCACTCACACAATATTTGCTTGGTACAATTTAACTTTTTAGTTTGTTGTTCTTATCTAGAAGCTACTATCTTGTTAGCATGTGGCCGCTGGACTGTCTCCTACCTACCTTGATGAGAGCCTCAAGGTAAATTGGTTTTCTTTTCCTCCTGAGATAGTAATTTAGATAGAAATGAAGAATCAGACTCTTGAACACCCTTCCTGTTCTTTCATGATCAAATCTTCCTTTAAACAATCCAGAAGTTTATAACAGTTAGGGATTAACTGTTTGGTGTAAAAATAGAGTTAATACACATACACAGCTTCAAATAAACTATCAGTGAGAGTCATAAAGATGACACAGATGAAAGACTTAAGAGTCTTAAAATGCAGGCTGAAAGAAATTCTACATATAATGCTTTTAGACCTATTAACTCTGGGCTTATCACTTAACATTTCAAAGCCTCATCTATAAAATGTAGATTTATGTATGTACATGTAATATATATGTGTATACACACACACACATACATATATATATATATGTATATATAAAGCATAGATATTTACAGAGTTGTTGTTAGGAGGAAAGTATTTTGTAATCCTCAGTTCTTTATAAATGTGGATTACTATTATTGTACTTGGAAATATCATCTCATTTAATCATGTTCAGGCTCAATCTTCAAATATGCTGTCTTGTCCTTATATCTTTTGTACCTTCTTTTAAAAAATGCCATTAATATTTTTATGCAATAATACATTAGTGCCATTACATGATTTCAGCATACAGGTATATATTTATTTCCTTCCTTCCTTCCTTCCTTCCTTCCTTCCTTCCTTCCTTCCTTCCTTCCTTCCTTCCTTCCTTCCTTCCTTCCTTCCTTCCTTCCTTCCTTCCTTCCTTCCTTCCTTCCTTCCTTCCTTCCTTTCTTCCTTCCCTCTTCCCTCCCTGTCATCCTCTTCCTTTCTTTTTTGGCTGTACTGGCCACGTTTAACTTGATATTCAAACTCATGGGGAAAACACTGACAATATGGCAACCTCCAGAGAAATTATTTGTACTTCACACATCAATTACATTGGAATTTTCATAAACATAGAATCTTGAAACAAATGCTTAATACCTTTTAAATTTATAATTACCATATTTATAAATACCTGAAATCATGTTAAAGAAAATGAAGAAGTCCCTATACATAGTAATCCTTTCTTTACACTTTTTAATATAAGGATAATTATATTCAAAATAATACCTTTTCAGCAACCAAAAACATTAACTCAATATTCAGAATCATAGTGTCATAAACTAATAAAATAGTCAAAGTGTTAACTTTATTAGATTTGTGGAAAAATAATCCTACATTACCTTTAGTTAGTTTTCATGTTTCATCAAACCTTAAGAGAAACAATGAATGAAAAATAACTCTAAATCACTGTACATCATAGGCACAACTGTAAAAAGCCTTTATGTGTACTGTGAAGATTCATTATTTATAGTAAAAATAAAGGTTTAACTTAAGGTACAAAAAGAAATATCAAAAAGTGACTCCCACCACTAAGACACAAATATCCCTTTAAAAAGTGTTACACGTGCTGGGCTACATTATTTGATATCACGTGTTCAATAATTAGAATATTATTGTAATATTCTTTCAAATAAGAATCTCATAGCACTTTCAAATACTAGACAGATCAGGAAGTAAGAGTTATTAAAAAAAAAAAAACCTGTGATATGCTTAAAATCTTAAAGTCTGCCATCCTCCATTCCTTATGAGAGTGCTCATGCTATCTTCACCATTGTTTTCTTAAATATTGAATTTTGCTTCTAAAAATGACAAATAAATATATAATTGGACAGTAGCTTTTAAAATGTCCCTTTTATTGTGTTGTTAAATCCAGTTATTAAGCACTATTAAAAATATGGCTAATAATGACCTTGCTCCAGTTAATCCTACCTCTTAGAAAGATACTGAAATGAAAAACTGAGGATCCCAAGTGTTTCTGGATCAAACTCTTACAGAACCATAACTTGTACAATAGGCAATTTTAATCCAGTTATCACTAACCCTTGTTTTAGGTGTGAAGTTGACACTCAGAGCAGTAATATCATTTGAAGGATTATCATAAAGTTTAGTTACATTATCTTTATTTTCAAAAGAAATTTCTGCATATATATATATATATATATAACATATGGATCTATTTTTACAATCCAAAAGCAAGGATGATCCAACAATATCATAGCTAGTATCAGGAATAAAGTCTTGAACCTGTCAGTCTTGAGTTACAGTATTCCATACAATTTTTCCAGACATTCACACTTCACCAAAATCCTATTACAAAGTTTCTCTCAGAGAAACATCTTGTATCAATCTGTGCTGATAGTAATCATGTACCAACATGAACAGTAACATGATTCTAGTGTGTGATTTCCACACAACTAGATTTCACTCCATTAGTATCATTCAAGATATTGTCTTTGGATGTAACAGACAGTTGTGGTAGTTTCTCTTCTAGAAATTATATAGGATCTTTTGAAGAGAGAGGATATCAATAAGTATTTATCCAAAAAGTTGTTCCTATCACAAACAAAATCTCAGTAAGACAATGTCATCTACTGGAAAAAGAATATGTGAGATCCAAGCTGTTGGTTGTACCATAATTTGATCATTTACTGTAAGAGACTGTGAAGGATACAGTAGGATGGGCTCAAGGCCATGCTATTATTTATTCATTTGGGGATGTTGATGGCATCATTCAAACGTGGAATTTAAGTACTGCATGGATATAGTTTAAAAAGTAAAGATAAAAATGTAAAAAGGCTCCAGCCAAAGAGATACTTAAATTGGATCAATGTGATTTGAGCATGTGTCTATAGGTGTTCCTATCAGGTCCTTCTAATATCAGCTGGACAACTTCTGTAATTCAGCCTAGCAGCCTGCGTGAACTAAATTGTAGCCTTCAATACCAGAAAACTATCAAGGAAGCAGCTACTTAAGACTCAGTAAGGTTTTATAGAGAAAATCCTTTGTTACAAAGGGCAAGGAAGACTGAGATCTCTCACAGTTATGAAGACTTCCAAATTTTTAATTTGAATAGAAATTCAGTGGAGAAAGCTGTTCCTGTAAATAATCTGTCTCTGAGGGAAAAACATTTCCTAAAACAGAAGCAAAAAGTTTAAGAGAATTGGATGGTAAAATTGAAGATTAGAAAATAGATAAAGGTTGGTCAGAATCCAAAAGAGGGGGGGAGAGAGAGAGAGAGAGAGAGAGAGAGAGAGAGAGAGAGAGAGAGAGAGAGAGAGAGAGAGAGAGAGAGAAAAAGAGAGAGAGAAAAAGAGAGAGAAAGAGAGAGAGAGAATTTAAAAATGAAATCAAAAGCAAAGTATAGATGAAAAAGAAGAGTTGACTTGAAAAGGGAGGGTCCTTGGAAGAAAGTAAGTTCCTCACTTGCATCTTCCCCAAGTACTTCAGATGGAGAAACTGATTAACCTGGGATAGTATCACTATCATCTATATAGATCGCCCCATCTCCACAGCTTAATAAAAGCGATTCTTCTGGTCAGGATTACAATTTATGAGAAAACACTAGCCAATATAGACACTTATGCCATTGAATATTGCTGATAGTTAATTAAACTGGATTTCAATGCTCTTAATTTTTATGCTAAAACTTTACAGCTTATAAATGTTTTCAAGAGTATGGTTTATTTTGCAACTAAGAATATCTGATAGAGGCAAGTAGTTGTGAAAAAGGACAATGCCATATGACAAATGTTACGGCTCTTCAGATAAGAAAAGTCTTCATACTAATGGAGTAATTTCACAAAATTCAATTTCAAGTCTGCAAAACATTAATATTCACTCCCCGCAAGTTTAATTCAAAGAAAGTTTAAAATGGGTACAAATACTGCTGAATCTCTATTAATAAATATAGCACCAGTTTCATCTTAAAGGGTGAAATTCTCCCACTCAGCAAAGTTGGGGGTGGGGGAGGATGAACTATAATCTATATGAGTGTTTGTGCAAAGGTACTGAATCTGGTACCCATGATGTTGAAGTGGAAGATTATATGGCTGGCTGCCTGTACTGCTGACACAGAGGCCAAGCTGCTGCTGTTGTCTCCTGCCATGTCTGGCAGCTCCAGCTGGAAGCTTTGTCCTCCTCAGGCCACTCCTCCAGCCATGGCCATTGAGTCTAGGGTAGGAGTAGGAAATGGAGCTCTCTGGAGAGCAAGTGGGTGGCAGTGGAGCCCTATACCTTAGTTTCTAATGATACTTTTTCTAGATATCTCATCAGCTCTTATAGGTTTATATCATCTTTAGCAGAAAAGTCCAGGATCTAGCCTCAGTCTCTTCCCTGAGCTTCATTACCAAATCATCCATTGCACATTTCAAACAGCATAATCTAGGCATTATATTAAATTCAAAAAGCTCCAAAACCTGAACTCATTATCTTCTGCCCATTTTTGAAACATCCCAAATTTTGTTAGCTACGAACACCCTCCTTCCACGTGCCTCAGGTTCAACATCTCCATATACTTGACACCTCACTTACTCTACATATCAGATTAGTTACTAAATCTTCCTACTCCTACCTTCACAGTATCTTTCATCTTGTCTCTACTCATATATCTATCAATTTAGTGCAGATCCTCATCTTCTCTTGCTACATTATTGTTGTAACAGAAACTTAATTGGTCTCCCTAAATCACCTCTCCATCCTCCCTAGTCCCATTTCCACACTGCTACCAAAGGGATTTTCCTTAAGCATAGATCTGACCATGTCATTCTTCCCATAGCTCTCAATCTCCATCCAGTAATCAGTGGCCCCCAGTTGCCTGTAGGATAAAATATAAACTCTGTTCTTTTAAAAACTTCCCTTGTTTTTAAAACCCTTACAACCTAATCTCATTCTGTCTTTCTAGCCTTGTTGCATTTTGTAGCCCTTCCATGTGCTCAAGCCAAATGGCCTTTTCCTTACCCCTTACCTATATCACTCAATCTTCATCTCTTTTTAAAACTATTCTCCAGACTCCACTCCTATTTCAATTTCTTTCTTCATCATTTCCTGGCAGCTTTCCCATGCCAGAGGATGCATTTTTCACCATGTTGTTCCTGGTGACATTCCTGTACATCACAAGACCTATAAACAGCATAAATTTGACATCATCTAGTAAATGAACAAGATCATTAAGCTATAGAACTTAATCCTTTGAAATGGGAAATGGGGAGCCTGGAATTCTTTTCTTTATTCCCTTCCACATCTAATCATTTTTTTCCACTGCTAGTTAGTGTTGTTACTCAGATTGCTTTTTTTTTTTTTTTTCTTTTACCTATATTAAGCTCCTTCTCCAGTGAAATCTATGCCATCATTAGCCTCATATCACTACAGTCAGAATTTTGCAGCAATAACTCTTGGGATATTTATATGACAGAAAGTCTTTTGGAAGTCCTTCAAGAACTTACCAACCAAACATAGGAAATATAATAGGAAAAGCACCTACTAATATTTGCATCACACAATCTAGATTAGATTTTCTCAGCTGATTGTTTCCCCTTATACTACCATTAAACATAGTTTGCATTTGTTTTGTATATTTTACACTTATATTTACTTTCTAGTTCCTTTAATTAAATGTAAGAAAGTACCATTTCACTTCTCTTTATACCTCCAGCACACTCCCTGTCCCTGTCCCTGTCCTTCTCCCTGTTCCTGTCCCTCTTCCTCTCCTCCACCCCTCCCCCTTCTCTCTTTTCCCCTTCTTTTCCTGTTTCTGTCTCTGTCTGTCTCTGTCTCTATGTATGTCTCTTTTTTTCTTTCCTTTTTTGTCTCTCTCTTTCTTTCTCCCTTTCCCTTCTCCCCTCCTTTTTTCTTTTTCTTTATCCCTCTCTCCCTCCCTTTCTTTCTTCCTCCCTCTTTCTTTTTTTCCTCCCTCACTGTTTCTTTTTTTCCTTCTTCCCTCCACCCCTTTTTTCCTCCCTTCTTCTTTCCTATGCTCTCTCTTTTTCTCTGTATGTGTGTGTGTGTGTGTGTGTGTCTCTCTCTGGCACACATACATACACACACACACACACACACACACACACACACACACACAAAAAAAATTAATGAAGGGAAAAAAATGACAGTCTGCCATTTTTAGGTGTAGGTCCTAGAATTTAAATTCATAACATATGTAGGAATACCAGAGTTTACAGAGGAAATTCTAAGGTTTTAGCAGGCACATGCATTTGTTCAGTACATATTACCAGTGCTGAAGGTGACAGAACCTTCAAAAAATACTAAAAACTTTTCTCTTAGATAATCAAATTCAAATAATCATTAGTAGTATTCTATCTCTGTCATTAGCTCATTACCTCAAAAGAATTTACCCTCATGCTTCTTTGTCAGAATAAATCCAGGCTGATATGTGTCCAAGACCAAGTTTGAAAATGTACTTCCTTGTATCCAGAAATTTTACCTCCCATGTATCATTGACCAGTGGATTTTTGAAATCTTTTCTGTAATCATATGATTTGATATCATCAAATAAATAATCATAATATCACAGAAAATAGGAATCAGTACTGTCAATATAATTATTTGTCAAATATTTCAAAAGATCTTTGAATTTCTAGGAATGGAAAATCTCAGTATTGATATAGATTTCAGTCCTACAAATAATAAAGTTGATCATGAATTGCTGTTGCTCCCAATACTTTTTCAGCTTGTGTTTGAGCTTGTGCTAATGAGCCTTTCTGTATTTAGTGAAGCCAGCCTTTGTTACACTGACATAGCTTAAGGGACTCAGGCAAACTACTATTGGAACAGTTGTAACAGAATTTATAGAAAGTACTACTGAAAGTCTTCTTTGTATGTCACTTCCTAAGCAACTGTCTACATCACCTACCCCTAATTTATGTTCTGATCCTAAGTCAAAAAGCTCAAGAAGACAAATCAGCTTGATGAGTGGATATGACCTTTCTCTTATAAAAATGAACACCTTCTAATGTCCTCTTTTTTTGTTCTTCAGAATTTTTCATTTCACATATATTCAGTCAAGCATCTCAAATGATCCTCTTGTATGACTAGGTCAGACAGCTATCCCTTTTAGTTAGTTGTCATTTTCTGATACATGTGGCTGAGATTACTTGAATGGCAATAATGGCAGTTTAGTTAGGTGAGGAGAGACCCTTGAACCCAACTTTGTGGTAGGGGAGACAGATTCTATGGTTACCATGGAGCCATGGGAACATATCTAGAGGAAGCAAGCTATAGGATAGTTTTAATTATTCTCACTAACTATATACTAAATTCAGTTGTTTCTACCCTGCCAAGAGAAAACAAGTGCTATGATCAGTACCTTCTAAATTTAAACAACATGGATAAAAGTCTCTGCCACTATGCCCCACTTAGGCCTCTTGCATTCTGTCTATTGTATCTTGACCATTGAGTTTAGATCTCTCAGGTGTAGGAAGGATAGGAAACCTTACACTTAGTGAATTAGCCATCAGTATAGCAAAATAGAACTCACACTCATAAAAAAGAAGAAAACTTTGGGAGAAAGCACATGTGCAAATATAAATATATGTCATTAACAACTGTAGTGGTGATACCTAAGGAGGGATCAGAATTAGAAAGGAAAGGGTTTGCTAATTGAAGTTGTTTTTTAGATATAGGACTAGTATAGATACAGGACTAGTACCTCACCTATCCTTTGACTGAGTCAAGAACAGAGAGTTAGAGTACTCATGAGTCTTAAAAATATTAATGGTACTTTCTGTATTAGAATGAACAGCCTTAATCAAGAATAACTATAATTTTTTTTTTAATTTAAAAACTGGCTATAACACTGTGTATTTATAAGAGGCAATCAGCTTCTGTGATAAAATGCCATCCAGGAGAGTAAAACACCAGTTGGTTGGCAACCCAACCCTAATCTCAAACTAGGTTAACATTTTTTCTACACACATAGTTCTTTGGCAGCACAACTACCTGCAGGGCTTAATTGAGCAGGAATCTCCAGGGCTTTCAGTTCTGCTATCTTTCCTGATGAGCAAAGGGAAAAGGGAATGGAAAATGTGCCCACACTTAATATAGAAGGGAACCTGTTTAAAAAATCTTGTTCCTAGTATTATTTTCATTGGTGATGTTGAGCATATTCTCCTAATAGTCCTATATCCTTTCAATACAATTTAGGTTAAATTTTTTGAAGTGTGTATATACCAGCAACATGGTGAGAAGTAATTATAATATGAGATGCTTTAATAGTTTTTGTATAGAGTCCCACAGTCAGGTAGGACATATTTATTAGCCATGTGAGGATTTTTATAAATGTGGCTCTTATTACAAAAGTCCAAACAATACCTCTAAAATGCTTAGGAATTGACATTAGACTTATATTGAGTTTTGTTTTACCCAACTAACTCACATGGTAATATCCTATTCTAGTGACAGGTTGTGATAACATTTATTTTACTGTGAGGAGGTTAACTTTTCAGTTTAACTATAGGAATCAAAGCAAAAAAAATAGGGTATCTGATTCTGATTTAACAATGATATGCTGAATTGAAAAAGATGGTATTGAAACAGGTCATTTAAAAAAAAAAAAAAAGCAGTACTGCAAGTCGAGATGGTGGAAGTGAAAGCCTATTTTGATTCTGAGTCCCAAACAAAGGCTGTGGCGCTAAGATCTCATTTGAATGTGGGCTCTGTGGGGAGAGATATGACTGGGGCAAAGCAACAGGCTCTGAAAGCCCTATAAAATGGGTTGCTGTAGAAACTGCTTTCAAAACCACATTCAGGTCTAGTGCTGAAAATATTTCATGGCAGGGAGCAGGGAAAGTAAGCAAGTCAGAATTGGGTCAGCAACAGCTGCAGCTTTATGGTTCCTAGATTCTAATATATAAGATGGTCTCAGAGCTTTAACTTTAAGCAACAAACTTGGAAGAAATGCTGGGATTCTTTGCTTTCTCCTCTTCTGCTTGCCTTTGTTCTCAACTATCAGTTTCTTTTACCTTCACCCAGTTATCCTTATCTCTTTTTCTTGATTCCTTGAAGATATAAATGTGATAGATTGAGGTTTGGAAGATACTTCAAAGGTCATCCTATTTAACTCACCTCCCAATAGGTTAGGAAACTAAGGCCTAGAAAGGTAATTATGAGGTCCTTTTCCTCATGGTGGTACTTCCTTAAATATTCGAATTTAGAGATAGAAGCAATCAACAGAAATTACATGATAATCTCAAAAAATGTAGAAAAAATCTTGACAAAATACAGCACCCATTCCTCTTAACACCCTACAGAGTATAAGGATAAAAGGATGTTTGCTTAAAATAATAAGCAGCATCTATCTACAACCATCAGTAAGCAATATTTGTACTAGAGAGAAGCTGGATGCACTCCCAATAAGATCAGGGGTGAAACAAGGATGTCCATTATCACTGTTACTATTTAGTATTGGCAGGTAGATACTCAAATATTTTATTTTATCTACAATTATTTTAAATGGAATTTCTTTTTCTATCTCTTGCTGATGGGCTTTGTCAGTAATATGTATAGAAATTCTGATGATTTGCATGGTTTTATTTTATATCCTACAACTTTGCTAAAGCTGTTAATTGTTTCAAGTAGGTTTTTGGATGATATCATAGGATTCTCTAAGTATATCATCATATCATCTGCAAAGAATAATAGTTTTATTTCCTCATTGCCTGTTCTAATTCCTTTAATTTCTCTTTCTTTTCATAAAATATTTGAGTATCTACCTGCCAAGGCAAACCCAAGAATTATATGAACACAATTTGTTATAAAACACTTCTCACCCAAATAAAGTCAGATATAAACAACTAGAAAAATATCAATTGTTTTTGGGTAGTCCGAGTTAATATAAAAATGACAATTGTATCTAAATTGGTCTACTTGTTCAGTACCATGCCAATCAAATTGCCAAAAAAAATTTATAGAGTTAGAAAAAATAATAACAAAACTTATCTGAAGAAATAAAAGGGCAAGAATATCAAGGGAATTAATGAAGAATATACATAGGATGGTAACTTAGCAATACCAAACCTAAAACACTATTGTAAAGCTACAGTCAACAAAACCATTTAGTATTGGCTAAGAAAAAGTGGTGAATCAGTGAAATAGGTTAGATACACATGACACAATAATCAACGACTATCCTAATCTAGTATTTGATACATCCTCAAACTCTAGCTTTTGGGATAAGAACTCACTGTTTCCCAAAAATTGCTGGGAAAATTGGAAAATAATATGCCAGAATCTCAGCATAAATCTACATCTCCTACTCCATACCAAAATAAGGTTATAATGGGTACTTGATTTGTGTGTAGAGAGTGATACCATAAACACATTAGGAGGGCAAGGAATAATATACCTATCACATTTTTGGAGAAGGGAAAAATTTGTGACCAAAGAAGAACTAAAGAATATTATGAAATAAAAAATGGACAACTTTGATTAAATTAAAAAGGTTTTGCATAAACAAACCAAGACAAACAAGATTAAAAGGTAAGAACAAAGCAGGGGGAAAATTTTTACATCCAGTGTTTCTGATAAAGGTGTCATTTCTAAAATATATAAAGAACTGTGTCAAATTTATAAGAATACAAATTATTCCCCCATTGGTAAATGATAAAAGGATATGAAGTCACTTTTCAGATAATGACATAAAAAACATCTATAGTCATATGAAAAAATGCTCCAAATCACTTATTAGAGAATTACAAATTAAAACAATTCTGTGGTACTACCTCACACCGCTCAGATTGACTAAGATGACAGGAAAAGATAATGATAAACTTTGGAGGGGATGTGGGAAAACTGGGAAACTAATCCATTGTTGGTAGAGTTGTGAATGATCCAACCATTCCGGACAACAATTTGGAACAATATGGCTATAAAACCATGCATATCCTTTGACCCAGCAGTGCTTCTACTGGGTCTATATCCCACGGAAATAATAAAGGTGAGAAAAGGACCTACATGTGCAAAAATATTTGTAATGACTCTTTTTATGATGGTAAAGAATTGGAAAAAGAGTAGATGCCCATCAACTGGGAAATGGCTGAATAAGGTTATAGTATATGAAGGTAATGGAATATTATCATTCTTTAAAATATGATGAACAAGTTGATTTTAGAAAGGCCTGGAAAGATTTATATGAACTGATGCTGAGCAAAACAAGCAGAACCAAATATACATTGTACATAGTAACAAGATTGTGCCATGATCAATTGTGAAGACCGAGTTAGCACCCTGGATGCCTTGGAATCAGGCAGAATCAGAATAAGCAAAAGTCCTTGGTCTTTATTCTTGGTCTTTAGGGGTAGAAGTGAAGGAAATGGACACAGGATCTCCACGATCTCCCTTCTCCTAGTCTACAGTCAAAGTGACCCTGGCTTGTCTTACTCCACCCCCTAATGCCTTCTACAATTATCTGTATACACCAAAAGATTGAGTCAGCACAGGATAGTGGGAAGGGCCATTTTCCAAGCATATGCTAATAGAGTATTGTCCAATTGGTAATTAGCTTTAAGTGCTCTGTTGTTTGATTCCAGTGCATCAACTCAGAGTTTCAGCCCTTTACAATCAACTATGAAAAGACTTAGTTCTTCTCAGGGGTTCAGTGATCCAAGTCAATCCCAATAAAATTTAGTTGAAAATGGCATCTGCATCCAGAAAAAGAGCTATGGAGATTGAATGTAAACCAACACATGCTATGTTCACTTTTTTTCTGGTTTTTTTTGTTTTTTGTTTTTTTTTTCTCCATGGTTTTTCTCTTTTGTTCTAATTTTTCTCTTCCAAGATGATTCTTAAAGAAATGTGTAACAAAAAGTTTAAAAAATAAATTTTAATTAATTTAATAATAAAACATTTTAAAATTTAGAACTAGAAGAGATATTGAGAGATTATTATTTGCTTATTGACTCAGAGTGGAGGAAGGAAAGAGAGAAGGATAGAATTATTTGGAGCTCAAAACATAAAATAAAAATGAATGTTAGAATTATTTTACTTGTAATTATGGTGAAAAAATATTTTTAAAAAGATATGATGTATTATAATTCTTATTTGACAGATGAGAATAACTAAAGTTCTGGGAACTAATTAGCATGCCTAAAGTTATAATGGTATTTAGTGTCAGAATTGACATTTCAAATCCGTTCTGACTCAAGTGCATCAGATCTCACTTTCTCTAATTAACATTGTCTTCCTTTCCTACTACCTCAACAGGATTTGTTTTTCTTATGCTTTATGGGTTATCTCTAAGTAATATCTCTAGAACTATACTGTCTCTTTCCAACTGGCACACAATAAGCCTCTAATGCATGTGTAGAAATTCTTGAATGATAGTCCTTTAATCACTATTATTCCCCCCAAGCCAAATCAAGTAGTCAAGTTACAAACTTTTTCATTTCATTCATCAAACTAGGCATTTCTTGGACTATCTATTGTTCCATTGCAAAGTCCCAAATACAACAGAGGCTTAAAAATATAAAACTTTTCAGCTGAAAACTATCTTCGTTCACAATCAAGTCTATTTTCCTTAATTTACAGAAGAAATTGAAGCCTAAAGGTCAGAATCAAAGCCAAGACTATTCCATTTATTTCATATATTTTTGTGAAAATATAATAATGGATGCTAAAGCATTTTGTTAAACTAAAATAATTATGTAAAATATATTTCTAAATTTCTTTTTTTATTAATTTTATAATTATATATTTTTTTGGGACAGTACATATGCATGGGTAGTTTTTTACAACATTATCCTTTGCACTCACTTCTGTTCTGAGTTTTCCCCTCCTTCTCTCTACCCTTTCCCCTAGATGGCAGGCAGTCCCATAAATATGTTATAGTATATCCTAGATACAATATATGTGTGCAGAATCAAATTTCTTGTTGCACAGGAAGATTACATCAAATTAAAAAAAAAAACTTTTGTACAAACAAAACTAATGCAAACACGATTAGAAGGGAAGTAACAAACTGGGAAAACATTTTTATAGTTAAAGGTTCTGATAAAGGCCTCATTTTCAAAATATATAGAGAACCGACTTTGATTTATAAGAAATCAAGCTATTCTCCAATTGATAAATGGTTAAAGGATATGAACAGACAATTTTCAAATGATGAAATTGAAACTATTTCCACTCATATGAAAGAGTCTGCCAAATCACTATTGATCAGAGAAATGCAAATTAAGACAACTCTGAGATACCACTACACACCTGTCAGATTGGCTAAGATGACAGGAACAAATGATGAATGTTGGAAAGGATGTGGGAAAACTGGGACACTGATGCATTGTTGGTGGAGTTGTGAAAGAATCCAACCAATCTGGAGAGCAATCCGGAATTATGCCCAAAAAGTTATCAAACTCTGCATATCCTTTTACCCAGCAGTGCTACTACTGGGCTTATATCCCAAAGAAATAGTAAAGAAGGGAAAGGGACCTGTATGTGCCAAAATGTTTGTGGCAGCCCTTTTCATAGTGGCTAGAAACTGGAACATGAATGGATGCCCATCAATTGGAGATTGGCTGAATAAATTGTGGTATATGAATGTTATGGAATATTATTGTTCTGTAAGAAATGATCAACAGGATGAATACAGAGAGGCTTGGAGAGACTTACATCAACTGATGCTGAGTGAAACGAGCAGAACCAGGAATTCATTATACACTTCAACAACAATACTGTATGAGGATGTATTCTGATGGAAGTGGATATCTTCAACAAAAAGAAGATCTAATTCAGTTCCAATTGATCAATGATGGACAGAATCAGCTATATCCAGAGAAGGAAACTGGCAAATGAGTGTAAACTGTTTGCATTTTTGTTTTTCATTCCAGGTTATTTTTACCTTCTGAATCCAATTCTTCCTGTGCCACAAGAAATTCGATTCTGCACACATATATTGTATCTAGGATATACTATAACATATTTCTAAATTTCAAAGATCTAGGATTCCATCCTCCAGGATGGACTGTTGAATAATGTAGAAAGCACTGTGTCTCATCTCCTTCCAAAAATTAAGAAGTCTGGTAGTCACCTTGGTGATCTAGCTTGGCTGGTTCCCACTAGACCCAGACAGGACCCTTTGTTGCTTGGGAGAGCTTGCTAGAATTTTCAAAGCCTTGATTAAGGTGAGGTAACAATGACTATGTCATAAAATCATTTATATCTGTGTCCTTGGAAATGTCTTCTAAATCCTTTTTGATTCTTTTGGCCATACTCATAGATTTGGGGGTTTAGCACAGTGCCTGGAATGTGATAGGCTCTTAATAAATGTTTATTGACTGATTGACCTACTGATTAAGCTCTATGACTTAAGAATGCTGTTTTTAGAAGAATAGATTGGATCTCACATTTGTCAGTAAGATTTCTGTCTATTTTCCTGTTAGGGAATAAGACTGTTGAATTTTGGTTGGGTAGATGGTTGGTTGGATTTTTTTGTTTTGTTTTGTATTGTTTCTGAAAAGTAACTTTCTTTTCTCCTTTCTAGGTCTGTCCACACCTATACATTTCCAAGCAAACATCTCCCACTAGTGGTTACAAATTGACTTCATTTTGAAGAATTTTGACCTTTGGGTGAGTTTCTCCAAAAATGGATACATGAACACTCTGGGTTTTCTAAATTATTCCCTAAGGCAAGACTTCCATCTGAAAATTTATACAGAATTTCCAATAGCCCATATTATTGAGAACCAAGAAGGACTTTGGGGTTTTATTATTATCCTACAGTGACACTACTCTTATTGGCTCTTTAATTCTTTTTCTGTTTCCTTTGTGGCTCCTCATTCATTTCTCTCTTCCTAATTGGGAATGCTTCTTAAGGTTCCGTTCTAGATGAGGGTTTCTTCTGTCTATATCCTCTCTATCTTGGTAAATTCTTCTATTCCCATGAATTTAATTTTTATCTCTATGCAAATAATTCCTGAATCTATATACCTAGTCCTTATCTTTCTCCTAAGCTTGAGCCTTTCAAAATTTTATTCATTCTATTTATTCCCAAATCCACTTCTGTTTTCAATCTTCCTATTTCTAAAGAAGGCATCACAACCTTTCTATAGTCTGTTTCATCATTTCAGCATTATCCTTAATTTCTCACCTGTTAACACCCCAAATATTAATAAATTGCCAAATCTTGCTAATTTTATCTTCACATCTGCTCATATTTGACACTTTTTCTTTACTCACTCAGCTACCACCTTAGTTCAGGGCACTTACCATCTCTTTCCTAGATAATTGCAACATCTTCCTAATTGATTATCCTTCTGCAGATCTCTAACTATTTCTGTTGAAGCTATGCACTTCTGCTAAAGTAATTGTTCCTTAAGTAAGGATTTGGTCATGTCATTTCCTTATTCATCAACTCCAGTGGCTTTCTATTCTCTCTCTCGTCTCTCTCTCTCTCTCTCTCTCTCTCTCTCTCTCTCTCTCTCTCTCTCTCTCGTCTCTCTCTCTTATTATTGTTATAACTTTCTTTTAAACTTAAACACAAAATTAAAAAAAAAAACCATTGTCATGAACACAGTAAACTTAATTCAGATGAAGACTGCCTTTCAAATTACCCAAATAAAAAATGCCATGAGAACTGATATTTTTATTTATGAAGTAATGATTCAAAGTTATTGAATGCCTTATAATTGGCCCTTAATATTTATTTTGTTATTCTCTTAGATGTTCTATGTCAAATTTTCCCCTAAGTTCTGCTGTTTTTGTCACAACTATATGAAAGTTTCTGTTTTTTGGTTCAGGATTACACTTAGTTTTGTTGGGTAAGTTACTCTTGGTTGTAATAGAGTATTCAAAGACCTATGGTCCTTTAATGTAGTTTGCTAAACGTTATGTGATCCTCCTTGTAGCTCCATGATAAGTTATTGTTTTTCTTGTTGCTTTCAATATTTTCTCCTTAATCTGGGAACTTTGAAAACTTGGCTATGATAATTTGGAACTATGTTCAAAAAGTTCAAACTGTGCATACCCTTTGACCCAGCAGTGTTTCTACTGGGCTTATTCTCAAAAGAGATTTTAAAGGAGAGAAAAGGAACCACATGTGCAAAAATATTTGTGGCAGCCCTTTTTGTAGTGGCTAGAAACTGGAAACTGAATGGATGCCCATCAAATGGAAAATGGCTGAATAAATTATGGTATGTTAATGTTATGGAATATTATTGTTCTGTAAGAAACAACCAGCAGGATGATTTCAGAAAGGCCTGAAGAAACTTACATGAACTAATGCTGAGTGAAGTGAGCAGAACCAGGAGATCATTATACATGGCAACAATAAGACTATTCGATGATCAGTTCTGATGGACTTGGCTCTCTTTAACAATGAGATGATTCAAACCAGTTCCAAATGTTTTTTTTCTTTTTTTTTTTTCTGTTATTGTTTGCTTGCATTTTTGTTTTCCTTCTCAGGTATTTTTTTTCTTTCTAGATCCAATTTTTCTTGTGCAGGAAGATAACTTTTACAAGTGGAAAATTTTAGGGAAAATTGCCCTGAAATTCTAGAAAAGAAGGCAAAGCAGAAACAGAAAATAAAATTCATCAATCACTACCTGAAAGAGATCACAGGAGGAAAAGTTATAGGAATATTATAGCCAAGTTTCCTTCTTTTAAAAAAAATTTTTTATCATAGATTTTTATTTACAAAACATATGCATGGGTAATTTTCCAACATTGACCCTTGTAAAACTTTCTGTTCCAAATTCTTCCCTCCTTTCCCCACTCTCTCCCCTAGATGGCAGCTAGTCCAACATATGTTAAATGTATTAAAATATACATTAAATCCAATATATGTATACAGTTCTGCTCCAAATCTCATCATTTGGGGACACAAATGTTATTACTTCTCTGTTCTCCAGCTCAGTTTTTTTTTTTCAAATGAGAAAATACTTTCATATTTTTTCATTCTTTAGTTTGTTTTATCATTTCTTAATGTCTTAGAATATTATTAGCTTCCCTTTTTCCTGATTCTAGTTTTCAGGGAATTATTTTATTCCTTCAGGTTTTTTGTACTCTACTTCAAGTTGGTTAACTTCCTTTTCATAATTTCTTGGTTTTCTTGTATTGCTCATTTCCCCTCCTAATTTTTCCTCATTCTTTCTTATTTGATTTTGAAAAGTCCTTTTTAAAGTTTCTCAATGAAAAAGGAGAGGATTTTTTTTTTTTAAGTATCATTATCTTCCTCTGAATATGAACCCTAATCTTCCTATCCTTGTAGAAATTATCTATGGTTCCGTTTGTTCTTTTTTTGCTCATTTAAATTTTTTAAAATTTGTTATTATTTATTTTATTATTATTTTTAGCAATTATTAGAGAGATCAAGTTACAGTCGTGAAGCAAGGGGAATTATGTCCCAAGCTTCAGGCCATTCTTATTTCTATTTTCTAAGGTCTGTTTTAGAGTTTAATCTTGGGCTCTCCTCTCCTTCTTAAGACCCTCCGCCTTCCCAAATATGATCTCATTCTAGTGGCTGTAAACTACTTTTGTCCTCTCTTCCTTGGGACTAAAACTTTGCCCTCCTGCAAGTGCTCACAGCCAGCAGGGTTCCCACCCCTCTGTTACTGTTTTAACTAGATGTATTGTAATTCCTTCTCCCCTGTAGTAACAGTATGGGTGTTTGGCATCCCTTGGCAATGCAAAATCCTTCAATGGTCTCAGCCATCAGACTCCATACACTTTGTGAGATGAAAGTTTCTATGGCTGAGGATACCTCCCAGATTTAGCTGCCCCCAGGGCTTCTTATTTGTTAATTTTGAGAGTTAGCCTAGAGGTGTTTGCACTTCACTCAGACCCAACCTTGGTCCCTGAAGGTCTTTCCTGAAGTCTTCCGACTGCCTTAGATGAACAACTGCTTTGCTCTAACTTTTGTTTATTTCTGCTGCTCTACATTCCTTTTGAGGCAATGCTCTTTTTTTTCAGAGGAGAAAATTTAGAGAGTCAAAAGTTTAAAAGTTTTCTGACCTACTCTGCCATATTCTCAGAATCCTCTTCTAAATTAAATGTGAACTCTTCTGTTCTGTCTTTAAAATTCCACATATCCCAACTTCAATTTACCTTATTCTTATCTCTCACTCCATGAGGCCAGTCATGGTCTTTTCTATTCCTCATATACGATACTCCATTTCACATTTCTTTTTTGTCACTGACCATTCCCTATACCTAGAACACACTCCTTCCTTTTAAGAATCCCCCTCTTCTTTTAAGATGCCATTGAGACACAATCTTCTACAAGAAACCTTTCTTGAACTCTCCCCCCCCCCACCTCAATGTTGAAGTCATTCCTCTTGTATTGTAATATGGATCTTCCTATTTTATTTCTCAATTTCTTTATACATATATTAAATATATGTATCTAACGGAATGATCCATGTGGGAGCCAGCAATAGCTTTGGATGCTGGATTTTTGTAATTCTTGGACTAAGCTTGTTCTTTATTAATTCTATCTCACTACTGTAAAGTGCCCATTGGAGTAGAAATATGAGGAACTTGGGAGCTTAAAAGTTTTCCTTCAGGCTTTGCCACAGATTCATGAGATAATTCAGACACTTGTCCTCTGTTGGCCTCAGTTCATCCATCTGTAAAATGAATATAGCACTACCTATCTGACAAGGGTATTGGAAGGTTTAATTATATTGTGAAATTCTTTCACCTGTCAGAGAGTAGAAGTGCAAGTTATAATTAAGAGTGGGGAGTGAGTATTCCTGGTTTTGTCATTCATTCTTATTATATCATGACTACATATTTTAAAAAGTCATGTAAAGCTCCTGCAGCTACCCATCATACTCTGCCATAATGCCGCCTCCTCTTAGAGTAATCACATAGTGTTGTCCTTCTTTAATATCATCATGCCTCAACAACTTTGTGAAAGAGAAAAACTTGTGAAAACTTGATGATATCTCACTTGCTTTTAAACTAGTTAGCAAGTAGCACCTCTGCAGTTATCTTTCTCAATCTTCCTTCTCTGCATGCTTCTACCTCAGTTTATAAATTTATAAATGAGAACTTGATGACTTCTGCAATTCTTTTCAACTTTAGATCTGATCTCTAGAACATTATGGTGGTTCCTATTCCAGAACCTAACCCAGTGCCTGACACATAACATGGTCTTAACAAATGCTTGTTGATTAGTTGTAGAAACTAGTTGTAATCATTTTTGTTGTTCAGTAGTTTCAGTGATGTTTGAAATCATCAATGTGAATTAATTAATATGAATCAGTCAACAAATATTTAATAAATACCTATTATGAGCCAGGTGTGGGTATTATATTAGATTTTGGTAATACAAATATAAAATTGTCTTCAAGGAACTTACATTTTTCAATCATGTTCCACTATTCATGATCTGGTTTTTCTTAACAAAATTAATGTAGTAGTTTGCCATTCATTTTTCAAATTAGAAAACCGAGGCAATTGACTTGCCTAGAGTCACACAGCTAATAAGTTTCTAAGGTCAGATTTGAATTCATGTACATGAATCTTCCTGATTCTAGGTCCAGAACTCTATCCACTATGCCACCTAGCAGCTCAGAGACTGGTCAATGAGTAATTTGATTTTATTGACTTCAAAAATTCGAGAAATTATTCAGAATATAACAGGTTTGTTATCTGAACTGGTAGAAGTGTTATGCATGCCAGTGAAATGTAAGAGTCCTTTAAATGGGCAGCCACAGCGCAACAGGAGATTGAGTGATCCAGAAGTAATCTCTGTGGATATAGAACTGCCCTGTGGGTAGGATCCTGTCCATATTGAGATAGCTTCATAATGGGTGAAGGCTCTCTCGCTGGTTGGCTGTGTGTGTGACCTCGCAGGCCCTTTATAAGCCCACTGCAGACAGCAAGTCGCTCTCTTTAACCTGGCTCCCTATCCTGGGGTAGCCAAGCCAAGCTGATGGAGAGTCAAGAGGTAAGGAGTTTAGTAGTGAACACGTGGGTCTTCAGACCAGGTGTTCACTAGGGAGCTAACAAGTCAGGGCATTATGTGAGTAGGTATAATAAAGGCTTTTAAGATTACATGTGGCTGTTCTTGAGGGTGCTACCAGTTATTAAACTATAGATTCAAGAAACCATGGCCAGAGACCTTTGAAGGCCTCAGAGGAGGCAAGCTGGGTAGAGTTGACACTGCAAAGGTCAGTGGTCAAAGGTACTCTCTTGGGCCTAGGACAGACTGGTAATAGTAACTGCCAGGAGGGCATGTTACAGTGAAATAATAGAGTCTTAAAATACCAAAATAAATTGTTGTTGTTATTTTGTTGTTGCTATTGTCATTTTCCATGATGTTCTCAGTATGAGGAATATACAGTATAGAAATACCTGTCCACCAATGGAGACTGGCAAGTTGTTTGTAATTTATAGTTTCAGAGAACTGCCTTCGGCTCATGTCCATGGCCACAGTTATTAAATGTCAGAGGCAGGACTGAAGTAAGGCTGCTGTATTAAATATAATAGCACTAAGCACAGGCATCCCAGGAGACAGCCATGCTGACATACCTGCTTACACATCACATGGAAGCCTCTGCATAAGTCATAGGACATTGCTCTAGAATTGAAAAGGTCATTAGAGTCCTAATATAGTCCATTTTACAGATCAGAAAAGGAAAGCCCAGAGAGATGAAGACACTTGTCTTCACTGAGGTAATAAAATGCAAAGGCATACTATGAAACCCTTCATTCACCTTCATATCCACTGCATTTTTCATTGTTACCACTTTGTCTCAATGATTTTAGGTGTCCAAAAAGTCTTAATAGTTTAAAAATGTATTAAGATTTTTGAGATATTGCGTATTTTATCATGGCATACAGTAGAAAGCTTCTTAGTTACCACAATGAGTCTATGATCCTCTCATTTATCAGTCTTCCCTCCATAATTATAGATTACAACCCATCTAAATCTTTCTAGCCTGTGTGATTCTTGTTTGTGACATCTTATATCTTCCAGAATCTAGATAATGGAATAAAATGCTAAGCCAGGAATAAGAAAGATCTGAACTTAAATTTAGTCTTAAAGATATTTACTAATTACATGAACCTGGACAAATCACTTAACATCTGTCTGCCTCAGTTTCCTCAACTGTAAAATGTGGAACACAATAGGACCTGTCCTTTCAAGGTTGTTGTGAAGATCAAACAAAATAAGATTTGTAAAGCATCTAGGGCCTGGAATACAGTAGGCAATTAATATATGCTTGATGCCCTCCCAAAGTATGAGGATATTTTATAGGAGTGACATTCATAGATACCATTAGAATATACAAGCTATCCATTTCTTTATTCCTTACTCTTTGACAATGATCAATCTTATAACTTTTTTAGTCCTATATTCCTCTGACAAAAGACTTGACTTTTCTTATTCAATTCTTCCTTATTAATATACAGAGAACCCCAAAAGTCTCAGAGCAAATAAAGAGTACCAAATAGGTAAAATAATAATAATAATAATAATAATAATAATAATAATAATAATAATAATTACAGAAAAGGCTATTAAAGCTATAGTAAGCTTGAATAATGCTGGGGACAAAGAAGATTATGTTGTTTACTCATTTCAGTTATGTCCAGCTCTTTGTGACCTCATTGGAGATATTCTTGTCAGAGATAGTAGAGTGGTTTGATATTTTCTTCTCCAGCCCATTTTTCAGATGAAGAAACTGTAGCAAACAAGGGTAAGTGACTTGTCCAGGATAACACAGTGAAGTTAGTATCTTGAGACCAGGTTTGAACTCAGTAAGACAAGTCTTCCTGATGCTAGACCCAGTGCTCTATTCACTGTACCACTTACCAGTCCTTACTATTATAGTATAACCAAATCCCTCTCTAACATCATATACTATCCACTATATTACATAGAGTATTCTCTAATGTAAGAGAGTTTGGCATGGTATAAAATATAATATAGAACATAATATTTGTTTAGATGTCATATTGTTTTTTAAAAATAAACTTTTAATCCAAGCTGGATTAATTCAAACTCTATTCCTCCCCATCTTTCAAATCTTATTAATTTCATATTGAAATGGTTTTATTATGAGGGAAAGAGAAAATATGGCTACTTGCTATTAGAAACTTACAAAATTGTTTTTTAATGTGGAAGCAAAGAAAAGTTGAGACACTAATGAAATGTATACAAGTCTCAGCAGCTAGCCAGTAGAATAAGTCTTCTATTAGGTGTACCATCCTTAGCCCAGAGAGTTCTTCTGTTTATCTCCGAACAATTCACTAGAGATTTATAGATTAGAAATAATCATTTTCACCTCTCTGGTGCATGTTTTATCAACTTATATGTCCTCTCCTACTCAATAAAACTTCTATGGAACAGTTTACATGATCAAGAAGTAGTGAATTCAGTTATAAAACAAATGATGATACTATCAATTCCATTTTACAGACAAGTTTGTGAAGTACATAGAGAAAACACAGTTATTCAATAACTCTAGGAATAGTGTCAAAAATCTGAAATTTCCTTACTGAGTGCAATATATTGGTCTAGGTCCTAGGTTCTTAAACTGTGGGTCAAGATGTCATATGGAGTCCCAGAAATGAATGTAGGGGTTGTAAAATTATGATTATGATTTATTTTCAGTAAATATTTTATTTGTATATAGAATTTACATATTTATATACCCAGGATCACATAAAAATTTCTCAGGTTGGGGGCAGAGCCAAGATGGCAGTGAGTAGACAGATCTTTGACTAAACTCTTCTTGGATTCCCTCAAGTCTCAAAATTGGTTTTGGAGGACAGAATCTACAAATATTTAGAATGTGACAAATTTCCAGCAGAAGATGTTTTGCAAGAACTTCAGTAAAGGTTTGTTTCAAAGTGAGGAGGGGAGGTTGCAGCCGAGGGCAAGGAGCCTCCTGATAGATTCTCCATATGCAGATTTTTGGCTACTCTGTTTTTGTTCAGAAACAAAGGGAATCATCAGACTAGTTGTGAGATATCTAACTAATTGCAAAAAGCAAAAAGTGAGCTCCAGAACCCCAGAATACCACAGGACTTGACCACACTCACCTAACATGGGAAGGAAGCCAGCAGCACCAGCAGGGCAGCATGAATCCACTGTAAAGGAAGCCTGGTAAGAACAGATCTCAGCCTTTTAAAAAGAGCAAAATAAGCAAAAAGAGCTTTGACCAAAGATAGCTTTTATGGAGATAGGGAGGAATAGCTCATAAACCCTGAGGACACTAAAGTTAAAATGTCTCCACATGAAATTCTAAAGAGTGATATAAGTTATTCTCTATCTCACAAGGCTCTGTTGAAAGAATTCAAAAGGCATCTTAAAGGAGATATAGAAGAAAAATGGGGAAAGGAATGAGAATCTTGCAAGGGCAAGAGAGAGTTCAGAAAAGGAAACACAGAAATTATCTGAAGAAAACTCTATAAAAATATAGTCAGTGGAATGGAAAAAACATGTAACTCCTTACAAAATAGATTTGATGAAATAGAATGAGAAAACAGCTCCTTGAAAAACAGAAGCTGTGAAATGGGGTGGGGAGGAAATCATTCAAACAAAGGCAAAAGAAAAAAAAAAGAAAGAAAATAAAATAAAATATAAAATTAAAAAAAAAAATTGGAAAAAAAACTGACCAGGAAAATACATCTAAGAGAGAAAATCTAAGAATTATTGAACTACCTGAAAACTATGATGATAAAAGAGACTTGATAATGGTTTTCAAGAAATCATCAAGGAAAACTTCTCTGATGTCCTAGAACCAGAGGGTAAAATAGCCATTGAAAGAATTCACTGATCATCAACTTAAAAAGACCCCAAAATGGAGGCAAAGCCAAGATGGTGGAGAAGACACACTCATCATTCTAAGCTCTTCTTCTACCCTCACTACTAATTATGAAATTCAGCCTCAGAATTAGTGCTTGACTAGTTAAATCCACAAATATTGGGAGTACAACAAATTACCAGCCAAAGATAATCTGGAAGATTGCCAGAAAAGGTTTGTCCTAATTGGCGGGAGCAGGCCAGCACAGACAGGGAGGCAGAGCACAGAGGCTAGCACACTGAACTGACTGGGGCAGGGGCAGTCTCCATGAGTGGAAAATTTGCAAGGATGACTCTACCACATGTAAAAAAAAGCCAAGCATACTCTAACCATTGATAGCTTCTATAGAAAGAGAGCAGATTTTCAACCCCAAGGAGACTAATAGCAGACAGTCTCCAGACAAAACCCCAAAGGGGTATGTAACCTGGTCCCTATTACATAAAATTCTCCTAGAAGAAACTATAAAAGATCTTTAAAAAGAGCTAGAAGAAAAATGGGGAAAGGAAAGAGAAGCTCTGCACAGGGTACAGAAAAGGCATACAATTCACTAAAAGAAAAATTTGATAAAATGGAAAAAGAAAACAACTTCCTGAAATGTGAATTGGAAAAGGTAAAAAACTCCCAGGGAAACAGAATTTGTGAATTGGAAAAGATAAATATTAATTAATATTAATATATATAATCATAGACACAATCAATAATTTCATCCAGAAGAATGACAATAATGAGACAACACACCAAAGCACTTCTTGGGAAAAGTTTTCTATCTCTAAATGCTTACTTACATAAAATAGAGAAAGAGAAGATCAATGAATTGGGAATACAACTAAAAACCTAGAAAAAGAACAAATTAAAACCCAATACAAAATTTTAAATTCTGAAAATAAAAGGGGAGATTATTAAAATTGAAAATAAAACTATTGAACCAAAAAATCAAAACTAACAGCTGGTTTTATGAAAAAACCAACAAAATATATAAAAAAAAATAAAACTTTTGTTAATTTGATTAGGAAAAAGAAAGAAGAAAATCAAATGTTAGTGTCAAAAATTAAAGGGTGAACTTTCCAGCAAATGAAGAGGAAATTAGAGCAATAATTAGGATCTATTTTGCCTAACTGTATGCCAATACATCTGATAAACTAAATGAAATAGAAGAATACTTATACAAAAATATAGATTACCCCAGATTAACACAGGAGGAAATAAACTACTTAAATGGTCCATTTGAGAAAAAGAAACTGAAGAAGTTATTAACCAGCTTCCTAAGAAAAAATCTCCAGGGCCACAGGGATTTATATGTGAATTCTGCCAAACATTTTTAAAAATTTTATTAAAGCTTTTTATTTACAAAACATATGCATGAGTAATTTTTCAATATTGACACTTGCAAAACCTTCTGTTCCAAATTTTCCCCTCCTTCTCCTCACTCTCTCCCCTAGATGGCAGGTAATACAATATATGTTAAATATGTTAAAATATATGTTAAGTCCAACATATGTATATATAATTATACAGTTATCTTGCTGCACAAGAAAAATCGGATCAAGAAGAAAAAAAAAGGTGAGAAAAAAAACAAAATGTGAGCAAACAACAATAGAAAAAGTAAAAATGCTATGGTGTGGTACACAGTTCCCACAGGACTCTCTGTGGGTGTATATGGCTCTCTTCATCACTGAACAATTAGAACTGGTTTGAATCATCTTATTGTTGAAAAGAGCCACATCCATCAGAATTAATCATTGCATAATGTTCTTATTCATTTCACTTAGAGTCAGTTCATGTAAGTTTCTCCAAGCCTCTCTGAAATCATCCTTCTAGTTGTTTCTTACAGAATAATATTTCATAACATTCATATACCATAATTTATTCAGCTATTCCCCAACTGATGGGCATCCACTCAGTTTCCAGTTTCTAGCAACTACAAAAAGGTCTGCCATAAACATTTTGGCACATATGGGTCCCTTTCCCTTCTTTAGAATTTCTTTGGGATATAAGCCCAGTAGTAACACTGCTGGGTCAAAGGGTATGCACAGTTTGATAGCTTTTTGAGCATAGTTCAAAATTGCTCTCTAGAATGGTTAGATCCATTCACAATTCCACCAACAATGTATCAGAGTCCCAGTGTCCCATCCCCTCCAACATTCGTCATTATCTTTTCCATATCTTATTGTTATCTTATTATACCTTTTCTTAGCCAGTCTGAGTGTGTAGTAGTATCTCGGAGTTGTCTTAATTTGCATTCCTCTGATCAATAGTGATTTGGAGCACCATTTCTTATGATTAGATTTAGTTTCAATTTCTTCATCTGAAAATTTTCTGTTCATATTCTTTGATCATTTATCTGATCCAATCATTCTGGAGAGCAAATTAGAACTATGCCTAAAGGGCTATCAAACTGTGCATACCCTTTGAACCAGCAGTGTCTCTAGACCTATATCCCAAAGATATCATAAATAACAGAAAAGAACCCACATGTCCAAAAACATTTGTAGTAGTCCTTTTTGTACTGGCAAGGAACAGAAATTCCTTGAGTGGATGCCCATCAGTTGGAGAGTAGCTGAATAAGTTATGGTATATGAATGTAATGGAATATTATTGTTCTATAAGAAACAATCAGCACGGTGATTTCAGAAAGGCCTGGAGAGACTTACATGAAATTATATTATATAAAATGAGTAGAAATAAGAGGACATTGTATATTGCAACAAGATTAGAAGATGATCAATTTTGATGGACATGGTTCTTTTCAACAGCTAGATGATTCAGGCCACTTTCACAGGCCTTGTGATGGAGAGAGCCATCTGCACCCAAAGAGAGAACTGTGGGAATTGAGTGTGGATCACAACATATTATCTTTACTTTTTTCATTTTTGTTGTTTGCTTGCATTTTGTTTTCTTTCTATTTTTTTCCCTTTTTGATCTGATTTTTCTTGTGCAGCAAGATAATTGTGGAAATATGTACAAAAGAATTGTACATGTTTAGCATATATTGAATTACTTGCCATGTAGGGGATATGGTGGGGAGTAGAGTGAAAAAATGTTTTGGAACACAATGTTTTGCAAGGATTAATATTGAAAAACTATATGCATATGATTTGAAAATAAAAAGCTTTGTAAAAATTTTTTTTAATTTCTCAAGTGAAAAGGAGTCACGAGTGGAAAAAGTTTTAAAAGCTCTGATCTATATCAATGCTTCAGCTTCAGGGTCCCCCAGATAAGATGTCAATGCCATTTATAAAAGTGGGAATATTGATTTTGCTAACATAGATTCTACCATTCTAGAATATGGGAATGAAATAAATGACAAACAATAACAATAACAGAATGGTGCTTCTTATACCTAAAATCACTAATATTAATCTCATTCCCTCTTTAGAATAAATTTATCCTTTTCCCCTTCCTATCTTGTATTTATTTAGAGTATCCCAACCTGTTTTCAAAACAAGGACTATGACAATGATAATTATATAATTCTTTAAAGTTTGCAGAACATTTTTCATCTATTATCTCATGTGAGCCTCACAACATCCTGAAAGGTAGATGAGCAGGTATTATTGTCTCTATTTTACAGATGAAAAAAACTGAGAATAAAAAGAGATTAAAATATTTGCCTACATTCACACAGTTAGTAAATATAAGATGAAGGATTCAAAGCCAGGCCTTCTTTCCCCAAGTCCAGTCTTCTATCCACTGACAATCATTTGCTGGACAGTTGTAGTAATATTATATTCAAAAACTTTTAGTAAGCTAATAGGTAGCACAATGGATACAGTGTTGGACTGAATACAATATACTTTCTGTATGACCCCCACTTGAACAAGTCCCTCAGTCTCTAGTTGCCTTAGCTTCCATATCTATAAAATAGAGATGAGGATAACAATTGTACCTGTCTCCCCAAGTTGTTATGAATTTAAAATGAGATAATAATTTTTTAATATTTACAAACCTTAAATCTTTATATAAGTGCTAGAAGATGAACTTAGGCTTTTTGTTAAGTTCAGAAATACAGAACTAATTTATCTTATATAACTTGAAATCTCAATATCAAAGAATTTTCTAACAGAAGAATATCATTTATGCATGTCTCTTACTCTTCTTTGGGTCTCAGTTTCCTCATTTGTAAAATGAGCATCTTGATCTAGATAACCATGAAGATCCATTCAGTATTAAGTTCTATGAGTTTTATGGTCAGATACACACAATCATAGACACAGGTGTGCAATATATGAACATACAAACATGCATACACATACATGACAAAGGAAAAGAATAGTTGAGTTTTAGAAGTTGTGACTGAGAAGATAAGAAATCCTCTAGCAAAGTGAATTTAAATCATAGGCAAGGGTTCTTAACTCCCCTCCCCACCAAAATGTCCACAGATCGATTCCAGCGGTTCCATGAGCTTGGACAGTAACCTGTAACCTGTAACTGAAAATTAGCAGTTCCTTCAATTATTTAAAAACATTATTTTGGGAAGTATATATACATACATAAACAAACACTTAAGAACTTCTTGTCTATGGGAATAAAGATGATGATTGATCTTAAAATTATGAAAGGTTTTCAAAAGAACAGCATACTTCCAGGAAAAAATAACATTTCCATTATTCTATAGTTTTCCAAGGGGTGGATCACTGTCATCAACCCCTTCCTGACCAAAAATATGTTAAACACCAAACTAAGGAAGGAATTTGGGTGTGTGCTTCATATGTTAACATGTAACCATGTTTTTAATAGAAGTCAATGGAAAATAGTAACATAATAATTAGATACATACTTAGATAAATTATATATTATATACGTTTATATATATTAGATAAATGTAAATTAAAGCAACTCTGAGTCTCTCCCTAAACTCATATATATTAATGTACATTAGCAAACTTTGGTGAAGCTGCTTGGATACATTCAATCTGGAAAGCAATTTTGAACTATTTATCCAAAGTTACTAACTATGCATATCCTTTAACTTAGTGATAAAACTACTAGGTCCATTCCCAAAAGAGATTATAGAAAGAAAAAATAGCTTTGTGTATAAAATGAGTAGTAATAGCCTTTTTAATAATATAAGGTACTAGAAACTAAGAGGATGGCCATTAATTGGGTAAAAGCCACATAAATTATGGCACATGAATATAATGTAATATTTTTACATTATACAAAATGATAATGGAGATGGTTTCAGAGAAACCTGCAAAGAATTACATGAATTGATACATATAAAGTAAGAAGAATTAAGAGAACAATGTATATAATGAAAAAATGTTGTAAAGATAAACATCTGAGAAAGACATTAGAACTTAAGAACCAATGCAATGACAATGTAATTTCAGATGATTGATGGTGACATATGCTACCCACTTTGTGACAAGGAGGTGTTATACTGAAGAAAAATAATTATATATATAAATGGCCAATAGTGGAATTTGTTTTTCTTGACTACATATATTACAGGGATTAAGAAGAGATAAGAGGAAAAAGGGACCAAGGATAGGTTTAATATTCTCTCAAATACTACCACCAGCCCCTTGAGGATAAAAGAAAAAAGGGGCCAAAAGAAATCACAAGAAGGCCAACTTTGGAAGTTATATGTTGAATTATTATACACAAAAAATAAATCAAGCTTTACATTATAGAGATTTAGTTTAACATGCAATCCTCTCCTGTCCCGCTATGTATATAGAACTGTTCATTTAAAAACTCAGAATAAAAAGTCTGTTAAAAAAAAATGCTAAAGTGTATCCACTACATGCTATAGATTTACATGAACCCAAACATCCTGGTAGGACCAGAAGGTCCAAAAAGAATCATCTCTTCTGGGTTGCATGGTTATTTATGCCTGCTGAAATTGTATCATCAATTATTGTTGATCTCCCTCTCTAATTCTTGCCATGTATGTTAAAGAATCATTGGTTGAGGACATATAAAACTAGATCTGTTACAATATTTATATATCCTGGACAGCAATACCCAGGCTGGCTGGCCCACAAACAATATTTAAATTAACTCTCTTGTAATTCATCATGTACAAATGATGTGCACACAAACACAGTTAAATCTGAAGAGATAAAAATCAAAATGTTAAGATGCAAAGGAGATAAATTGGGCCTTTAGGATATTAATTTCCAAGCTTATAAAGCTCAGATGACATCTAAGAAAAGTAAAACTTGGTTTATTATAAAGAACAGAGAATATATTATTGATGTCCCATGAATATTACATCATCGCTGTAGCTGATAATAATACTGTAATAATGTTGAAATACATATTGCCTCTGCTTTATCAGATATGGCAAGAAAGAAAATATAAATGGGTTCATAGAAAGTAACTTCTCTTACTACAAACTGGACAGAATCTGATCTTATCGAATTGACAAATATTATGCAACTAATATTTGTCCTCGGTAACTTTTCATGTATTGTTATAAGTATTTTCTTCTCTGGCTGCTCAGTATACATATAGGAACTTTTGCATAGTGCTACTGTGCAGTATAAACAGCTTTTATAGCATAACACTCCTTTGGGATATTGGTACTTTTCCTTTGCTATACTGTACTTTTAAATTCTCAGAATGTTTTTATATGTATTATCTCATTGTATCCTCATGCCAGCCCTAGGATATAGAGCCCATACTCAGAAAGGCTGGGCTACTGTGTTTATAAAAAGAGCCAAGTTGGCCAAGGCAGAAACAAGTGAGAAATGAGGAGGAACAGATGGGGACGGGGGTTCAGAGACAAAAGGGATCCAGATAAATCCTGGATTTCATGAACAAATGAGTTTTATTATTTATTATTCCATTAGAGACTATAAGCTTCTGTCTGTTTACAAAAAACTTCCTAAACACATAGACAAATTTCCCAGTTGTGAGACAAGATCAATGATGTTCCCTTATTTTGCCTAAATTTCAGCAAATTTCCTTTTACTACAGCTACACTGTGCTCTGGAGACACTTTACCTTTAATTGTAAAGAGAATCTTTCTACTCTACTTTGCAGTAAACTTAGCATGCCAAAAAATGAGGTATTTAGGTTCCATATTTTTTCCTTCCTCCCTTCTCCTCTCTTTTCCTCTCCCTCCCTTCTTCTCCTTCTCCTTCTCCCTCTTCCTCTCTCCCTCTCTTCCTCCCCTCCCCCTTCTCTCTCTCTCTCTCTCTCTCTCTCTCTCTCTCTCTCTCTCTCTCTCTCTCTCTCTCTCTCTCTCTCTCTCTCTCTCTCTCTCTCTCTCTCTCTCTCTCTCTCTCCACTCTCCCTTTCCCTCTCCTCCCCTCTCTTTCTTCCTCCCTCCTTCTCGCTAAAAAGTGAGGGCTTTCAGGCACTATTTTGGTCTCGTTACTATGGCTTGAGCCAGCCCTTTTTAAAATCAATTTCACTTGCCCTTGACTCTAGTGGTTGAATTTCCATTTGATTTTTTTCCACAATGGCTTCCATCCAAAATGGGAGGAGAAATCTATGTCAACCCTTGAATATTGATACAACCAGCCAATCATTCTGGTTATTATAGCTCATCATGTTGACTTAGGAAATGTGTAAAGTACACCCAGTATATCTGGTGGGCACTAGCATTTCTGTGGCAGCTGCTGAGACACCTGAATTATTCCATAGTCAGGGAGGTCACACACAGAACATTCCAATAAGTGAAAAGGTCCAGAAGGAATATGGGACTTAGTGAGATGAAATCAACTCATACATCTAGTGTATAAAGTGCATTTTATTCCTCCACAAATAATGGATTAATTGTCAATTATGTGAAAACAGTGTAAATGTTGTTTTATGCAGTTATATTAGTAGCACATGGTTTTAATTATGCTCCTAATCCAGGAGTCCATATGCCTAAATTGTTTATATATACAATCTTAGGTACAGAAAATAGAGAAGTAAAATGTATGTGTCATGAATGAATTAATTTGATTTAATTAAAAGTCAGATGAAGTAAAGCTGGAGATTTGCTTCTACCTAAGTACCCAGGGACCAGACTGTTAATGGTATTTTCGGAAATAAAAACTTTAAAATGCCAATCAAGTCATCCTTATATAGGCACATACCACACAAGGTTGCTCTGATCAACAATAACAGTATTCATGCATTATAACTAAACCCCATCTTAATTTGCAAAACCTGCTATAATATTCTTTAGGCAGTCACTCATTTATAATATATGTAACATTGTTTTTATAATCTAATTGTCTATTTCTTTCTAATGTCATTTCCTTTGCCATCATGATTTTATAAAACCAATTAACAGTGTTAGAAGAAAATCAAGGGTAGCGTGACCTAGAAAAGAGAGATCTAAACTGGGAATCAGAAAGGCCCGTGTTCAAGTTCTGCACCTGCTGCACACCAGCTGCATACCAGAAGATCACTTAATTTTAAAGTGCCCTAGACTACTCTCAAAAGCTATATGTTATAGACAAATTGGTGATTTCTTTTGAAGGCATGAGTTTATACACCTAGAATTCTCCACATTGATGAAAAGCCCTGGATAATAAACCAAGCTAATCTTTCATGATTATTATAGTTTATCATATTGATTTGGGAAATACATAAAGTATACCTAGTATATCTGATGGGCTCTAGCATTTCCATGGTAGCTATTGAGATATACCTGGGGGTATATCTCAATACCACACTGCGGGGAGGTCACACACATGAAACATTATGAAAAAAAAAAAACAAAAAAAAAACAGGTTGTACTAAATGACAGGAAGCTATGGGGAATATCTGCATTTCCAGAAAAGAAAAAAAAAAAGACCATCATAGAGAATTCTGTTATTCCAAAACATTAAGCTTCTTCAATCCAACTTCCAGTGAATAGTCAAGTATGCAAAGGGACTTTACAGCACCCCACAATATGCTCAAGCTTTCAGGAGATCTATGGATCCAGAGGCAAGACACTTGGCTTTTCATTTAGTTAAATCTTCTGAGTATTCAGGAAGATGCTAAAGAGATATTGGTTGAGGCTAAGTAGGAAGATATAGAATTCATAGTGTCTGGTCCTAGGTCTCCCATTTTGGTGGTGGTGGGGGAATTCCTAAGCATCAATGCTGCTTGGTCTATGAATTATGCTGCTCCAAGGTCCACACGCTGTGTACACCATAAATTTATAAGTGAGTCATAATTATAGCCATCATGGAATGTTTATCTGAAGTATAACAGCTGAGCTTGCTTCCAATTTCCCTTCCACAGAAAAGGGTGATTAGCCTCCTTGGGCACATGTGGCAAAAATGTCACCGTATTTTTTTTATTTTTTGGAGAGAGTCAGAGACAGAGACACACAGAAAGACAGAGAGAGACACAGAGACAGACAGAGACAGAGAGATAGAGAGAGAGACAGATAGAGACAGACAGAGACAGAGAGATAGACAGAGACATAGAAACAGAGACAGAGAGGAGATAGAGAGAGACAAGGGAGACAGAGATACAGAGAGAGGGAGAGGAGAGAGAGAGAGAGAGAGAGAGAGAGAGAGAGAGAGAGAGAGAGAGGAGAGAGAGGAGAGAAGAGGAGAGAGAAGAGAGAGAGAGAGAGAGAGAGAGAGTTATACATACTAAGCAGCCTAAGCAGCAGATGTTAAAGAATACAAACTCCAGAATCCAGCAAGCTGAGAGCAACTCTGCAGCAGTTCAGCTGAAGCTCTTTAGCTAATATGATATGATATGATATGGGGTATGGGTGATTGTTTTTCTTTATTGATGGATCTTAAGGATCAAAACAGTCTAGAGAATTTGAATTTAGGGAGTAGTACCTTATTTGACCACCAGAATGCACTCCATGCAAGCTGAGGGGAGCGTTTCAAGAAGGCATTATAAAAATTATAAAAAAAATGGGAACATGAAGATAAATCTCTTTCCTTAAAACTCTCAAAGGGTAAAAATATAAAACTTGTTCACAAACTTTTGTAATTCAAGGCAAATAGATCCTCCGACATTTCAATAAAATTTAAGGGAAAGAACTTTTCCATGTTTATTTGAAAGGTAGTAGGGAGAGAAATTGGCTATTGGATGCCAGTCAACAAGCATTTGATGTGAAGAAAGAATTCTAGATGATGTTTAGAAGAAGGCTCAGAAGTAGGCTAAGATGGTGAGATAAAGAAGGAAGCAAGCAGAGTAGTTCAGGAAGCACAGAGGAGGGGATGAAGAAGGAGTAGAAGAAGACAAAATGAGGTTTTCTAGCCTAGGTGTTTATTGAATTTATATATATATATATATGCAAAGCATATATATGGAAGATGACAAAGAAAATGAAGATCTTGACCTTGCTTCACAATATAGTGAGAAATTGCAGAGGGGAAATTGAATCAACATAACAGGTTAGAAAAGATAATTTTGGTAATGACCTTGAAGATCCATCAGGCAAGTGTAGTGATAGATGTTGGAGGTAGAATAGTACATTTAGAGAAAAGATTTTATTTGGCTAGACAATATTGAATCAGGTAGGAACCAAGGCGATAATCCTAAAGCCATTGAGGGATAGGGATAATTTAGCATCTGTTGTGATGATTAAAAAAAAAAAAAAAAAAAAAAGAGAGATAGCAATCGACAACATCATGAGATAAATCAAGCTATTCTGCTTGAGAAAATGATTTGTTTTACTCATAGATACAATAAAGTCATAACTTTAAGGAATTGGTGGAGGACCCTTTCAACAATAACAACAAAAGTAAATATTTTAAAAACCCTCTCAACAAAAATATTTAACTCATTACACATGGGTGGGATAGAGATATTTTGTTCATTAACATCTGAGTATGAATTAGTTTCTCAGATATTTTTCAATATTAGCTTATTAAAGACAGGTTTTAATTCGAAAAAATAGAAATACCAGACTTTCAATTCTATTCTTTGTGCTTTGGTCCACTGAATTTGGGTGATCAACAAAAATGTTGTAAAGATACCAAAGACTTGAGTTTTAGCCATTGTCCACACAAAGAGAGGCAGGCAAGATTATCTCATTAATGTTTGGATTGTTATAGGAAGTCTAATGGAGGATTTGATTAAGTGAGAAGGTTTTAAAAGAGAGTCATTCCATTTAGATGCTTAATTTGAGGAAATTGTAGTTGCTATGTCACCAAATCAACTTAGACTTAGGCGGTGATAAGAAAGGGATGAAAATGAATCAATGCTCTGGTGAATTTTTCTTCATGGTATTTAATAATAAAAGCCTATAATTCATTTCAGCAGACAGGTTAAACCAGGTTGAAAGTAACCAACAAACCTCAGCTCTCTTGGTGAGTTAAGGGATGCTTACTCTGAACATGTGAAGACTTACCTTGAAGGAATGGGTGGATGTGAACAATTTGTTTCAACAAGCATGAAAGCCACTGGAGCAGGTACTATAGAGTTCTTAGAATTTGGTCAAACATTGTAGATGACTAGGTTATCCATTATATTCTTGGCCATTGCCAATCATTTTGACTTTTGTCCTGCTACTGGACTTTGGCAACTTGCAAAGAGAGAATAAGGCTGATGATTTTATGTAGCTCTACCTCACTTAAATCAAATTTATGTGTGAGTCAAGATATCATCCATGATTTAGTTGTTCCTCTTCAAAAAAGGACACACAACAATGACAATTATTTGTAGAACTTTATATTTATAAAGCATCTTTGTCATTTTATATATAAAGCTAGATAGTACAGTAGATATTTGGAGTCAGGAGGACCTGAGTTTAATAATCCTTCACTAGCTATATGATTCTCTCTCTGGATGCAAATAGCTCTTTCCATCATAAGTCTATTGGAATTGGTTTGAATCACCTCATTGTTGTAAAGAACCAAGCCTATCACAATTGATCATCACAGAATCTCGTTGTTACTATTATTAACAATGTTCTCATAGTTCTGCTCAGTTCACTTAGAATCAGTTCATGAAAGTCTTTTCAGGCTTTTCTAAAATCAGCCTGCTCATTTTTTCTTATAGAACAACAATATTCCATTACATTCATCTACCGTAACTTATTGAGGCATTCCCTAGCTGAAGGGCATCCACCTGAAATTATGTATTTACTAAGTACCTTAATGCAAAGTGCTGTACCTGACTCTGAGAGGTATACAAATGAAATAAGATACATTCCAAACTCTTGGAATGTTTGGAGTCTAATGAGTATAAAGACCCAAAGATGATTATGCTATTTTGATATTCCATGAAAAAAATGCACTGGAAAACACAAAGCTAAATGCTATGGGAGGGTAGAAGGGTACAGTAATATGAATGCATGAAAGCTTCAAAGTACCAGGGAGTATTTGGAGATCAATAGGCAGAAAAAAAGAGAGAGAGAACATTTCTAGCATGGGGAACAATCTAAACAAAGGGATAGAGATGGAAGAGCCCAAGAAATCTTGGGGGGAGACTACAGGGAGTTTTTGAAAATTCAGAGGGTCATCCAGTTTAGCTGGTTGGTGTATCAAAGAGATAGAGGAGAATAGCGTGAGATAAAGCTACAGTGGCAGGGTAATTCTAGATTATGAAGGGCCTTGAATGCCAGACATTCTTTAATGTTATTCTGATAACACTTGGGAAGCTACCACCAATTTATCATTACTGGTTCATTATCAGAAGCCTCCCATACTTCAATTGTTGCTTGCATGATAGGATGTAAGTTATTCATCATTTGGTTTTGCTCCATAGGAATAATGTCAGGAAAAGAAATACTAGGAAAGCACAACAAAAAAGACATGCTTTCCCTAGTGTCTACCTTTTGGCTTCATTTGTATACATGAATTGCCCAAAAACGGAAATGCTGTATTTCTTGGACTTTTACCTGGAATCTGTGGAAAACATGAACATACCAGCTGATCTCTCTAGAGCTTTGACTAAATTTAGTCAAAATTACAAAAGGACATATGCCAGAAAACACCACCAGGTCATTATTTTCCAGTTGAGAAATCTGACTTTAGAATACTTCTTTGTGACACATATACACACACACACCATTGTTATATATCTATTGGTATATATCATTTTTTATAAGGAGGTAGCAGATCCTTATCAGGCTAACCCATTAAGACATGGTGTAGATAGAATTTATCCAGATTTTTGTGGATAAGATGGAAATATATGGGTCAGATGATGGTATGGTTTGAGTCCAGAAATTTAATCTTTTTAAAAAAATGCAACTAAGAGTAGTTACTAATAGTGTTAGGTTAAATTGGAAGGACCCATAGGAATCAACATTATTTGACATTTATTTCAATCCATTTGGCAAATTCACCAATTGAATAAATGTCATAGTGCCCACTATGTGCATTGTGCTGGGAAGGGAAAGATTTAAAGCTCAAAACTTTTAGAAAAATGTTAAAAAATTATTATAGCATGTAATTGGGAAATAACAAAATATTATCAAAAAGAAGATACGAGCAATGGCTAACAATATAAATGAAAAGAATAAACAAAACAATAAAATGAATATTGTATAATTATAATTTTAGTAAATGGTATTTTATTTTTTCCAACTATATGTAAAGATAGTTTTCAACTTTCATTTTTATACGATTTTTGATTCCAAAATTTTCTTTTTCTCTCCATTCTACCTCCCTCCCCATGTCAGCAAATAGGTTGTATATTTCCACATTAGTCATGTGATGAAAGAAAAAACAGTACAAAGAAAAACCACAAAAATATATACCAAAAAAGTGAAAAATGCTTCAATCTGCATTCAAAGTCCATAGTTCTTTCTAGTTCTTTCTCTGGATTTGCATAGTGTTATCTGTCATGAGTCTTGGAATTGTCATAGATCATTGTATTGCTGAGAAAATTTGAATCAATCATAGTTGATCACCACATAATTTTGCTGTTACTATGTACAATGTTCTCCTAATTCTGCTCACTTCACTTTGTGAATACACTTGGTTCATGTAAGTATTTCCATTTTATTTCTGAAATTACTCTGCTTGTCATTTTTATAGCAAAATAATATTCTATTACAACTATATACCACAACTTGTTCAACCATTCCCCAACTGATGGGTATCCCTTCAATTTCCAATTCTTAGACACTACAAAAAAGAGCTGCTAAAATATTTTTGGATTTTTGGGACCCATGATTGTGAAGATACTTTTTCCTAATATCAGGCCTAAAATTGCCTTGGCAATTTTTATTCATTGGCTTGAGTTCTTGCCTGTAGGTCCAAATGGAGCAATCTAACCCTTCCTGCCTACCTTCTCATAACAGCCCAAATAATAATAATAATAACCCAAAGACAGCTTTCATGTGTCCCCTAAGTCTTTTCTTCATCATACTAAACATAGGAAGAATACCTCATTAACATGTTGGGAAAATGTGATATATAGGGGATGAAATTAGAGATTTTGAAGAATAAAGGGGAAAGCCTTCAGACACAAAAATAAACATTCCTCATCCCCTAATGCTAAACTTGAATGCTTTATTTGAATATGAATAGGTAAAAAACTTATGAATTTTTCCAAGAAAAAAAATTCAAACCTATGTTTCTAGCTTGAGTAAGATAAATATATCATCCACTTAAGGATCTAGAATAATATCTAGATATGATGAGAATAAGATATGAATCTACTTAAGATTCCCAATGCATGGAAGATGGAAATTGTAACTAATTACCATAATGCAACATGTAGTGATTTATTTAAGAAGGTAGAAGAATTTGTCAATAAGAGAGGTAAGTTTTCTTCCATCTCCTGTCTGGAAGTGACAACAACCTTACTTCAGAGTCTTTGAGGGAGTCAAAGTTTTCAAATATATCTTATAAACATTTGGGGGAGGAAAGTGGAAAGCCAGTTGTTAAATATTACCAACATATTTATGATTAGATATATGCTTCACTACCATTGCATTTTAAGTTTGTTTACTTGTTTACATCTCAGAATGTGCTAATAATGATGAAAATGATGAATAATAATAATGATAATGAGGGAAATGCTTTTAACTTCTATTTTTGATATTACATGTGAATGAATGTCTTTGCTAAAGAATTGAGTCTATTAATTATTAAGGAGAAACAAACTGAGGGGAACTCATGAGTTAGCATTTGGGATAATAGTTGCCCACAAGTTTGCCCTAGAAGTCCTAGAGTAATAACAGCCTTTTGGTTCCCACCTGCGAATGGTGTTTGAGTTGATCAAGTGAGTCGGAAGGAGTAATTACATAAACACCCCCAGTTCTTTCAGTTGATCATCATATGACATGAACTCAAAGTCTTATGCATTCTGTTTGCTTTTCTTGGGACATTTTCTCATAAACACCCACCTTAAAGTATTATGCACAGAACAGAACACATACTTTAAGAGATCTAACTGGAGCAGTGTATATTAGAATTATCTCCTCCTATTTCCTGGAAGCTAGTAACATAATCTAAGACAACATTAACATTATAATATCATTAACACTACTGACACATTGAGATTGCAATCTTCTAAGATTAATGGATTGTTTTTTAGCACTGCAGCCATCTAAGCATTTTCCCTGCTACAATTGGTGAGGTTGTTATTGTTGGTGGTGGTACACAAAAAAAAGACTTTATTTATTTATCCCTAATAAACTTGGTCTTATTCAATTTATCCCAGTGCTATAGCCCAGAGTTTGAAACACCAGGGCCATGCCTCTGAATGTGATCTCAACCATATTAAAATGTATGTGAAAAAAAATGTAACAAAATTAATTAATATACCATAGAATAGCGATAATGTTAACGTGATTTTCTAAGCCAATATGCTACTTCAGGGATCCTTATGCACCCATTCCTATTTGGCACAACTATTCTAGCTTATCAAATGCTTTTGGATCTTGATTCTAACATGCATTATTTTAGTTATTTCTCTTCACTTTGTCTTAGACTACAGACCACATGGTCAGAAGAGGAAATAGATAAGGCATTTGGGAAATGCGAACAGAAGAAATATAATATCGACAGAGAATTTTGATTATCCCATATCTGCTAGACTACTCTCTTTTAAAAAGCAGAGTACCTAATAACTAATTATTTTGCTTTAGTGATCATTTTATCTTTCAAAATATGATGTAACCAACATATATGATTGTACTTTAGATATAATTCTCAGTAATTCACTAAGAATGCTGGGGTGGACATAATGGGAACCCTGGGAGATACTGACTGCTTTCTCTCAGAATTTGTGAATAAATCTAGATATATTCTGACAAGTACTTTAAAGTTTGAAAAAAGCAGATTTCAAAGGGTTGAAGGCAAAGTTAGAGAGTATTCTATGAGCTGAAATGCTACAAAAAAAGCTGTGAAAGGAAGGATGAAAGATGCTCAAGAATGATATTCTAAAGGGAGAAAGAAAAATACTTTTAGTGAAGAGGAATTAGATCCTTTCTAATTGGTATTAGGTATCAATCTGATCAATTGATCGTTGAATAGGACAAAGATAAATGATAATAGGAAGAAGGAAGAACCATTCAATTTTTATTTTGCTTCTCTTTTCTTTGATATGGAGAAAAACACTGATGACTAACAATGAATCAATACCCTTAATCAATATAGTCTTAGTTACTTTTGCCGAGTTCAAGTCACCTGATCCCAAACCATTAAAAAGATGTTTGGTCAATATCTATAAAAAGGAAGTGGTGATTCCAAAGAGCCAGCATGGCTGCTTCCAGGAAATATAACAGACTAATCTTTTTGTTAGAATATCTAAACTAGTGGATGAGGGGAAAATTATGCATATAATTTCCTTAGATTTGAGCAAACCTTGTGATAAAGTTCTAATTAGAGAAGATGAGATGTGGATTAGACAGTAGCACAACTCAATGCAATCAGACCTGGTTAGATGACAAGATTCAGAATAGTTGTCAATGAATAATGGATTGTGTATTCTTCAGTGCATCTATGTTTGTCTCTATGCTTTTTCACATGTTCCTCAAAGATAAAGGTATAGATGGCATGCACATAAAATTTTCAGAGTTGGAAGAAAGGATTTGAATCTTCTCCCAGTTATTTATTATCTACTTAACCTTGGACAGCCACTTCACTAGTAAGGCCTCAATTTTGTCATCTATAAACTGAAGTCCTTAGATTAGATGGCCTCTGAGTTCCCTTGTTATTCTTAATCTTTCATCCTATAAACCAGAATAAGAATCTACCTATTAGTCTAGAAAGGCATTGACAGCCCACCTTATTCTCTATGAAAATACTTCAACTTAACTGACAAAGGTGAAATTCCCAGAATTTATCACTACGTTAAAATATTCTATTATCTCAGAAGGGTGCTATATTAGCATGGATTAGTTTAGCCCATTAATCATTATGACTCCAATACTCCCCAAGATATAAGACATGTGATTTATAGTTCAGGGAACTCTTAATATTATGCATTTTAAAAATTTCTTGAAACTGCTTGAGTTATAATCTTAAGCTTCCTTAATTAACTACAACTTATCAACATATCTTAAAGGATTAAATAACAGATTCACCTTCCTACTTAGTACTACAATTGAAAAAGATTTGCAAATTTTCCTTTTGAATTTCCTTTGAGATGCCACTATTAAGCTAAACACTTCTTGAACTTGGGTTCAAGGCACTTGTGGGTTATAGGAACTTGACTTCCCTATATAGGAAGTCAGAGTACTGTGGGTTATAGGGTTTCATAAATGAATGTGGGGGTGGCAGAATTATTTGGTTTTTATTCCTATTTTATATACCTATATATCTGGGATCACATAAAAATTTCTCAGGCAAAAAGGGATCATGAATAGAAAAAAGTTTTAGAATTCCTTTACTAGATAACTTTTAAAAAATTACTTAACAATTTTTAAAACTTTATTTAAAAACTTATAATTTTATGATGAAAATGACCAAAGAAGAATTTATCAGTGTGTATGTCTATGTTCTTTTTCATTTCAGTTTTAAAATCACATCCACTCTAATTCAATTGATTCTACTTCCTAAACTACTCTTGATGAGAGGACAGTGTGCCTTTATTTTATGAAAAGATTCTTTTCTTTTAATTTACCCTATGAATGACATCGTCATCTTGCTTTATCTTATTCATTTTGTTTTCTGTGAGTGATATTTTGTCCAAGTTCTCTGACTGATTATTTACCTGTGGAAATATTTACATTGGCTCTTTGAGGACAATGGTTGCTCCTGGCAGAATTACCTCTTGGGCCCAGTGGGGCCCAGTGGGCTCCAGTGAGCCCCAGTGGGCCAAGTTCTGAACTTTTCCAATTGAAAAGGTCAGGCAGTTATGGGGACTGACAATTTTTAATTTTGTAACCTCTGTAGGGAACAGAGTGCTACTTACTTGAACAAATAAATTAGCATGGAGCTGGAGGTCTTCACCAACTGAAAACTGCCATAGGAAGAAGAAGCAATTTACCTCCAAGAAAAGAAAAGAGATGCTGGTTGCTCCTATGAAAGCATCAAGCTGAGTCACCATGAGAACTAAGAAGTCTGAGTTATTGCTCTCCTAAATCTCCTTTAGGCTTTTTTTTTTTCTTTCCTTCCTTTTTGGCCTTCCAGTTAAATGTTTTTACTCGAGTTTCACTTAGTTTATTCTCATCCAAAGGAGATTACCTATTGATTTGTATTATGTACATAGCCAGTGAAAATTGGCTTTCCCAAGAGATATGACTCCTTGTGAGATATTCTGGAATGAAGGGGCAAGAGTGACTATCACATTCTGAATCTTCTAGAAGCCTGAAAAGATTTATATACATACATACATATATATATATATATATATATATATATATATATATATATATATATATATATATATATATATATATATATATCCCCCCCCAGGCTGAGGTTAAGTGACTTGCCCAGGGTCACACAGCTAGGAAGTGTTAAGTGTCTGAGACTAGATTTGAACTCAGGTCCTCCTGAATTCAGGGCTGGTGCTCTATCTGGTGCTGCCCCCGCCCGAAATGATTTTAATAATGAATTGATTATCCTAATAATTCCTATTTCTCTTCAATGGAGGGATATCCATTTCAAAGGTTCATCAAGACAGCCAGGTGGCTCAATGGATAGCATGGAGGACTTGATGTCTGGCAGACCTAAAACTGAATTCTATTTGAGACATTTACTACCTGTGAGACCCTAGGGAAGTCAATTAACCTTCTCAGTTCCTTCATCTATAAAATATGAATAATAATAACACCTCCCGCAGTGAATTGTTGTGAGGATAAAATAATTTAACATGTAAAGTGCCTTGGAATTCTTAATGCGCCCTCTAAATATCAGGGATTTTTATCATAACATGGGCTAAGCCTGTTGAGAAAGTCATTTCCTTTTCAGATGCTCAGATCCTTGTCTAGGAATGATGGAAGAAAGGAGAAGTCAAGATGGCGGACAATACACAGGATTTTTTCTGAGTTCTTCCTGGCTTCCCTCAGAAATCAACACCAGATCAAGCTCTGAATGGATTTTGACGTGACAGAACCCACAAATATTTGAAGTGTTATAGATTTCTAGCAGAAGTTATTTTGGAAGAACTTCAGGAAAGATCTGTCTCAATTGGGCACAGGGAGGTCCAAGCTAGAGAGATCTTTTTGCCAAAATGCAGCAGTTTTGACTATGTTCTTGTTCAGAAACTGGTGGATTAGCAGACTAGTTATGAGACCTCCAACACAACTACAGAAGGCAAATAGTGAGCCCCTGAACTCTAGCATAACAAATAGGACATGGCCACACCTACCCAGAAAAAAGCCAGTTGCACCAGCCTAACACAACATAATACCCCATAACCTATAGAGGAAGCTTGGGACAATCTCCCCTTTGACATAGGAGCAGACCTCAACCTTTAAAAATGAGCAAAAAAGAGCTCTGACAATAGAGAGCTATTATGGAGACAGGAAAGAACAGACTTCAAACCCTGTGGACGCTAAAGGCAAAACACCTCTGGATGAAGCCTAAAAGAGTGATATGAATTTGTCTCCAACTCAAAACACTCTCTTGGGAGAACTCAAAAATTATCTTAAAGAGAGTTAGAAAAAAAATAGGTAAAGGAAATGAGATCTTTGGAAAAGGAAACAGAAATTGTCTGAAGAAAACAATTGGTTAAAATTACAATTGGTGAAATGTAGAAAAAAATATACTAAAGAAAACCACTCCTTAAAAATAGATTTGGTGAAATGGAAAAAGAAAACAACTCCCTAAAAATAGAATTAGTGAAAAGTAGTGATGGAAGAATTCTCAGATTTGAAGTTCTATGAGCAGTGCTAATTGAGGCTCTATTAATAGAGAACACTTACATTCTATATTGCTCTACGGCCTTATGAAACAAGTTGTTTAAAAGTCATTATTCTTTTTTTTACAAAGAAAGAAATTCAGTTCAGAAAGAGATGAACTGCATACTGTCACAAAACTTGTGACATAGCTATAATTAAAACTATGTGTTCAGTACTACCTACATGACTCCCAAATCTATATATCTAAACCTTCTTCTCTTTTCTGAGCGGCAATCCAGCATCATCAAATAACTTCTAAACACCTTTTCCTGGATGTTCCCTGGATATTTAAAACTCAACATGTCTAAAATATGACTCAAAAGAAAAATAGCTAGCATTTATATATGACTTTAAAATTTGCAAAACACTATAAATACAATGTCATTTTATCCTCACATTAACCCTGTCACAGAAGTGTTGTTATTATCTTTACAGAAGAAGAAACTGAGACAGACAGCAAGATCAAGAATTCTGCCCAGAGTCATTCAACTATAAATGTGAATTAAAATAATAGATTTGAACTCAGGTCTTCCAACTTTGGGTCCCTGATGCTCTATCCACTGTCTTACTCAGCTGCTTCATTATATTTTTTCTGCATCCCACCCTCCTACCTATTTCTTTCTCCAAGTATCAAGGACACCATCATTCTTCTAGGGACCCAAGTATCCATGCTATCTATGCCTTCATCCAAGTCCTTGATGAACAAGTATAGGGCAAACATAGATCTGCAGAAAAACACACCATTCCTTAAATAATTAGCAACTACTCTTTGAGTCTGGCCATCCGACTAGATCTGAATTGCATTTTTGCCTAATCCACATCTCTTCATCTAGTCTCTTTCTTACTCTCCATATCTAACCCATTGCCAAGTTTTGATGTTTCTATCTCCACAGTATCCTCCACAGAGTCCTAGTTCAGACCCTCACCATCTCTCACCTGAACTACTACAATAATAGCCTCGCTTTGTTTGCCTCCAATTTTTCCTTTCTCAAGTCCATCATCTAAACATCTGCCAAAGTAAGCAAAGATCAGACCATATTTTTTTACTTGTTCAAGTAGATTACCCATTACAGCAACAATGCTTACTTGCACCAACTGGGTCTTCTAATGGAGTGAATCTATTAAAATAAGAGCATTCAATCTAATGGGTGAAACCGAGATCAAAATAGATGCAAGCAAATACTAAGGATTTTTCTATTGCCACCAAGATAAAATTCTTCTTCTTTTTGTGACACTTTGATTGTCTGACTCTATACTCTTTCCCAGCATTTTACATTACTCCCTTCCACATACTCTGTGTTTTCAGTTCTCCTACTTATTATCCCTGCCTCCACAGCTTTATGTTCCCCACTTTCATTCTTTTGTCTCCATGCTTAGAATGCTAAATTCTAACGGCTTCTTCCATGCAAGGAAGGTTTTTTTTTTTTTAGGAACTTAAAGAGATAGGTAGTTGACATTATTTTCTGCTTACCTGATTCCAAAACAGTTAGGAAGAGCTTGAGGTACTCTTCAGTGCTTAGCTAGTAGAAAGCAATGGGAAAGTTGGAGAAGGGATCTTTATGAAGCTGAATTAAATGGGAGTGTTCTCAGTTTATTTCCTTACTGAACATGCTTTCCTTGATCTCCCAAGAACAAGCTCCAGAGATGGGTGGAATTGATGCATGGTGATACTAGTGCTGAAAGTGGTGCTGATATTAGAAGCAATCACTATATAAATAGGAAGTAGAATGGGCTTGTGACCACTCTTATGGTTCATAATATTACCTGTCTTCCTCCATTACCTGGGGCAAAATAGCCCATTAGAATGTTAATAATATGGTCAGTTAACCTTGGTTTAGTTCCTTGACCTTAAGCAAGAGTGATCTTGAGTTCAGGAGAAATATGAAAGCTTCTCCAGAGATTATAGGCATGGGCTTTATTCCCATACCATGAGATTCCCAGGTAGGAACAGGTATACTTTGTTCAGAGTTTCTATATTTAATTCAGCCTGGTTATACAGACATTTCTGCCATCTCTGCACACACATTATACAATTGCACAATAGGTCATTATATTACAGTTGGGAATCTTTATTTAGGAACTAAATAAATAACTTACCATGAAATGAGGATAAAGGGACATACTCTTATTGACATTAATTTTGTTCCACTACAACTGACCTTACATAATCCTGATGAATCCAATTTATTCTAGTTCTGTTCAGATCCTAGGTTATGTTTGTTGATTCATACAATACAATTTTACGCTATATAAAAATATAATATTTAGGTCAACAGTTAACCAGATAAGAACTAGTCACTTCAAGATTATAGAGATATTATCATGATAATGATACCTTACCCTTGATAAAAAGAGTAGTAACATTTGAAGTCAGGAATGCCCTGTTAATATTGTGAACCATAAGAGAGGTCATCAATTTATTCTTCTTATTTATATGTTTCTTTAAAAAAAACTAGAATGCTTAGAAAAGTCCTGCTACTATCTTCTTGAGATCACTTCTACAATAATTTTCACTATTTCTATCTAGCTAACTAGCTATCATCTATCAATCATCTATCTATCTATCTATCTATCTATCTATCTATAACTCAGATAGATTCAATATTCAAATGAGCCACTAAAAACTACCATTGTATTTGTGAGCATTCCAATGAGCAGCCTGCTAACATTATCCCTTACTTGGGGATTGCTGATTCATCAGGTTACCCACCATAGTGACAATGCTTTCTAGTAACAACTGGGTCTTCTAATTGAGTGAATCTATTAAGAGTATTCAACCTATAAAAATGAAACCAAGATCAAAATAGACACAAGAAAATAGTAAAAGGCAACTATTACAGCTATAGGTTTCACACTACATGGTAAATAAAAGTCATTGAAAATATATCAAATTGTCTGTGGGGAACATTATGCAGCTGGTTTAGCTTTTTTCCTTCTCCACATGCATATTAACAAGTATCTAAATGGCTCTTTTCTAATATCTTTTCCTCAAAATCTTCTTATTTCCTCTCCTATTCTTAAACATGTTATCTGATCATCATAATAAAATTAAAAATCAATCTAGTGATCATTGTAGGACAAATTAATAATAGCAACAAGTAAAACAATATCATTATAAAGTATATTTGTAGATAGTGGATGATAAAAAAAAGAGTTCTATCCTTGAGCCTTCTCTTTTTCTGTTTGGTATTTCTTAGAATTTTAACTGGTAGAGAAAAAAACTGCTATATTGGTATTACCAGTTTCTGTATCTTTACTCACCTTAAGTCATTCTATTTTTTAATTGATCATAATCTTTCTTTAGCATGGTCCCTTGAGATACAGTCAAAGTTGCTCATCTTGATAGAAATGTTTACTTAATAAAGCATGAATATATCTCAGGAATACATAAATCTACAAATGGGTCTGTGATTTTATCATTTTAGGACTTCCCTCCAAATGTAGAGTTTAATCTCATCCATGCTTGTCCATACTGTCTAACTCTTGTGGTTAATCTCCCAAAAGTTCATCTCATAGGGTAGTCCTAACATGTAGAAGACCTTCCTAACTTTCTCTTTTCTTATAGTAAGAGTAACAGTAAAGTATTCTGGCTATCATGCCTCGCCTCTTTGTGTGATCAGATAATGTTTTCCTTCTGTCTCAAAGCATTCAGCATCAGCATCAACCTGGAATGTGAGATTCCAATGAATTATATATATCTCCAGAGATCAGGATGGACAAAGGCAAAGGATGGAGTCTGAACACTGAGAGCAAGAATTTCCAAGAAGAGACCATCAATCCAGTTCTGACAAGTTGGGGATAGGACCATAAATTCTGATAAACTGGGAGTAAAGGGGATAGTTAGTTAGAGACAGAAAGTCTGGAACTTAGAGATAGAGGATGCCAATTAGGTATCTGAGATAGGACATCTGGAGTCTTACCTCTATACAGCCCTAATTATCTCAACCCTAATGAACAAGAAAGGGGGTTGCAACCAGGAGGATTGAGGCAGAACAATTTAGGGAAACCAAGGCAGGATAATTAGGGAAACTGTAGCACAACAATGCATCTCCATTTTCCATCTTTAGCTAGAAAAAGAGGTCTTCCATGTCTTGTGACTATAAAACAACATTGGTAAAATGTTGATAGTGAAAAGATGGATTTTTATTTGCAGGTGAAGCTTAAAAATCAGTAAAAGAGCTTTGTAATTTCCCAAAAGCAATAGAATTCCCTCTCCTCTTCCTTTTCAACTCTAGGTCCATTGTTTTTCTTCTTTGTCATCCTTCATGTCTTCTCTATTCCTGGAAGAATCTGAACTTCTGTCTTCTGTCTTCAATTAATTGAAGCAATTTGTTATTGATTGCATAATTAGTCTCTCCAATCACAGAGAAGGAATCATTTAGATCACTGAAGGCTTGTTTTTTTCATACAAAACAAAATCCTAAGATTTTCCAATTACATAGTGGAGTAGAACATTATACAGGTATATTTATCAAGATCCTGTTAAAGGGGGAGAATAGCAATGGTTTTATCCAAAGAATTCTCTTATAATTGTAGCTGAGTTGTATGGATGAAGATATACTATTATTGGTGGAGAAAATCTTAAAAACAGTGTTTTGTTCTACCAAATAGTATCTTTTAAAAAATAACCAAAAAAAATAGCATAATGAATCTCTATATCTTTCAGTTAATTGTGAGTTAGTAAAGATGCCTATTATTAAATACCACTTGTAAAAGTCTGATTGTCCTTACTAATACTTTCATCAAGGTTTCTTCTAATTTGTATAGACCTTCTATGGCTTATATCTGATTAAAGTCATTGTTGAAGTCTCCATCAATTTCCCTCAAACAGGCACTTAATGAATATCACAGACTTATAAAGGAGGAAGGGCCCCTAGAGGACATCTAGTCCACTTAATTCCCTCATTTTATAGATGAGAAAATTGAGGCCCAAAAAGAATAAGTGGGTTGCCTGAGGTCATATAGGTAGTATCAAAGACTGGATTTTAATCCAAATCTTTTAACTATCAAACCAGTGTTCTTTCCAGTGGTTTCCTATCACCTCTAGGCTCAAATATTACATCTTCCCTTTGGCATTTAAAGACCTTCATCACCTAATCCCCTTTATTTCTGTAGTCCTCTATTTTCTTCTCCCCACATCCCACTACACATTCTTCAATACATTGACACTGACCTCCTTCTTGTTTCTTTCTCTACACCCCATTTTTCTTCCCTAGATATTTTCTTTGGCTGTCCCCCGGCCGGGATATGTTTTCTCTCCTTATCTCTTCCTTGTGGCTTCCCTGACTTCCTTACCTTTTTAGCTAAAATGTCATCATCTACAAGGGTGGTTCTCAAAATATGTTCTGGAATGCCCCTGGGGGTTCTGCAACAAAATGAAAACTGCTTTCAATGTTAAGCCATTTAAATTTCTAGTATGGTAAATATTAATAAATATAAATATTTATATATATACATATATATATATATACATGTATATATATACATGTATTACACAAAAAACACTCTTGGGGAGTTCTCAATAATTTAAATAAGCTTAAAGGTTCCTGAAATTTTAAAAATGAGAACCACTGATCTACAGGAAGTTTTTCCCAGTCCCTCTTAATTCTAATGCCTTCCTCTGCTGATTATTTTCTATTTATCCTTTATATAGTTCGTTTAAACACAGCTGTTTACATGTTGTCTCCCCCATTAAAATTGCAAGTAAAATTGCCTTTTGTCCTTCTTTGAATTCCCAGTGGTTGGCACAGAGTCTTGCACATAATAGGAACTTAATATATGTTTATTTATTCACTTATTGGCTTACAGACTCTTTCTACTATATTCTTCTAAAATTCAATAGATTTGAGCTTTCATTATAAATGGAAGATATACATAAATACAATTGTTAACTTAGGATAAAAGGCAAATTTTTTGTCAAGATCTTTAATGGAAAATGTTCTACTTATCCACACCCATATTCTATAAATGAATATAGACTTACAGCCATAAGTATTTCAGGCTAATCTGGGAATGTATAGAGGAATAGATGATTTTTTAAATAAATCAAGACAACAATAATGTATTAGGCCATTGTTAAGAACAAAAAAGGCACTGTGTGAGGAAGTGAGGGGACTGAATAGAAGCAAAAATATGCATAATTCCTGCCCTCAAGAAGCTTATATTCTAATGCAAGTTAATTTCTAATTTAATTAATCTCTAATGAAAAGGAGATGAAAGTACAAAAAGTGGGCGGTGAGGGGGTAAGAAGATATTTTCACAAGATATGTATCAAAATTCAAAAGCTCAGAAGTAGATATGAGAGAAATAAAGTTTGGCTTACCTAAATGGAGACCCCTGAGAAGAGGTCACAAATGGAACAAGGAGGCTGACATGATAAAAGAAGGTTCCAGGGTGAAGAGGGTCCAAGCCTTGAAGGAAGTTTCAAGGTTATGCTGTAGCTGAGGCTATGTATTGTAGTCTGGAAACTCAGAAGCAGGACCATAAGGGAAGTGAAGGTTGAATGACCTTGTTCTAATATGAAGAACATCTCTTATTAATTTCAGAATCTTTTCTTGGAGCTGGAAGCAAACAGCCAATGAATATTAGTCCAAATCCCTGCCTGAGTGGCTCTCAATATGAATATTCTTAACTAGCAAGTTACTCCCTTAAGGGTCCCATTTTTTTGTGGGTGATCAGAAGGGGAATTCTGCAGTCCTCTAGCAATAAAATTATATAAGTGTGGACCATTGCAGTGAGATGACTCTCTGGGTACCAGATATCATGGCAGCCTAGAGCAGACACAGGTTTGATCTTACCTGCAGGTAGTGAGGCTTAGTGGAAAAGATAAATATGACTTCCTAACTGAGGGAGCCTGAAACTCCTGTGCCCCTAACTTGAGATCTGCTCTATATCCCTGCTAGCATCTTAAACCTGCTGATCCCTGGTAGAACAGGGAGGTGAGCACTAATTAAATAAATCCAGGACCTCTAGAGATTACACAGGCACAAAGTGGAATGGGAATTCATTAAAACAAGCTCTGGGCAAAAGCAGGAAGTGTGAAAGCAAAGCATCCCTGTTGTTTGACGTCCACTGATAGAAGTTCAAGGGCTCCTGCTTATGTGACCTGTAAATCAGACCTGTGTCCATTTGCCAGCATGTACTCAGTGCTTCTATTGAAAAGAACCCAGCCACTTGTTCTGTTCAGCATGATGGCCTTCTCTTAGTCAGTCCATTAACTGTAAGGAATTGTTGATCAATTGTGACTGAAACCATTGTCAGTGCTTCTAGTTGGACACTTATCATGGCTGCCTGTAGAGTCAGCTAACAATCCTGAGCTCTGGCTAGGTACTGAGAGTCACATAAATGGCAAAATTTGACCTTTGAAAAATCTATCTTGTTTTTATTGAGAAATTCTGACTTCTTGTAGCAGATTCACAAGGCATATTCCCCAAAAGCCATAAAGCAAAATAACACAAGAATAATTACAATTGTTGATAAAGAAAAAAAGAATACTCCTTAACCTTAACAAGAGTATACCATTGTGCTTAACTTGAGTTTTGTTGTTATTTGATGCTACGTTTATTAAAGTCTCATTTTTAATTAATATTAATTTTAATTAACTTTGATTTTTCTTTCTACTCCATGAGAAAAATTTTTTAAATCCCTTTAACAAATATTCATAATCAGGCAAAATTAAAGCACTTCTGAGGTTCTACTTCATACCCATCATATTGAAAAAGATAATAAAAGAGGGAAATGGCAAATTTTAGAGGAGCTGCTTGAAAACAGGCACAGTGATAGGTCAATGCACCTAAGAATGAGTACAAGCATTCTGAAAAGTTGCATTTATTTACTCCCAGAGAATGCCTGATCTCACTACTCCTCTCTTTCCTATTTATAGCTATAGTCAATCAGTTTATCAACAAACACTCCCTCACACTATGAGGTGAATATCATGTTGCCAGGTTATCCCTTCCTTGGATTCTATTTTTCAGTAGGGGCTTTTTCCCTAGGGAACTCTTAAGTTTTCTCCATTAAATCCCAGCTTCAAGGATTTAAATAGAGATGCTTCCCAAGAACTTTAAAGGCACAAAATTTAACAGCTCAATAATATAGTGTCTCTTTTTATCTGTTATTGGTCTCTTCACAGCCAGAATTACCACAAATTATATTCCCAAGCATCTTCACTTTCCCAGTTTGATCATTCCTAAACCTTCAATTCAATTTCACTGAGCAAGCATTTATTATGTTCCTATTCTGTGCCAAGTACTGTCCTGGGTATTCAGAAATGCAAAGACAAAATCAACAGTCATGGATAATCGTATTATAGATTCAGAGTGGAAAGGGAACTAAAAGTCACTGAGTCCAACTCACTCATTATAAATATAGGGAAATTGAAGTTAACCATCAAGGTTAAGAATATTGAACAAGTACATACAGTGAGTATCTGAGACCTGGTTCAAATTTGATGCCAAATGTAGTGCTCTATCTACTAAACCATGTTTTTTTGTTTTTGTTTTTGTTTTTGTTTTTGTTTTTGTTTTTGTTTTTGTTTTTGTTTTTTTCAAGGAGATTGTATTCTATTGTCTTTGATGGGATAGCAAATGGTACAGTCTAGATTTGGAGTGAGGATAGGCTTGAGTTCAAATCCAATCTTAGAAATTTTCTAGCTATAGGACTTTAAGCAAATCTTTTAATTTTTATTTACCACTAGAGAAGAAAATAGAAAACCATTCCAGTATCTTTTCTAAGAAAACTCCAGGAACAGAGTCCATGAGGTCACAGAGTTGGACAACAATCACAACCTTTTATCTATCACCATTTTAATCTTTTAGCTGCAGCTGAAAGACACCTGTCCTCTCATAATGAGACTTAAATAAGTCCTTATGATCTCACTCCACTGTACTAAGTATTCCTCCACTGAACTAACAGGGAAGTGTTGGAAGCAGGCATAGTAAGTCAGGGACTCAGGGATTTCAGCATAAGTACAAGTGCCCCAGCTCAAGTAGATCATATCCTGTTACTGAGACACTAACAGTGAGAGCAGAGGAAATAAATGTGATAACTGGGATTCAGTGTCATTAGAAGAACATTCAGGACACTGTAGAGAGTCAATCTAGAAAGCATTTGAAGAATCATCCTTCTCAAATTTTCTCAATAAAAGCAACATGAGATATAACCCAGATAAAATCATTTGCCTCCTCACTTTTTTATTCTAGATTTTATTTTTTTGACCTTTGTTATTATTATGAATTTGACAAACATCAACAAGTACAGAGAATTCCACAAAAAAAGAACAGAAAAAGGATTGTGTATGAAACTGTGAATTTCTATTATATTTTGCTTATTGTTTTTTTTTTAATATGACAGTTCTACACATTAGTTCCAAAGATTACCTATTTGTCTCTCAACATCATTCTTTTTTTAAGTAGTAAAAATGTTTAACATCCTTTTCTTTTTTTCTTTCTTTTCTTTTTTTTTTTTTTTTTTAGGCAATTGGGGTTAAGTGACTTGCCTAGGGTCACACAGCCAGGAAGTGTTAAGTATCTGAAACCAGATTTGAACTCAGGTCCTCCTGACTTCAGAGATGGTGCTCTATCCACTGCACCACCTGGCTGCCCCCTTTTCTTTTTTCTTTAATCTCATTTGCCTCTTCTACTTAATGCAACTCCCCCCCCCACTCTAGAGAAGTGTTCCTTTGTAACAAATTTTATAGTCAAGCAAAACAAATCCACACAGATTTAGCAGCTTCCACATTAAAGGATTGGAAGGCTTAGAATATATTTGAAAAGCAAAGAAACAAAGATTACAATCAAGATTAGCCTACCCAGCAAAACTAAGTACAATCATTGGAGAAGGGGAAGAGAGAAATAGATATCTGATAAAAAGAGAACCTGAATAGGAAATCTGAAATTCAAACAGAAAGCTCAAGAGAAACATAAAAAGATAAACATAAAAGTGTAATGCTGGAGAAACTGAGGCAAGAGAGAGAGTTTTTAATATGATATTTGGATTTATGAGAGGGAGAGATCTTCTGGGACCAAAGAATGCATTTTGGGCTGATGTCTCAAAGCATTCAGCAGCCAATGTGAGATTCCAATGAAATATTTATACACATGGCTCTAAGTGACCAGGGTAGACAAAGGCAAAGAGATGGAATTTGAGCACTGAGAACTGGAATAGACCATCAGTCTGATTCTGACAGGGTGAGGGGTGAGGACCATAAATTCTTGATAACTTAGGAGGACTTAGGAGCCAGGAAGTCTGAATTTAGAGATAGAGGATGCCAATTAGGTACCTGAGATAAGACATCTGGAGTTTTATCTTTTGGAATGTCAAAGTGGCCAGCTACAGCTCTAACTATCTAATAGTCATGAAGGGGGGTTGCAACCAGGGGGATTGAAGCAGAACAATTCAAAACTGAGGCAAAATAATTCAGGAAAGCTGAGGTAGGAAAATTTAGGAAAATTGAGGCAGAACAATTAGGGAAACTGAGGCAGGACAATAAAAGGGATCTGTGGCACAACAAAAGAATAAACATAAGAGACTCAGTAAAATTTAAAATTTCTATTCCTATGTGAGAAGATTATACATGTTATTCCTAAGATTTTATCATTATTAGTGTTGAGGGGTAAGGATATCCTAACAGTGATGGGGGTTCCACAAGTTTTATGAAAGAATTCACAGTCCCAATCTCCAAGCTAGGTCTTTGGCAGAAATGGGTTTATTTCGCTGAGAAGTCTCTCAGTGGTCTAGTTCCTAATTAAGCATTAGCAAAGGTTGGGATACAGAGCCTTAATTTTTATTTAGCCTTCTATGGCCCAGGGCTAGAGAGCTATGTCCAGATGAATTGAGGCACTAATTTCCAGGTTAATAATGGGTGGTAATTATGTCCCAGACCAAGATCTTCAAATGAATTGTAGATGGAGATTATTTGGGGAGTTTCTTCTGGGAATCAAGTAAGAGGATGGGGATGCTCCCAAAGGCCAAGAGGGGTTGAGATTCAGGGTTTTTCAAACCCAGGTCCACCCCCACCAAAGATCAGGGGTACACAGTTCTATTACATTTTTAGGACAATTGGAAGGAGTTTACATAGATAGATGGTATGAGTGTTGGGATTATGTTGGGATAATCTAAAAAATATATGAAAGGGTGAAAAGACTCCTTGTAGAAAGAGTGAATGGAGAGCTAGAATGGAGAAAATTTTTTTCACATAAAAGAAGCTTGCAAGGAAGAACTTTTAGAGTAGAGGGATGAGGCATGGTGGGCAATGATTGAACCTTACTCTCGTTAGAAGTGGTTCAAAGAGGGAACTCAGTTGGGTATAGAAATCTCGACACAAAAAAGAAATAAAAGGGGAAGGGGAGTAGATATATGGATTGGGGGTGATGATAAAAAGGAAGGATTAAGGGAGGCAGTGGTCAGAAGCAAAACAGACTTTTGAAGAAGGGCAGGGTAAAAAAGAAAGAGAGAAGAATTAAAAACAAGACCATAGGATGGAGGGAAATACACATTTTGTAATCATCTATAAAATAGAATTGGAAAGAAGAATGTATTAGAAACCAGAATCTGAAAAGATATTGTTTAAAAGAGACACATTTGAGACAGGAAGATACACATAGAGTTAAAATATAGGGCTGGAATAGATTCTAATGTGTTTCAGCTAAACTTTAAAAAGGCAAGGTTAGTCACAAGATCTTAGACAAAGCAAAAGCAAAAATGGGCTTAGTTAAAAGAGATAATCAGGGAAAGACTACATTTCACTAAAAGATCTCATAGTGATATAATTTTTTACAAGTTTCTCTGATAAAATTATACACACACACACATACCGTGTTTCCCCGATAATAAGACCTATCCTGAAAATAAGACACCCACATACTCTTTAATATTCCGCTAAAATAAGCCCTCCCCCGAAAATAAGCCCTATCGAACTTACTATGAAAACGGTCATCATGGTGATCCCCTGCGCTATATGCTGCGTAGCGGTACCTTCAGTAAGCAGCGCCGCCCTCCCCTCCCGGGTGAAACGCACGTCGCGCTCCGAGCTGCATCCAATCAGAGCTGCAGCAGTGAGCGCGTCATCCTCTTCTTCCCTGGTGATTTGCTTGCTGGCGCTACTGAGAGCAGCGCCGCGGAGTAGAGCTGAGACAGGACCATCTAAAAACTCGGTAAGTTCAGTAAGCGATGGAGAATAAAATAAGCACTCAGGGGGCATGATGGAGGCTAAAAGGGGCATGATGGAGGCTAAAATGGGCATGATGGAGGATAAAAGGGGCATGATGGAGGCTAAAATGGGCATGATGGAGGATAAAAGGGGCATGATGGAGGATAAAATAAGCCCTCCCCTGAAAATAAGCCCTCTGGTGTTTTTTAGTCCCAAAAAAATAATAAGACACTGTCTTATTATCGGGGAAACACGGTATATGCATTTTGAAGTTATATACTTTTTTACAAGTTTCTCGGATAAAAACCTCATTTCTCAGCAACTGAGTCAAATTTATAGAAATAAAGGCCACTAACTCAATTGATAAATAGGCAAAGGATATGATGAGCAGGCAGTTTTCAGAAGAAGACATCAAAGCTAATTATAGTAGTATAAAAATACTCTTAAATATTCCTTGATTGGAGAGATGCAAATTAAAAAACTCTGAGGTGCCACCTTATACTTAACAGAAATTCAAATGCTGGAGGAAATGAGGAAAAATAAACTATTGGTGGACTTGTAAAGTAGTTTAACCACTCTGAAGAACAATTTGGGACTATTAACCAATGGGCTATATATATAAACTCTGCATGCTCTATGATCTAGAAATATGGTTACTTGGTCTATAAAAAGATATGGGGATTTTAAAAATTGTACAATCTCCTAGAAAGATAGCTACTGAGGCAGAGTACTGAATCAATAACATTTTGTTAAAGGGTCCATGCTCCCCTCTAATAAAATGGACCTCAGATCTTCCCCATGATCTGAGATGCTCCCCTTCCTTCAGGACTTAGTTTTACAACACTCAATATCAAGACAATATAGGTAGAGTAGGCCAAAATCAGTCTTAGTGATCAATAGTTCTTGCCTTGACTCTCCAGGAGGGCTGACACAAAATACAGAATCCCATCAGTTAATAATATGTAGGCTTATGAGATTGGGTTATGACATCTACATAGAACAATGGACTGGTAGAAGGAAAAGCCTCAGTCCAGCCACAAGGGTCACTCATTGGCTACATATTTATGATCATCTCCCATGGTGAACAATGAGAAAGAATAGAGGGACAACAAAATAACTGGAGAACTTTTCATGTAATTGAGTCACGTCTGTCATGCTGGTCATTATGGTCATCATAACAAGGAAAAACAAAGTTGGAGCTCTCTAGCTTCCTATGACCAAGTAACTTTCAATCTGTATTTCACAACTCTACTCTCAGAATTTGTAATCATTACCTCTGTGAAATCATATCCAATTGATTAATATTGATTGGAATAAAATAGTGGTCCAATAAATCATCTATCACAGAGATTAACAAAAAGAAAAGGATCTATATGAAAATGTATAGCAGTTCTTTTTGTGGTAACAAAGAATTGGAAATTGAGGGAATGCTCATCAATTGGGGAATAGCTGAATGAATTGTAATATATGATTGCTATTGTGTTATAAGAAATGAAAAGTGAGGTTATTAAAAAAAATACATGGCAAGACTTTTATGAACTGATAAAAAGTGAGTAAGAAGAATGGGAGAAGCATTGTAAACATTAATAACGATGTTGTAATGATGATCATCTGTGAAAGGCTTGACTCCTCTGATCAATACAATGATTGCAGACTATTCCAAATGACTCATGTTAAAAAACTGCTAACTCCAGAGATAGAACTGATGAATTTTGAGTGCAAATTAAAGCAACATTTTCTCCTTTTTTGACAATATGGATAATATATAAACATATTTCTATGGTTCCACATGTGTAATTAATTGCTATTATTTTGTTTCAGTTCTTAGTGGGTTGATGAAGGATGATAGGGAAGGAGAGAATTTGGAAATCAAAGATTAAAAAAATAATGTTTATAAATAATAAATTTTTAAATTAAAAAACCTGCCTTGTACTTCATAAGAAATGATGACTGGACTTGATTGCTTTTGATGTCTATTTATTTTTCATTGTGAAAAGTTAGTCTTAAAGAGAAAGATTTATGGAATGACTTGAGGTGCAGAATGATAAAGACATAGGAAGGACATTTTCCAAGCAAGAGAACACCCACATTCCAAAGGTAGGAACCAGAGAATCAATTGATTTTATTTTCCACTTTCAATCTTTAAACCCTTCCAGACAATGCTACCACCTAAACATACACACATAAATGCCCATATGTATATAACAATCTTTTATGGGATATCTACATATGAATAATTTATGCATATAAGTATAAACTATAACAACCAATGACATACTATTCTAGAACTTTGCTCTATTGTCTAGACAAATGTTAAGTATGTTTTCCTTCATATTTCAAAATTTTGTGATCACCTTTCCCAAAAACCTAATTTTCAACTAGTGTACAAAGGAATGGGTCTTTTTGGCTCTCATGATTTATTTAAATTACTCACAGATTTATTTAATAAACTGCTTCCCTCCCCCATGCCATGCAATCATCTATCCTAAGATACTTAAAGGCAGCTTGGTGACTTAGTGTACAGACCCTGGAGTCAGGAAGATTTTTCTTTCTGAGTTCAAGTCTGGTTTCAGATGCTTACTAACTCTGTGACCCTATGCAAAACACTTAACCCTGTTTGCCTGATTTTCCTAACCCATAAAATGAACTGGAGAAGGAAATGCCAAACTATCCAGTATCTTTGCTAAGAAAACACCAAATAGTATAACAAAGTATCAGACACGACTCAAAACAATTGAACAACAAGGCACTTAAGTTACAATATTCCCAATTTAAATATATAAATCTATTGTTTCACAACTGCTGATATTCTGGTCCCCAGTTATACTTTTAGGAGCTGAAATTCCTCCCCAAAGCACTTATCATCAACCCTTCAAGAGATGCTGTAAGAATTCTATTTTTTCCTCCAATGAATCTGAATCAAGTCTCAGGATAGTCCAAGTGGTGGCAGTAAAAGTTTTCCCAAAACCAAAACAAAACAAAATTGGAGTATATATAAGCTTAGTCTACCTGAGGTAAAATCGCTACTTGTATAAACCATAGTGACTAGGTAGAAAAATTTTAGGACAATTGCATATTCGCTATTGCCTGGCAGACCAGACTTATTTTCAATTCCATTACCTGAACAACAAGCAGAGTCTCAAGCTTTCCAAAACGGGGATGAATTTCCAAAATGAAGGCAAAAACTGAATCCTCTAGCCACTATGACTGCTGGGTAACATTCCTATAAGTGAAAAGATAGATACTTAGGGAAATGAGGTATGAAGGAAATGGCACAGAGGCTGGAATACCTTCAGAAGAAAAATAAACAGGAGAAGTTAACTGTCTGAAAATTACAAGACAAGGAAAAGTCTTACTTGGTTCTCCATGCCCCTGGAAGTCAAATTTCTGCCAACAGTGATATTATTGTTAAATGTCCTTGCCTCACTTCACCCCATTCTGTCAGCGGGACCTGGCTGATAAAGGCTCCAATATCTCATTAGTGGAGAAGACATTCAGTTAGAAGAAACTTAGTAATAGATGTGGTATCTAACTCTTTTCTTAGTAGAAACAGAAATCTGAGCATGTGGCAGAATTTCTACACAGCTCCCATGCCTTCATGATAGCAATAGTTGTTCTTCAATGAACAGAAGAGAGGAGAGACTATTGAGACATTTCATTCCTTTTCCATAGCAGTTATTTTATCTATAGAGTATCCATGACCCCTGGGTATAATTCCTAATTTCAGCACCTCCTTCAGGACTGTTTTCTCTGGATATTATCTTTTCCATAAATTGCCTCCTTCCCAACCTCCATCAAAAAACCAAAAAACACTCTCTCATATATCATTCTCAAAGGAATCTTAGATTAAAAAAGATCACAGGATTTTCTTTTCTAGAAGTGGAAGGAAACCTAGAGACCTAATATGGGGGGTCCTTAATCTGTTTTGTGTTTCCCATGAATTCCTTCAACAGTATGGTTAAATCTTTTGAATCCTTTCTCATATTTTTAAATGCAAAAAAAAAAAAACCACAATAAAGGATTCAAAAGGAAACTAGTTATATTTAAATAGAGAAGCAGTTCTTTTTTCCTAAGTTCACGAATCTCCCTGTAATTTATCCTCCCCCATGGGATTCTATGGACCTCAGATTAATAAGCAAGTCTATCAATTAATAATCTAGTCTATCCCTTCATTTTATAGATGAATGAATCAGGGTTCAGAAAGTTTTATTGAACGATCCAAGTGATAACAGAACCTGGGACTCCTAAGCTTTGTTTTTGTACCAGATTTTGATTTTACAGGTATAAGGATTTCCCAGGGAGGAAAAATTATTTGTACCAATGCAGATGAGGTAATATTCTGTAAGAGCATTAGAGAATGGCCTGAAGGACCCTGAGAGCTTAAATAACTTGACTAAAATTGGCAGAAGACTTCCTGACTTTTGACCCTATGCTCATTCTATCACATCAACTTCTCCTCATTAATTCACCTTCAGAAGTAAATGATTGATATTCATAGCTCTGCTGTCTCAATATTATATGTATTTTCACAAGACCATAGATTTAAAAATAAAACAGACTTTAGAAACCATAGAGTTCAATTTCTCATTTTATAATTTTATTTTATTTTTATTATAGCTTTTTATTTACAAGACATATGCATGCGTAATTTTTCAGCATTGAACCCTTGCAAAACCTTCTGTTCCAACTTGTCTCCTCCTTCTTCTCATCCCCTAGATGGAGATAGACCAATACATGTTAAATATGTTAAGTATATGTTAAGTATAATATATGTATACACATTTATATAGTTATTTTGCTGCACAAGAAAAATTGGATTTAGAAATAAGATAAAAATAATCTGAGAAGGAAAACAAAAATGCAAGCAGACAAAAACAGAGTTCTTTTGCTGGGTGTAGCTGGTTCAGTTCATTACTGCTCTGTTGGAACTGATTTGGTTCATCTCATTGTTGAAGAGGGCCACATCCATCAGAATTGATCATCATATAGTATTGTTGTTGAAGTATACAATGATCTCATGGTCCTGCTCATTTCACTCAGCATCAGTTCATGTAAGTCTCTCTAGGCCTTTCTGAAATCATCCTGCTGGTCATTTCTTACAGAACAATAATATTCCATAACATTCATATACCACAATTTATTCAGCCATTCTCCAATTTCATTTTACAGTTTTAACAAGAGATAATGCCTTAACCCAAATGAATGAAATGGTGAAATTTGGGGTGCAGAGCATATGACAAAGGAGTTATTGAAAGAGAATCTTTTCCTGCATTCCTTAGATCACATCATGTTTGTATGGGGTTAACCTAGTTCCTTGCCCTCAAAATCTAATTAAGAGTTTAATTTGGCAATTAATTAATATCTTTAATTAATTAGGAGATTAGGAGTAAGGGACATGCCCATAGTCACAGACAACTCATAACTAACAGATCTGTTTAAACTTTGTTTAATGTTACATTTCTCATCAATAAAATAAGAATGAGAAGACTTGTGCTAGATAAACAGATAGTTGGTATAGTGGATAGAGTGAAAGACTTGACTTTAGGAAAATGTAGGTCTGAATCCTATCTAAGATACTTACTCTCTAATTCCTCGACTCTTCAGTTCTTTCTAAGATATCATTTGTGCTTTAGTCACTCTTTTTTCTTTTGTCCATCTTGAAACCTTGGTAAACCAATTCAACTGTACTCTTAACTTTGAGTCCTTAGCCCTTTGATCCTATCACTGATTGTCTTGTGCCAAACAGGATCCTGACTGGACACATTACTAATTTATATCACACAACCGCAAGTGGGCACTCTATGATTTTAGGCAATTAACTCACTATCTCACACTCCATAGAAATCTCCACTGCTTCCAAACTTTTTTTTATCCTTTCTAAAACTTCCCATAATTCTCCTTTTCCTTTTACTCTCTTAACTGAAATCTTTGCCTCACATTTTACAGAAAAAAATTTAAGGTCATTTACCATGAGCTCCTTATTACCCCTTACCCTTTATTTTGTATCATTTAGATGCCTTTTGCCATTATCTTTTTCCTTCCCCTCTGTCTCAAATAAAAAGAAGCCTTGCTTTTTACCAATGCCCATTCTTCAACCTTCACAAGTGAATGCCCTCTGTCTTATCTCCTTCAATAGATTGCCCCTTCTGCCATCCCTACTTTGTTACTTTTCTTTACTGTATCTTTTCCTCTTCCTACAAACATCATGATATTCCCTCAAGAAAAAAAAATCCTCCCTTGATCCTCTCACCCTCACCAACTAACCCCATATTTTTTCTGTGCTTTGTGGCCAATCTCCATAAATAGTCCATTTACAATGGGGCCTCCACTTTCTTTCTTCTTCCCTACTTTGTCACTCCTCATAATCTGGATCCCAGTACCATCATTACACTTAATCCCCACAGCTCTCTCCAAATTTACCAATGATTTCTTAATTGCCAAATCCAATGGCCTTTTCTTAATTCTAATTTTCTTTGATCTCTCTGTAGCTGTTGATATTATTGATCAACAGTGATCACCCTTCTTAATATTTTCTACTTTCTTGATTTTAGATCATTATTCTCCCCTCATTCTCTTCATCCCTTCAGATCATTCTTTTTCAGTCTCCTTTAGGGGATCTCACCTTAGTTATTCCATCTAATTACAAGTATTCCACAAAGTTCCATTTTGAGCCCTCTTCTCACCCTATACTACATCATTTGGGGATCTCTGAATGACCTTTTTTCCCCTAACCTCTCTGCTGACCTCCAATCTCACAACTCCAACTGACTTTCTTATATCTCAAACTAGATGTCCCATAAACATTTTCAATAGAACATGTTCAAAGCTGAACTCAGGTTTTAATCTGATCTCCTTATCTAATTTCTCAATTATTGTTGAGGACAACTCCATCTTAGATAGGCAACCTGAGTATCATCCTCAACTTTTCCCTTTCTCTCACCCCCCATATTCAATCTTTTGTAAAGATTTGTTGATTTTACCTTTTTTTTTTTTTGGATGCTGCTACTATTTTGATAAAGGATCCCATCTCTTCAGGCTTGGACTATTAAAATAGTCCAATTCAATTGGGTCAGGCAGATTCAAGGTCCTCTTCACACTTTTTTTTCCATTTAGCTGCCAAAGTAATTTACCTAAATGAAAATGCAACCATGCTATCCCCTACTCACTAAGTGGCTCCAGTGACTATCTACTCTAGGGTCAAATACAAAATCCTCTATTAAGATTTCAAAGCTCTTCACAAACTTCTCCCTACCTGAATTTTTTTTATTCTCCTTCAGATCTTCAGTCAATAAGATTGGCCTCCTTGCTATTCCTCAAACAAGACACCCGATATTTACCCTTTGGGCATTTTCTCTGCCTAGAATGTTCTTCCTTCCTAACCCTACTGGTTTTCCTAGATTTCTCTAAGGAATCTAACTAAATTCTAAGAAATTAAAATCTCATCTTCTAAAGCAGCAGTTCCCAACCATTCTTAATTCTAGTTTATCCAAATCTTCTTATTTAATTGAGAATTCTTTATTCATAATTTCCCAACCCTTTCCACTTTTAATAATCTCCTATTTTCTATTTTCCTATTAATCTTGTTTGTGTATAGTTGTTTGAATGTTGTCTCTGCCAATATTTTTTTTTATTCCCAACATCTGTACTAATAGGCATTTATTAATTGGACAAGTCATTGAAGCTCTCAACCTCAGTTTCCTTGGTTATAATTTGGGGACAGGAATGACAGCACTTATTTAACAGGTTGTTGTAGAATCTAAAAAGATAACACATGTAAAATATTTTTCAAACCTTCAAGTGGTGTATTCTATTTCCCAGGGTGGTTTTAAAGAAAGTCCTTTGTACATCTTGAAGATATGTAGAAATGTGAATTATAGAAATGAGTCACAAGCAGAAGGATCTGACATTGGCAAATGTAGGGGAACTGGGTGCAAATTCTGCATTCTGAATATGTTGACAGATTCACTCTGTTCCATTCTCATATTGTTTGGTACTTGGACTTTGTCTCTAAAATGCCTTCTCCTCTACTTAATGGCAGAGAAGCTTTCTTTCTCCTCCCATGCTTCTTACACCTGGAAAAAGAGGATCAATCTTTCTCTTGTGCTCTTAATGAAATGAAAGGCAATTCCAACTTCAAAGTTGCACGTTAAGAGCTGCTACTGCTTCCTCTTACTATCCTGACATCCTGAAGCATAGGGCAGAGACTCCAGTGGCCAGACCTTATGAACCCCAGCCCACATGAGGCTATGTCCAACCTGAGCATGCAGAAAATGCTGTCAATTTGACTGACTAACAAGTGAGTGCATTGATTTATTTTGTAGGAAATATTGCTTTAGGGAGACTTCTGGCCAGATTCTGCTTCTGAATATCTTTGCTCTGCAGAGACATTTTCACCCCCATGGGCATAGTGCCTGCCAAAGTTTTCATGTAAGCATTTTATTGACAGAGCAAGAAAACCTTGACCTCTGTTGCTCTCTTTCCCAGAAATTTCTGTTCTCCTGCAGACTTTGAGTCATGAGGATGCCATTCTTTTTTCTGATTTGGAACATCAAGCAGTTGACTTGAAAGCTTTTCCATCAAGTGTAAAGGAGATGCTCTGGCATTGCAGTTTCTTGTCTCCTGAGAGGGAAGAGAGCAGAACTCAGCTGTGTTAACACAGAGTTGGAAGGAATGAGGAGGCAGGAAAGGCAGGACCTTTTTTCTCTTCTCTACATCACTCACAGCCAAACATTACTACCTGGCCCAGCCTGTCAAGGTTATCCAGCCAGGACTTGTGCTGGCAGCCTCTCCATGATCAAATCTACAGCTTCCTTTTCCCAGGCCTTGGGGCATGAAAAGCTTCGGGGATGTATAATACCCTCCTGGACACAGAGCTCATTTCCATCCTCCTAAGGATCTGAATATTTTTCTGCTTGTGTGAAGTCATGAGCAACAACAACCATTAAAAATGACTTTTTTTTTCTTTACCTTTATTCTTTTATAATGTAATGGAAAATTTTAATGTTGAAATGTTTTTTTCATCAGGTACTTATGTCTGTATAGGATCAAGAAAGGGATAAATAGAAGGAAAACTGATGGAAATGAGAGGTGGTGCATTGTGCTCAAAAGAACATGGTATTCAAGAGGCCTGGGCTAGTCTTAAATCTGCCATTTGCTTTTGTGAGGATGTAGGAAAGTCACTTGGTCTCTCAGCTTCAGTTTCCTCATTTTCAAAATGAGAATCATAATATTTACATCAAAAAAGCAGCAACATGGCAGAACAGAAAAAGGATTGGTTTAGATTCTTGGTTCTAATCCTGTCTTTAACACATATTAGCTACATAATGGCCCTTGGTGATTAATTTAAATTCATTGCCACAGTCAGTATTCCAAGAGTATAGTTTAAAGGAGTATTAATTTGCTTTCAAGGAAGGAGTTACCACATTGAGAGATCACCACATCAATAAAATCACAGGTGCAGAATTCTAAAAATAAAATTATGTCACCTACCTCATAAGGTTCTTATGAGAGAAGCACTTAAAATTGATACATGTTATATTAATGTGAGTAATAATTAATGTAATTCATGGGAAAAAAGAGACATTACACAGTTCTGCACCTGGCATACTGCTAACTCTACATTCCTGGATAGTTCTTCTATCTCTGAAAAACACCTGGTTCTGTCCTGGCCACACTAATCAGGGATGCTGACTTGAGATGTTTTCATCTTGATTTTCTGGGGTAAATAAAAGAGAGATAAAGGGAGAATGAGAAAAAGAGAGAGAGGGAAAAGGAACAGGAGGAGAAAGGAAGCTAAGAAGGAAGGAAGGAAGGAAAAAAGAAACTAGGTAAGTAAGGAAAGAAAGAAAGAAGGAAGGAAGGAAAAATCAAGAAGCTAAGAAGGAAGGAAGGAAAGTAAACAAGGAAGGAATGAAGGAAGGAAGGAAGAAGAAGAAGAAAGGAAGGAAGGAAAAGAAAGGAAAAGAAAAAAGTCATTTTTAATGGTTGTTGTTGCTCATGACCACACAAATATAGAAAAGGAGAAAAGAGAAAGAAAGAAGAAGGAAGGGCAAAATGAAGAGAGAAAGATTCAAAGGAAAGAAAAAGAAAGTAAGAAAGAAAAAGACAGGAAAAAAGTGAGAGAAAAATTACAAACAGAATTAATACGATATAAGCTTGAAAGTTAAAGCATGATAAAATTTTATTAATTTTTGAAATTCTCACATGAATTATGATTTTATGATCCCTCCTGTATTTTTATTTTATCATAGAAGAGGGGCTTGCATATAAGTCTATGCCTTCTGTGTTACTCAAGACAGACAGATCATAGTGGAGAATTCTAACAAAAGATAATCAATCCACTGGAGAAGGAAATGACAGACCACTCCAGAATATTTGCCAAGAAAACCCCATGGACAGCATAGAGAATAGAAGTAGCTGGCATGATTTGGTCCATGGGATTGGGGAAAAAAACCAACAGAAGACCAGATCCTTAGTAGCCAGGTGGGCCAGAGGGATAGGCTTTGACTGGATTACTTTGGCCCTACAGTTACTGTATAAATATCAGAGACCAAGCTATAGGTATCAACCCAGAAGTTGACTTTAATATGTTCCTTTACTAAAGAAGGGTCTATCCTCCCCCTTGCTAAGCACTAGTTCAGTAGGAACTTAGATTGCTAGGAACAGCACAATAAAATCTTTGCCTCTTGATTTGGTGATGGTAGAAGCCTACAAATTCATTTGAGACACCTTGTTGCACTGGCTAGAAGCCCTAATATATTTGACTGAAACACCATCAGTCTGAGTGAATGACTGAACAAAAACAAAGCAAAAGCAAAGCTAAATTTCAAACTTTGTGGTAAAGAAAAGAGGTTGTTTTTTTTTTTTTTTTTTTATCATTTTCTTTCTTTTTTTCTTTTTTTTTTAATATTATGGGTATGATTAATATCATGCATGATATCCGTCTACCTAGCTGTTTACAATTTGTAAAACACTTAGCATTCATTTATTCATTTCTCATGTCTCTGTTGGTTCTCATAACAACTCTAGGAGGAGTATATTAAGAAAATTAGCAGAGCAGCTAGATGACGCAGTGGCTAGAGTACCAGCCCTAGAATAAGGAGGACCTGACTTCAAAACTAGCCTCATACATTAACACTATTATGTGACCCTGACTAATTGCCTCACCAAAAAAAAAAAAAAATTTAGTAATAATAACTGGCAGGAGGGATATTACCTGATTGAGAAAACACAATTGTCTTCCAAGCTTTTAAAGTAACTTAAGTGGAATTTATTTACATATACTTATTTTCAAATGATTTCTTCTCTATACATTAAAACATGTCCTATAAGGCCTCAACTTGTTAGTGCTTTATTAATTTGGGGTATTGTTATTTTTTATAATTAAATGAAATAAAACTAGATATTTTAAAAATATTGTCAGATCAATCTTCTCACAAATTATTCCCAATTACTGAGACTTTAGTATGTTATTATCTTGAGAATGTTAAACTCTCATTCTGTCCCCAGGCACAAGTGTTTTCATTTTTGTTTTTCTTTTTGTTGTTGTTGAACTCTACTAGCAATTTTTTCTCTGAGAGGCAGCCTGACATGATGATGAGAAGGTCAATCTATAGTTGAGTCAGAAATATCTACACTTACATGTGGGTTGTGTGGCATGTGCAACTAAGATGAAGAAAAGTTACAGTTTCACATGGAAGGAGGGAGTTCCATTATAGGAGATCCCAAATAGCTCCAGTGTCCATCCCTGCATCTTTACTCCTCCCTCTCCAAGTTATTAAAGTAAAATCATATATTTGAAACCAACAAAAACAAGTCCTTGATTATTCTCATGGAATATCAACATGAAATGATGAATCCATATAAACATACACATATGCAGAAATTTCTTAAAGTAATTGTAAAAGGGAAACCAATGAAACAAAAAATGTCAAAATGATATGATTAGAATAATTTCCTGAGTCCATCTTTTATTTATTCCATTTTTATTTTTTAATTTAGAGAATAAAACAAGCTTTTTCCATAATATTGTACAATAAAAAGATGATTACATGTACAATTATAAATATACTATGCACAATTGTTATTCCTTTCAAATGTACAACAAAATTATCATGTACATTTCTTTTTTTTCTCTTCCTATCCTGATTTTGAGATAGTTATCATTATATATAACTAAGCCTATATATGTAAAATTATTCTATACATACTTCTATTTATCAATTTTTTCTCTAGATGCAGATAGCAGCTTTCTTCATATGTCCTTTATAGTTAATTTGGGTATAAATAATACACAAAATAACTTATTTTCTCAAAATCCTTCTTAAAACAGTATTGTTCTTACTGTATATGATGTTCTCTTGGCTCTGTTCACTTTACTCTTCCTTATTTCATGCAAGTCTATCCATGGTTTTTTTCCCCCAAAATCATTTATTATAACGTAGTGTCCTCTATCTCAATCATATACCACAATTACTTCCTCCCTTCCAGGGAATTGATGGGCATCCCTGCAATTTCCAGTTCATTGCCACAACAAAGAGACTACTATAACCATTTTAGAACATATGGATTATTTTCCTTTTTCTCTTCTCATCTTTGAAAATAAATCAAGTAGTGGTATTGCTGGGTCAAAGGATATAGGTAGTTTTATAACTCTGCATAATGGCAGGTTGATCTCCAAAGTGATTGGATTTTATACTATTCTACCATCACCAAGAGAAATGACATTCCAATAATGAAAATAGGAAATAGAGACAGTCCAACAACAGGGGCAGAATGCTTGTAATTTAGCAAGGAGGAGGGGGCAAAGGAAAAGTGGGGGAGGGAAATTCAAAGATGAGGGGTTTGAAAAATCATTCTAACAAAATATAAATTCATTTTTCTAAACTGAGTTCTCAACTCTCCAGTGACTAATGAAACTCCAGCATGGCTTTGAGCTCCTATAATCTTTGGGAGAGCAGTGCACACCTGGAGGGCTGACTCCGCAGAATAATATCATTTGGAGAGGTCTTTTTTTATTCTGGATTTACTCTCATGCTGAATGAATAAGAACAAATACCTTGCTTTCTATTATTCAGTGCCCCTGGGAGTGAGAAAAGCATAATTATCCCAATAAATAACATGCCATTATAAATAAATAATAGGATGGCACCTCCTTGTAGGTAGCCTGTACTGGCGAGAATTCAGACGTTGGCTTGACTAAGGTGCTAGTTATTGTCAGGGGGGATACCAGGTGCTTATTATACTCCACTGGTCTGAACATGGCAGTCCCTGCCACCAAGTTCATTAGGTAAACAGCTGGGGTAATTGATAGTGTGAATACCATTTCATTTCCCACATCTCTAAAAGGATTAGTTCTAAATGATAGAAAACAACCACTTCTCATGCTTGAGAAATTCTGGTCAGTCCTGTTCCAATCTTCCCCCTCCCAGCCACCAAGTTCCCCCAGCAGGATATTCCAGGTTTGGCAGTGAACCTCTTCGTATTTCATCTGATCTTTTCAAAAGATAGCCCATCTTTAGGAATGTATTAGAACATGTCTCTAATAAGCTAGAACTCTTTAGCATAGGTTTCATCTCTAGATGACTTCTCTGAACACCTCTGAAAAAGTCCGATAATTTGAAAATGAAAATTATTATAATTGCAACTAGTAAGGAAAAGGTAGGAAGTGGGAGAGAAGTCCTGAGAGTCCCAGACAAAAATAATGTATTCAAAGAAAATAGTGAAAAAAAAATCAATGATTGTGACCTAACTCTTTCATCTGCTGAACTCTGACTCAGTGGAATTTGAGAAGGAATGATAATTTTTTTTATTAATTTTATAATTATAACATTTTTTGACATTACATATGCATAGGTAATTTTTTTTACATTATCCCTTGTACTCCCTTCTTTTCTGAATTTTCCCTTCCTTCCCTCCACCCCCTCCCCTAGATGACAGACATTCCCATACATATTAAATATGTTATAGTATATCCTAGGTACAACATATATGTGCAGAACCGAATTTTGTTGTTGTTGTTGTTGCAAAGGAAGAATTGCATTTGGAAGGTAAAAATAATCTGGGGAGAAAAACAAAAAATGCTAATAGTTTACACTCATTTCCCAGTGTTCCTTTTCTGGGTGTATCTGATTCTGTCCATCATTGATCAATTGGAATTGGATTAGCTCTTCTCTATGTTGAAGATATCCACTTCCATCAGAATACATCCTCATACAGTATCATTGTTGAAGTGTATAATGATCTCCTAGTTCTGCTCATTTCACTCAACATCAGTTCATGTAAGTCTCTCTAAGCCTCTCTGTATTCCTCCTGTTGGTCATTTCTTACAGAACAATAATATTCCATAACATTCATATACCATAATTTACCCAACCATTCTCCAATTGATGAGCATCCATTCATTTTCCAGTTTCTAGCCACTACAAAAAAGGCACATACAGGTCCCTTTCCCTTCTTTAGTATTTCCTTGGGATACAAGCCTAGTAGTAGCACTGCTGGATCAAATGGTATGCACAGTTTGATAACTTTTTGGGCATAATTCCAGATTGCTCTCCAGAATGGTTGGATTCTTTCACAACTCCACCAACAATAATGCATCAGTGTCCCAGTTTTCCCACATCCCCTCCAACATTTATTATTATTTGTTCCTGTCATCTTAGCCAATCTGACAGGGGTGTAGTGGTATCTCAGAGTTGACTTAATTTGCATTTCTCTGATCAATAGTGATTTGGCAGACTCTTTCATATGAGTGGAAATAGTTTCAATTTCATCATCTGAAAATTGTCTGTTCATATCCTTTGACCATTTATCAATTGGAGAATGGCTTGATTTCTTATAAATTAGAGTCAATTCTCTATATATTTTGGAGATGAGGCTTTTATCAGAACCTTTAACTGTAAAAATGTTTTCCGAATTTGTTACTTCCCTTCTAATCTTGTTTGCATTAGTTTTGTTTGTACAAAATAAAATTTAAAAAAATTAAAGGTATAAACCAAAAGGCAACTCCTTAACTACAACACTAAAACTCTAGAAGCACTAGAAGTACAATAAGACTCAAGTAAACTAGACAAGATATAGCTTTTTTTAGCTTTCATGGATTTCTAGCATCATTATCCTTCAGTTTTTGCTTTTGTGTTCCCCACTACCGGAGAATAAAAAAAATCTATTGCATTAAAAACACAATGAATTATAATTTCATCACTTTCTTCTATAGCTAAGCTGACATTATAATGACCTGTCTATAGTAATAGGAATGGACAACTGATCAAAAAAGGTTTCAAAAGGTTAGGTCTCTAAGTTGGCATTGCAAGCAGGACCAGAAATTCATTGGAAACTTGATTGCTCATATACAATTCTGGCTCATGGTGCCAGTGAGCAATGTGTGTAGTCCCTGAAAAGGGAACAGGGACCATATTCATAGTCTCAGGGCAGCAAAGAGCACTAGAACTTTCAGCTGTAAGAGAATATAGGGCCTAGTCACAGTTCCAGGTCAAGAGGGATGTTGCACTTGCAGCCAGGGAGTAATGATCTTTTCCAGGTAATGAGCAGAACACAGACAAGGGATGTGGGGACCACACCTCTCTACAGATCATACAACTTTGTGAAGTTTTGGTGAAAACTTGTAGAACTTCGGAACCAGATCTGAAAGCAGCAACCAAAGGAACTTGAGGCTTGGACAGTGATTCCCATCTCTTGGTCAGCAAAACTGAACTTGAACATAAATTTTAAAGTCAAGAAATAGATTTTTTAAAATGAGCTAACAAACAACAACAACAAATTCTGATCATAAAAGCTACTGTGGTAATAGAAAAGATCAAGACACAAAGTTAGAAGCTAATAATGAGAAGGCAGCTAAAAGAAAAGTCTTAAAGAAAAAATGCAAATTGAAAGCAAGTTAAACAATAATTCCTTGAAGAGTTATAGAAAGAGATAAAAGTAGTAGAGGAAAAAACTGGGGAAAGGAATGAGAGTGATACAAGGAAATCACGAAGAAAGAATTAACTAGTTTTTAAAGAAGCACCAAAAAAATCAAGAAAATAACACCTTTAAAAATAGTAAATTTTTGACCAAATAGTAAAGAGACACAAAAATTCACTAAGGAATTTTAAAAAAAGAAAAAAAGAATAGGGCAAGTGGAAGCTAATGAGTCCATAATATATGAAGAAACAATGGAATAAAACCAAAATTATAAAAAATAGAAGAAAAGGTGAAAAATCACAGGGGGTACAAACTTCCAGAGAAGACAGATTGATGTAAACTGTGATCTTTGGGGGAAAGGAATCTCAAATCCTCCTGGCCTCTGGGAGGGGCCCCACTCTTCTGTTCATAGGGGAAACTCCTATATGGTAATCTCCTCCTACAATTCAATTGGAGATCTTGGCCTGGGCTTATTTATCACCTTTTATTGAATTGAAAATTAATACCTCAAATTCATCTGGAGATTGGTCCCTAGTCCAGGTCACAAAACCCCAATAAAGTCAAAGGCTAAAGCCCCAAACTTTTACAAAAAATCATAACAAGATTTGGCCTGAGTTATTTTCTCAGTGTAATAACCCCCCCCTTTTCCCCCCCACAAACTTTGCCTACATTTGGGTTGCAAATTCTTTCACAAAGAACCTGCGGAACCTACCAGGGGATCTCAACCCTCATTTCTCATACCTCAACAAGATCATGGAGAGTTAATTTAAGAATTTTTCAACTATCTAAACAATTATCTAAACAAATATCTAAACAAAAAGCAAATGTTCATATTTCAAGAAATTAAGGAAAACTGGGTTTGATATAGTAGAACCAGAGAGTAAAATAGAAATTTAAAGAATCCTTATATCACCTCCTGAAAGAGATCCCAAAATTAAAACTTCCAGGAATATTAGATCATTTAGAAAATATTGTAAGCATTTAGAAGGAAATTATTCAAGTCATGGAGCCACAGTCAGGATCACACAAGATTTAGTAGTTTCCACATTAATGTAGAGGAGTGCTTGGAATATAATATTCCATAAGACAAAGGAACCAGGATTACAACTAAAAACAATCTAGCCAGCAAAATTTAATACAATCCTTTAGGGGAGAATAAATATTTTCCTGAGGAAAAGACCAGAGCTAAATAGAAAATGCAGCATTCAAATAGAATAGTAAAGAGAAGCATAAAAAAATAAACAGGAAAGAGAAATCATAAGGGACTTAATTAGGCTAAACTGTTTACATTGCTATATGAAAAAAATATAGTATGTGTAACTCCTAAAAAAAACTTCATTATTATTAGGTGAAATGGAAAGAATCTACATACACATAGGGAATGGATATAAATTAATTATGTAAGAATTATTTTTAAGTTACTTTTAAAAATGAAAGGAGGTGAATGCACTGGGAAGTAGAGGAAGGGGAAGGAAGAAAGGTCATTTACATGACCTAAAAGGTACTCAAAGAGGAACTTTATAAGAAGGGAAAATGAAGGGAAACAGTAATACTTGAATCTCTATTTTATTGAAATCGGTTTGAAGAGGGAAGAATATTCCTGTGAGGTATGTGTATATGTATATATGTATACTCAATTGAATATAATAATCTTACTCAACAGGGAAATAGGAAGGGAAGGGGATCAGAGAAAAGGGATAGGATGATTTAAAAAAAAAAAAAAGGTGGATTAAAGGATGAAATGGCTGAAAGTCATTTAAAGTTAACCTTAATCAGATTTTTAAAGAGGTAGAGAATAAAAAGAGAGAGATAAGGATAAGTAGAAGAAAATGAGTTTGAGGGAAATGCAGAGTTAATAATCATAATTATGTATACTAAGATAAAGTCAAAATGGGTTCATGATCTAGACATAAAGAATGATACTATAAACAAATTAGAAGAATATAGAATAATTTACCTCTCAGATTTGTGGAGGAGGAAGGAATTTGTGACCAAAGAAGAACTAGAGATCATTATTGATCATAAAATAGATAATTTTGATTATATTAAGTTAAAAAGTCTTTGTACAAACAAAACTAATGCAGACAATATTTGAAAGGAAGCAATAAAGTGGGAAACCATTTTTACATTCAAAGGTTTCAATAAATGCCTCATTTCCAAAATATATAGAGAATTGACTAAATTTATAATAGTTCAAGCCATTTTCCAATTGATAAATGGTCAAAGGATATGAACAGACAATTTTCAGATGAAAAAATTGAAGCTATTCCTAGTCATATGAAAAGGTGCTCCAAATCACTATTGATCAGAGAAATGCAAATTAAGACAACTTTGAGATACCACTATACACCTCTCAGATTGGCTAAGTTGACAGGAAAAGAAAATGATGACTGTTGGAAGGGTTTTGGGAAAACTCAGACACTTTGTTGGTGGAAATGTGAATGGATCCAACCATTCTGGAGAGCAATTTGGAACTATGCTCAAAATGTTATCAAACTGCACACTCGTTGACCCAGCAATATTTCTATTAGGCTTATATCCCAAAGAGATCATAAAGGAGGGGAAGGAACCCACATGTGCAAAAATGTTTGTGGTAGCCCTTTTTGCAGTGGCTAGAAACTGGAAACTGAATGGATGTCCATCAATTAGAGAATGGCTGAATAAATTATGGCATATGAATATTATGGAATACTATTGTTCTGTAAGAAATGACCAGCAAGATTTCAGAGAAGTTTAGAGAGATCTATATGTTGCTAAGTGAAATGAGCAGAACCAAGAGATCATTAAACATCGCAACAACAAGACTATATGATGATCAATTCTGATGGACATGCTCTCTTCAACACTGAGATGATTCAAACCAATTCCACTTGTGCAGTGATGAAGAGAGCCATCTACACCCAGAGAGAGAACCATAAGAACAGAATGTGGAACACAACATAGCATTCTCTCTCTGTTGTTATTTGCTTGCATTTTGTTTTCTATCTCAGTTTTTTTTCTTTCTTCTTGATCTAATTTTTCTTGTGCAACAATATAACTATAAATATGTATACATATATTAGATCTAACATATATTTCAACATATTTAACATATATTGGACTACCTGCCAGCTAGGGTAGGGGGTAGGGGGAAGAAAAGTAAAATTTGGAACAAAAGGTTATCCAGGGGTTAATGTTGGAAAAATTACCCATGCATATGCTTTGTCAATAAAAAGCTTTAATAATAAATAAATAAAATAATCATAATTGTGCCGATCAGCAAGAGATAGAAAAAGAAATTCCATTTAAAATTACTGTAGACAAAATAAAATACTTGGGGGTTTACCAGCCAAGACAAACCCATGAAGTATATGAACACAATTACAAATTGTAATAGTAATAGTAAATATAGTAAATAGTAAAAATAGTAAATATGGCATTTATATTATATATATATACATATATATATTATACTTCTTACAAAAATAAAATAAGATATGAACAATTGGAAAATAGCAATTGTTCATGGCTAGGCTGAGGTAATATAATAAAAATGACAATTCTGCCTAAATTGGTCTACTTTTTCTGTGAATACTAATCAAACTGCCAAAATATTATTTTATATAACTAGAAAAATAATAACAAAATTCATCTGGAAAAACAACAAATCAAGAATATCAAGGAAATTAATAAAAAATACAAAGGATGATGGCTTAGCAGTACTAAACCTAATATTATATTAGGTTTATTATATTATATAATAATAATAATATATTATATTGTATAATATTATAAAACAGCAGTCATCAAAACCATTAGGTACTGATTAAGAAACAGAGCGGTGGATTAATGGAATAGATTAGATGCACATAACACAATAAGCAAGGCCTATAGCAATCTAGTATTTGATGAACCCCCAAACTCCAGCTTCTGGAATAAGAACTCAGTATTTGGCAAAAATTGCTGGGAAAACTGGAAAATAAAATGTCAAAAAATCAGCATAGACTTACATCTCACACCCCATACTAAAATAAGGTCAAAATGGATACATGATTTGGGTATAAAGGATGATACCATAAACAAATCAGGAGAACAAGAAATAATTTACCTATCAGATCTTTAGAGAAGGGAGAAATTTATGACCAAAGAAAAATTAGAGAACACTATGAAAGGCAAAATGGACAACTTTGATTACATTAAATTAAAAAGGTTTTGCACAAGCAAAACCAACAGAAACCAGATTAAAAGGGAAGTACAAAGCTGGGGAAAATCTTTATAGCCAATATTTCTGGATAAAGATCGCATTTCTAAAATATATAAAGAACTGTATCTAATTTATAAAAATACATATCATTCCCCAATTGATAATCGGTCAAAGGATATGAACAGATAATTTTCAGAGGATGAAATTAAAGTCATTTATGGTTATATGAAAAAATGCTCCAAGTCACTGTTGATTAGAGAAACACAGTTTAAACAACTCTGAGGTACCAATTCATACCTCTCAGAGTGTTTAAAATGACAGGAAAGGATAATGATAAATGTTGGAGAGAATGCGGGAAAACTAGGACACTAATGCATGGTTGGTGGAGTTATGAAATGATCCCAACATTCTGGAGAACAATCTGGAACTATGCCCAAAGGTCTATCAAACTGTGCATATCCTTTGGCTCTGCAATTTTATCCTAAGGAAATCATAAAGGAGGGAAAAGAATCCACATATGCAAAAATGTTTATAGCACTTTTTTGTAGTACCAAAGAATTGGAAAAGAAATGGCTGACCATCTATCAGATAATGGCTGAACAAGCTGTGGTTCATAAAGTTAATGGAATATTATTGTTCTATAAAAAGTGATTTACAAGCTGATTATAGAAAGGGCTGGAGAATTGTACATGAACTGATGCGGAGTGAAACAAACAGAACCAGGAATATATTGTACCTAATAATAGCAAGAATTGCAATGATCAACTATGAAAAGCTTGGCTATTCTCAGTAGTTCAGTAATCCAAAATAATCCCAATAGACTTTGGACAGAAAATGCCATCTGCAACCAGAGAAAGAATCAAGGAAAATGAATGTAAATCTACACTCTATGTTCACTTCTTTTTTCTGTTTTTTTTTTAATCTATCCCATGATTTTTGCTCTGATTTTTCTCTCCCCAAAAATTCATAAATCAATGTGTATTAAAATAAATAAATCAAAAAGTAATCATAACTGTGAATGCATATATGATACATTTACTTCTTAAAATTGAAATAGATAGCAGAATGAATTAAACAATATGCTCTTTATAAGAAACAAGCTTGAAATATGGACACACCCAGAGTTATAAAAAGGGGCTGAAGCAGAATCTATTATGTTTCAGCTAAGGTTAAAAAAAAAAAGGCAGGAATATCAATCCCCATCTCAGACAAAGAAAAAGAAAAAATGCACCTCATCAAAAGAGATAATAAAGGAAACTACATTTTGCTAAAAGATCCCATTGAAAATGATGTAGTATCAGAAATTTGTAGTTTCTCTGATATATGCCTCATTTCTTAAATATAATAGAAGTGAGTCAAATTTATAAAAAAGAATAAGAGCCATTCCCCAAATGATAAGTTGTCAAGGGATATGAGCAGGCAATTTTCAAAAAAAGAAAGCTATTTACAATCTTATAAAAATGCTCTAGATTACTGTTGATACTTTATCTTCTCTCTCCACTCTTTCTCTCCCCGTCCCACCAAAAATCCCCATTGTCTCCCTCTACCCTCTCAATGTACAAACACCCCTAAAACTCCTCTCTCTCCTCCTCCCCGATCCCTTAGTTTTCTTAACTCTGTACTTGTTCAGAAACACCATTCCTTGGATGTAGATATACTTCAATCTAGATGAGAGAAATTTTTCTATATTACTAACCCTCCACCCCCAATTGTTTCCTTTGTATTAGTTCTTTCTTTCATGTCTTATTTTTATAATAGTTTCCTTTTACCTTTTTCCTACCCAATTTTAATTTTTAGAATAATTCCATAATATATTATTCAGCTTCAAGTAAGGACTTTCTTTCAAACTAAATAAGGACCAGTTTTAAGAACAGTGATAACATTTTCATTTACATAATAAGTAAATAGTTTGACTTTGATAATTAAATTCAATAATTAATTAATCTTTCTTATATTTATTCTGGATCTTTTATATTGAGTTTTCCATCAAATCTCATCTTTTTTGTTTCAAATACCCCAAAAGTCTTTTAGTTTATCACATCTTTTTTTTTTTTCCATTCAGGATTATATTCAGCTTTGATGGCTAAGTTATTCTTGGATGCAACTCCAATTCTTTTGCTTTTCAAAACATAATATTCGAAGACTTAGGGTCTTTCAGAGGAAAAACTATAAGGTCTTGTGAAATTCTGACTATCTTCACAGTATTTAAATTGCTTTTTCTTGTTGTTTGCAATATTTTCTGCTTAACTTAGGAGTTTTGAAACTTGCTTATATTATCCCTATAAGTTTTTCTCCTAGTATCCCATTCAGGTAGTGAATGATAGATTTTTTCTATTTCTACTTTGTCCTCTACTTCTAGAACTTCAAGACAATTTTCCTTAATATTTATATCCAGATTTTTTTTTTGTAACTTTCAGGGTGAGATGGGGGTTGGGAGAGTGGAAGGAGAAGATAAGGTTATAGGGATAGAATAAAAGGAGAGGCTGAGAAAGAAAATAGTGAGTTAATTATAACTTTGAATGGGAATGGGGATGTGTGTAAAATTCTCTTTGTGGTGGCAAGCTGAAAATTGCAGGACTCCCCATCAGTTGGGGAACAGATGAACAAGTTGTAGTGTGTACCTTATAAGTTATGCTATTATGCTATAAGAAATGATCTCAGTGATTTTTTGACAGCATGGAAAGACTTAATCAAGTGGTGAAAAGCAAAGTGAGCATAATCAAGAAAATATTATTTGTAGTAACATCAATGTTGTATTAAAAATAACTTTGAGCTAAGTCATTTTGAATAGTATAAATACAGAAATTAAAAATAAAGGACATATGGAAATAGATGTTATCTACATCCAGAGAAAGAATTGATAAATAGAAGGATGTATAGAATTATTTTATGTATACATATCTTTTGATAACCATCTCAAGAATGGTTATTATCTAGGTTATCTAGGATGGGGGGGAAAGAAAAAAATAAATTTACATGATAGTTTTATTTTATATGTAGAAGAAATGATAAGCAGAACATGGTAGATTTGCAGTTTTATAAGCAATCATCTTTTTATTGTACTATGTTATGGAAAATTTTGTTTTATTACATTAATTAAAATTAAAAATTAAAAAAATTACTATTGAATTAGAGAAATGCAAGTTAAAACAACTATGAGATACTATTTACTACCATTAAAAAGATTAACATGAAAGAAAATGAAAATGACAAATACAGGAACAAATGGAAAAATAAGGACACTGACAGACTGTTCTTAGAGGTGTGACATGGTCTAGCCACTGTGGAAAACAATATGGAACTATACTCAAAGGATTTTAAAACTGTATATATCATTTGATCAAGCTATAGTATTTGATCAAGCAACCTCTGCATCTTAAAAAGGTCAAAAGAAAAGGAAAAGATCCTATATCTTAATTTTTTTGTGTCAACTCTTTTTTGGTGTCAAAGAATTGGAAATTGACAGAATGTCATAATTTGAGGAATGCTAAAAAAAAGTGTAGATGATTATGATAAAATCATATTGTGCTAGAAGAAGTGATGAAGGGGATAGTTTCATAAAAATCTACATAAATTGATGCAGAATGAAGAGAGCAGAACCAAGAAATTATCATATACAGTAATAGCAATGTTGTGATAATGATCAATTGTGAAAAACTTAATTACTCTTATTAATACAATGATCTAAGACTAAGACCACTCTGAAGGACCCATGATGAAAACTGCTATCCCTCTCCCAAGGGAAAAAAAATAATGAACTCTGAGTACAATGCGAAGCATAATTTTTCACTTTCTTTACTTTTCTTGCTTTCTATGCATGACTAATATGAATTTTTGATAAGATTTCACATGTATAATTGATATATTGCTTTCTCATTAGATGGTGAAGAGCTAAAGGAAGACGAGAAATTGGAGTTCAAAATTTTAAACAAAGAATGTTAACAATAAATAATTTTTTGAAGCTGTCAAGGATTGTACCTTTAAATACAACTCTATCCTATTCTCTCAAATCTTCTGACTGAGCTTTTGTTAAGCTCAGGAGCCCTTCAGAAAGAAGACTCCATATTTTCTTGCTTCTGTTCTTGTTGTTCAGTCATTTTTCAGTTGTGTCTTACTCTCCACGATCCCATTTGGGGTTTTCTTGGCAAAGATACTGGAGTGATTTGCCATTACCATCTCTATCTCACTTTACAGATGAGGAAAGAGAGAAATACAGATTAAGTGACTTGTCCAGGGTCACATAGCTGATAAGTGTCTAAGGATAGATTTGAACTCAGAAATTTGAATCTTCCTGGCTCTTGGCCCAGAATTTCCAGGCCACTTAGTTTATTTCTACAAAAATGGATTTTTCCACATAAAAAAGAGCTCAAAATTTCCCTCAAAAACTAAGGTGATATAGAATACCCATAGTAGAACCCTTTTAATCTTCAGGAGCTACCCACTTAGTGAAAATACATTACTCAACGTGTTTCAGGTTAATGATTTCTATAATCAACAAGGGAAAAGTGAGAAAGACAAAGGGAGCATAACTTATCAGCTAGAGTCAGAGTGCAAGAGGAATGGGGCAGAAAACAGCTGCTTCTAGCCCCTACTTTGTTCTCCACAGAGAGGTAGATAGGATTTGAACCCAAATCTCCCTGAATCTCATTTGCCACTCTAGCTAGTATTTCCCATTTCCTCTTATAGATAAAAATCATAAAGTCTTAGCATCTCTGAATTTAAAGTGGGCACATTGTTGAAAATACTGATGGCCAAGGATCATTTTTCCATTTACAAAGAAATCTTTCTGTAATGCTGGAAAATAGATTACAGTTCCAGAGTATCATAGCTAGCACCAGCATACCACATTGCTTTCCAATATTCTGTACTATGCCTCTCTACTTCCCTTTTCCTATAAGCCAAGAATCTAGACCAAATTAGTCCTTTTATGTGGGCAATTACCGCAATGCTGGTCCCTTCTCCTATTTGTCACCCTGATTTTTCCCTGACTGGCTGCTCACGGGTGATGATTTGTGGGGCCTATGACCAAGTGAAAAATCAGGTAACGAAGACTGTATTAATAATGGAGATGAGCCATCAGAATAATAAGCATGTGCAAGTAGCACTTATATATTTAATGTTTATTTTATTCTCTGGCAATTTTAAATTAAACGTTCAGAAATTATGTCCTCTTTATTCATGTGGAAGTCTTTTGTCATTCGTGTTATTACTACATAGAAAAAAGAAAACTATGCTAATTCTGTGACTCCTGATGACAGGTAAAAGATGACATTAAACTTTGAATCTGACAGTGAACTTTGGTTTTGACATTTTGAAAGATCAGTGTGGGCAATCCTTTTACTGATGCGAATTGAAACCGCTCCCTGTATACTTTCTCATTCAGTATGACTCTGTCTCCATAAAACTTGCATGATTTTATATAGATCATCTATACTGTTTGGGGAAATGGAATGGAGGGGGAAAGGGTAAGACATCCCAGAGTGATTTTATTAGTGTGGGAAATACCCTCCACCAAAGCAGACCACAAATTTCCTGCAACATCATGTATTTAAAAAGTTTTCTGAGGGCAATGAAAGGTTACATGATGTCACTGAATATTTTTTTTCATTTTCTTCAATTGTGTCTAACTCTTTGTGACCCTTTTTGGGTTTTCTTGGCAAAAGTAATGGAGTGGTTTGCCAATTCCTTGTCCAGCCCATTTTACACTGAGGTAAACTAGGATTTTTCAGCTAATAAGTGTCTGAGGCCAGATATGAACTCAGCAAGATAAGTCCGTGTCACCCAGCTGTACTCAACATATAATGCTTAATAAATGCTTCTTGACCGACTGATTTTACCAATCAAATTCCTCATTTATCAGCTATGAATTCTTCTCTGGCATACTTGAATAATATGATAAGGAAGGTTTTTAAATAAAATTGTTCTTATGAATTTATCCCCAGGTATATAAAAAGTTTTCAAATCTAATTTATGATTTTATTCCAACGTCAGGTCTCTCCCTTATGGCTGGTTAAGGGGTGGAAGAGAGCAAAGAGCACATTCCACAGAGAAGGCAGGGAAGAAAAGAGACATTAAAAGCTTGGGAACAAGGGAGGTGCTCAGTGTGAAGCCCATCTCTATGACTTATAGCACCAAAATAGGCTATACTCATCTTCTTTTGTCAAATTGAGAGCAATTCTGCTGAAAATACTGAAAATTGGAAGCATTTTTAGAGATTTTTACTAGAACTCTCTTTTTTTGTATGTATATGTGCATGTGTATGTGATGCTATGATAGGAAGGAACTTCTCTACTGCCTTTTGCATTATGAGCAGTGTGATAATGGTTCAGGTTCTGACCTCTGACACATACTAACTATGTGACTTTGGGCAAGTTATATTGTTTTAGGGAATTAATAAGATGATAAGTGGTCTGGGAGATCTTGCCCTCATTGGCAGAATAAGCTTCTTCATTTGAGAGGTCATATATAAGTGAAATTACAGATTCACTGTCTTACAAATTCTATCTATCTTACATGTTGAGATATGGTAGAATTAAGGGCTCCTCCATACCAGCTCCCTCATTTTATAGTTGAAGACTTGAAACCTGGAGGGAGATGTACTAATGACACACAGCTTAATAGTAATAGTAAAATAGTGACAATAATAATAGCTAACATTTAAATAGTACTTACTATGTGTGGGTCAGCATACTAAGTACTTTATAATTATCATTTCATTATCATCTTTGGTCCTCCCAGTCTAGGGAGATGAGTGCTATTGTTAAAACTATTATAAAATTAAGGGAAATACGGCAGGTAGAATTTAAATGACATGCCCAGATACATAGCTAGAATGTGTCTGAAATCAAATTTGAATTCACTCTCAGCTTAACAATCTATCGACTAGGACACATAAATGTCTTTTTGGATCTTAGTTCAGATTCAGTGTGGGCAATCTCTTTACTGGTACGAATTGAAATCTCTTGCTATATAATTTTTTTAATTCAATGTGATTCTGTGTCCATAAAACTTACATGATTTTATGTAGATCATCTATACTATTTGGGGGAATTGGGATACAGAGGAAAAGGATAAGACTTGAGATTACTTCCTGAACAGTGTCCAGAGAATGAGAAAGTCCCATTCTTGAGGCAACTAAGTGACTTAGTAGAATGCTGAGCCTGGAGTCAGGAAGAGCTGGAGTCAAATCCAAACCTTCCATACTTAAGAGCTGAATGACCCTGGACAAAGCCATTTATCTCTGTTTTCTTCAGTTCCTTCAACTATAAAAGAGAGATATTAACAGCATAAACCTTGCAAGATGGTTGTGAGGATCAAATGACATAATAATTGTAAAGTGCTTAGCACAGTGCCTTATTCCCTTTGCTCCTTGCCGCTCTTTTCAAGTTCATTGGCTGATTGATGGACACATAGGCATAATACGCAGATGTGGTTATCATGCTTGGCTATTTCAATCCCTAAGGAATTCAGACCTGAGCTGGGAAACTGAAAAAGCTGAGCTATTCCCCTGTGAGTATCAATATTGTACTGTTCTTTATGTTATTTTAAAAAATATTGTTATTGAATGCTGGTGATCTCTATATTGTGGCCTGATGTTTTTAATCTGGAACTGTACCACTCAGCATGCACCTGTGAAAAAGGTGTTATTTGCAAAAGAAGTAAGTTGGTGTAACCAAGGAAACCAAAATGATCCTTACCCACCTGAGATGACACTTTCAAGAATGCAATTAATAGCTTTTCCTAGTTTAAAATCAGGGTTAGGTCTATATCAGGTCTGTTACTAAAGGCCCCCAGAGTCACATGGAGAAAGAAGAAAAGAGGAAGGAGAAGAAAGATATGATCTCCTTCTCTACTTGTTGTTATTTAATTTTTTTTTCAATCATGTCTGACTTTTTGTTAACCCTATTTGGGGTTTTCTTAGCAAAGAGATTGGAGTGCTTTGTCATTTTCTTATCTGGCTCCTTTTCCAGATGAGAAAATGGAGGTAAAAGGGTAAATCAATTTGTCCAGGGTCACAAAGCTAGGCAATGTCTAAAGCTGAATTTGAACTCCAGGCTTAGCATTCTATTCACTTTCTAGCCACTATGTTACTACTTCACTTCTTCTCATGTCCATCTATAACTATAGATTTATATATGCCAATGTAAATATATATATATATATATATATATATATATATATATATATATATGTTTGTACATATACATGTGTGTTGTTTTGAACTCTATTTCCCTAAATTTTTCATTTTTAGAGTCAAAGCAGACATTTGTAACCTAAAGATTAAATACATTATTGTGAGAGAAACCACTTATGATCCTTATATCATGTCTCTCTAAATTTCAGTTGCTTTTCCTATAAAATAAGGGTTTTGAACTAGAAAACCTCTGAATCTACTCTACCCTGTGGTCCTACAAGTCTTGATGAGTTTAATAATCCCCCATGAAATACCTGTTTAATGTCTTTTGATGTGCAAAAGGCATTGTGGCAAACTGAATAAATAGCTAGCTTTAATATTTGGAAGAGAGGTTCATGTCTTGCCTTAGACATATATTGGCTACATGACTATCACACAAGTCACTTAACTTCTTAGTGACCCAGACAACTCTCCAGGACTATGTATTTCAGAGCAAGTATCAGTCTGCATTGATAGAGGAATTTCCCCACTTAGAAGTTCTCAATACCATTGAAATCAGTGGTACAGGGAAAAAAACAAATGCATGAGTGAACAAAAGAATGAATAAACAGACAGATGAATGAATAAATAGGTTAATTTTAAAAATTGAACAAAATTGAGCAAATATTAGAAAACAAAGCAGAATGTGATAAATGCAAAGAAGGGCAGATAGCACACTGTGAAAAAGCAAAAGAAGATCAAATAACATTTATTCTGAAAGTTCTTAATCTTCTTGTAACCATCCAGAATCCTTCACCACCTTCTCTAAATTCTATTTTTCTATCATCCTGTTCCCTAAAAAAACCAAAACCCTCCTACAGACAGAACCCAGCAGTACAGAATGTTAGCAATACACACCCACTAGTTTCGGGATTCAGAAATATAACTAGAAAAAGAAAGATCTGTGCGGCCTTAGGCTACTTCTCATCCCACTTAGCCTGTTTATTGAAGTAGCAAGCTACAGAAAACAGCCTCTTAAGTTTCATAAACACTGTGACTGAATGTGGCTGCAGGGGCTAGATCCCTGCATTTGCTATATCTAAGGAAACATATGTCAACAAATACATTTGCTATCCCTAAGGAAGAGCAGCTATGGAATACAGTGCATAAAATACTAGGCCCTGAAATGATTAAGAGTCATCTTTCTGAGTGCAAATCTGACCTCAGCTATATGATCATGGGCAAGTCATTACCCTTGTTTACCTTAGTTTCCTCATCTGTAAAATGAGCTGGAGAAAGAAATGGCAAACCACTCCAGTATTTTTGACAAGAAAACCTTTAATGGGGTCATAAAGAGTCAGACATGAATGAAAAATAACTGAACTACATCCCTAAGAAAACATTAAAGAAATTAGGCTTACTTAACTTGAAAAAAGAGAAAACTAAGGAATGCATTTATTTACTGTCTTAAATATATATGAATAGGATAAGAATTATGGCCAAGAGAGGAGAAAGATTTAAATGCAAACTAAAGAGATTTCTTTTGGAAGAGATTTTTAACAAAATCCATTAAAACCTGGAAAGAAGTGTTCAAGAAAAAAATATATGAGGCTCTCTCTTTCTGGAGAGTTTTAAAAAAAAGATTTTTCTTTCTGGATAACTTAGATGTTCACCTTTATTAAACATCGTGGAATTGGGCCAGATATCTCTCCATAGTCCTGTGATCTGTTCGGGTTAAGGGTATTTTTGATAAGATGATAGAACTTGCATGTTTCTCTCCATCCATCTTGCATGTTATATCTGTGTCCTTCTAGTGAAAAATAATGATGCAATCCTGAGGTGTTATAGATCCACTTATTATTTTCAACTTCTGCTGTATGTGCTCAAAGACTTGTCCCTTTCTGCCTATTTGTTCCAGTGTGATGGCAGCTTTATTTTGGGGATAATAGGAGAGCCATGCTGTTTTATGTGGCAATAATCCAAATCCCAGTGGATAGCTATTCTTCAGAGCCTTGTGTTTTATTTGGAAGATGAAAAAGTGCAGGGGGACATTGTTGTCCAGAAAAAAATGGAGCTTCTTCTTATTTTTTGCTATTAAATTAAAATCTTGAATATTTATTTTTCAATAGAGGTCTCAAAGGTAAGCAAAAGAAATGATGGAGTGAGAAAAGAAGTCATGTTGAGGAAGGCAGCCTGCCAAGATAGGGCTCCATGGGCAAGTTAGGACTTCACTTGGATGGCGCTACCTGAATGTTGGCAGCAGATTTATAGAAATCAACTGGATTATTGGGTAGCTTCTTTTCCTTCTTCCAAAAGTTTGAATAGGCTGATATTTTTAAAGAGGGGAAGAAAAATACTCTAAAAATAATCAGCTGGAGAAAAGAGATTTAAAAGACACAAAGAGACCAGTAATCAAAGATGGTTAAGTTGAAATTTCATTTTCAGAATATCCCCTATTGACTATTGTGGTCTTCCAATTTCCTTTCTATTACCATTAGGTAACATAATGAGTGTGTATGGAATGCAAAGTCAGTCAGTTGATATTCAAACCTCTTTATTTCCGATTTTACTTCTGAAAGTCCTGCCAAACATAGCTATATTTCATTTTCATATCGGTTGCTTGATATACACCCATTTGTGCTCAATTAAAACAATTAATATGATCTGAATTTAAAGGGAGAGTAATTGCTGGAAATTCATGTTTCTTTACTCTTTTATGATGCTTATATTCATTGAAAAGTTATTAATATTGTTACAATAGCTCAGAGCCCCCAGATAGGAAAATTCTTAACATATGGCCAGAGGTTTGTCACTGTCTCTTAATTTATATCTTTTGTATTTCCAACTAACCCTTAACTTCTTTCATTTGTTCCCTTTTTTGGCATATAGTAACCATATAACATAAGCCTTTATGACTTACCTAGGTTTCTTTATATATGACACAAAATCAAGGCACGAGAAATGTGAAGATGAAAGAATCTAAAGGAGTATATAATAGTACCTTTTACTAGAAAGTTATGGGGAGGGAAAGCTCAGGGTTATTTTTAAATCCTTAAAAAAGTGATTATAACCATTAGGTTCAGTTTAAATTCTTTATTTTAAGCTGCTGGAAGGGACCTAACAACCCACTTTTAGCTTTTCTTTCTTTCATTCTCTGTGCTCATTGTCCCTGGGTCATCACTTCTCTCAAGTTCAGTTCATTAAGCCCTAGGAAGAGGACATTGCCATTACTGCTCAGCTCGCACAGTCTCATATCCCTTTTCTTCTGGGCATAACTCAAGTCTCTGATTCCTCCAGCATAAATTACTCTCTGGGGTAAGAAGAAATCATGATACCACTAAATTGCAAATCCCAAATTATAACATTCAAACCCCTATCACAATTTCAATGATAGTGATGAAAAACATATATTTTGATATATGATCAGTTCACCTATATACTAATTTGGGTATACATTGTTACCAATAGGTTTTCTTATTTAGCAAAGTCTAGCCAGATAGTTACTTGTTTTTATTCCCTCCTCCAACTGAATAAGAACCCGAGCCTTTTCAGACTATACTACTTTTTCCCCATCAGGTGACTTTTATTTTGGTCCCTAACTGCATCAAACCCCTCTCTTGAAGATGGAGACTTCGCTGAAGACCTTGCATTATAGAGACCTGAGTTGAATTATTTGGTCTTTCTTTTTGCTGTTATAATAGCTCTTAAATAAAAATTATTAATGTAGATCACTACAAAGTCCTCCGATACAGAGAAAAATGTTTAATGTTAAACATCTATATATCCATGTTAAATACTATGTATTTCCAGATAGCCATTGGTGCTCTAATTTTGCATTTTCCTAGCAATGAAAAAAAATATTTGATTACATGACACAAAGTAATCATGATTATTCATGGACTTTTACACAAAATAAAAATCATAAGACAACAATGTAAAGAAATGGGGAGGAAAAGAATATACAACCATCTATTTAAAATAATCATGGACATTCATGGACTTTTACACAAAATAAAAAACATGAAGAGACAACAATGTAAAGAAATAGGAAGGAAAAGAATATACAATCATCTATTTAAAAAATAGACACAGGAGAGAAGAAGTGAGAGAGTTAGTTCTTATCATTCGAAAGGGTCAGATATAGCTAACTGTGTTGGGATATGAATTACAAATGTCTACACAAGCATTTCTCTCCCTTTTGATCTTCCATCTCTGGTACCATCTTTGCTGCTGCTATTGTTCTTGCTATAGCAACACTCTCCTTGTGAAATCTTTACTCTCACTCCATTAACCTTTTTTTACTCAACTCCCTCTGTCTAGTTCAAAACACTGTATGACTAATGTGAATCCTCCCAGAACAAGAATTTACCATATTTCCAGTCTCTTTCAGGGTTATCAAAACACTATCCTTCAGAACAACAGCTGCCAGAATCCTCAGCTATTTTACATATCTTTCCTTCTCAGTAGGGGGAATAATCTGAATAGGTTTAGATAGAAATCAGTCTGAGCATGTCTGAATCACCAGTTATATGTTTCTTTAATAACTTTTACTCATGTTCACCATTCATCTTTCTATTTTCCTTTGGCTGTTGATGGAAAATAGGCTGGTCAAATGGCAAGAACTGACCCCTGTGTTTCATTGGTGGCAATGCATGGCAGGTTGAGCATAGTCTCATCCTCTGTTGAAGATAGATAAACATAGAAGGCTTCACTGATATATTAAAGAATAAGTACATGAGAAAAGTATAATATGCTATAGGATGTAATACAAGAGAAAAATCTCTTCTTTCCCATAATACTTTTTTGAATAGGAAGTCTAGGTAAGGGAGGACGCTAGATATGAATCTAATGTTCAGATAATATAATATTTCTGCAATTGACATTACAACATCAACTGCATGGAATAAAAGTTCAAGAACTGAAGGGTATAAGGCAGTAATTCTGCATAAAACAAAAACATAATCAAAACCAAAATCACAGTAAAAGCTGAAGGGATCTTACGAGGTGAACTCTTAGATGAGGCCTTAATATATCAGTGTAGACATGAGTAACAAGTTTTTTCCTCAACAAAGATATCCTTCTTTATCTCCATATGGTATGTATATCTGGAGACCTCCCAGAATTGTACCTTATTTCCATGGCCAAGAATAAGTTGTGTTGATAGTGTGTGGAATAGCTGTCAATCTAGAAAAGGCAGAGTGGGCCAACTGAGAAACATAGAATTAGACTGTTTTGACAGAAGATTCCATGCTGAGAAAATATGATGGGGACAGAAAAGGCTTCATGTCATTATGGTGATTTTTCCCCCATCCAATTTCAAGGACATCCTAAAATCTATGCATGTATGACTCATGTCTAAGAATCCTTTCTTTAGAAGAAGGTGGCAAGCTATAAGCTAGAAAACTGAGCAGAGAGATTGTTAGCAAAATTTTATAAATGGATCTTTTATTTGTCTAAAAAACCAGGACACTTGTCCAGGTCATATTTAATGAATATGGAATCTACTCCATGGAATCTGGTATCTGCTCCAGGTCCTTGGCTCCTAAAAGAGTTAGAACTAAACTAATATGAAGGGGAAATCTGACAGAAGATCCAGAGGGAAGAGGATGTACAGCTTAAAAAAAAAAAAAAAAAAAAAAAAAAAAAAAAAAGGAAAACTAAATTCCCTGTATTTGGTACACAAGATCAAGAATATTGTAGATTTATAACATCAATAGTACTCTTTTTCACTTGTTATATCCTAATACAAAATTTATAAGGAATCTTCCAGTAAATTCATTTAAAGTAAAATTCTTTCTAAAATACCTTCTCTTCTGCTTCGTTCTCTCACATCTTTCATTTTCTGTCTGTCACTACCCCTCTTTCTGTCTCTCATGTGTGTGCCTATGTGTGTATGTGTGTGTTTGTGTATCTCAGTTCTCTTTGTCTCTGCCTCTATTTCTGTATGTCTATTTGTCTCTCAAGCAGATTACTGAATTTTAAAAGAAAATATTTGGACAAGTCCTTGACAAAGCAACAAAATTTCAGAATGAATTACATTAATTAGGAAGGTGTGTTCTACTCAAACCCCAATGTCCCAATGCCTATTTATGCTCTTTTTTTTAAAAAACTGATAAACACAGTAAACCAAAGTCGCTTAAATATTTGTACTCTGCAATTCTGCATATTTATCCATGGTGTCTCTTGTTATGTTTTATGAGTCTAAGAGTTTCACAAGTTCATTTATTTTAGCTATACTTTAAGGCATGAAAGAAGAAATAGTGCTGACAGGAATTAGTAGAATAGAGGGTTTTTTTTCATAATCAGCTAAAGTTAACATTTAGACTATTTTTGTGTTATATAAAACTATAATCTGTGGGGAATGTTTAATAAGGGGAGTTATTTCATGCATTTTTAAAGATATAAGACCTATCCTCATGTGACACATTTTTAATCTTTTTCAAAAGAGGCAGGAAGAAGACTTATTGCCAATATTTAACAAAAGGAAACCATGTTTTATAAGTTCTAAAAAATGCTTATATTTAACAAGTGATGGATGTTATCCTAAAAAATTTGGGTGGCAACTCAAAGTTACTATCCCATTTCAGATGGGAAATAGCATAACATATTTTTATGTAACTGGACTTTGCTTTAGATCACTAAAGATGAAAATAGCAATGTGGAAGATGCAAAGACAACTAGTAAAAGACATTTTACCTTCCCTATCATGTGGGTGGAAGCAGCTTTTTTCATTAGGTAGTACTGGCTATATTTTAAAACTACCAAACTGGAACAGTTTTGTTTCCAGTGGCATTCACAGATGAAACTATGCCCACAACATGAGCATGTACTAGGCTTGATGGGGATAAAGGGATAAAGGTCACCTTCCCTTTCCTGTTAGGTTTCTTAGCCCTAAGAAATGGGGTTTTATTTTGTTTTGTTTGTTCTCTTCAGATCTAGGTGCAGGCTCCTAGCTCCAGGAGCTCAAGCAATGGGATTTGGGAGCCTTAAAGAACAGATAAAATAAATGAACTTGGGAAACTCTTAGACTCATGAGGCACAATCAAAGATACCACAAATTAAGATGCAGAATTTCAGAGTACAAATGTATGATCAACTTTGTTTTACTGGGTTTATCGACTATTTAAAAAAAAAGAGCAGGAATAGAGGTATCCACCATTAAGACCTTGGGGTTTGACTAGTCAGCCCAGTAGGGAAGTCTTGAGAAATCAAGGTACCAGAACACAATTCCAGTAGGGATTTAGAATTTTGTCATAGTTTGATCTACAGGGACTAAATTTAACTGAGAACCTAATTTATGCTCCTCTTTCCAGAAATGGTTTACAAAGTATTATTCACCCATGCTGAGGGGATAGGGAATTTTTGCATGTTTGTTCTTACTACACTTTTGAAGTAAACATCCCATTGTAAAAAAGCTAATCTGACTGTTAAAATGCTTATAAAACAAGTGTGTTGAAAACCCCTAAAATGAGAAAACACATTTGATGAGAAGCTTAGCTAGCTGAGATTAAGAATCTTCAGCTCCCTTAAAAATACCAGAGAACCCTGAAGGAGGGGTGAAAAGTAATACACCCATCTCTCAAATAACAGAGGCCAGAGATTTGATAATAATAGGAATATTTTACCATACTCTTTAGCTGAGAAAAACTGAGAGATTAATGGAATTGTCCAAGGTCACGTAATAATTAGTGAAAGAACTAGGGCTAGGATCCACTTAAGATTTACAGAGGTAGGAGAGACCTTAGAAGTCTCATTGTAGACATTTATTTCCTTTTAAATTTGCATTTAGTAATTTATTTTTTATTATATTAATTTTTATTTTATTTAGAGATTTATTTTAGAAACACAGAAACTGAAATTCAGACAAGTACATGGACTGGATTGCTATCACACAATAATTGGATGAATGGAGCAGATTCAAATGCAAATCTTCAAGATCCTAAACCAATGCAGGATCTCAAAGGGAGTATTACTATTTAGAATAATCCCTACTGCATTCTATAAAAAGATAATTTTCTCAGTTTTTTTTTTTTTTTTTTTTAAGAGCAGAGTAAGTAAAAGGTAGCAAAAAAAGGTAGGTAAAAGAAGCAAATCTGTAAGAAAGAGAAAGAATGTTTTTAATATGTAAATGATTAATCTTACTTTAATAAATCTAGAACTTATCAATATAAATTTTTTGGTGTGTTGGACTAAAATTCATGGTGACTATGGAAATATAAAGGGGAGAACTGTAAGTTCTACTGGGCCATTTGAAGCATCTCCATTATCCCAGGCACTTTAAGGTTAACCTATTATATCCTGCAGCCTAGAAAGCTTTTAGATTTGAGTAGAATAAAACAAGGTGTTAATTACTGTTCCAATCACGTGGATCTGTTCTTTTATTAAATTGTTTCCAGACCCTCAAAAAAAATGACACATTGCAACTATTTCTTCTTAGTTCAATTAGTTCTGCCTAATTACACTTGATCTATATGTCTCCTCCCACTCCCACTCATTTCTCAGTTGACTTTTAAATTAGGCCAACAAAATCTGTAGGAATTCCATTGAACATTGATTTATATATATATATATATAAATGGAGGTGCCTTAAGGTCATTTTAATTTTTTTCAATTTTATTTCATTTTTAATTAAATATCCCTCCTCTAGCCATCCAGAAGGCAAGAAAAACAATTACCTCTACAAATATATAGTCATGCTAAACAAATTCTGGTATTAGCAATGTTCAAAAATATATTTTAGAATAAAGAAAGAAAATTAAATGTTATCATTAGTTCTCAATCTGGAGGTAGAGAACATGGTTCATCATGAATTCTTTAAGTCTGCAATTGTTCATTCTGTTAATCAGAATTACTAAATATTCCAACATAGATTATCTCCATAATATAATTGTTTTACATAAATTGTTCTCTTGGTTCTGCTCACTTAATATAATATTAAACGTGCAGGCACTAAAATTTCATCTTATACTTGGGTGTTTGAGCAATACATTTTTCTATGACCCATTTTATCTCAAAAGCACATTTTAACTTGTACATTTTAAATTATTTATTAAACATTTCTTTCATTACTAATTTTCCCTCTGTATTCATTTAAGCAGCCAATCCTTGTCTAACTGAACTCTTTTCATGCATAACCAAAATGAAGTCTCAACAAAACTTCAAATGTTGTACAGTGAAACTCCCTTATGAAAACACATACCTCCCACTCCCTCTTCACCAATAAGCCCACTCCACAGGTCCAAAGAGAAGAGTACATGTGCTGCTCAAGTGTAATTTGCCTTCTGCTGTTCTTATTTCTTTGAATGAATAGGTGTGAGGTGGAGGAGAGGACACAGTTGGAACAATTACAATTTGTTCTGGAAACAGCAGGCTTCATATTTCATATACTTGAAAGTCAGGAAGAATGTGAAGGTATAACATTTTCAATATCCATCATGTAGTATGACTCCCATTGTTCCTTTTGTGAATGCAAATAGTTTAGATTAATTTGTTCTGTGTAACCCAACCCAGCCTCCTTCCTACTAAATGCCAGTGCTCCATGTCCCACACTGGGAGAAGACCCTCTCCACAAGAGAACATTTGGAATAATCAAGGAAAGGAGTCATTTGAGCACCATATCTCCTTTTCTTTCAAGTTGTTGAAAAAATTGTCAAAATACCACTTTCTTTATAATTAAGCCTCTTCAAAAATACCATGAAAATCCATTTTGAATGCTGACTCCCACTCTCTATCACAACACAGTCTTGCACTATAATCATTGTGAGACTTTGTCCTCATACAGCAATATTAGAAAGACATAAGGGGTGGAGAAGAACTGGGAGGAAGGAAAAAAAGGTGCTAGTCTGCCAGTCTTTTGGCATGCCATTTCCCTGCTACTAGCTCTCAGGCATTCAATGGAAGACACTTCAAATCTGAAGAGATTGCACCGTTGAGGTACTGGGAAATGAAAGCATTTTGAAAGAGGATAAAGTACTGTGTAGGAGGAGAATCTGGCCTTCAATCTATTCTCTACTAAACTTTTTTCCCCCCAAAGATTTTTGGAATCAATTTCTAATATGCTGAAGGGGAAAAATAACTATACTTTTCTAATTAAAGTTTTTTTTTTTATTTTCAAAACATATGCATGGATAATTTTCAACATTCACCCTTGCAAAATCTTGTGTTCCAATTTTTTTTCTCTCCTCCCCCTTCCCCTAATCCAAAGTATGAGCAACTATACTTTTAATTGGAAAGCATGGGACTAACATAGTCACTTAAATTCAATTGTAAATGAAATTACAGTGATATTATTTAATAGCTAATATTCATTTCAAATCTCTACTTAACAGAAAGAAAATTTTTAGAAGCAATTTACTTAACTTTTGTTATAAAGTTGGAGATAGATTAGCATGGAAATCATCTTGTAATAACCGAAATTGAAAAGGTTAGTTCAAAGAATGGCTAATTTGGCAACCTGACAAATATTATACCTAGCAATTCAAGCAATTTCACACTTCGCTCTACCTTAGTCCACTTCATCATTTTGGTGATCTTGACATCCATGCTAACACTGGACTGGGGCTCTGTCCCATGGCTCTGTCATTCAGGACATACCCTTTCTTTCTGTAGAGGGTTACTAGCTGGTAACAGGCCAGCAAAGAATTCAGCATTGCCATGAAATAGAATTTTATCTCTCCAGATATTGGTACATTCAAGGGAGGAAGTGTCTTACTCCTACTTTCCCCCAGACTACCAGACACTGAGGATCTTATTCCCATCAAATATCTTCTAGGGCTCACTTTAGCCCATCTCTCCATGTCATAATTCTACCTGAAATAGGTGTACTAAGTCTGATTTGTTTGATATTGCAGCTTAAATGCTAATTCATGCGGTTCCAAATAGTCCAGTTTTTGTTTTCTCTGAATCTTGAAGAGTCTTACAACTCTGAGTAATGAATGATCTGTACCAGGTGCAAATTTAATACACTTTCAGTCTAAAAGAGACAGAGACAGACCAAGATGTACACTACTACTACTACTACCACTACTACCACTACTGCCACTACAAGTACCACTATTACTCCTACTGCTATTGCCACTACTACAACAATTCTTCTCCTGACCAACCTCACAAGGTTATTGTGAGCATCCAATGAAATAATGCATTTCAAGACCATGAGTGCTCTTCAATGTATTACACTCCCTCTCCATTATGTGATCCTAATATGAAGTGTAATATATGTATAATGTTGTCGGGTCTTTGGAAGGTTTCTGGCATGGGGGTACTTTGTTTAGGCAACATTTTTTCTTTGTCAGAGACATTTAATGGAGCCAGGAGAGAAAGATCCAAGAGAGAAGCATGAGTGCAGCTATTTAAGGCTTGCTCCAATCCAAAGGGGAAGTATATCTCCCCTAATCCATTATTCATTTAGTTGGTTAAATGATCTTCCTAAAAAATGGTGTAACTATGTCAGACACATTAATAAGTTCCAGTGGGTCTCTATTAATTCCGGGATCAAATATGAGATCCTCTCTTTGGTTCTTTTACAACCTGGCCACTTTTTACCTTTTCAGTTATTTTCTGTTTGTTTGTCTTTATGTCTTAATTCCTTCAATGCACTATGTGATCCAGTAATGCTTGTTTCTTATACAAGATGTTCCATATTTCAGCTTTGAGCAATTTTTATAACCAGTCCCCATTCCTGGAATTGTCTCTCTCCTCATCCTCACTTCCTGGTTTCCTTCAGGTCTCAGCTAAACCCTCACCTTCTACAAGAAGCCTTTCCCAGTTCTTTTTGAGACTACCTTCAACTTGGTCCCGTACCTGACTAGTTGAGTGCTTGACTTTGAGTTTGAGTGGAAGACTGTGTTGTGATACAGAGTGGGAGTCTACACCTTTAGAATGTAAGACTCTTTAGAGGGGAGATTGCTTGTGTTTGGTTTCACTTTGGTGTGTTTCCTTGTTTTCTGCATTTCTTTTTATCTAGATGTTTACTATGGTGTCTGGCACTTACTCATATTTGCTCATTAACTGATAGTGATTTGGGGGATCATCAGATTTGCTTTCAGATTTTTAGTTCCATTCACAAAAGTAGGAAAAGAAAGAAGATCTGACTCCATTCTAGAGAAATTATTGAAGATTATACAGGAGGGTGAGGAGTTTTTAACATCCTACTTCTTTTTATCCTTCAAGTACTAGACTCTTTACAAGGAGCCAAAAATATTTGACATATTAATGGTCCCTATCCAACCTTAGCAAGGGACAGTTTGGGGACTCAGGACTATGCCACTAAGTGCAGGTCAGGGCTGTGCATCCACAGAATAATCTGAATCAGCCAAGCATCAAGCAGCAGAGGACCATACTTCTGTTCTCATATCTGGAACCGAATATACTGAAAATTGAGTGACACGAAACACCTTAAAGAGAAGTAGGAGTCGATGTTGATTACTAGCATATTTATTGATATTGCAAAGAAAGGAATGGAAAAGATCAAGAAGTATGTATTATCTCAATATTCAGCTCCATGTAAGGACTTCAAAGATGTCTCCTTAATGTGCAATTTCCTGAAACAAGAAAGGGAGAGATTTAGAGATGAACTGTTGAAATGTGTTGATTGTGCTTGGCTAATGGCAATGACAGTCATACATTATTGAAGTTTAAAAACAAAAAGACAAAATATGGAGAGAGCTCCCAGGCAAGGTTAGGAATGAGTAGCATATAAGAGAAGGGGGAAAGAGTAAGTGAAGTTTCCCTCTCCCTCCTTCCTCTCTCTCTCTCTCTCTCTCTCTCTCTCTCTCTCTCTCTCTCTCTCTCTCTCTCTCTCTCTCTCTCTCTCTCTCTCTCTCTCTCTCCCCCCCCTCTCCTCTCCTCTTCTTTTTCTTTTTCTCTCTTCCTCTTTTCTCTTTCTCTGTCAATCTCTGTCTCTCTTTCTTTCTTTCTCTCTCTCTCTCTTCCCACCCCCTTCTCTCCCTCTCACTCCCTTTCATTTTCATTTTGTCTCTGTCTCTATCAGGGAGAATGATGCAGAGAAAGATAAAACTGAACAATAGTTGGAAGAAAAGTGGAAAAGAGATTTATAGATGAGGAAAAAGAGCAACATGTAAATTTTTGTGTCAACTGACAGCCAGTATGCATTTAAACAGGGATGTTGGTTTATTAAGAAGAAAAATGAAGCACCTTGGGATGAGCAGAGTAGATGACTTCCTTATCGGCCACCTTTTCTTTTCTTGGCATCTAGAGCACGATTTTTCTGGCTATTTCCAGATGGACCAGATGGACGCCCTCTTGGCTTTTCACTTTTCTGACCACCTTCTTTCTGCTTATTTTGTGAAAAACGTGAACCTGAACCACCATCATTTCCATGGGGACCTGCAGGGCCTTGTTTTCCACCATTTCTTCTTTTATCTTGAAACTTGCTCAAAAGTTTTTTGCCTTGGTTCTCTCTTGAGTCCTGTTCTTCTAGAATAGTGTCCTGTGATGGTTCCATAACCTCTTCACTTTCTGAGAGGAGACAACAAAGGAAAAGTCAAATGAAGGAAGAGGCCTGATGCGCAGTGGATATGAACAAAATTGTCATAGGATAATTGTCCAAAGGACAAAACTCTTCTCGTCTTCCCAATAGTATTGAATAAGGGTGAACCAGGCTTACCTGGTGAATGTCTAATAAGGATTTAAGAGATCCATGCTTGTCCCAGGCTCAAGGTAAGCCTGGGTGAAATTTATGTGATGGATGTGTGTCTTGGTCACGTTTTTTCTTACATGTGCATCCCTCATTTGTGGATTCCCCATGTGTTCTCTTATATGAATACTTCCTACCTAATTCTCATAAAGTTCCACTCTTGTACTTAAGTATATATGTAGGAAAGTAAATTCAAGCTTCATGAGATTGTTATTTATTTTACGTCATAGTTTTTTTGCCTTTCTTATGAACTGTGTCTACTAGTCAATATTTATTAAGTAGTTAAAATGTTCCAGTTCCTATGACTCATTGGTGCAAAGTAAAGCAACTCAGTGGGCCTCTTAGTCTTCCGTTTAAAAAAAGATTCCATTCCATGAAATTCCTAGAACTGGGCCAATTAAATGGTGCTCTAGGTCTAGAGTAAGAGAGGGCTTATGGGATATGGTAAGAAAGAGTAAAGAGAGAACAGAAGAGGAAGAAAAAAAGCGAAGGAAAGATCAGATTTAAATGTTGGTAGCCTGTATCCTAAAGATTTGTTATAATCATAAATTGAACTATTAATGACCTCTTACATTCTAGCTTTTTAATAGAATGAGAGCAAACAAAGTAAGGTTTCTAAAATTATTTGAAAACAGGAAAAATGGTTATTTTTCCCCTGAAAGTGGGACAGAATTTCTCATGAATTGTCTTATCCCTTCAAATGGAACACATTTGAAACAGCTGGCACTCTGAATTACAGATTCATTAAAAGTGAGAAGAGTCTAAAGCACAATTGTCTCCAATTTGTGATAGGAAAGCTCTTATAAGATCCTATTTTGTGATGCACATAGGGACAATTTAGTGATAAAGTTAATGTGAAGTCCAACGCCATGTTAGAATGTTTTCTATATAGCAGTCTTACCTGAACTCAACACAGAGTTTTCTTGGAAGGGTTCTGTAGAGAAAAATACAAAATAACAATGAATGATAAACTTTCATTTTAGTCCCTAAGTTTTTGTTTTGTTTTTCCCCATCTTGGATCAAAAATTCTTAAACCTGAATAAGGCTTTCTTGGGTTTTTTTAAATCTCCTTTTCCAAAGGGAAGAAAATAATCTCCTTTCCATACTGTTAGAACTTCAAGAGAACTAAATATTCTCATGTTAAAAAAAATGCTTTGTTTATCAGAAGATTTGTTTTTCACATAAGTTTAAGATCATAGAATTTAGAACTGGAGGATATCTAAAAAATCATCTAATAAAACTCATTTTCTAATGAAAAAACTGAAGGAATTCAAGGAAGATTGTCAAGTTAACAAGCTTTATTAAGCACTTAACCATATGCCATGTACTGTGAGTTACCCCAGATCATACTCCAGAAGTCAGAATTTTAATCAAGGTCCTTGACTCTAATTGTTCTTCTTTTAACCCAATGTGTTGCCTTTTCCTAGAATTCTTGACTTAGAGTCAATGGATTGAAATCCATATGACATAGTTCCCCCAGCTATGCCAGGGGGAAAACCACTAAATTTCTCTGACCATGAGTTTCATCATCTCTAAAATAATAATGATGATAATCTCATTGAGAGGCAGAATGGTATAGTACATAGAAAGCCAAACTCAGAGTCAAAAATTCCTGAATTTTGGGCAGCTAGATGGTGCAATGGATAAAGCACTGGTCTTGGAGTCAGGAAGTCCTGAGTTCTGCCTAAGACACTTAACACTTCTTAGCTGCCTTACCCTAGGCAGATCAGTTAACTCCAATTATCTTGCAAAACAAAGAAAAATAAAAAATTCCTGAGTTCAAATTCTACCTCTGAAATCTATTGGCCATATGAACATAGACAAATTGCTTACCACTTTAGGATTCCAAGAAACTGTAAGACAAGGCTGATTAAACTTTCCCCACTTACCACCCCTTTTCACCTGAGAAATTTTACGTGACCCCAGCTATATAAAATAGGTATTCAAATCAAACATTTACTCACAATAAATCATAATTTTGAGACACCTTTATTCAATTTTGACACCCTATAGAGGGTCACAAACCATAGTTGAAGAAGCTAGGTTCTAAGTTGTTGATCAGGTGCAGATAGATAAGTATTTGGAGGAGGAATTTCATATTTGTTCCCACTGAATTGTGGTTCCTGAGATCCCATATATATTAAACAACATTATATTTTTGCCACTTGGGATAACTCTGTATGACACCAACATTTCTGATAAAAAATAATAAATTTTCACCCCAACATCCCAATTTTATTCTAATAATTTCAACTAAAGACATTTTATTCTAATAATGCTCCATAATAAAATTTCATTCCAACTCTTTAATTTCGGGGCAGGATGTCCAATATTAAAATGTTTGGAGATGTTTAGATGAGTTTTGAGTATGCACATCGCTTTTTAATTAAATAAAAATTCATTTTTATGTCATATCTAGGCAGAATATCAGTTCCATGAAGGCAGAAACTGCATCACTATCACTTTGTGTTTCCCTGATTTCATTTTGAATTCCCAGTAAAAAATGACTGTTGATTGATTGATTGTTGTTATTATGAAGACATAGCTTTCTCTTGACCCAGAATAAAGAGCATAACATCTGAGAAGGAATTTATAACTCTTTGGAAATTGTTTAGATTTTGCCTGATTATTTCCATTGCAAAGAGATTGCACCTTGGAAAAATTAGAAAAACCATTGGCAAGAAAAAATGTAGTAAAGGGAAGAACTAAACTGAATTGCTATATAATGTCAAAATCTAAATATAATAAGAAAAATTCAGTCATCTGTATGTTTCTAAATGTAGAGTTTTTTGTCCCAAGAATATAATAGAGAAAGAAAATTTTTGCTTTTCTTATCAACATTTTGTACCCAATAATTCAATTCATTAAGTTATTAAGTGCTTATTATGTGTCAGTCACCTTATTAGGTGCTAGGGTGCAGAAAGAAAGAAGAAATAATCCTTTATGTTGAAGAATTAAAATTTTATTTGGGAAAAAATAGAAAATAAAATGCAAAATATGTAAAAAAAATTTAGGTGAAAGGAACATCTGAACAGGGAATAGGGCAGGAAGTCAAGATAGATTTCATTTAGAAGATGACATAAACGGGACTTTAACAGAAGCTAGAAATTCTAAGAGGTAGAGATGAGTAGCATATGTGTTGCAGATATAGAAACAGCTGGACAAAAGTTTGGAAAGATGTAATGATGTGCATGAGGAACAATAAGGAGCATAGATGACTTGAAGGAAAAAAAATAAAGAGAGCTTAAAGAATAAATTGGATTTGACTTCAAACTCAGGCTGAAAAGAGATTTAAAAAGTCATCAGAACATGAAAAAAAGAATACCATATCCTATCATTTAACTCTAAGAAGACAAAAGTACCTGAACTACTGAAGATAGTTAACTCCAAATGACCTCACTTGAATTGTACCTTTACCATCACCCAGCCAATAACCTCCTAACATGATCATAGATGCTCTCAACTTACCATTGTCTTCAACATCAGCTGAGGTCAGGCCCAACAGGACCACTGAAAATAGGAGAAGTAGCAACTTGGTAGCAGCCATGATATCGAGTTTACCTGTGCTGAGTGAACTTAGAATAACTGCTCTTATAAGGACCTCAAAGAACAATGTGCCCTTTGAAACTTCTCACTTAATCCCTGATTCAAAGACATTGTTTATATACAGATCATCCTCATTCCTGGTTGGACAAGGTTTGAAAGTTGGCAAAAATTTGTGTACAAAAAGTCAAAACCAAATATAAATTAGCTAGAACATTTGAAGTCACCTTGCCTGGAAATCCCACATGCAATGTTGTAATTATAATAGTCAATAGTCTTCCATCTTATAATTTCCCTCCTATATAGAAACCTGGATTCCTTGAGGGTATTTTGATATACTCTGTTGCACCATATTATTTAAATGCCATTGACTCAGATCCTTTCAGTAGCTTTCTTCCAGTGTCGGGAATGAGCCAGTGAAGTCAATATATAATGGAAGGAAAAAATAACAGAAATAAAATCAGACCCTCTGATTAGAAGCTAAATAAACATCAGCAACTGTACACTTTAGTCACCTGAGAATACCACCTTTATGAGACCAAACTACCTTACCTCTTTCCATCACTCCTTCACAAGTATCTTGTGTTATTTCCTAAAACATAATTAAATTAACTTTTAATTAAATATTTGATGTCTAGAACCCATTCTTCCCCAAATCTAATGTATCTTTCCATCCTTCTAAATATCTCTGCTCACCAAATCCCTGTTATCATGAATTTTTGCTCTAGGTGAAGAGATTTTCCCTTTATTTCCTTTTGATATCCCACCCCGATTTTACTCAACTCATTCCCTACCCTTCCCACATTCATAGGCTCATGGGAGCTAGTTCATTGACTTAGAGTTGCAAGGGATTTTAGGGGCCGTATAATTTACTCCTCCACCACCCCCCACTCCGTCCCATTTTCCAGATAAAGAACATGAAGCCAAGGAAGTGAATGTTCACATTCAGAATAGGTAATAGAGAGAGGATGTTAATCTTTATCTATCATTTCTCTGTTGAGGGAGAAGTGATTCACCATTTATTATCCATGATTGAGATTGATCATTACAGTTAATCATAACGGAGATTTTAAAAATTTATATTACTACAGTCATTGTGCATATTGGTCTCCTAGTTCATCTTATTTTACTCTATCCATTTACAAATTTTTCCTCTGTTTCTCTAAATTTATCATATTCTTCATGTGTGATAATTTAATAAATTATTTTTACATAAATACAATTTGTTCAGCCATCCTCTAGTAAATGGATTTTATTTCAAGTTTTGTTTACTACAGTTAAAAATAACATTATAAATAGCTTCATATATGGGAATGTTCCTTCTGACTTTGACCTCCTTGACCTATGTATATATGTAGTGAGATTGAGAAAAGGATATATACAAGTTGTTAATTAGTCTCACTTAATTCCATATTGTTTTGAAAACTATGTGGTTCTATTCACAGCTTGACCAAAAGTGTTTAAATGCTTATCTTCTCATTGTTGTTGTTGTTTAGTCCTTTTAGCGATGTCTGAATTTTCATGACCCCATTTGGGGTTTTCTTGACAAAGTCTGTAAAAAGTATTTCTAGTGGTAGCTACATAAGGCTTAAGTATCTGTTATTAGATTAACTTCAAAATATTTTGTTTATCTTATAGATATATTGAAAGGATTTTGCATTTCCATACTTTCTTCCTATTTTTGTTATTTCTCTATAAAAATGGTTACTTTTATGTACTTATTTTATGTGCTTTTTTCTTTATTAAAATTACAAAAGTTTTCAATTTCTCTGCTGATTGTCTGGAATTATGAAGTAAATCATCATGTAACATATGTGTTTATATGTATGAGTATTATATATGTATCTATACAAGCATATTGTGTGGATATATAAAAAATTCAATATATAAATTTCAAAGCTGTCCTCGTATTCATTCTCTTGTTAACTCCTTTCTACTATTGTGCAATTTAAAAATACATTTTATTGAACTCTTTTGCTTTTTACATGACCAAAATTGTTTCTCCCAGTATAAATCTTCCTACCCTGAGAACTCTTCTATATAATAAAAATATTTTTTAAAAAGAATAAGTGAAAGAAGCAGGAGGAAATAAGCAACTTGACTAATATATTGAAAAAGTCTGAAAATAAACAGAATGTATTTCATTTGTGGACCTCTGCAAAGGAACGGGGTAGGGATATCTTTCCATGTTTGTTTTTTTTTTTTTTTTTTTTTTTTTTTTTTTCTGTTGGTCATACTTGTTCTTTTAAAATTTTACAGTATGGAGAAGGAGTCAAGATGGTAGAGAAAAACCAGGAAGTTGCCTGAGCTTTCTTCAGTTTTCCTCAGGAATGACATAAGTCAAACCTCTAAATGAATTCTGGAATGAAAGAACCTACAAAAAGATAAAGTGAAACAATTTTCCATCCCAAGATAACTTAGAAGGACTTCAGTAAAAATCTGTCTCACTTGAGTAAAAAGGGAATGCAGCCCAGCACAGGCAGCATCCAGTCAAGCCAGTGACACAGCAGGATAGCTATGAGACCTCTAGCTCCAGTGTACCCCAGCTCTAATATGCAGGGCACAACATGCATGATTAAGCCCAATCATCCCATGCAGTAAGCCACCAATCCCCAAAGTTCTAGAGCAGAAAGTCAATGACAAGATCCCTGGCCCCCAACAAAAGAAACTTAGGACAATGCTCCCTCAGAAACAGAACTCGAATTCAAATGTCACAAAATAGGCTAAAAATTTATTGGAAAAAAAAGAGCCCTGACTATATAGAAAGCTACTATAGGAAAACAGAAACTCAGAGGACAACAATGTCAAAACACCTACATTTAAAGCATCAGCAATCATGAATTGGTCTCAATTCCCAAAATTCATTTTGGAAAAGTTCAAAGGAATTTAAAAATCAAATAAGAAAGAAAAAAATTGGGAAAAGAAAGAAGAATTATGTGAGAGAACCATAGGAAAAAGAGTCAATAGCTTAAGTAAGGAAATACATAAATTGATTAAAGAAAACAATTTCTTAAAAAATAAAATTGACCAAATTGGGGAAAAAGTATACTGAAGAAAAAAAAACTCCTTTAAAAGTATAATTGGCCAAAAGGATAAGAAAGAACAAAAATTAACTGAAGAAAATAATTACTTAAAAATTAGAATTGGACAAGGTAATGACTCTATGAGACATCAAAAATCAATCAAACAAAATTAAAAGAATAAAAAAGAAAAGGGAAATGTAAAATATCTCATTGGGAAAAAAAAAAAACATTTGACCTAGAAAAATAGATTCAGAAGAGATAATTTGAGAATTATTTAACTACCTGAATGTCATAATCAGAAAGCACCACGACAGCATCTTTCAAGAAATTATCAAGGAAAACTGCCTTTATATCTTAGACTCAAAGGGTAAAATAGTCTAATCACTTTTTGAAAAAGATGATAAAATTAAAACTCAAAGGAATATTTTGACCAAATCCCAGAACTATTAAGTTGAGGAAAAAATATTACAAGTAGTAAAAAAGAAACTAATCAAATATCAAGGAACTATAATCAACATTACATGGGGTTTAGCAATTTCTACATTAAACAATCAGAGAGCTTGGAATATGACATTCTAGAAGGCAAGGGAGATAAGATGATAACCAAGAATCAATTTAACCTGGTAAAATTGAGCACGATCTTTCAAGGGAAAAAATGGATATTCAATGAAATAGAGGATTTTCAAACTTTCCCGATGAAAAGACCAAACCAAAATAGAAAATTTGACCTTCAAGTACAAGACTCAAGAAAAGCATAAACAAGGTAACTGGGGAAAAAAAACAAGCATGCTATTCAATAAGGTTAAAATGCCTACATGATACTTGCAACTCTTTAAGAACTGTAATACTATTATGGCAATAGGAGTACATATAGACAAACCACCTGAGTGTAAATTAATTTTGATGTGATGATTCAAAATTAAGGAGTGAAAAAAAGAATCAGACAGGAAGAAAAGAAAAAGTAGAGGCAAAATAGGTAAATTATTTAGTAGGAAGAAATGAAAATATATGCAACTCCAAATTAATTTTCAAAATGTACTGCTTCACAGTTTCACTAACAGTACTTTGTTTATCATCTCCCAATCCCATAATATTAACTATTCATATGTTCTGTCATCTTTTTAAATTTGCTGAGTGTCTTGTGAAACCTCAGGATGGCTGTCATTTATTTTTCTATCATTAGTGAGTTGGAACAATTTTTTATATTGTTATTAGTTTGCATTATTTTGAGAACTTTCATTTACTGTAATTTGTTCAACCATTCCTCACTTGATAGAGACTTCCCTTGTTTCTAGATCATGGTCTTAACATAATTTCTATCTTAATTGTTTTCAATTATCCAAACAGTTTTTGTCAAATATTGAATCTTTAATAAAATTGCTATTTGTCACCGAACTGAACACTTTGCCACCAAGTGTGTTTCTTCCTTTAGATGTATAGGCAATCTTTTAACACTAATACTAAACAGTCTTGATGATTACTGCTTTGTAGTATTTGTTTGAGATTTGATCATTCTAGATCTCTTTTGTTCTCATTTTAAAAAATTGAATATCTTAACTAACTAAAAATAAATTATATTATGATATTCAGAGTATAAGGAATCATTCTCTAATCTCTAACAAGGAAAACTGACTGAGTTATTCTTTAGGGAGATATTTAATTAATAACAACAATATAAATTTACATATATTACATATAGAACTGATATGGCAGAGAGGATAGAGATGCGAGTTTGGAACATTAAATACATGAATTCAACTCCTGACTTAGAAGCTTAACATTTTTTTGCATCTGTCTCTAACCAATGACTCTCTCTCCATGTAAAAGTCATTCCTTTAAAATATATATATATATAAGAAAGCAAAAAAAAAATCAAGATGTTGGTTTTATCTGAGAATACATATCTAGTTCTATACCTCTAGTCTTACCCCAGTTCTGTTTTTGTTTTTGTTTTGTTTTGTTTTTTAATCATGAAGGGTGAAATAAATTGATAATTGGTTGTGACATTAATAAAAACCTTGAGGTCTTTAAAAATTGTTTCCCTTCATATTTCAGTAATTATTCTAAAAACAATTTAGTGATTAAACATAGAGAGACTGACCAGTAGAACAGATTGCCACTTGGACAATTGTTGAATAATTAAATTGTGGTAATAATGGCATTATTGGGTCAAAGACTATAGACAGTTTAATAACTTTTTGGACATAATTCCAGATTTTTCTCCAAAACTGTTGGATCCAAAATTGTTCACCATTCTACCAACACATATCACTCCTTGGAACAAGGGAAATTGTCATCTCTAGAGATTTTTTACTTCACTAGGATAAAGAACCAAATGTCTCACAGTGGATTAAACACTGATTTTGTAATAAGGATCCCTAAATTTAGAGCTCTTCTCAAAGATCACTCTTCTAACAGAGTACTCATTGACAAGCAAACAACTCAAGGTCTCAATTTTCTCATTTGTAAAAAGATAATAACTCTTGTGCTAACTACCTGATGGAGCTATTGGAAGAAAAGTACTGTCAACATGAGAGTCCTATTATAAAAGTATGAATTATTAACAATCAGCAATAACATTATTATATTTTAACATCTATAGTGTTACTGAAGAAATGTAAGATTCCCTACTTGAAAAGTTAAGTCAAGTTACCATTTACTAAGCACCTACCATATATATCAAGCACCATGTTAAGTACTAGAAGGACCAAAAAGTCAAAATAACTTTACAGAAAGGTCTCCCTTTACAGAAAGGCCTCACCCTTGATCTGGGTTAGTAGAAAATCAAGTAGTCCTGAGAAAAGTTAAATGCCAAGATCAATCATTTATTCAGCATGACCTTCAATAAAACCCAATTTCCTCTTCAGGAAAATGGATATAATTATTCCTTATCAGTCTCATGGTTGTTGTAAGGGCCAAATTAGGTGCTCTGTAAGAACCGTGATAAATGTGGTATGACCTTTAACAATTCTCCCAGTCTCTCTGGGATTGTTTATTCTTCTACTTAAAGCAGTTTACAATAATAATATATCACATAATTCTCAGAGTTGAATGAGAAATCAAAGACCATTTACAGTAACCCAAACCAGAACAGAAATCCCTTTTAGGATATCACTAACAAGTAGTGATAGACTGCAAGTGAAAGGGGACTCATTTTATTCTGAGGTAACCCATTCCACTTTTGTATCACTTTAATTATTAGGATTTTTTTTTTGCTTTACATCAAGCTGTTATCTGCTTCTCAACATCACTAGTCCATTACTCTTAAGTTCTATCCACTGTGAGAAGCAAAACAATTCTTCCTCCTTTTTCATCACACAGAAGTTCATAAATGTTTGAAGACAGTTAACAAATAACCTCAAGTCTTCTCATCTCCCAGCTAAGCATCCTAGGTTGCTTCAATGACCTCTCCTTTGTCATTTTTCTCAGTTCCCTCACTGGGTTAATTGCATTCTTTTGCATGCATTTCAGTTTATTTATGTCCTAGCTAAACTGTAAGACCCAGAACTGAAACAAAACACTCCAGTCAAGAAAAATCAAATCTAGTGGATTATCATTCCCTATGTTATGAATGATGTACTTCTCTTAATGAAATTAGATATCACAATAGCTTTATTGTCAGCTATAGCATGATGTTGGCTCATATTAATTTTATAGTCTATTTAAAAGTACCAGGTCTTTTCCATACAGACTTTTCTTTGGGTATTCCTCCAGCATCTTGTTCTAATAAAGTTGACTTCCTAATCCAAAAATAAGATTTTATACCTTTTATCCCATGTAGTATATAGAATTTCTCCTACCTGGAGAAGTTACCGAAGGAGAGGAATTCCCCTTATCAAAGAGAGACTTAAAAATGTTTTAAATCTCTTTCCTAGTTAATAAGACCAGTCATATTCCCTTCCTCTGAAATCAGAAGACTTTGCCTGTAAAAAATCATTTGACATGTATTTGGTTCTGAACAATGATATATATATATATATATATATATATATATATATATATATATATATATATATATATATTTTATATTTAGAATTTTTTCCCACAGTATATATGCATGAGTAATTTTTATAACATTATCCCTTGTATTCATTTTTCCAAATTGTCCCCTCCCTCCCTCTACTCCCTCCCCCGATGACAGGCAATCCCATACATTTTACATGTGTTACAGTATAACCTAGATATAATATATGTGTGTAAATACCATTTTCTTGTTGCACATTAAGTATTAGATTCCAAAGGTATAAGTAACCTGGGTAGACAGTAGTGCTAACAATTTACATTCACTTCCCAGTGTTTCTTCTCTGGATGTAGTTATTTCCGTCCATCATTGATCAACTGGAAGTTGGATCTTCTTTATGTTGAAGATATCCACTTCCATCAGAATACATCTTCATACAGCTCAATATATATTTTTGAGTGAATTAATACAGAGGCACTTATGTGAAGCAATAAAGATATTGTGGTGACATGTAACTACCTCTAGAGAACTTGGTGAAGTCACTCAACTGCTCCTTTAGGCCTTCATTTCTTAATCTATCAAAAGAAAGAGTTAAATTACCTGACCTCTAAGTTTCTTCTAGCTCTAAATTGGATGATCCATTGTGGTTATGGTGGATTTCAAAAAAAGACATATGATCTCTGAGGTTCCTTTCCAACTCTAAAATTCTCTGGTTTTATTATTACAATTCATTTTCAAAGAAGGTCTTTCTTGTTTCATTAATCACAAAGCATGCTTTCTCTTATGCAAATTGTCTAAATGTCAAATGCCTTGAATTAGTTCCAAATTTTCCCAATGACAAGAACTAGAATTTAGAACCAATCAACAATGAAAAATTAAGATAACACTAATTATACTCCAAGACAAAATACAAACAGAGACAAGAATTTGAAAATGTCAGCATTCTAAGGTGCTGGATTCATGGTAGAGACAACCCTTCCAAGTCACGATTGCCCTGAAACTGAACTTAATGGAACAGGATTCTCCATCTGGGCTTCGGAGTCATTTCTATTGCATAATTCTCTTTCAAAAGCAGCTAGATAGTGTGATCGACAGAGTATTGGATCTTTGGTCAGGAATAAGGTCAGAGTTTAGGAATCTGGCCTATAGTTATTCCTACTATTCTTACAATTTTAAAATAGCATTTTAGGTGATTAAAATCCATATATTCAATGGTTCTTAGAATACTGCTGCTGTCCCTTTAAATCTGTTTAACTTCTAGTATTCTTTCATACACACACACACACACACACACACACACACACAATGATTCTGAGTAAAACATGGATGTTAGAGAAAAAAACCTGTGTTCTGGAATAGGGACTACCAAAAAGCAGTATTTCTAAGAAATTGTGACCAAACTGAATAAAATGATGCAAAATACAATAAACATAAAATAGAGCTATTCCACAGCATATTGAATTCATTTCTACATTTCTGAAAGAAATAAATCTGATATTGATCTTTGGGTATAATGCTGGAGAAACTGAGACAAGATAGAGATTAGAGAATTTTTAATATTTTATTTGGGTTTCTGAGTGGGAGAGATTGTGAGATTCCAATGAATTATATATGGCTCTAAGATCAGGAGAGACAAAGGCAAGGGGTGGAGTCTGAACACTGATGAGCTCAGGAATTTCCAGGCAGGGACCATCAATTAGGTTCCAACAGGTTGGGGGTAGAACCCAAAATTCTGATAAACTGGAAGTGAAGGGGATAGTTTCTAAAGGCAGAAAGTTTGGAATGTAGAGATATGTAAGCATGTCTCTAAGTAACATCTGAAATTTATGGCTCCATGGAATGCCAGTGGTCAGGACTCCCAGCCTAATTATCTCAGTCCTAATGGTTAAGGAGGGGGGTTGAAACCAGGGGGATTGAAGCAGAACAATTCAAGGAACTGAGGCAGGACAATTTAGGGAAACTGAGGAAGAACAATAAATGAAAATTGTGGCACAACATGGGTTCTTCCATTCCTCAGATGTAGTGCTATTCTGCAAATTTAGGAAGAGAGGAATAGTAGGAAAGAAAGACAAAGGAGAAGAAGTTCTCTGGGCCCTGGAAAATCAGATACAATATTGACATGGGACAAAGTAGGAACAGAAAAAGGAAAGCTGCATGGAATAATGGAAAGAATGCCTCACTTGGAGTCAGGAAGACTCATCTTCCTGATTCAAATCTAGCTTACTAGCTGTGTGACCCTGAGCAAGACACTTAACTCTGCCTTAATTTCCTCACTTAAAAAAGGAGCTAGAGAAGGAAATGGCTTCCTTCTCCAGAAGGAGAATCATTGCCAAGTATCTTTGCCAAGAAAACCCTAAATGGGATCACAAAGAGTGAGATACAACTGAAGAACAGCAGAAATAGAAGAGGATCAACATGGAAGGTTATTATGCTAGAAATCAGACTTTGCTAACTGAAATATAAACCTAGTATTGAGTCAAGCAGTCAAGAGAGGTAAAGGCTCCATAAGGGAGAAAATAAAGGTAGCATCTTTTTATGCTTATGTGTAGAATGGTTGAGGTACAAAGAAAGGGACAGGCAGATAGGGCATTCCAATTATGGTTTTTCTTCACTTTTGCTCACTTTGAGCAGGGGCTAATAATTACAGTTTCTACAGTAAAAATACTCTGACCCTCAAGTTGGAAGATCTGGATTCAAACCTGTCCTTGATAATCCAGAGATGACTCTGGATTTGACTGCAGCTTACCTGCTTACCTGTGCAATGGTAGGCTTTAAGCCTACCTCTGAGGAGCTATCATATTTGTGTGGTTCTCAGTCAGTTAACAAACAATTGTGAAATGTTTAGCACTAAATTTACAAATAAAGGCAAAAACACAGTTCCTGCTCTCAAGAAGCACACAATCTAATGAGAGAGCCAGCATGCTAACAACTCTGTCCACACCAGATATGAGTAAAATAAGTGGGAGGTTGTCTCAGAGGGAAGACACTAGCCTGGACACCTTTCTTGCATTGAGTTAGAGAAAATTAATTTCATAGTTCATAAAAAAGGTGCAAAGAAACCTAAATCTTACATCTTAGAGTATAATTTATGCTTATGTTTGTTTATAACTTGACTTAGTTCTTTTAGCCTTGATTTTCTCAGGTCTCAGTTTCCTCATCTTTAAAATTAGGAATTTGGACAAAGTAGTTTTCAAGGTCTCTTCTAGCTCTAGAGTTATGGACTCTTAATTTTGTAGTCTCTAGAATCAATAGCACAAGTTTTCTAAATGTACCCTATGGAAAGCTTGGATGGGCAATTAGAAGACTGATGTGAGTCATCTTTGAATAGGATGAATGTTAAAATGGAATTTAGCTTTGGTTTTGTTGGAATCATCCAAGAATGGTTTTTATTTTATGCATGTATTGATCTTTCCGGAGTCTCCAGAATAAGAAGGGTAGAATGAGATTTATTTTCTTCATCATCAAAAATATAGGGTTTAATTTCCTTCAGAGTTTCATACACATAGCATCTTCTTTCTACTTAAGTCATTTTTTCTGTGTCCTCTACATTTCTAGGCACTTAGAATGAGGCAGGAAAATGATTTTAACCACTTAGTTGCTCAAGGTACTTTTTTAAGCACCTAATAAGCCTGATAAGGAAATATGACATCCAAAAAAGATATTTTCCTAACCTAAGTATTTAGGTAATGTGAATTCTACCAGCAGACCAATCACAAGAACTAGATTGAAGATCTAATAGGATTTTATATTTGACCTTGGAGGCAGTTGGGACTCTGGATTTGACTGCAGCTTACCTGCTTGCTAAATCCTTGTCTACATTTTAATTGCTTTCTAGTTGTTTGGGGAAGTGGGGAGGTTAGAATGGGAATATTGCTATACTCTTTCTTTTCCCAGCTAAATTTTAGGAAAAAAACCTCCAAAATCTCTCCAGTACAGCTGGGGTCGAATATATCTAATAAATATATCATCACTCAAAAAAACCAAGTGAAAAGATGTCAATCATTCAACAAGCATTGTGCTTATTCCCAGATTCAGAAAGGCTATAATAGTCTCACTCCTTAATGAATGGGGCAGTTCTATTAGTATAACCCACAACAATTTGAATGAGGGATATCCGTTTCAGTTCTGTGAATTTAATAGGTGAAGAAAATTCAATCAGTTTCTTCTATTCATTCCTAGGGCTCACCAAATCAATGATTATACATTTAGCATTAGTGCCAGAGAAAGGAGAGGAGAAAAGATCCAAGCATAAGATTTATATATCCCAATGAAAGTTATCAAAGGATATTCTTCACAATTAGATATAGTCTGCATTGGGGTGATTGTACAGCAGCTCTTACAAAAAAAAATGAATTTCCAGAATCTCATTTTTGTATGGGAAAAGTCCTATCTCTGATGTTTCTAAGAAATGATCTCATGCTCTTAAGGGTAAGTGATCAAAAAATACGGCACTATCTTTTTCTTCTTTTTCCAGGTCTTTATTTCTAATTTTTAAAAGTATTTTAATAAGCAGAGGGGGCAAAGAAGAGGAAGAGGAAAGGAGAAAAGAATCTGACTTATCCAATGGTTCATTTGGGGCTTATTCTAATTGAAGTTTTTTATGACTTTAGGTGAAGTCTGGGAAATTCTACCCTGAACTGATTACCTATAGCTCATACAAAGAACAAAGGTGCCAAATTTCATTCATGGAGTAAATTTCTGGCATAACAATTCATAACAGTTAATATCCACTCAGGACTTTTAATTCAGTAATTCATTCATTGAAATGTCTTATATTTAAGAGATGATCAGAAGAGTCCTATCCAAACTAAAGCTAGAATAGTCCCTCACCCAGGAACATCTAAAATGGAAAAGAGGTGACAGGAATTTACTGGCTATATCTCAACAAAGGCTAAAGGATGGGCATATCATAGACTTGGGGAGAATGTATATATGAGAGTTCTATTTTAGAAATGTTATTACTTAAAATTCTAAGGAGCAAATTCACCCAAACTCTCAATAAGGAAGTGCTAATAACACAAACTCTTTTGCTGAAAGGTGATGGGGGCTGGAGGAAGGGTGGGTTGAGAGGTAGAGGGAAGAGGTGTTAACTGAATAGATTGCTGTGTAATATATAATATATAAAATCATAGATTTGGAGCTTAAAAAAAACCTTTGGGGATTTTTAATTCAATCTTTTCATGTTATGGATGACAATGAAACTTCCCTCTCCCCCCCACCCCAAGAAAAAGTGATCTCTCTGCTGAATTCGAGTTTATTATCCTCCTTATGTCTCCATTGCCTTTTTTGGGTCCTAATAATAATACTGACAAGAATAGACTGCTAATATTTGTATAATGATTCGTGGTTTTCACAATGATTTGCATAAAATGGCTCATTTGAGCTTCATAGCTTTCTGGAATTTGAAAAAAAAATACTAGTCCTGATAGAAGACCTCTTAAATGGCAGTAACCAATGCCTTTTGTGTTCATATTTTATGCCTCACTTGATGTTCATATGATATCAGAATCAAATAACCAAATTGTGATTATTAACCAAAATTTTTTTCCTGGAATTTCATCTAGAAATAAAGGAATAAAGAGTTATCAAATCTGTATTTTGTCTACCAAGATAAATATATGTCCCTTTTAAATCTTCTTTAATGTTTTTACATTATTAATTTTCAAATATGCCCCTCCCCTTCTTCTACTAAATGAAACTTCCCAGATAATAGATTTTTTAAAGTCCAACAGTTCAGCAAAGCTAATTAACAAACACTGATAATATCTGAAAATATATTTAATATTCTAGAATCATGACTAAACTGTTCAAATAAATGTGAGATCAAATTCTCATCTCCCCTATGGCATCAAGTTTAGTCATTGTTATTTGAAGGCTTTTGGTTTTAATTTGTTATTCTTGCCATTTATACCATTTTAGTAATTGTGTGTTTGCTTTCCTACTTCTACTTAATTCACTCTGTATCAATTCATACAAATTCTCTGAATTCTGTGTATGTATTTTTTTCTTATGGTAAAATATGTTCTATTATATTTATGTAGCAAGATTTGTTTGATCATGTTCTAATGATTGAGCATTTACTTTGATTCTAGATCTTTTCTACCACAAAACCTCTGCTATTACAATTTTATTTAAGGGGGGGAATTTTCTTTTTTGTTTTTCATCTGCTGGGGGAATATGTGAAGAATTGAGACCTCTGGATCAAAAGCTCATATTTTCCCATAATTGCAACTTTTTTTTTCAAAATTGATTGGACCAATTAATAACAAAAAATTTTAAACAATAAGCAATAAATATAAAGGGTTCAAAGAGTCTATGCATTTTTCATGACATTATTTAGCTATAATTATGTGGTAGAAACATTTTTTCCAAAAGTTTGAGAGTTTCTTCTTGTTTTGTCACAGATGCCCTTGATGCAATTGGATGACCAGTCAGTTAGTTCATCAATGTTTATATCATAATAAAGATTGCAAATGGATAATCAATTGAGGTCAGAACTAAAAAGATAGGAAAGGAAAGGCTAAATTTCACTGGGAAAAATTATGCCATACTTTTAATGTTTCCACACTGCACCTATCTCTTATAATGTAAGTGTTCTATTAACAATGCTCTCTAATTGTGAATTGAGGCAAGTCTGAAGAATCTAAGTTGTAGACAAAACAAAGAATAACAATGAGACACATATGGTAAGTGCAAGTAGGCCCCAGTATGTTTCTAGCCATGACCTACATACATGAAATGGCATAAAGGATACATTAAGGAAGTGTATGGTTAGAAAAGGAATTGCACTATCCATTGTTAAGAATAAGAACTGCCTGATTGACTACCAGAGTACTCCACTCATACTGGCAAAATGTAAAATGATCTACTGGGAAGTGCAAAAGACATTGGATGGATGGATAGATAGATAGATAGATAGATAGATAGATATATAAAGACAGATGAGAACTTGTCTAATCTAGGATCTTATCTGATGGGTATTGATGATACCTAATAGAGAGATAACAGAAGTCTAGGAAGTAATAATAGCAACCTGTCTTACCAGTTGAAAATAGTAATTATTTCAAATTTATTAAGCAATGTTAATGTGTTCAGTTCCAGAGTACATAAAAACCTATTATCTGTATTTACAAAGTTTACAATTAAAGAAAAAGGAAAGGTACAGCAGATCAAGAAAAGGCACAGATGGAGAAAGGTGTAGGATGTTCTTTAAAGTCAATAGTGTTTTAGAATTTGATATAGCAAAGTCATATTAAATTAAATGTTTGTAGACAAAAGAATGACTTTGTCACTGGCATGAAAAAAAATGTCACTGGTTTTGGTCAACCTCTATAGGCATGCTAACCAAAGCTCCTAAGGGTAGTGATTTCTACAGGTCTTGGCCTGTGTTCTGGACTGGTTTTGTGGAGTAAGTAGAAAGAATTTGAAAGGAAAAGAATTTGAAAGTGATTGCTCAGATAAAGTAGTTCAAAAGAGAAGCTTAAAATGCTTATTTTGTTAGCATCTGGGCTAATTGGCTATGTCTGCCCACAAGGAAAAAATAAAAATAAAGATAGTTCTTAGAGTTATAAACTAAGAGTCCTCCCTTTATAAGGAAAAAGCTGCTTCATTCCAGTGGATGTGAATATCTCAGTACAAATACACAGCAGAAAGCAAAAGAAAGCAGCTCAAGGAGATAGATGATCATCAAAGAGCAAAGCAGTGACAATATAAGGAGCATTGATAATATCAAATTCATGAATTGCCTGGGCCATGCATGATCCCTAACCTGATGAATTCTCTACAGGTGAGCCCTTCCATGAATGTGCTAGTTATATGTCTTCCCTTCCATTTCTGTTGGATTATAGCCATGTCCTATAAATGTCCTCTCTGCCACTGGTGATATGATAACCTATGGGAAAGTGTCTGCACTTATGTACAGCAATATTCTTGCCTGAACATATCCAAGACTACTTCCTGGCTTCCCTAGGTATCCATTCCATCTCATTTCAGGCAAATTTTCTTCCTACTTCAATCCCCTTCCAGCTACACACACTTGCCTGGCAACCTTGGGATAACTCTATCTGAGACTGAAACCCTATGGACAATGATAACTTACTTCAACTGATTCCTTAATGATTAGTACTCCCACCTAGTCATTGCTTCCTCCCCCCACCCTTGACAATTTTACTAGCTGATCCCATAGCCAGAATGCTTCCCCTTCTCCATCTCCTGGCTTCTCTTGCTTCAAATTCCAGCTAAAATTTCAGCATCTGCAGAAAGCTTTTCCTGATCTCCCTTTATTCTAGCACCTTCCTTCTGTTGATTACTTTCATTTATACAGAATATAGCTTGTTTATTCAGAGTATCTGCATGTTTGCTCCCATTAGACTGTAAGAACCTTAAGAATGAGGACTTTTTTTACATTTCTTTTTATGCCGTTAGCACAGCTTCAGATAAATAGTAGGTATATAATAAATATTTATTGACTGATTGACTAACTTAACCCAACCCTGCTAACCATCCTACTCTAAAGATATCCACGCCTTCCCTTGTCTCTCTGGAACAACTATTTCATCAATAATTAGCTTCCATCTTAAATGTTTTCTTTCTTGCTCCCTCATCTTCTTGCACTCTGAGATCTGGCTGTCTACTAATGACAGTCCTGGTCACCTCTCCAACAGTGTTTGTACCCTTCAAATCAATGGTCTTGGTGGGAGGAATTTGATCATTTCTTGCTTCTCAGTGTTACTTCTAAGCTTTTCCTCCAACACCACCGATTAATAATGTCTCCTCCTTTGCTATTAATTCAATGCTTATTTATCAGCGAATCCAAATTCAATCTGCTATTGTTTCCAGAACCATCTTTTTCTTTTCTCAATAAGTTCAGTGACTAATTCTCAGTCTTTTCTTTTTTCCAACTTCCTCTCTTCTCCTATTACTTACTCAAAGACCCTAACCTTTCAGTTTCTTAATTTATTCATTTTTTCATTGCCTCTTTTTCTGCCATAACTCGACTATACATAATGATTCACATATCCTTGAACCTGTCACCATCATCAATAAGTATCCCATTTCATTGTTCATAAACTCTGCAATACCTTTATCTGATCACAATCTCACATCTCCCTATGAAACCCCAAACCCTGTTCTTCTTCTTTCCCACAATTTTCTATTCTTCAGTTCTTTCAGGCCATCAATACTATCCTCTTTCTTCTCCATCTAGACCTCTTAATGAACCTGTTCAAATTTGCATTATACTATATACAATAATACCTTGCCATTAAATAAATTTCAGGGATTCCTTAACTGTCTCTAAGATGAAGCATAAAATCTGTTGTTTGCCTTGTAAATATATCCATAACCCAGCTCCTTCTTTCATTTTCATTTTTCTTATACTTTCTCCCCCCCCCTCCTCTTCCCTCCATATGTTGTGATCTGATGTACTGGCCTCCTTTTTGTTCCTGGTACATGATGTTCCATCTCATGGCTTAGACATTTTCAAAGATTGTCTCCCCAACCTACCTCTCTACACTGCTGCTGCCTAAAATGATTCCTCTCCTCATATCTGTTTCCTTGTTTCCTAGCATGTCTTGTTTCCTTCAAAACGCAGATTAAATCTCAGGTGTTATGCAAGAAGACTTTTCTAGAACTATTAAACCTTAGTTTCTTTCCTCTCAATCTACCTCAAATTTATCCTGTAACTATCTTGTTTTGACATAGTTGTCTGAATGCTGTTTTCCTCATTATACTGTGAATTCCTTGAGAGCAACTAATTTCCCTCCTTTTTATCTAATATATTTAGCACAGTCCCTGGTACATAATGAGTGCTTAATAAATGCTGGTTGACTTGACATTGCAGTGAAATCTTTCTGTGCTTTATAATGAAAGGTTTTTTGCTTTTAAGTAGGACTAGTGTCCTTTCATTGATTTAATAAGGGAAATACATGCTCATGAGCTATGGTTTTGAGTAGACAATGGACCATAAACCTAAATTAATTTTCTGGAACTCCTATGGGATAGAGACCTAGGTGCTTATTCTAATTAATAAGATAAATTTCCATTTGTTCTCAGCTTCAATTTATTGGATTCATATTCCATTTTAAGGACTCTCTCTTCTTAAATGAGAAAACTAATTTTCCCCATTAGACTAACCTTTATTTCCAACAAAATAATTATAATGGACTCAGCTATTTTTTCCCCATGAGTCCCCCTGATTTTCTGCTCTTTGCAGTTTCACAATATATCTCATTCTAAATTTCAAGCTCCAGAATCACTCCAAAGAATTTACCTTTTTGGGGAAAGACAAAAAATAAGAAGAAACTGAGAAGAAGAGGAAGGTAAGGGACAAGGAAAAAGGAGGATGAGATGTAGAATGAAGATGGAACAGGACTTAAAACTTTGCCATAACAGGATTAATTGAAAAATCTGGGCACCTGCAACATAGAGACAAGGTCTCCAACTTCACAATAATCTTTGTTTTCACTCTCCCACATTGAAGTTATCTTCTATCCCCGTGAATAATCAACAAGTAGCTCCAGCAATTCTATCCCATTTGCTCTAGTAAGCACTTGAGTGAGATTATCCAAATCATTCAAAACTGTTGACAAATTTTACTAGTTACTAGATCCAATCTAAGAGGTTAAAGTGTGGGGAGGTGAGGAAGATGGTGTTCTTGACTTTCTCTAAGCTCATAGAAACACATATAATTTATTTGGAGAGAAGAGAAAGAAGTAAAACCTCTAACACCCCCTAATCTTATTCAATGATTTGCCAGTTCTTATCAATGTTAACTTCTTGACAACTTTTTCATCTTTCTTTCTCTGCTCACAGAGCACTATTGTATTTTAGGAGACTGACTCTTTATATCACCTTTCACCTGGTCTGCTGAAATAGCTTACTAATTGATGTCCTTTCTAATCTCTCCACTCTGTGACAATCATCCTTTGATATAGTTCTCATTATGCCATTGCCCTGTTCAAAAACTTTCAATTGTTACCTAGTATTTCCAGGATAATATAATTTCTGTAAGATGATTTTTGAAGCCCTCAAAAATCTGCTCCACCCAGCTTTTCCATTGTATTTTATATTACTCTCTTGCATATACTTTATATGTACACACTATACATACATATATACAGACATATATACATTTGTTGTGTGTGTGTGTTGTATGCCCCTTAGTGCAACATAAGTTCTGAACAGCAGGGACTTTAGATTTTTTTATTCCTACCACAGTGCTTTCTACACAGAAGATCTTTAATAAATTTGGAACAAGAGTGATCAGGAAAAGCCCTGATTATATGGGGTAGGCATCTACCATAGCGATCAATGGTTCTTTATAAAGGATAATTGCCTGTACCAGTGACTGAGAATCTAGGGATAAAGACCCTTATTGAGGACATTACTCCCCATAATTTACAAAGTATGTTGCAGACAATACTTCTCTCTCACCACAGCTTTTTGTCCCTTGGAATTCCAAAAGTGGGGGAGCAAGAGGAAGAACTAAGAGGGGAGTTGGTAATGGTGTTTTATAGATGAAACCCATGAATGTACAGAGAGTGTATAGCTCCCTTCTTCTTGCTTTCTGTTTCTGTCCTTTGGCCACTAATCAGAAGTTAGCAAATGAAAGAGAGAGGGGGGGGGCGGGGAAAGAGAGAGAGAGAGAGAGAGAGAGAGAGAGAGAGAGAGAGAGAGAGAGAAATTCATCAGTGCTCTGATATTCAATTCAACAAATATATATACTTTGTGACCTAAGAAACCCCAACAAGGGATGGAACCCTGACTTCACACATATTTGGATTCATCTGAGATGCAGAGCTGACTCACAGAGGGAGGAATCGGGTTAGCTTTTTCTGGCTCTCTCATTATACCATAGTAACTCAAGGGAAATTTCTAAAACAAAACTTAGGCATGGTTCACATTTAGAATTTCTTCAAAATGTGGGTTACAGGGACTCCTATATAGAAAATACTTACTTAATGTACAATATGGATAACAGCAAGTATGAGACAAATTGTTTATTTCCTCCACAGAAAGTGCATAAGATATAAAAGAACTGAAGGGAATTGATGGAGAAACCAGAAAATATAAAACATCTCCAATAACTTATCATACTAATATTTTCGATTTAAAAAATAAAGAAAATTTTGTAAGACTGATGAACAGATATTTTGCATTGACCTTTGACTTGTGCTATTCGAAAAGATTCATATTTTCTGTCCAGCAAGAAAATATTTGTTTTTTCTTTTTTTATCTTTCCCTTCAGCTGTAAGACGATAACCATAGAAATCATATCATCAGAAAAAAAAAGTGTTAGTTCAGAAATCTACTTCTTTTGGAGAGCTGATGCCCATATTTGGAACTCAGAAACTCTTGACCTATGAGATTACTGTCTGTTTCTCTGGATTGTTAGCCATTGTTAGTGAAGGAAGCAGAAGACCAGAAGAAACCCAAGAACAAGGAACAGGTTTAGGATCTCTATTATATAGAAATGATGGAGAAGATTCCATTTAAAAAAAAACATAAATATAAATTAATAGCTCTATGGCAATGGCATTAGGAAGTAAGAATAATTTGATACATTTGATGCTTTTATTTCACACTAATGTGAAATACAAATATGGCATATTTAAATCTGATATAGAAGTTTTGAGTTTCCCTTACTATAATAAGAAACCAGATTCAGGGACTGATTTCATTATAGGCCCCAAATGTTGCATAAGCCTTGAAAGTCAGGATTTTTATTCCTTAGGATTCTCTTAACAGTTTAGTTTTCTTTGAAACCCCAAAGGTTTAAAACATAATTTACTCTGAAACTGTATCTATCTCACTGGAAATGCAAGGGACTCTTCTAGATATTGCTATTTGGGCTTCATATCTCCACTCACCTTCAATGGGACAAAATATAGTGTCTATTCTAATACTGCAATTGTATGGGTGCAAATGTATACACATACATATATGTATGTATGTATATACATATATATATAGACATTCATATATAATTCAATGTTTTAATGTATATGTGTTATATTACTTTGGGTATTTTCTCTATCAATGTAAATTGTAACTTATCTGTGATCACTTATGATATTGTGATTAAATATACACACAAACGTATATGTGTGTATATATTTTTGTATATATGTATACACATATATACATTCATACCCAAATACAAAAACTGTGTATGGATACACACACAAACATATAAATAATAAGGGTCTATATATGTATATACATATATACATTATATTATGCATATATGACATTGAATGATCATTTTAGTTCATTTTTGTCCTGTTTTATTCTGAGACCAAATTGTCTTTTAAATTAAATTTTATTGCTCTTTCTTGACATTTCCTTTCTTGCTTTCCTAGATTTAAATCTTTCAGAAGATGTAAAACTACATTATCTGATGAAATAAACAAAAATTTCTCTTTAAGCATTTCTACTTCCAGTCCACATAATCTTCTCCATCCTTTAAGAGGCAAGTACACATTTAGGATAGGAGGAAGAAGTTGTTTTATGTTTTTGTGTTTGTTGTTTTTGTATGTAAATGCTTATAGTAAGTTTGTAGCTGACTGTTTTTGGTGAGATAGGGATATTATGTTCTTCTAAAAACACAGAGGGGAAGTTGTTGGCAAGGTAGATTGCAACATGCAACATTTCTTCCATCCCTAGCAATTTATTTTTGTCAAGAGGTAGACCTGCCAACCTAATTTGCATTCCTGTCAGCCTGAAATAAACAACTAAAGCATCCTACTCCCTACCCCCAGAACACTAGAACCAGACACTAAACAGACAGGTCCCTGATTGATCACATGGACATTGCTTTCCTTTGCCAAGAGACTAAAAGAATAGTCACTTTTGTGAAATGAGTTCCTGTGCTACCTTAAATGAACATTCTACATATTATAAGTACCTCTATGATTGCCTGTGGCCCAGAGCTTTCTTAATAATATTTTCTGAGCTTTTGAAAGTTGGAGAAATAAAACTTTAATAAAACCTATATTCAACAGCTTCACTAGTTTACTATTGATAATGATGATTACGGAGATGATGATGACGTTGATGATGATGATGATGATGATGATGATATACAAAAAGAAAATCTGAAAGGTAACACTGTTATCTGGTGATAAATCCAATCTATAAAGCAGAGAATGAAATCAAATCAGTAGGAAAAGAGATAAATAAAGCAATTTGCTATATGTAATGATATCCTAATAGAAAGTTTACATTAAAATTCACATTTTACTAAAAATTAAATTGTATAAATAAAGGCTTCCTCTACATTTTTTTTTCAGTAGATTTTTGGCGAAGGCAGTAGTGTTTCATTCCTTTTGTTTGATATTTCATTTTTCTAATAAGGTTTAGCGTGCCCTCTTGTGGTTGGCGATGGGACCTTATAGGCTCAATTCTACCTCTGAATAAGAGGAGACTTTTGGGTGAGGGATCAAAAGAGAAGTAACTAGAAAATGAAGCCCCAAATAGATGTCAACTAGTAGGCAATATAGAAGAATTTTACTGCCTTGGATTGGATGGTATGTCTGTCTTTTTGATCCCTGGACTGTCTCCTCATTGGATTTCAATTTGTCATGCAGGATATACCAGAAATGCAGGAACAAATCCACTTTGGATCTTTATTGGTGACAGCAAGTCTAAGAATGAAGTGATGATCATTTTAGTGAAATTTCTTAGGAGAATAATCTGGGTCACTTTTTGTTTTCTGGTCATTTTTCAGTTGTGTCCAACTTTTCGTGATCATACTTGAGGTTTTCTTGGCAAAAATACTTGAAGGTTGGTTGACCATTTCCTTCTCCAGCCCATTTTAGATAAGGAAATTGAGGGAAGCAGGTTAAATGACTTGCTCAGGATTCTACAGTTAGTAAATATTTGAAGCCAGATTTGAACTGAGGAAGATGAATCTTCCTTACTTCAGGCCCTGAAAGCTATCCATTAAGTCACCTAGCTGCCCAAACTAGATAACGTATGTTAACAAATGTTAACAATTGTTACCTATGGCATATAAATGCTTCTTTTCTTGTTGAATCAGCCTTATGCCTTTAACAAAGCCTTGATATAGATTTTAACATAAAAGAGAAAAAATGATATATTTACTTGTTGGAACTATATTAACTGGGAGTCATTAGTGCTTTAGACTTAGAGGTTCCAGAAGCAAAAGAGTCTCAGAATTGAAAAGGACCTCATAGAACATCTAATCCAGAACAGTAATCCTGCCTTAATCTTGTATACTACACCCTTGACAAATGGACCTCCAGTTCTCCTTAGATCATTTCTTTTGGGCAATATTCTGAGGAGTGAAAAATGAGCTGGATACATGTAAAGGAATTTTTCTCTTCTTTTTTTTTCTCCTTTTTTCTTTCCTTCTAATGAACATGCCCAAAATATCCAGTCAAATCATCCCACCAAATTTACTGATCCTTAACTCCATTTACAAGCAACCATGTCACAATAGTAAAGAATAAAACAGATTTCACAAATGGGACAAGGAAAGTAAAAGAGAATCTTTGGAAAACAAACAATAGTACTCTAAGGAGCAGCTTTATCCAATGGACCATTTATATTTAAAACATTATGTATTTTATATGCTTTTATAATATAATCTGTTCCTTTCACTGACTCTTTCCATTAAACAAAACTATGAAAAATAAAACCTTATCATGAACATTCAACGCCCAGCGAAACAAATCCCACATTGGCCATGTCTGAATATCTCTCACTGCATTTAAGATACTTACTGGCATCTTGTTTTTCCAGTAATTCCCTAAAGGTGGTTTATGGGTTGCTATAGGGTAGTTTTCCCTATTTACTTCATGTCATCTGCTGGTACACTGTCTCTGGTTGTGTAATAGCCACCCCTTACCCCATATTCCAAATAGTCTTCACCCACATTGCCCCATCTGATGGTTCTCTGAAAGGAGGTTAGGAATCCAGTTGTGATTTTTTTTCACTCACCTGTAAAGTTTTACTTTAGGCAAACTTACATTGAGGCAAAACATTATCTCACATTGAATGCAGCTTTGGACTTCAGGGAGAAAATTTCTTGTTTGACAGAAAAACAGATCTCTTTATTTCTTGTTTGACAGATCTCTTTATAAAATGTCTAGTTTTGAATTGTTGCACTGGAATTGAATTGAGTCTTCTTACTGAGCTTTTTTCCTTTAAGTATTATCATATTTTGTGTAATTCATATAAGGTCTGAAGCATCATTTTTCCAACTCCCACCCTCACAAATAAGTTGGGTTCCCAGAAATTAGCTAGCTACATCTCTGAATACATTCTTTTCCCCTACCATACTTAAACTAACACTTAAAAAATTGCAATGAAAGAGAAAAAAACAGTAAAACTAATAGGTTAGCCATGTTTAAAATTATATGTAATAATCATACACATAGTACCTCCTTTTTATACTGAAGGTAAATAAGTATATTTTCTCAATTTTTCTCTGTAGCCAAGATCAGTCATTATTATGATACAACTCAGGGTCATTTTATTCTATTTCTATTGTGTATACATATATGCATGAACACATATACATATACACACACACTGATGTACTGATTTGACTTACTTCACACTGTTCATAAATATTCTGTGCTTCTCATGATTCTTTAAATTCATGATTTTTATTGCACAATAATATTTCATTATATTTGTTTTATTGCCCAAATGATATGAACTTCATTTATTTCTGATTCTTTGTTTCTACAAGTATTGCTAAAAAATATTTTGAAATATTTCTGTTTTATAATTTTGAGATATTATTCCATATTATTTTGAGATATTTTCCCACTTTGGAAATATACATTGAAGTGTGATCTCTAACTCAAAGGGCATGGACATTTTTAATCACACATTTTAATCACTTTTCAAATATAATTACAATTGCTTTCTAGAATGGTTAGAACAAACCAGGTCATACTTCATAAGCTCATAGCATATTAGGGTAACTGTCTATTTGTAGACTCTATCACTGATTGTTTTCATGTTTTGCCATTGTCTACGAGTCATGAACCCATAGCTTTGTTTTATTTTCATTTCTCTCATTGTGAGTAACTTGAACCTATATTTCATGTAGTTGTTACTAGTTTGAACTTATTCTTCTTAGAGCTGGTTTCATCTTTTGATCACTTATCTACTGGAGAATGAGTCCTTATTGCTTTATTATTTCTCTTGTTCAGCTTTGGCTGGAAAAAAACTCTATTAGGAGCAAAGTCTTTATGATTATCCTGTTCCAGGAGAAACCCCACACCCAATTTTAGGTTCAAATTCAATGACTACAAATCTTACCCTTCTGGGGAAGTTATCTTCTACCCAAGTGAATAATCAACAAATAGCTCCTGCAATTCTACCCCAAGTGCTCTAGTAAGCACTTGAGTGATATTATCCAAATCACTCAACACAGTTGACATTTTTTACTTGTTACTAGATCCAATCTAAGAGGTTAAAGTGGGGGGCAAAGAAGGCAGTGTTCTTGACTTTCTCTAAGCCCATAGAAACACGTGTAATTTATTTGGAAAGAAGAGAAAGAAGAAAAAACTCTAACACCTACTCCCCCTTCAGAGATAAAAACTCTCATCTCCTGAAGCAATCCATCCTATTTTAGACAGTTTTCTAATTGTTAGGAATTTTTTCTTGTATGTCAGTTGCTTGATTTGGAAAACATTCAACTTTTTGGTCCTTGTGAGAGGGTGATAGGACAAGAAGACAATAAAAAAATAGCAAGGTATTTATTTGCTCTAGGACAGAAAAAAAGATCAAGTAACAATAAAAAAATAACTGCATGGAATCATTCTGAATCTTCATATATAGTTGACTACTGTTCAGGGGTAGGAGGAAAAAGTTTAACAACCAACTCTAGAAGAAAAAAAATGTATATACTAACAATTTTAAATGTAATCTACAGTATTAACCCTTTCTTAACTAGAAAATTAATAAAACAATAAATCAAGCCCTGATTTGTAGCCTGCACCTGTCTGAGGTGAGATTAATTACACTAACAATTTAACAATAGGCTCTAGCTAGTCAGAATTGGCTCCAGCATACTCCTGCTACTAGGTAGAGCTCATTGTTAAACTGTTAATTAATTATGTGTGGTTAAAAAAAAACCAACAAATCTTCCAGTAGTAGGCTATATCTAACTAATACTGCTGGATCTGCCTCTCTGCTGCCATCTTTTACTTCTCCACCTCTGAAGTTGCTATGGAACTGATAGCTGCACATCTGTCATGCATATTTATCATCATCTGACTTCCAAGGGTCACCCATTGAAGTTCCATCCCACATATATCCCTAACAACCCAGAAATTTCATTATTCTAAGAATGAGATCACCAGAATTGCATACTTCAGGTCTATTTATCACATTTTTCAAGTCTATTTATAATCTAATTCATAGCCTTTATTTCTGGTGCAAAAAATACATTTAAATGACTGCTTCATCAACTATGAGACTTATTTTCCTTTCTACCCTTTTGAAAAAACAGTATTTTTTCCAATTACATATAAAGACAATCTTAAGCATTCATTTTTAAAAATTTGAGTTTCAAATTCTCTCTCCCTCACCACCCACTTGCTAAGATGGTAAGCAATTTGATAGAGGTTACATATGTGCAATCATGTAAAATATATTTCCATATTAGTCATGTTATGAAAGAAGAGACAGACCAAAAGGGAAAAAAAACACAAAAAGGGAAGTGAAAAAAGTATGCTTTAATCTGTATTCAGAATTCATCAATTCTCTCCAATGTGTATAGTATTTTCCATCATAAGTCTTTTGGAACTGCCTTGGATAATTCATTGTATTGCTGAGAAGAGCTAAGTTATTCATAGTTGATTATTACCATATTACTGATACTGTGAACAATGTTTTTCCTTTGCACTTTTAATGAAAAGTCCTAAGCCCTTATCCCTAAATGAGTTAAACCAAATTAATTCTTTTCAGTTTTCTCAACTCAGGATACAATCCACTCAGAGTGAAGATCTGAATTTTTGAACAAATCCTCACAACTTATTTCTATGTCCTTTAAAAAAAATTGTCATGGCTAGTGCCAGCTAAGCAAATCAACAAAACTTTTTTAAACTCAAAAAGAAACTAGCACCACTGGAGAAAGGGCAAATGATAGCAGCCTCTGTTACAACAAATAGCATATTTTAGAAGTATATTGTACTCAAATTCTATCTCTCAGCAACTTCCATTCACTTGTTCCAACTTCAGAGTTCTGGGATAAAGCAGAATAAATTGAATCCATCTTTTATATGATACTATTTAATACCTGATGGCGGCTATCACATCTTTCTATTTTTTGTATTTTTCAAGTTAAATAGCCTCAAACCCTTTCACTCATTCTCATATGCCATGGGTTCCAGACTACTTGCTATTCTAATTGCCCTTCTTTGGACATTCTTTGATTGACCAATGTCTTTCTTAAAATGTGAATATGGTCCTCCAAAAAGGGCCTTTTCAGCTGTAAGATTATACCCTCCATATAGTGCAGCCTAAGATCATATTGATTTTTTTAACTACCATGTCACATTGTTGAGTCATTTCAACTCTGTAGTATACTGAATGGCTTTAAAATTTATCATATAATTTGCTTCCTTTATCCTGTAACCATGAAGTTGATCATATATTTATTCCCAACCAATTTCATTTATTCAGATTTATTCCAAATTTATGGTCTGTTGAGATCTTTTTGGATCCTGGTTTTGTCATTTGGCACATAAGCAATACATCCCAACTCTACTTGGTAAGTATGACTTCTCTGCTTTCTCTTCAATCTATTAATAAAAATTTTGAAAAGGACAGTAGAAGAGTCAGATCCTTGTGAAACACTTCATTGGAGAATTCCATCTACATTGACATGAATCCATTAGTTGCTATTCTTTGGGTCCAGTCATTCAACCCACTCATAATCCACCTAATGTTCCTATTACTCAACCCACATATTGTGAGGTACCACACTTTCCCTTACCAAAATCTAGTCATGTTCATGGTATTCAGTTGATCTACAGTCAAATAATTCTATCAAAAAAGGAAATTAAGACAACCTAGTTGAGTTTTTTGATTGAACACATACTGACTCATAGTGATCATTGCTTTCTTTCCTAAGTGATCACAATTCATTTCTACACAATTGTATCATATTAATCTTCCTAAAGTACAAGATGGATTGAGTTATTACTTTGATTAAAAATAAAAAACACAGTTTCAATAGCTCCCCCTTGCATACCAAATAATAAAACAGAGTAAGAAAGTATCACAGCTGAAACTGAGATTGTGTTTGATGTTTCATCATTCTTTCCGTTTGAAAGCAGGAACCTGTCCTTGATTTTGTACTCAAATCCTAGATACCAAAAGAAAAATTTAAAAATTCTCCTCTCAAGGAAATGGAAAATATTCATAAAGTCATTTAAGGCAGAATTACAAGATATTATACATTTATCATTTTTCTAAGGGCCTTCTTACTACTTTGAATTATTTGAATTAAATATACTTTGAAAAATACTAAGTCAAATTCTAAAATGAAGCAAGAATGATTTTTAAAGCATGTTGTGGGAAAAAACAGCTTGGGTCATGTGAGTAGATACAAGATTGACAAGTATTTTATTTTGGTAATGCCTGGTTATTGTCCTTCATTCTCAAAGAGGATCAAAATGATATCACTATTTTAGAATCAAGCTACAGTATATCTAACATCTAACTGTGACTTATCAGACCAGATTATGAGCTCAGAATGCTCTGTCATAAGTTGGGTCCAATAGCCCATGTGAACTTTTGGGGTGGATTCTCCAACTTTGCACTTATTATGTTTCTTTTGAGTTACGTTAGTTCTATTTTGCTCATAGAGTACAGCACCTTCTCTTATGAGGGTATGTCATGCTGGGCGGTCCTGTGCCAGTGTCTCCCATGGTATGCAATCAGTTGTAAAGTTCTTAAGAGAGCCTGTGAGAGCATCCTTGTATTGCTTTTTCTGACCATCACATGAAAACTTGCCCTGTGTGAGTTTTCCATAAAATGGTCTTTTTTGGCAAGTGTCATTCGACATTTAACAATGTGGCCAGCCCAATGGAGTTGTGCTCTCTGCAGGTAGTGTTTGAATACTACCTTCCTACCTACATAAATGCACACACAAATACACACACACATACACATATATTTGTGTACCTTTGTGTTTATATAGTATTTTGTATCTATATATGTCAATGTACATTTATATACATATATATATTACGTACATATTATGTATATATAATCAATAGTCCATCCTCTTGAACTGGAAATTTTTTCATGAACTTATTGAAATTACACCTTTCCCACTTAATTTCTAAAAATAGAATTTTGTTTACTCTAGCCCAGTAGGGCTTTTTCATCAGGATAATGAATTATTCCCCACTTAACCTGCTGTGTTTTAATTTAGTATTTTGTGTTGGTCTGTGAGGAGTCGATATTTCTCCCCTGCATGGAATAGATAGCAGAAAATTCTAAAAGTGAAACAGAATCAACATGGGAGAAATACGTTTTTCTTCCTGGTCATTATTAAATCATGCCAGGGCCATTCTGGTCTCTGGAATTTGGACACTCTCTGGTATCCAGGACTCTGTAAGGTGACTTTTCCACACTCCTAGTTATAGCCAAACCATGCTTGCAGGTAGGAGTCCCTTCCCCTTTCTAGTTCTGTCTTCCCCCATTAGAATGTAAACTCCATGAGGTCAGGGAAGATCATGTTTGCTTGTATCTCCAATGTTCAGCACAATTCCTGATAAAGGCTTAAAAATGTTCTATTTATCAAGTGTCTGTCTTTGTCTCTGTCTATGCTTCTCTGTCTCTATTAATGTCTTTATGTCTCTCTCTACATGCCTGTCTATTTATCTATCACATATGTGAAAAAATCATACATAGGTTTTACCAGAGCCAAAATGGGTCTGTGACCAAAAGAAGGTTAAGAACATACTTTGTTATTATTGTTCAGTCATGTCCAATTCTTCATGACCCCACTTGGGGTTTTCTTGGCAAAGATACTGGAACGGCTTGCCATTTCCTTCTTTAACTCATTTTACAGATGAGGAAACTGAGGCAAACAAGTGATTTGCCTAACTAGTAAGTTTCTGAGGCCAGATTGAATTCAAGTCTTCCTGATTCTTGACCTCATGCTCCATCCACTGAGCCATCTGGCTGCCTGGAACATAGCAGGAGTTTGATAAATGCTTGCTTGCTTGATTCTTATATAGGACATTATTATAGAATTATCCACTTATATAGCAAGAAAGATATATGTTTGAATAATAAGGTCAGTTTGAACAATTTCTCTTCCCACCTTCATTCTGGCCCTTCCCTAACACAGTATTATACTCTATCATTGCCTTTCCCTGTATCCCCATCCCTTAAATCTTCAGCCCACAATTATCTTTATAATTGACTGAGCTCAGGAATGATTTTTCTGCTACATTTTTTTCAAGATTTCTAGCATTGCTATCAGGACCACTGATCAAATACATTATGAGATCAGAAATAAGTGTGGGATGGAGCAAGATGCATGCTACGCCATCTGTCCCTTCATTCCCTATCAGTGAGCTTATAAAACTCAGTAGCACAATGTTGTGTTTGGAAACATGCCATTGAAGACTCATGCTGTGGAATGAGACATGAGAGATATGTTGTGGCACGGTGATGTGCCCAGTAGGGCAGCACACTTTGCTCTCCTTCAAACACACAGACCTTTTGACTTATAATATTCATTTTTATGTTAGTTATTTGAGCATATGCTTTGTGCTGCTACTGCCTCTTCCCACCTCATGCCCCTAAGATAATTCCTCTCCCACTATCTAGCATAGTGTCTGATACATAGTAAGCACTTAATAATTATTTGTGGGATTGAATTAATTGATGGTAGAACAGTAGATTTAGAATAAAGCAAAATTTTGAAATAGATGAAAATTGTCTTTAGTTTCTTTAGTGGAAACCAGAAAGATCTGAGTTCAAATTATGCTTCAAACAACAATTCTGGGCAAATCATTTAACCTCAGCTTTCTCATCTATAAAATGGATATAATAATGGTTCATCTATAAAGCACTTTTAGGTTAGCAACATGTCAATTGCACTTGATGCTCACAATTCCAGGAAATAGCAGGTATCTTTATTCCCCCCCCCCATTTTACAATTGAAGAAGCTAAGGCTCAATGTGATGGAATGATTTATCCAGGGTCACCCAGTGTCTAAAGCAAGATTTGAATTCAAGTTTTCCTGACCCCAAGAATTATCCAATAAATCACTTAGCTGCCTGAAAGTAATAATAATAGTAACCTACCTCATATGTTGTTAGAAGGATCAGTTAAGATGATAAATGTAAAGTACCATGAAAATTTAAAGTGTTTATAAATCTTAACCAATATATTCACATTTTCCTCTTTTCACTCTCTCTAGATTTTTTTAAATCATTCCTCCTCATTGCAGATCACTCAAGCACGTAACTATCCAGGGATTTTTATTCTGGAATCCATTCAAAACTAGATATTGTTCTAGATTTCTGGATCTCTCCTTTGAATCAATCATGATGATATGATGATGATGATGATGATGATGATGATGATGATGATGATGATGGTGATGATAGTTATGATTATGGTGGTGATGATGATGAAACAAAAACAAAAATAACAAGCCACCTTTAAATAGCACTTACTATGTGCCAAGCCCTGTACTAAGTACATTATAGTTATTTCATACTACAATCATGGAAAACAATCTACATTTTACAGTGGGAAAACAGAAGCAAACACAAAATTAAATTATTTTCCCCAGGTTATTCAAGCCAATGGTGAATTGAGATTTGAATTCTGATCTTCCAGATTCTGGGCCCAGCACTGTTTCCACTCTGTCACCTAACTACTTCATTCTACCTTGCATCATATCTCTAAACAGACCAAATTTTTCCTGTTACACTATAAATTCCTTGAGGTGAGGCACTGACATTTTTAAATGCCCCTACTGCCTACCATTTCTCAAGTTTCTCATACAAAGAAGGTACCTGGTAAATATTTACTGATTTTTTTTTGAATGATTCTCAGAGAACTTAGTGGAGGAAGATAACAAGATAAAACATTTACTAAATGCTTATTAGATGATACAATGCACTAAGACTAGAGAAAGGAAGATTCATATTCCTGAACTAAATCCAACTTCAGACACTTACTAGCGGTATGATCCTGGGCAAGTTACTTCACCCTGTTCACCTCAGTTTCCTCATCTGTAAAATAAACTGAAGAAGGAAATGTCAAACCACTCCAGTATCTCTGCCAAGAAAACTCTAAATGGTATGATAAAGAGTTGGACATGACTGGAATGTCTCAAATGCTGTACTAAAAATTGGGGACACAAATGCATGCTCCAGTAAATAAGGAATTATTTTTCTTCAAGGAGTTTGCATTCTAATGACTAAACACAACACATAGAAGAGGAACTAGAACACAGAGAAGGTAATCACACAGCACAGTATAGAGATGAATGTAATTGGCATGAAAACCTGATTCCTGGATCCAGGAAAGATGAGGTGAAAGCTCACTTATCAGAGTCTGGCATCCCAGAGACAGAGTCCAAGTTTCCTGGGGCAGGGGAATATGGATGATAGCTTGATGACATAGTAAAGTATTTTAAACACACGCAAAAAAATGTCAACAGATAGAATAAAACCAAAAAGAGCCCATATTTTTAATCAGTTGGTAAATCCAAAGTCCAACTGAGCTTTTAACTTTAGTCTCTTCTCCACACTTAGTAGTTTTAATTACTTTTTGGATGATATCATGAATAATCATCTTCAAGAATGGGCCCAGAAGAGTGGTTGTTCATTAGAGTACAAGATTTGGAGACCATTCCAAAAAGTTTGTACAAAATCCAAAGCAAGTACTGAAGAACTCCTGTGACTTTCAATATTTTATATCTCAGTCTAAAATTCTGCTTCACTTAAAAAAAAAGTATCCCAAGCTTATCCGCATCTGTTTACTTTCCTCAAGACATTTGTTTACTGTTACATGGCTATAAATGAAAGCCAAGATTCAGCTTTCTTTCTATTTTTTTTTGTTTTTTGCTAACTCAAAAATTTAATTAATCCAACCCTGAGGATCTTTCTACAAATCCCAAAACATTTGTCTGTTGAATAATTATACATTTATTCATTCTTCCTCCATTATTTTTTCCCAACATCTCTTCTTCCATTTCTATGAACTCGTACAAGAATTTCTCAGGATATATAAACTATACCCTGGTGGATTAACTATGGTTAGTACATTTTAATCATTCAATCAACAAGAAAAAATTATCAAATGCCTTCTGTTGTCCAGGCACTGTGTTTAATGTTAGCAATGCAAATACAAAATTAAAGAGGTAGTCCCTGTCCTCAAAAAGCTTACATTCTACAAGGGGGAAAAACACAAATAAATAGATCAGCAAATATAGGATTTGTTATATCTGTATAAAAAAACACATTGATTAAGAAAGCACTAATAACTGGGAAATTGCCAAAAAAAATCTCTTGAAGGAACTGGCACTTGAATTTCAAATGAAGACAGGAGTTCTTAGTAACACAAGTGAAAATATAGAATATTCTAGTCATGGGAGACAGTCTATAGACTGTCTATATAGTCTACATATACAGTCTATAAGGGGAAAAATTTTGTATATGGAGAATAGCAAGACTGCCAGTTTGACTAGAGCTTAGAGTTTGTGAAAGGAAGTAATATAGAATGAGGCTGAAAATAGATAGACTCAGATTATAAAGATATCTAAATGCCAAAAAAAAAGGAATTTGCTTTGTAAGAAAGATAATGAATGGGGAGGCATAGAAGCTTCTTGAAAGGGGAATAACATGGTAGTTTCAATGCTTTAGGAATATCATTTTGGAAACTATATGGAGTACAAAACTATTCAAAGAGAGATAAATTAGGAGACTTACAATAGTCCAACTTAGATGTGCTGAGTTCTTTGACTAGAGTGTCTGTGGTATAATTAGAAAGAAGAGCATGGATAAGAAATGATATAGAGGAAGAGTAAATTAGGCTTGGATTGGATGTTGGAGATGAAAGTAAAAAGTCAAGGATGACTAGATTGTAAACATGGGAAGAATGATAATCCCTGAGAGAAACAGAGAAGTTAGAAAGACAGATAAATATTATTTTGCTCTGTTTTTTTTTTTTATTTGTGGATTTTTTAGGGGAGGGAGTAGGGGGAAATCATGTGATATATTTTAGACATTTGAGATGAAAATGTTTATAGGAAATCAAAGTAGTGATGTCAAGCAGGCATTTAGAGTTATAAAATTAGAGACTGGAGAAGTTATGTGGATTAAATTTGTAAATTTGAGAGTTATCTGTGAAGAAAAGAATTAAACCATGAGAATTGATGAATCATTGAGATAGACTAGAGATAGCATAGAACAGATTACAGTGGCTCATACCCATGCATAGGGGTAAGACATCCATGACAAGCCATAAAAAAGACTAAAAAGGATCAGTCTTATGAAGGAAGGGAGAGAAGAAGAGAATAAGTATTTATATAGTTTCTACTGTTTACCAGGCCTTACTATGTACTAAATACTACAAATATTATCTAATCCTCACAATAGCCTTTCTGAGGAAAGAGTTCCTCATTTTACTGAATCACTCAGAGATTGAAGAAACTGAAGCACTGAGAGGTTAAGTGACTTGCTCAGAATCTCACAACTAAAAAATATGTTTATGGGCAGACTTAAGTTTTTCTTGTCTCTGGGTCCAGCTTCCATTTACCTTGCTACCTTGCTAACAGACAGGAAGTTAACCACAACAGAGCAATTTTACTAAAACCTAAAGAAAAAATATTCTCCCAAAAGATATGATCTATTTCCTGATGTATGAATTGGACATTGAAGTGCAATATTTCTTGAGAGGCTATCATAGAACCACAAAATATTTTAGGGGATTTCTTTCACCCTGGTAATCTGAAAACTACTTATTTGGTACCATCCAACTAATATATTATGATCAATTCAGCTTAAAACCATATGATCTATGAACTCCAGAGAATGAATTTGTTTATTTACCAGTCAATGGAAGAAAAACAGAATTCATTTTAATGTCCACAGATATGAACAAGGCCCACCAGTAAATAACCCTTCCTTGTAGACAGACTCATATCTACTTATAAACGTACACTGGCGAGGGTACACAATAGCAGCCCTTACTTGAGCTATTCAATAACCTCTTCTGTTTGGATTCTTGCATAGTTTATCAGGATTTTTGGAGAAATATAGTCTGTTCAGTTCTATAGAGAAAGTTTATTTGCTACTTCACTTTCTTTTTGATATTTTCAAAATATATAGACTGGGCACTTTTCTCAGATATTACAATTAACTGTAATTAGGCACACACCAAATTCACAAATTGGTTTAGTTGTTATAACAGTTAGGGTATTTTCATGATTTTCTAAAAAGAACAAGAGAACTAAATAGCAGACTAATTAATGATGACTAGAATAGCTTCCCACACAAATCAAAACAATTGCACATCTCATTCAAAACATATTAATTCATTGCATTTACAAACACTTTTTTCCTTCTAAATGTCCCCCAAAATCCTGTCGATAATATTAATCACAACTTGATATCAAACCTAATTTCATAAGCTCCACAAGCTCCATGATAACAAAAATAAAATTCCCAGCTGTTAATTAATTAAGAATATAGTGCCTGATAAAATATTTATTTTAACTTGTTTTTTATCTATCATTTCCCCTTGTTTCTTAGCATTGGTAGAACTTCCAGTTTTAATAATCTCAAAATAGGGCTTATTTTTTAAGGGAAACAAAAGATTATATATTTTAAATGTCATAGATGGAAAATATTCTAGTCCCAATGTCTCATTTAATAGATGATAGAATACAGACTTATGGAGATAAAGTGCTTTGCCAAGGTCACAGCTAATTAATGGCAGAGCTACAGTGAAATTCCAAATATCCTGACTTGCTGCATGTGTCTTCTGAGGCAATCCATGAATTCTATTGATTGATTTGGGAGTAGAAAAATAAAAGGCAAAGGATTTGAAGTAGAATTATGATTGATGAGTCAGACCTATCCCAGAAGTTAGAGAACTAGAACCCACTAAGTCAATATGCATGAGTAGGAAGAAATATATTTCAAACCCCCAGAATCTCATGATCTGGAAAAACCAATACTTGCTTTTCTGAATTTTAGTGTTTTTTTTAAATTGGCATTTACATGATGCATTAAAATTTGCAAAATACTTTACATGCATTATCTCATTGGAGCTTCACACTGAACCTATAAGGCATTTACTCCAAATTTCATTGTTCACATTTTACACTTGAAGACCCTTGGAAAGGGTAGTGACTAGCCCACTATCTTATAGCCAGTAAGCATTTATCGCTTAGCAAAATTCTTGGCACATAGTAAGTGCTTAATAAATATTGCTTTCTTGATTTATTTCTGAAGTGTCAAAGGTGGGGTTTGAATTTAAGTCTTCCTGAAGACAATTTATATGGCTACACTATTCCCTAAAAGACCATATTGAAACCATATCTGGCTTCCTCAATAAATAATTCTTCAACTCTGAGCAAGTTTTGAACTTGTGTGGATATGCTTCCTCATTTGTAATGAACATTATTATACTGGCAAGACAGTGCACCATTGAGAAAATCAAATAAGGTATGTATTGAATGTGCCTTATGACAATAAAACACTTTGCTAAGATAAGGTGTGTAGTGCTAGTAGTTGGATATGTTATGGGAACTCATGTTTTAGCTAACTTATCCAGAATAAGATTTTGATAAAATGTCTGTCACTAAGTTATTTCTAATGAAGTACTTAAAAAAAAAAAAACCTCCCAGTAGAGTCAACTGCCTTTGAAGTATAGTTGTATGAATGCACACTATATATTGTGAGTTCCATTGAGGGAAATATCATTAGACTTTTTAGAAATTATAAGTCAAACAAAAGCAGCAATTTCTTTTAAGATTAGTGAATATCTTTGGAACACAATGTTTTGCAAGGGTGAATGTTGAAAACTATCTTTGCATATATTTTGAAAATAAAAAGATATTATTAAAAATAAGCAGGGGTAGTAATCATGATCTCAGACAAAGTTAAAACTAAAACAAATTTAATCAAAAGAGAAAAAAGGGAAATTATACCATGTGTATTCAATTATTCAATTTTTTTAGATCATTTAAAGTAACTAGACAGTATAAAGTACCTGATAACACAGCTATCAGGAATTATATGGACATAAACATAAAACACTTTATATACTAATAAAGTTACAATTAAATTTTAAAAAAAAGGGGACTGGTGATTATCTATGGATAGAGTATCAGACCTGGAATCAGGAAGACTCAAGTTCAAATCCAAGTGCAGAAACTTACTAGCTATGGGATCCTGGGCAATTCACTTCACCTTATTTGCTTCTGTTTCCTCATCTGTAAAATGAGCTGGAGAGGGAAATGGTAAACCACTCCAGTATCTTTCCCAACAAAACCCAAAATGGGGTCTCAAAGAATAAACATGAGCTAAACAACCTAAAGTCAACAGCAAAATTATTTCAAGGATTATTCACAGAACTACTGTTCCCTTTTTCCTGGGGGTCACAGTTTGTTTTGCATCCTACAACAGAGCAAATGGCTTGCTGAAAGTTATCCCCAATCACAGCATAAAGCAACAAGTTGCCAAAGGTGTTTAAGGCTGCTAATGGCCTAGAAACAATGTAAGCAGCATGTATCTGATTCTCCAAGTGGCAACTGATTAAAAGGAGACGGGATTCAATCCGGGTGATTCTCAAGATATGAAAGGGCAAAAAACATATGTAGAAAACCACAAGCAGGAGTATAGCCAGTCTTCTTGCTTTCTGCTTATGAGAGCTCTGAGTATGAGGTCCCTGAGTGAGGTTGTAGATTATCATCATATAGCAAATAGTTACAACCACTAAGGGTAAGCAGAAAGCAACAACTGTTAGAATTACATTGTACCACTTGATAGTGATGAGATTGTCAGAGCTTGTGAGATCAAGGCAAGCAGATCTATTCCTCTTCTGAGTTGATGTAATCAAGAAGCTCATGGGAATAACAAACACGAAAGCAATGATCCATACTGCAATACAGGCAACAACTGCCCATCTGGTTTTATGAATGGAAAAGCAGCTCATGGGGTGGATGATGACAAAGTAGCGGAAGATGCTGAAACAGGTGAGGAAGAGGATGCTGCTGTACAGGTTGAAATGGAAGCCAAAGCGGATGAACTTGCACATGAAGTCTCCAAAGATCCAGTCCTCATCATTGGCATAGTAGTGGATCAAGAAAGGAAGGCTGGTCAAATATAACAAGTCTGTGCAGGCCAAGTTCATCATAATGATAGTACTGCTTTTCCACGGCCGCATCTTGAAAATGTAAGTGGAGATAGCTATGGCATTCCCAGGGAAACCCACCAGAAAGATTATGCTGTAAATAATAGGGAGGTAGTGCTTCTTGAGTAAGAATTTTTCATCTGTGCAATTTCCAAAAGCAGCTGGATAATTATGTGCATCAGAAGTATTAGCTAAATTGCTCGGTCCTTTATTCATGGTTCTCTTCTTTCATCTTTTAGGAAAACAACATATTTATTTAGTCAAACAATAAAAATACATTGGAAAGCAATTCCCTGGAAATGGAAAAAATAAGAACCCACGCTGATGAGATGATAATGAAAACAATAATCTGCTTTTAAACCAAAATTGCTCAGTTGTATATATATTGGTAGTTATTTCTCCTTAATGTTAAAGGAGATTCTATGGAAGAGTTTTTGGTTTTTTTTTTCCTAAGAAAAAAGATAGAAGTTACTGAAAATATTTGCAGTCATCATCAATTGTAGTTTTAAAATTAAGATCAACTATTCAAAAGGACTTGTATTCATTAATTAATTCAATAAACATTTGTTGAATTCCTACTGTGTTCCATGTATTGTGCATACCAACACTAAGGATATAAAATGAGGAGGTTCCTGCCCTCAAGGAGCTTTTCATGTTCTTAATGAGGAATTTTCGCTAATGAAGAAGATTATAATTCAGTTTGGCCTGCCTCATCTGGTACAACCCTTAAAATGCTAAATTAGAAAATTATTAATATTAAAATACTAAAATGAGAAGTTGGGGAAAGTATATTTATCCTCAGAGGCCAATCTCTGTTCTTTTCTTTTAAAAAATGACACCATTAACACTCTATTTGCAGAGAACATTCATGTTAATAAATAAAAATTTAATTAATGGAAGAAATGTAGGAAAATCATAAGAGTTGCTGTCAGAGAAACTGAGTTCAAATCCTCCTCATTCTACCAATTGTGGCTTCTGTCATTTCTGGCAAATCATTCCCCTTCTCTAGATAAAAGTTCCTTTTATAAAATTATGAGTCTAGAAAAGAAGATCTCTAAAATTCCTTCCAATTCGGGACCCTGAGAGAATATGTTTAAATAAATAAAGCTCTAAATAGGTCTCTTTTTCAATTTTAATGGACGTGTTCATTAAAGTTATTTGCAATTAGTTTAATTCTTTGCTGAAGTTGTTTGAGTTTGTTCTCTTAAACAGGTTAAACATTCCCCCAGAACCTACTTTATTAACTTACAAGGTAAAACCCCTTTTTTCATCCAGAGTAAAAAGACACTTTGACCCACTTCAAATTATCATATATTCCACATGGGTAGACTCTTAACTTATGAGATTTTTACTCTAACATATTTTTCCTGATCCTGTTTCTACTTTTTCAGATATGACCTCAAGATATGTAGATATAGATATATTTATATGTGTATTCATGTGTGTATACACATATATACACACATTTCTTCTTCTCCCCTTAAACCTCACAAAGGAATTTGAGAAAGGCTACACAACAGCAGTCTTGGACTAATGGGGGTTGAAGGTGGAAAAAAGGAGAATTTTTTTGGCATTCTGATGTATTTTATTCTGAAAATACATTCTTTTAGAATCTCATCCAAGCTCTCCTGAAATGGTATGGGTGATGTCTTCCTAAACAAATAAGAGCTCACAATTATATAAGGTTACAAGGTTAGGAAGTTCTTCCCTCATTACATTCTAAAATGAAAATAGTATAAGTTTGGCATGAGGAAATTGAAACTCATACAGATGAATAGACTTTCCCAAGTTCATAATTCCCAGAATTGCTATTCAACTACCAAACTCTACTGCCAAATGCAGACTATTTCCACTACTACTATCACACTACTCTTCCAAAGAAATATTCTGCAGGGCTTAAATCTATAGAGTTTACTCTTCAGCAAACTTCAATCAACATCATTATCCGAAATGATTTGCTAAATATTTATATCCCTGAGTGAGCTGAACATCACTAGACAAGACCAGTAGAAGGACAGGAGAACTGTCTTTACAGACCAGTCTCTACTAGTAGAGACTTCAAATCACCTGTTTTCCTCTCCTGTTTCTAAAATATAAGGAATTCATTAATAGAGATGAGGATTGTCTCAATCTACTATTTGAAATACATCATTTATTATCATCTACTTTGACATGTAGGAACATAAGAAAGGGAATTAAATTCTAAACTATTTATATTAATATCAGCACGATTTCCCTCATGTCAATGCAATCAGTAAAGTTGCAATTATGACTTTAAGTAGTTGAGTTGGTTTCCTGGAGAGAATTCCAAAAATATAAACAAAACAGCAACTTGCCTTTCACAAATGAACCCTTGGTCATGTTGTGGAACAATCTCAAAAGGTGATAGTGTCAAGATAGGACAGGATTTCGTCAGGCTCAACCGCTCTAATGCTTTAACAAAACTTGGCTGGTGTTTAACTTGGTACTTATGATTAACTAATTTATTGCTAAGGAGAAAGTGGAGAAATGTAACCTCTTTCCCCCTAAGTTTCATTCAAGTTGAAATGAGACTACAAAATATCAGTGGTGGCAGGAACAAAAGATCAGACAAATGTCTCTTAGTAATGGAGGGTGGTGTAGAATCGAATAGTATTTTTTGCTCTTCTTTCACTATAATTCTAACTCTCATCAAGATTCATTTATTAGTTCAATAGATATTTATCTAGTGCTTATTTTATATAGACACAGTGTCATGCACTTTGAGGGATACAAAGAAGAATCACAGTTCCTGTCCTTATAGAGGATGATATAGTATAGGAGATTAAGTATATAAAGACGTCTAATACAGCCAAGATGAATAAGTCAATTCTTCATGGGCATCTATGAAATAAGGGGGTTGGAATGGATAACTTCTTGGGGTCCATTCCACTTATAGAGATCTGATACTATGTAAAAGTACAAGAGAAGAAATTCAATGAGAATTCATAGGAAAGAAAGATAACTTTCATATGAGAGGTATCAAGGAAGGATTCAGGAAGCTACCTTCCTATTGGTTCTGCAAGGATAGAAAAGAATTGGATAGAAGTTGAGAGTAAGGGTAGAGAAGGGAATACAAGAGGAAATATGTAAGTAAAAGCACCAAGTTAGAAAAATACATTTTGCATCTAGAACGAAATGAGTTTGACTAGAATATAGGATGAGTTGAGGCTGGGAAAGTTAGTTGAGTTCAAATCATGGAAGGTTTTGAATATTAGACAAAGGATTCTGTCTTCTTTCTACTATTGAACATTTCTGAGCTGGAGTAAGGCATGATTAGAATTGAGTTATAAGAACATTAAGTGTAGAATGAATTGGTAAAAGGATTCTGGAGCCAGTAAGGGGCTATTTTAAGAGTTCTGGCAAGAAGTAATCAATACTCAAACTAGGGTTATGACAGTGGGAATGTTGAGAATCAGGTGGGGATAAAGATTTAAACGACAGTTTAAAGGTTAAAAAATGCCAACAATTAACAAAATACTATGTATGATATATTGTGTATATGTGTATATATGTATACATATATATGTATATATATATATATATATTATAATTGTATATAACAGAGAAATTTTTTTAAATGACTTGGATGTGAGGAAAGGTATTGCCACTCAAGAAAACAAACCACAAAAAAAAAAAAACAACCAGACAAGTCAGGGAGTACATCCAGATGGAGTTATCCAGAAGTTAACTGTGTAAGGTATGAATTATCAAGAGGAAAGACTTTAGATCTGGAGAGATACTCATTTACAATGATGTCATAGTTGAACCTATGAGAATGGGTGGTATTTTCAAGAGAATATAGGGAAGAGAGCTGATGATATAAATTCTAAGATAGCAATATTTGGTAGAAAGGATTAATTAAATGAGCTAGTGAGGGAAAGAAGGCAAGAATGATCCAAAATGTAGGAAGAGAATCAAAAGAGTAACAAGGAATTCAAGAAAAGAGAAAGCTTCAAGGAAAGAGTGATTAAAATGTGAAAAGTAGCAAAAAGTTCAATTACAAATGGATCTGCCAATTAGTAATTCATTGGGAACATTGAGAAGAACAGTATAAACAGAATAATAGGGATAGAAGCCAAGCTACAAGAGGTAAGGAGTGGATAGGTAGTGTAGAAATGGAAGCGCCAACAAATTGATCCTTCATGATCATTGCTAGTGAAGAAACAGGCAAGAAAGCTCTCTTGAAAAGATAGCAGAGGTCAAGGAATATGATATATTTGTGAAATACATCAGGCACAAGAGCTGGTGAAGAGGGTCATTATATTTTCCAGATCTTAGCTAAATATAGTGGAAAGTACTGACCTTAGAGATAATACTCCTGATTGCTAATCCCACTTTTGTAAGTCACTGCCTGTGAGACTTTGGGCTAAATGCCCAATTTCCCTGGATCCCTATTTCCTCCTCTGTAAAATGAAGAATGGACAGAAATATGACACACTGAATAGAAGACCACGATGGGAGTCAAGGACACTAAGCTTCCTGAGTTCAAATCTGATCACATGGACACTAGCTATGTGACCTTGGAAAAGTCATTTCATCCTATTTAGCTCAGTTTCCTCAACTGTAAAATGAGCTGGAGAAGGAAATGGCAAGCCACTCCAGTCTCTTTGCCAGAAAAACCCTAAATTGGTCATGAAGAGTTAGACAGTACTGAAAAAAAATGTCTCAACAACAAAAAGGGAGGAGTTTGGCTTAGATGGATTATGGCAAACCTTCTTAGAAGTTCAAGATGTAAGATTCTTTAATGAATATATGTGTTTGTTACCCTTGAGTCAAAGTAGTTGCTTATTATGTCTGACTATCATAGCTGGGCATAAGGAATATACAATACACAAGTAGAGAACATAGCAAAAGGTGCTTTTAAGGATTACATTTTTAAAAATCAAATACAAGCATTTTCCATGCCAGAAATTCTACCTTTTCATGGAACATAGTCACTTGTCCCATGAAAGATCAAGTTGTATTGATAGGTAGAGTAAAAGCTCTATTTTCTAACCTTGCCCAAAGCAAACATACTACTAGGCTCTAATGGTCATTGTGATTCAGATAACATCATAAATGGTCTGGCCAGCTGGAAGAAAGAATATCCCTACTAGAATAATATAGGGAAGGAATTAAAAAAATCCAAGTGAAGGAGCTAGCAGGGAAAACATTTGAAAACAAAAACTGGAGGAGGTAAGGTCTACTAACAAGACAAATAAAGTGTTAAAGTTTAACAAAGCCAGAAACGTGTTGCCCCTAGTCTTCAGGAATGGCTAATATATTCTGAGAAATTGCTGTTTTCTGTATGATAGGGAAATTAGCTACATGTTAATTATGAATTCTCCAAATATTTCAATCCAATGACATTTCCTCTTCATCATCAAGGAAAGACAAAGGAGAAATGATTTAATATTTGCCATATTTCCTAAAACTGTTTTTTGTGAACTTGTTATCTGTCCTCCTTTCATTGTCACTGCTTTGACCCTTTCTTGATGCAGCATTTGTGTAGAATGCATAGTTGTCCTTCAACTCTCCACATACCCAGCATTGTTTAAATCTCAGGAACCCTTATACAGAGACTCATTTGGAGTTCCAGAAGAAATTTTGTTAGTATTCATGCTCAAAAGGTTTTACTTAAGTTTCCAATTGAAATTACAGGTTTGAAAATTTGGTTCAAATCAAAACTTTGACCCTTGGCCAGGAAACTATAAAGGAATTAACCTGAGCAAGGCCTATTTTAGGCAAAGTTATAAAAGAAGTGAAGTTTGTCATTCATGTCCTCTGCCTTCCTCAATGATAACTCTCCTATACTTTCTCCAATCTCTCCACCAACACTCTCTCCTGAAAAATCAATATTATTTTTTCTTTAGAGAAAAATCTGAAATATATAGAAAAAAGTTATCAAGCATTTAAAAGGCTAGGTTATGGATGAAGAATTAAATTTGTTCTATTTCCATTCTCATATCCCCTGAGGACAGATTCAAAAGCAATGGACAGTATTTGCAAATAATCAAATTAAGTTTCATGTCAGGAGAAAGGGGAAAATAGGAATAAAAAAATAATACTCTAACAATCTGAGTTAAAGTGAAAGAGGCTGCTTCTAGAGCTGGTGAGCTCCCTCCCTCTGCTTTTTGAGATTATCAAGAGAATGAATCAGATTGCTATAGTGTAGTTGCCTTTCTTGTATAAATTAGAGGACATGGTCCCCGAGGTTCTTCTCCATTCTCAGTCCCAGATTCTGTGATGATGCAAATTACAGGTTATCTACAACTCATTATCCCTCCCCCATGAGGGTTTTCTCTTTTTAACAGGGGTAAAGGCCAAAAGTAATAAAGATATTAATTTAGATTTTCAGGCAATAGTCTCACCTATCTTTACTCTTTCTTACAAAAGGGTGGCCCAAATTTGATGCCCCTAATTCACCTCCAGTAATGATGCTCTGCCTAGGGATAATATAAGTTTAAAACCCAAAACTGATGCGGTTTCAGCAGTAAAAATCATGGGCGATTTATAATTAGATTAGTTGTTCTTAAAAAATTTTTGTATGTGTTATTGATGCTTTTAGTAGTTTGTTGAAACCAATGGACCCATAGGTTTTCAGAAAGTTTTTGAATGTTCTTTTTATATGCAAATGTTTTAAATGCAAAAATTACAATGAAATCTGAAGGAAGTTAATTATATTGAAATACAGTTATAAAAATATTTTAAAATAAGTTCATGTACCCCAGATGAAGGAAGGAAGGAAGGAAGGAAGGAAGGAAGGAAGGAAGGAAGGAAGGAAGGAAGGAAGGAAGGAAGGAAGGAAGGAAGGAAGGAAGGAAGAAAGGAAGGAAGGAAGGAAGGAGACAGGGAGGGAGGAAGGAAGGCAATTAAAGAAGGGGAAGAAATAAGGGAAAAATAAGGAAGAAGAAAAAGTTGAAGGGGAAAAAAGGAAGGGAAAAGGAAGAAAGGGGAAAGTGAGAAAAAAGAGAGTGTGGGAAGAAGTGAGAAAGAAAAGGAGGGAGAGAAGAAGAGAAATTGGGAAGAAGAGAGAAGAGTAAGGAGGGAAGAAGGAAGAGAGGGAGGGATAGAAAGAAAAAAGAAGGAAAGAAGGAGGGAGTGAGGGAGAAAGTGGAAAACTGAAGACTGAGAGGAGGAAGGAAGGAAAGTAAAGAAGGGAGAGGAGAAAAGGAGGGAAAAAGGCAAGAAAGAAGAGAATGAAAAGCAGGAAGAAAAGATGATAAAAGGAATATAGGGGAAAGAAGAATAGAGAGGATGAGAAACAGGGATACAGGAAAGAAGGGAGAGAAGAAGAGAAGGAAGGAGTAAGGGAAAACTGAAGGTCAAAGAGGGAAAGTAACACCTAAGGTGTTACAGTTAGTAAATAGCAGAGCTAGGACAGAAAACCACATTCTCTGTCCCTAAATCCAGTGCTTTTCTACTATATCCCTCTGTCTTCTTGAGCCGATTAAGAGTTAGCTTTTTTGTTACACTTTAATGTTCACTGCTTTGAAGAGCCCACACCAACCAGGATATCCTCCCCAACTTACCCCCACCCTCCACTGACAGCCTTACTTACCTGTAGCTTGGCAGCTTCCTGAACAGATGCATCTCACAGAGCTGATTCCTGTAGATGGTAGTTGGGTCCCTGTGGTAACGCCCCTGCCTAAGGCAGGGAGGTACCAGCAAGTTGGAGGCCAAGTGCAGCCAGCTGTGCTGCCTCTAACCTGGGAACTTAAAGCTTTGTCTCTGCCCCACCTAACAGAGCTGAAACTGGGTTGCAGATTCCTGGGGCAGCTCTGGATAGCTTCTCCCAAGTTTGCAGAGAAAACAAGCAGGATAAGGGAGATTGCCTCCCTTGTGCTTGTTTCTCTTGTTACCCTCCATTGTTCCTTCTTGTCTTCCAGGAATGACCACAAATGATGCACTGTTAATGCTTTCAGAATTGGAATTAAGAGGAGTATGGGGTGAAGGAGAGGGAAGGGCAATACGAAAAAAGACCAAACTTCCTTGTTGGATCACTGAAAGCAAAGACTTCAACCTTCACTTAAAAAGGGAGAGACCCAGGGGAAAATGCTGTTTGTATTTGTGTATTGTATTATGGAGTTGTCCTATGCAGTTAAGCAAGGTGATTTTATAATAGTTCCTAAGTGATCTATGAACAACATTCATATTTCACTATTAAAGTTTGTCTCATAGAGTAAAAGGAACTGTGGTTAAATGAAGGATGTAAAAACTGCCTGTCAGGCTTGAGCACTTAGCACTTTACAATACTCACCTCAGATCAGGTTAGTTATTTTAGACCAACAATATCCAATAGATACAGTGGAATCTATAGTCTACCTCCACTGTCTTGGAAATCGATTTTTGTACATATAAGTGAGATGTTGGAACAAAATTTTATAGGTAGATTTCTGTGGTCTTCTGCCCTTTTTTAAATGCCAGTTTCTATCTATGGGACATTGACAACCTCTAAATTTTATTTTAAAAATCTCCTCATCTTTTGACCCCAGATGGTCTCATTTGGTTATATTTTTATTTAATATTGGGCTTGCATTCCTATTAATGTATGAGGGCCTTCATTTCCTGATGCAGAAATGATATTAATGACCTAGAGACTGTTTAATAGCAAAGGCAGAATTAGGACCATTCTAGTGTTCCATGGTGTAGAAAGAACCTAGTTAATTTGATTCAAGTAGTCTATTTTAATAGATGATAATTGAACCATAATCTAGCCCTATAATTTGAGCTGTACAAATGAGCTGATTAATATGGATTCCTAACAGCCTTCTCTGCTTTTTGAATTTACAATCTTACCTAAACTAAGAAAATCTCACCTTTAAATTAATGTTTTTGCAGATATACTTTTTAAAATTCTAAGGTCTAAGTTCTCTGTGGAATATATATATATATATATATATATATATATATATATATGAATATACATTTTATATATATGTATGTATGTATATATATATGAAAATTTTATCTTAGAAAATTCCATACTTTTAGGTTATTTTGAATTTCAAGGTCATGGGAAATTTCTGAGGACCCCCAATCATTTTGTCCTTGAGGTAAAAAATTAGAGCAAGGGTAGAAATCAGCCTTATATGCAAACTGCTAGGACTTAAAAAATGCTTTTTAACTTTCAAAAAAATTAGCAATTGAGAAAGTAAGGTTTGAACACTGAAGCTGAGATTATTTGGCAGTGCAGGTGCCACCTGTGATGTACAGGAATTGATCCTTTGAAGCATGGGAGCAAGCATATCTTCAGAGTAATTCAGGCACTTAAAGCCTCTTTAATTAGGAGGCACTGGCATAGCAAAGCCAATTGCTCTAGAAGACCCTGTGACACTCCACAGGGAAGACATATTCAGGTTGTCAGCAGTAGTTTCAAAAAAGCCATTAATTATTGAATTTCTTGGGGGGAAGGAAATATGTTATAAGGAACACCAGTTCTAATTCAGAACTAGATTGAAAAAGAGGTGGGGGGCAGGCTAAGCTGTGCTTTCACCTTTCTGTGGTTTTATGTCATAGTTTTACTTTCCTTTGATCTCTATACTGGGGAAGCTAGGCTAACAAAAGCAACAAAAATGAGTAAGAGGAATTTGAAATCCAGAATAAGTAAGGAGGTGACAAGAGAGGCTCCCCTCTTTTGGAAATTAAAGTTCCTTCAGAGAATTTATGGTTCCAACAAAAAAGCTCTATAGAGGTTGCATGAGAAGGATAGGATTTCTGAACCATGGACAGATCACAGAGAATGAAAAGAATGCAATAGAAACGAAAGGGGATGCTATATCTAGATTTTTTTTGAAAAGCAGAATATATTTCAAATTATATGCCGATGACTTTCACACAAATTATTTTTTTTTAATTTTTATTTATTTATTTATTTATTTTTAATTTTTTTTTTTATTCATTTTTCCAAATTATCCCCTCCCTCCCTCCACTCCCTCCCCCCGATGGCAGGTAATCCCATACATTTTACATGTTTCACACAAATTATTGATGAAATTGATATTCTTGTGATGAAAGACTCGATGGAAGAATCAATATATCAATCAATCAGCTAGAAATTATTAAATACCTACTATGCTCTAAACAGTAGAGATATAAAAAGAGATGTTAAACATTCCCTGCCTTCAAAGTACTTATATTCCTATTAAACAGAGAAAAGGGGATGGAGATTCATAGCTTTTTTTTCAAGAGACAGAAGAATTGATGATATTTATTTCATGCTACACACTAAGGCACTAGAACTTAGTTCAAAGGATACTTCCTTGATCATCACATTTGAAAGAGTTCAAAAGGAATGTAAGCAAATCGAGCACCATGAAAATTATTTCACTTTGGGCATCAATTTCCAGTACAGAGAATTAAAATTGTGGAAGAACTTCTGGGGAGGAGAGGAAACCATTTCATCCTCTAAATCAGGGGGTTTTAACTATTTTGGGGGGGAAGGGTATCATATATTCCTTTGTCAGTCTATGGATCTCCTTCTTAGAATGTTTTCAAAAACATAAAATAAAATGGAATTACAATAGGAATTATATTGAAATACAGTTCTCTCTGTGTGTATATTTTAAACAAATTCAAGAACTTTTGAACTCAAGAATTGTAAATTAAGTTAACACATACTTGGTAATTTGAATGTGAAAGTAGGCAGAAAAGAGTGTCAGATGATACAAGAAATAAGAGGAAGATTAAATGCTTACAGACTAAATAGAGTCTATATATTATGAATACTTTGTAAAATACTGATCATAGCCCAGCAATGAAGATCACCAAAAAAGAAGAAAGAAATTAACTATATCTTAACAGAAATAAATAAATAAATGGTTAATGATCTGAATGTTATATCAAACTGCAGTCAGATCATCAATTTTGTAGAACAAAGCTCAAAATCAAAATATTAATGAACCAAAGAAGACAATACATTGAGTTGTAACAATTTTAGCCTAATAGATGTTCATAAAAAGTACATGGAAAAGGGCACAGATATTGACTTTGTTTATGACCAACTCCAGAAAAAAGTTTAAATTAAATGAAGAATGAAGAAGCTAAAAGAACCTCAAAAAATAGCAAATATTTGAACTTCTTTATAAATAGAGATTGCAGTCAAAGGTAACAATATTTTAAAATACAAATTTATTTTTAAAACAGTGTAGAACAGTACAGGACAATTATGAACAATATCCTCATTTTTCAATTCCTGTAGGATTTAAAGTCTATACACACTATATAATTTTGTGCTTTATCATGCCATTACTTGAAATTTTTAGTTATTGCATATATTCATTTCTTGTCTCTCCAATAAAATTGTCAGCTCCCCCAGGACAAAGACTCTACTTTCATATACTTCATACTTCTTCACAGGTTGTTAAGAAGGAAGCTTTTGTAACAAACATTATGAAAAAGTGAGCTCTTTTCTCCCGTTTTCTTTGTCTATGTCATAGTACTAAAATGCTGGACATACAACTAGTGTTTAAGAAATATTGATTGAATTATTGATTAGAGTTAGGCAAGTTAAGATAATTCTGAGATATCATTTCACACCTCTCTGATGGACTAAGATGACAGGAAAAAGTAATGATAAATGTTGGAGGGGATGTGAGAAAACTGGGACACCAATGTATTGTTGGTGAAGTTTTGAACTGATCCAACCATTATGAAGAGCAGTTTGGAATTATGCCCAAAGGGCTATCAAACTATGCATACCCTTTGATCCAATATCCATATCTACTGGATATGTATTACAAAGAGATAATTTTTGAAAAGGAAAATTACCCACATGTACAAAAATATTTGTAGCAGCCATTTTTTGAAGTGGCAAGGAACTAGAAACTGAATGGATAGATGCCCATCAGTTGGGGAATGGCTGAATAAGTTATGGTATATGAATATCATGAAATATTATGATTCTATAAGAAAGAATGAGCAGGATGATTTCAGAAAAGCCTGGAAAGATTCACATGAACCGATGCTAAGTAAAGTGAGTAGAACTAAGAATACATTGTACACAGAAGCAATAAGATTATGTGATGATCAACTGTGATGTACTTAGCTATTTTTAACAATAAGATTATTCAGGTCAATTCCAAAAGATTTGTGATAGAAAGAGCCACCTGCTATGGAGACTGAATGTGAATCACAGGAGAGTATTTTTTGCCTTTGTTGTTATTTGTCTGCCTGGTTTTTTTTTCTTTCTATTTTTTTTTGATCTGATCTTTTGGAATAGCATGATAAATGTGGAAATTTGTTTAGAAAAAATACACATTTAACTTATATTGAATTATTTGCTATCTAAGGGGGAGGGGAAAGGGAGGGAGAAAAATGTGGAGCACAAGGTTTTGCAAGGGTGAATTATGAAAACTATCTTTGCATGTGTTTTGAAAAATAAAAGTTACTATTACCTAAAAAAAAAGAAATATTGATTGACTTGATTTGGCCTCCTGACTTCAATTCAAATGGCAAATAATATTCAAATCCATTATGTCACTTTTAAATTTGTCTTTGTGCTTTTTTCTAGATGTGAAAGAGGAACAGTTAAATTTTTTATAGTACAATAATTGTTACAATCTTTGTCTTTTCAAAATTCAATTAACTTTTACCTTATGATTATAAATTCTATCCTAGCTATTTTCCATGATTTTAATACTGATTTTTTTATTACATATGATTTCTTTTCTTATGATATCCTATGATTAAGTATTGGTATCTGAAGAGGGAAAAGCACTGGACTTCATTTAGGCTCAAAAGGCCTTAGTTTAAGCTCTTGCTTTTCCATTTATTAAATATATATAAAACAAGTTGTTGTTTGGCCATTTCAGTTGTGTAAAGGGTTTTCTTTCTGGGGTTTTCTTGGCAAAAATACTAGATTGGTTTATCATTTACTTATCTTATTTAATTTACAGATGAGGAAACTGAGGCAAATGGGATTACGTGACTTGCATAGATTTGAACTCAGGAAGATGAGCCTTCTTGCTTCTAAGGTGGACACTCGATCCACTACATCACCTAGCTGCCCCACAACAGAAACAATTATATATTTACTACCTACCTCATATGATTTTTGTGAGAATCAAATAGGTAATACATAAAGTTATTTGAAAGTATAAAGATCCACATTCACATTATTTTCATTATTTAGTGTACAATGCAAAGCGTTACTCAAGTATGTCCCTAGGTTATAAGATATGTTATCATTCTAATGAAACTCATTAGTTTAAAATCCTAGTTTTCTGATAAATCTTAAATTTTCCTTCAATTTCATTTTCTTTCCTCTTGACCTAACTAGTTCCCTCGATTCCTTGGTCCTAATGATTTCTCTGACCTTCACACCCAATTGCCTAAAACTTCTTAACTTTCTCAGTTCTCTTCTCTCCAATGACTACTTCCTTTCACATTTATTGCCTTTGATCTGATTTTTTTCTCCTGAGGCAATTGGGGTTAAGTGACTTGCCCAGGGTCACACAGCTAGGAAGTGTTAAGTGTCTGAGATCAAATTTGAACTCGGGTCCTCCTGACTTCAGGGCTGTTGCTCTATCCACTGAACCACCTAGCTGCTCCCACGATCTGATATTTTTTAATTGTGCTGTTTATTTGTTTCAATCTTGTCCAATTTTTCATGACCCCATTTGGGGTTTTTTTGGCAAAAAAAGCTGGAGTGTATCACTATATCTTTCTAAGGATATTATTTTATACTAAATCCTTCTGTTATAAAGTCTACCTATTGGGATGCGATTAGATATTCTACATCATTGAATTTACACTACACTTCTGCATTAGGATAGGTTCAAAACTTTAACTCTATTAGACATGAGATCTTTTAATGGGAGTTATAACAAAGCTAAAGTACTAGATAAGTTGTGGAATTGCATGTCTTGAGAAAGCTTAATCTTAAATTTATTGAAAGGAAGTCTAAAATATATCATACAGAGACCTTTCCCATATATCCATCCCTCTTTCAAATTTCCCTATTTCAACCAAAAGGCAATCTCATGTTTCTATTATTCCTGATTCACAACTTTAGAATTATCCTCAACTTTCTCCCTACATATTCAATCCATTGCTAAATCTTTGCATTTTTACTCCACAAATTCTTTCATCCCATTCTATCTCTTCTCACAACTACCACAATTACCATCTTAGTAAAGACCTTAATCATTTGTAGATTGTTACATCAGGCTACTGACTGTCTTCCTGCCACCATATTGTTGCCATAAAAATGGTTTTTAATCTGATAGTGTGACTCCCCTTCTCAAATACTTCCTTTGCTTCCTCTTGTCTTTAAAGGTGAAATGTGAACTCCTCTGTTTAGTTTTTAAAGATCTATGCAACCTATCGATCTAGCTTCATTTAATATTACTCCTTCTTCTACATGCTACTATCTAAGCATACTGGACTCTTCTTTGTTCCTTACAATTTCTAGGCTCCATCCCTTTGCACTTGTTGTTCCATATACATAGAATTCACTCCCTCTTTATTTCCAAATCACAAAGTCCTACTTTTCCTTCAAAAAATAACTCAAAATCATCTTCTTATTGAAGCCTTTCCTGGCTTTCCCACTTTTTTCTGAAACTGTTTTGTATTTAACTGTTTTGTACTATTTGCATTTATTAACTTTTTAATTTAACCTGAATATCTGAATATGGTTATATATATATTTACAATATATATATATATATATATACATATGTACATACACATATATGTAGATACAAATAACCTACATATGTATTCATATATACATACACGTGTGTATATGATATATACACATGTTTGTCTCCCTATTAAAATGTATGTTCTTTGCAAGTAGGATTGTTCTATCCATTGTACTATACAGTATTTAACATTTAATGGTGCTTAATAAATACTTCTTGATTGATCTTTGTAAAAAATTGATAATTTTAACTTATGGTAAAATCTAGTTGATACAAAGGGATAGTAGAGAAGTGATAAGTGTGTCCCGTATCTCCTTAGAATCAGAGTCTAAAGATATAAAAGTCCTTGCAAGGATAAAAATTATTCAATTTGGCTTGAAGAATGTGCCAATCCTCTCTCTGGATGTCTGCTTACACTATGTTTATATTTCTTTTTAAAAGACAGCAGATGGAGCAGTAGACAAAGCAATGGGTTTGGAATTAGGAAAACTCCTTTTCTTGAGTTCAAATATGTCTTGAGACACTTATTAGCTGTGTGACCCTGGGCAAGTCACTCAACCCAGTTTGCCTCTGCTTCTTCATCTGTAAAATGAACTGGAGGAGGAAATAGCAAATTACTTCTGTATCTTTGTCAAGAAAACTCAATGGGGTCATGAAAAGTCACACATGACTGAAATGACCCCCCCCCCAAAAAAAAACCACCTATTTTTGTGAATGAGTCTTAGTTACAGAAGAGGGCAAGAGCTAATAGTGTCCTTTATGAAATCATTCTGGGACAAAATTTAGTTACTTGGAATTTCATTTTAGATACCAACCAACACATCAAACCTATCCTCTCATCCCATTTCTACAAGAAGCCTTTGTAGAGAGTTACAGGTAAGTTTCAAAGATGGGCCTCACCTACTTCACAAATTTGCCCATTACATGTTCTTGACAATTAGAATACAATTTAAATGGTAGTCTATCTCTATTACAGATTTATGGAATAAAATAGAATGGAAAATAACTGATTTACCACAAGCCAAGCACTATGCTAAGTGTTGGGGTTATAAACAGGAAATTGAGACAGTCTCTGCTCTCAAAGAATTAATATTCTAATTGAGTGATGACTTGTGTTCACATTCAATTTCTGGCAGATAGAAAGTCCAGCTAGTATTTAAGTTCTGATAGGAAAAATGTCAGGACTTATGGATGACAAGGATTCAAGAACCATGAGAATAAATGGCATATCATATGTTCTTTAATCGAGAAATTAGTGTGCTTAAGTGTTAGGGAAGAATGGAGCTCTGGAATACCTCCAACAGAGATTGAGATGTAAGGGATTTGCATCCATATGATAGAAGGAATCCTGCATCTGATGAGACCTGGGCAACAGGGTATTGAGGGTTCAGTTAAAGAGGGGAAAGTTCTATAGCTCCCATTTATGGAACATCAATGGAAAATCGACATGGCAAACTTGTTAAGCTAAATAAAAAGGTCATATGACTTTTACTTAGTAATTTATATGTCCAGTAATTTTGATCTAGGGAAGTGCTGAGTAGGATTCAAGTGTTTTGTGAGCAACATACTGAAAGCAAACAAATAATTTTTCCTGGAGAATTAATGAATGATAGTGACAGTTATTCTTTGTTGCTTAAAAGATGTCAGGGGTTTGTCATGTACACATATATGTGTATATTGAAATATTTGTTATTCATATAATATATAATTCAAATTGAAATTATATATTGAAAACATATTATGTATTTATACCTATATATACAAATATATTTATTTTGTGGTTAAATTATGTTATTTTGTCTTTCTCTTAAAAGAGGAAGTCCCATATAAGATGATCATTCTTCCTCTGATTTGCGTCTCTTTTTGCAGTAGACGAACAAATCCAAGAACCAGTAACAAAATTCCTATGAGCATAAAGAAGCTGACCTCTCTCTCTTAGTGATACTTTTTTCGTTCACCCTTAAGATCAAAAAGTTTTCCACCAACTACTACAAAGCAAGAACTTCTGTCTAGTTCACTGATTCTCTATTCTCCTGCAGTGTTTGGTCTTTAAATGCTCTAATTGATCTTGAAGTTATAGGGTTATAGTTCTTAGAACTGAAAAGTAATTTAGAGATGACCTAGTCCAACTCCTTCATTCGATATTTGAGAAAATTGAGACATTTTTTAAAATGTTGATGCTTTTTGTCCTCAAAGCTAAAGTTATAGTCATTGTTTGTCTTCCTTCCTGGTGAATTCTCCTTTCTGACAATTAAAATTATTAAACAAAAACATAGGCTGCAGAAACTACATTGCACAATAACATGTTGTAGTTCTCCATCTCTTTTCAGTGAGGGAGCATTATCTGTTCTCTTGAATCTTGCTAGTTTTTCATTTACTCCTAATGTGATCTTTTCATTTATATTGTTGAGGTCAGTGTGTGTATGTCCATGGTTTTGCTTATTCTTATCTGTAACTATTCATATAATTCATCTAAATTCCTCTGAAATTCTCACATTTATACTTTTCAAATGAATAATAATATTGCATTATACCATAGTAGCTTTTTTCAATCATTCCTCAATTTATTCAGACCTACTTTGTAGTTCATTGTTACTCCAAATAGCCATGATATACATGGATATAGATTTTCTTCCCCATATATTGAGCTGTTTCTGCAAAAGTTCTTCTTACAGATAATATTAAACCAATTCTATCAGCTCCTGAATACTATGAAGTAACATGAAAGGATCTTGTCTAATCATCTACTTACTCTATATATAATTTTGAATATATTTATACATATGTGTGTGCATATTAGGGAAATTTGAGAAGCACTGTCATGTCATATGGTTCCTAATGAGGAGATCAGTGGGTCTGAGACAGTGGAATGGAGGTCTGGGACACCTCAAGCAAAAATGGGGATAATGGAATCAGCAGCCAGATGATTGCTGGATCAGGTTAGGATTTTGGAAAGCATTCAATAATTTACTGAATGATATCCAGAGTAATCTACTGTTACTAAAGTTGGACTATCTCCTCCCCACCTCCATATATATACAAATGGACTATTGACTAATTGCTTCCCAGTTACATATCCTAAAGTTCTCTCCCTCTCCCTCTCCCTCTTCCTCTATGTATGTGTGTGTGTGTCTCTCTCTCTGTCTCTCCCTCTTTGTCTCTCTGACTTTCTCTGTCTTTATCTCTATCTCTGTCTTTCTCTCCCTCTCTGTGTGTGTCTCTCTCAATGCATTTATACATGTATAGAAAGAGATAGATACTGATAACTCTAGGATATGAAGCTAGGACGGCAGTTGGTGAAAAATCCATTTACGTGCTTGTGATTTGGGGTGGAGGTTGACCCAAATTTAGTAGCAGTAGCTTAAACCAAATAGCATTCAGTAATTTACTGAATGCTTTCCAAAGTCTCAAACTGATCCTTGATGTAAAAGTTCACTATTGAAACTGATATTCTCTCAGTGATGATTTGCAGCTGTGAATCTTGTCATAGTGTAATCATAAAAGCAGCATTATAGATTACCCTCAAGGCAATGGGAAGACATGAAGGGTTTATGAAGACTACAACATATTACCAATGGCTTACAAAAGAAATATAGTATGAAAGGCATTGAGGATGTATGTAATCAAAAAGAAAAGTGGTTCAGTAAGAATGAGTGAGTACAAATAAGGGAAGACCAAAATGCACACTTATTTATATTTCTTGAATGTTAGAATACACACACACACACACACACACACACACACACACACACACACAGACACAGAGTGAGGAGACCTCTAACACATTGGATAGTATAGAAGATTAAATACTAGCTGGAGGGCTTATGGGAAAATTTGGATAAAAATCTCAGAGATGAGGGCATTAACCTGAGGAGGGAGCATTATTGAATGAACAATTATAACTGCATCAAACTATCTTTTTTCCCTCCTTCTTTGGCATTTCTTTCTGTGCCAGAATGGCTAGAGAGCTGGAAGTTGAGTGAGAAAGACCTGAGTTTCAATACTGCCTAAGATACTTATTAGCTATATGCTACCTGAGCAAGTCTATCTCAGTTTTATCATTTGCAAAATGGTAGCAATTATAGTACCTATCTCATAGTTGTTCTGAAAGACCAAATGAGGAAATATAGAATCTTAAAGAATTATATAAATAATAGCTGTTATTATTATTTCTCTTTATATTGTACTGGCTCAACCACCAAAGTACAAAACTTCATTGCCTAAAACTATAATAACTGTTTATGTTTGTATAAGGCAGCTAAGGGGTACAGTGAATGGAGTGCTGAGTCTGGAGTTAGGAAAATTCATCATATCCAGCCTCAAACATTTATTAACTATGTGACCCCTGGGCAAGTTACTTATCCCAGTATATTTCAGTTTCCTCATCTATAAGATGATCTAAAGAAGGAAATGGTAGACTACTCCACTATTTTTGCCAAGAAAACCCCAAATGGGATCATACAGAGTCTAGTATGACTGAAACAACAGAAAATGACAAAATTTACATAAGATTTTTAGTCACAGATTATATTGATTTTATTACCCTCAATCAACTTTTAAAACACATTCTTTTTGCAAAATGTTTGCTTTCTTTCCTATATCAGAGCTTCTCTTCTTTCAAAAGACTATTTAGTGAGCATGAGACCATCATGAGCTATTTGTAACTGATGAATTTCCTGCATCCTATTGTGTCTAATGTCACATTTCCGACTTGGCTCCTACAGTCGATTAACATTTTCTTTTTAATGTCTCATGCTTCTGGATTTGAATGAAAGTGCCTTAGAAATGCATACTTCACTCTGTGATTTTATTATGATATGCCCATTTTCTTCCTTTTGACCTTTTGGTATTTTTTTTTTTTCATGATGATATTTCTCCCCTAGGAGCTTGTTGACACAACAGACTACTGTACTAACCCATTAACCTTGTAAAATTAACTCTGAAACATTGATTTGAGAAATAATGTTTAAAAGCTTTTCTACTAGTTTCAGCTGTATTAACAACAAACTACACAAGGTCATCAGTGTGATGGACAGGGTTCCTTAGACTGAGATCATCTGAGTTTTAGGTAATAATATGACAAAGGGCAGGTAACAAATGGAGCCTGGTCCAGATACACAGCTGTAAACTGTTTTCTATCTTATGGAAAGATTCTTTCTCATTCCTTAATCCCTCATTTTTATGAAAACTTAAAACATAAAAGTAATTACAGCAACATTTTCTTCCTTTCTTTGGCTTTTGATAGACTTTCTTCAGGAGCCTGTCCTTTCTCCCCATGAGCTGATTTATAATTGTTAGTTCTAATCACTTAAGCTGTCTATTGTTGTTCCCCTGCTGATTACCCTAAACTGATATTCCATTAAATTGTGATAAAAATATCCTACACATGTGTAAGTCCTACAGTAAGGGTGATTGCAATTTTAATAGAAGCCAAAATGTTGTTAAACTTTCACAACTCCCGCTGGTAATTAAAGGGAAAATGACAATCTAGTTGGTTTACCTGAACTTCAAAGCTAGGATAAGTCCTACATTTCTGGCATTTAATTATATTGATGTTCTTGCCCCTTACCATCTTCCTAAACCCTTTCTTTCCTTTAGGTTAGACTTTGTCATTAGTGTCAAGGAAATTTGGGGGAGTCTTTTTTCTCTGAGCTTTCTCTTTGAATTAAAAGTAAATTGCTCACAAAGGACTCCCAAATGACATTCTGTAACAAGAAGACATGCTCCTTTCTGAGCTAAATAGCCACATTTTATTTTCTAAGAACATAGTATCCTTTTCTTCCTTTCAACTAACAAATGGAACTGTACCAACTTTTTATTGGATATAAACTCCATAAGACTTCAGCAAAGGAGAGCAAATATCACTTGTGATGATTATTATTTGTGTGACCTTGTACAAGTCATTCAACCTTCATGGACCTGAGTTCCCCCATATGTACAGTGAAGTATTAAGACCAGATGGCTCCTTAAATCCTTTCTAACTGTGGTTCTATAGACCTATGATTCTCATAGGAAGAGGTAGATAGTGTTGGGAATGATCCTATTGGAAAGATTTATCCAAAGCAGTAATATGTGTTTTTTATTTTTGTTTTAATTTCTTCTTTACTGGTAGTGATTTCACCCTTTTCACTTTTATTAAAAAAAAAAGAATAACAAAAAAAAAAAAAAAACAGAAAAAGAAGACAAAACAAAACATAGCATTGTCATGCAGAACATCAGGGAAGATTCAAAATATATAACAACAAATTATCAGTTCAAGAAAGAATATATAATAAAAGAAGAAATTTTCATGAGTGTCCAACTATACTTCCTTGTACATTGTTTTTTGTTGTTGTTGTTGTTCTCTGTTGTACAAATTTTTACTTTATTCTTTTTCCCCTTTTTATTTCCCCTCAACTTCCCCAAGCAGGCTATAGTTAAGCAACGATATATTTATGTATACATATATAGATACACACACACACAAATACTCATAGACACATATATACCTTTCTTTTCCCTGCTAACACTTTACAAAGCAGTAATTTTTAACAAGGCAATGTTACATTATAGATAGCTTCTAGTTACTTGGAGAAGAAAATCCTAGATTTGAATCCTGCCTCAAAAAAATCATTTATTGTGTGATTTTGGGCACATGATTTATTGTTTCAGTTCCTTAGTTACTTCATCTATAAAATAAGAAGGTGACCTCAGTGACCTTTAAGATAACTTTCACTTCTAAAATGGGAGGGAAATGGAAGCAATGGAAAGGGAGAGGAAGGGAGGAGAGAGAAAAAGTCCACATATTCTCTCAACTCTGGAAATTATAAGACCTCAGAAGAGGTCTCTCTCTCTCTCTCTCTCTCTCTCTCTCTCTCTCTCTCTCTCTCTCTCTCTCTCTCTCTCTCTCTCTCTCTCTCTCTCTCTCTCTCTCTCTCTCTCTCTCTCCTTTCTCTGCTCTTTATCTCTGTATGTCTCTGTATCTCTCATTATTTATCTCTTCCCCTCCCCCACTGCCTGCCTTAAGAAGTTATTGAGTAATCAAATTATACCAATGAAGAGAGAATTCCATCTAACTTCTATATGATGTCTCAAAATATGACAAAATAACTCAGTGAAAATATCTTCTTTTTGATGTTTCTTGTTATTCTTCTGAAATATTTCTCACCTATCTTAAAAAACCTTAAGCCATACTAAAATTCTCCTTTTAAACATTCTCTCCTTTGGATATCTCAAGATGGAATATCTTAAGAATGATTCATGCTGAGTAATGGCAAAGTCCTCCTACTCAGTGTAAATTACTTGACAAGCAAGGCTTTTTGCAGCATCTATGATCTCCTTGTTATTAGTAATCCTTCCACTGATCCAGAACAAAAGCAATCTTCACTTTTTCATTCTTTGAAATTCTTATAAACATCAATAGATGTTTAATATTTGATCTACCCAATGTTCTAGAGGACTACCTCTAATTCTCTGAATATCTGTGCAAGTCTGTCTGTCTTATTTCTGTATACAACTAATTAAATATCTTCTCTGTCACTGATGGCACATTTTATATCACCTTATTAATAGTTTACTATAGTCCATGGTTACCCACTATGTCTCTCTCCACTGCCCTTTGGGTTACTACAAAACTTATTCTTTTTAAGTCAATGGTATTTTGGGATTCTCTGTCAGATAAAGTGATTGGAAGAATATTAATATTTTTAAAGATGGCACTTTGTGGCACCAAACAACTTGAATGATTGAAAACATTGTACAATTTTTCAAATATGATTCAGTTCCATCTAATTAGACCATAACAAATAATGAATAGTAAGTGAACCTATTTATTCAAAGAATAAACTTAAATTAGAGTTTTACATATTTGTGAGAGAAGTAATGAATCAATGAATAAAAAAATCACTTATTAAGCACTTACTATGTGAAAAGCACTGCAGATACAAATAGAAAAGATACCTAATAGAGAGAAATCAGGTTTCAGCAGTAAGTCAGATGGAAAGACTCAATGTTCTTTAGAGTACAGTGGAAAGGCAGATGGTAATGCCCTGTCTTTAGTGTTATTTCTATTGATGAGAACTATATCCATTTCTAAAGTTGAGTCATTAAACAATGGCAAGGACTTTGGTGATTTTTAAAAAATTTTTATCCTAGGTCGTAACTGACAAGGTGGGAGCTGTAGTACTTTAAGCGTTGTCAAGTTACTCATACACAGAAGTGCTTATGTGTATAATGGCTAGGGCACTGAATGGAGGCTCAAAGCAGATGGTGGTGTTCTTGGAGCTTTTGAGCTTAACTCCCCATTCTTGGCAATTGTCAATTGTTGGTATTGGTGATCCCCACATGGATCCCCCTCTGTTCAACAGTTATTTCTCATCAGTTTCATCCAAGTCCACTATAAGGGTAAAGTAAATGGCAAAATGTCTTTGGAATGAGAAAATGGGGACTCTAAGCACTCTAGATGCTTAACAAAAACCCATTAGATTAGGAAATCAATGGTGACATTTGAGACACTAATATGAGTTAATGATGGGAACAGAAAGCCAGATGCAGAAGTTTGAGCAAAGAATAAATATTGAAGAAGTAGAAACATTGGGTGTCTGATTCTTTGGGCTCCTATTTAGGGCTTTCTTGGCAAAGATACTGGAGTGGTCTGCCATTTTCTACTCCAACTCATTTTACAGTTGAGAAAACTGAGGTAAATAGGGATAAGTGACTTCCCTAGAATTGCACATCTAGTTAGTATCTGAGGCAGGCTTTGAACTAATATCTTCCTGATTATAATCCTAGGGCTATATTCATCGCATTACCTATTGGATAGATAGAAAACTTTTTCAAGAAATTTAACAGTTACAGCAAGGGGAAATATAGAATTATACCTGAGTAGAATAATAGAATAAAAGAAAACCTTTTATGACAGGAAGGAAACTTTAGTATATTTGTAGAATAATGCTTAGGAGCCAGTGATGAGGGGAGATAAAAGTGTATATAAGAGAAGAAATTCTAATTGGAAGAATGCTTTGGAGGAAGCAGGAGGAAGAGGAATAAACTGAAAAGTGTACTGGGTCCAGCTTGGACCAGCTCTCAAAAACTGATTTTTAAATTTTTAATATGAGCATTTATAGCTTGGAAATTGGCAAATAATACATATCATGGTTTGACTTACAGTTTGTTGGTTTGTTTTATTATCAAGACCTTTAGAAGTGGCAGAGAACATGTTAATAATATAAATTAAACTTACATTTTCAAAGAGCTACTGTTAAATATTTCCTGGCAGATCCCTAAATCAATAGTACAAATAGATGGTTGAATGAAAAACATGAGTATCTTGTATTCAGAATGTACTAGGAGAGGTTATAAGAGGACACTAAGAGTTATGAGGAACAGCAGAAAAGGTAAGAAATGACAGAATAGTAGATTTGGGGTTCATGAATTCTCATCATTAAAACATGATATATGTTGACAATACCAGCTAATCCACAGAGACTGTGAAATAACATTTGAAATGCTGTCATTTACCCACCACCACTCTTCCCTGAGCTTGCACAAATATTCTTTGCTCATTTCCTGCTTCCAGCGTAACATGAGGAAGTTCTGAGTTGCTGGCTTCTTGCCATGTATGACTCATTTCTGAAAATCCCCTAATTGTTTGTTGAACCAAAAAAGCTGATGTGGGACATAAGATGCCAGAATTAGTGAAAGTGGAAGCAAAACGTCAATGAGGGCTGGAGAAGGGCAGCACTCCTGGTCCCCAACACAATGGTGGCAGAGACCACTGTACCCTACATGGAGTATGAACTCAACAAACTCAGCTAGGGTCCTTCACTGCCTTCACCTCTCTTATATGTTTTCCTATTTTAGTAAATAACCTTAGAGATCATAACAGCAGCAGCAGAAGTTAGTATTTTTTCCTCTCCCCAGGACCCAAGCACGAGATATGGGAGAGTGTCCAAGTAGTGGCAGAAGTAGGTTGGTACACAGAGGGAGGCCGTGAGAAAGAAAATTAAGTTTGGCTATTTGATTAGACAACATCCAATGAAAAGTGGAATGTAAAATGGCAAGTTAGCAACCTAGAAAAACTGATTATGCTGCAATGAAACTTGAATATTATAGCCTCTCATGTGATTTTACTAGTAAATAACAAGTTAAATCACTGAATTCAATTCTAATCATTGTAAGATATGTGTGTTCTAATTCTCCTATAGTTACTATTGCTTTCTTTGAATAGAATACATCACCTATTTTATATCTAACTCTTGTTTATTCATTGGTTACCTTTTTACTCTCTTCTCCCTTTGGGGATAAACTATTAGGTAAACATACTATTGATATTATTCTAAATAGCAATTTACTTTGGGAGTGTAATGAGCCTAAGAAATGAAGAATGGGAAGTCCAGTATCCTGAGAGGAGTCCAGGGTTCGTCCAACAATAAAGTCAAGCAAACCTCAGTAGCTTAGTACAAGTCAGGACATGAGTGGTACAAGTCACCATGGCTGGTGGGCTCAGTCAAGATTTTTCTCTACCTTAGACCTGCATCTTCTGCTCTTGAAAAAATAAATGAGTTAGGAGAGAGTTCATTTAAAAATCTTTATTTGGTATCTACTAGGTATAAAGTAAGCTGGTTGGGGAAATAAAAAGAACAAATCAAAACTGACTATAAGCACAGTGGTAATAAGAGTAGCTAGATCCATACCTGTTGAAGATTCAAAATATAGGAGGGATGGGAAGGATAAGAACACCTTTGGAATTCTATGAATAATGGCACAGCATGTTAGGAAGAGAAGAACATTCAACTTTTAAACTAGAAGGAATCTCAGAGACAATTGAATTCAACTTTTATTTAATAGATGTGGAAACTGAAGTACAATCCCTTACTTTCCTTATGAGTGAAATACAACAAGGTCTGTGTGCCATTCAAAATCTTTCATTACCTAGCCCACTCCTACTTTTCCATTATTCTTACACCATATATGTACTTTCCATTCCATTGATATTCACCTTCTAGTTGTTCCATGAATTAGAAATTCCATCTCTCTACTCTGGACTTTTTTTTTTTTTTAACCATCCCTCATTCCTGGAATATTCTCCCTTCTTCACTGCAACTATTGACTATCCTGGCTTCCATTAAGTCCCAATTAAAATCCTATCTCTTACAGGAAGCCTTGCCCTTCTCCTCTTAATTTTATTGCCTTTTCTCCATTACTTATTTCCTATTTATCCTGTATATAGTTTTCTTTGTATATATTTGTTTACATGTTGTCCCTCCATTTGGACTGGAAGCTCCTAAAGAGCAGAGACTGGCTTTTGCCTCTTTTTTGTATCCCCAGAACTTAGCACAGTTGTCTGACTCATAGTTGGTACTTAATAAATATTTACTGATTTATTGATTGAATGAAGGATGTATGAGGCTCATCAAGGGATTAAGTCTTAAGTTTATAATGTATAGTATATATTTCTATTTACCTATGTTTGAAGATAAGTAAGCTCTACTAACTTTCAGGCCAGTTAAGACATTCCAACTTTTCACTCTTTTTATCCTTTCTCCAGTACAAGACTTTGTTTTTAAGTATAAGTGGTACTTGGGCTCACAAAAATCCTATAAAATGAAATGAAATTCTCTTATCTGCTACTAGTAAAAGTCATCACAAAACTATGAAAATTGAATAGATACTGAGCAGATATAACTGAAAGAATTGTTTTCTAGCAATATTGCCATAGGAAATATGTTATTAGGAAATTTTTAGAGATAAAACTTGATATGCCCTGGGTATTTCTAATATTTCACTGTGCAGTGTCCAATACCATCAATTCCCTTTTCCTATTTCCTTTTCCCTCCAAAGAAACTTCATCCATAGAAATGCCAGTGACTTTTTATTTAATTCCTTTTTTCCTAGTTGTATTTATATTTTTTTCTTTCAACATTCCATGCCTAACTTCCTTGCAAGAGAGAAAAAAAAAGTTTCATTATCTATTTTCTAGAACTAAGATACATCCTTACAATTAATCTCAGTTCAGCCACTTTTTAGTATCATATTCAACTATACTATTGTGTGCATTGTATATATATTATCATCCTGCTTACTCCATTCCTCTCATTTTAGATGTCTCTTGATATCTCTTTTAGATTTGTTATTTTATCTGAAACAAAATTATTCAATTAAATGTATTTGCATGCCACAATTAGTTCAGAAATTTCCCAATTTATTAAAACTCATTATTTCCAAAATTTTGCTACCATAAGTTTTGCTACAAATATTTTGCTTTGTATTGAACTTCTCTGCCTATCCATGATGTTCAGAAAAGGGGTTTCTAGCTCAAAATTTAAGAAGAGTTAGTAACCTTTCTCATGTAATCACAATGCTTACCAAGATGACTGGACAAATTAATAACAAAATCCTTATAACAAAAATATTTTTTGGTTAAAAAATAATAAATTCTCTCATTGATAACTTTCAAAAATTTCTGTCTCTTATTCCATGGTTACATATTTGTTTAACATTTCAATCCTGACTCTTTGTAATCCCATTTGGAGTTTTCTTGATAAAGATACTAGAGTGATTTGACATTTCCTTCTCCAACTCATTTTACAAATGAGGAAACTGAAGCAAACAAGGTTATTTGACTTGCCCAGGGTCATACTAAACTTGAACTTAGAAAAATGAGTCCTCTGGGATGGAAAATGCTATTCCCATTCAAAGAACTATGGTGACTGAATGTAGATAGAAGCATAGTATTTTCATGGGTTTTAATTTCTTTTTTTCCTTCTTATGCTTTTTTCCCTTTTGATCTTATTTTCTTGCATAACATGAAAAATTTGAAAATATACTTAAAAGGAGTGCACATATTTACCTTATATAAGATTGCTTGCCGTCTTATGTGGGGGAGAGAAGGGAAGGAGGGAGAAAAATATGGATCACAAAGTCCTCCAAAAATAAGTCTTTACATGTATTTGGAAAAGTAAAATATTTTTGAGAAAAAATTGTCTTTATTAGAGGTGGTAATATTTCATCAGTGATTTTCTGAAATCGTCAGTGATCATTTCATGGCTAATAGACCATATAGCTTTTAAAGTTGTTCTTTTTCTTTTTCTTTACTTATTTATTGTAGTGAGGCAATTGGGGTTAAGTGAAGGGAACTCCAGCAACCAAGAAGAAGCCTTGGGAGTTACTAAATCTCAGCAGCAGCCATGGCAGTGACATGGGGTCTCAGCTTACAGATGGTAAGTGGATATAACAGTTGATCAGAAGGAGATTATATAGGGATAGGACTCAATTTTTTTTATTGCTACTCAATGAGGTTGCAGTGCTGGCTTATAGTCCCAGGGTAAGGAGTTCACTAGCACAATAGAATTTAGGACTAGAGTGGAATAGGGACTCATTTTACAATTTCATGACAGAAAAAGAGTGTTTGTGATCACTCATAGACTAGAGCATAAGTCAAAAGGAAGACATTTCTCTTTGGATCATACCGCCTTGGAGGAACTGAAAGCTTACAGAGCCCTAGAAGGATCTTTGAAATTAGCACAAAATTCTTGAAGTTCAGGGGACCCCTTTACCCTGTAAACAGAGTTCTACTTTAACAAAGAATTAAAAATCAAGAAATAGGCTGGGAAAATGAACAAGCACTGATCCCCAAGGATGAGACCTGAATTTTAATGTTTATAATATTTACAGTTTCAGAGAGTATTACATATTCTATAAATTTAGTTCAAGAAACTAACTATACTAAATTAGCACATGCTTGTTCTTAGTTTAAAAAAATAATAATAATCAATGGTGAATAAAATCTTTATCATTTACAGTCAGACTTTTAGCTGCTAATAGGGAAGAATCACATGTTCCATTCAGATTCCCATAGCAGAATAGTGAAAAATTTTAGAACTCTCCAAAGAGGAAAACAAAAGATGCCTAGAAGCAACTTAGAAAGAATAGAGATTGGACTGATGGTTTTATCCAGGGAACTTTCTGGGTGAAGAAAGTTTTTTTTTTTTTTTAACAATTACCTCCTCTGCAATTTATGATGACAGAGAGTTTTCTAGAATTAAAGAGAGGTAACAAAGATTGCTCAAGGTCACACAGTATTCTCGGGTAATTTTTTTATTCACTCTGCCATATTATTTCTCCAAGAGTCTTCCAAAAGAAAATTAAATCATTGAACTTCCCATTTGGAATGACTCTTCAAAATCATCTTTTCCCAATTCCTCATTTTATAGTAAGTTGAGGCACAGTGCTGATGTGGAGAAATGATTTTATAAAGGAATAGAAACCAGGAATACTTATTTAACTGCTCCTTCCAAAAGACTTCACCAGTTGTGTCAAACTCAGGTAGAAATAGGAACCACTAATCCATATAAAATAAGGATCCCTGAGGGCTGCAAATTGATTTAGTTTTAAATTTTAGTTTATTGCATTTTTATTTATTTTGTTAAATATTTTCCAATTACATTTTAATCTTGTTTTTGGCCACACTTGGGAATGCTATAGGCTGTGTGCCTCTGCATGTTTCATACCTATGGACTATACTACTGCAAGGCAGGTTCACATAAATGAATATTAACATAGTGCCCTCCCCAAAAATGACTCCTTTGGTATCCAAAAGAATTATTAAGCAATTTCTCCTCCCCTTACAAGCTTTCCTTAATTTAATACCAGGGGGTGTCTATGACATTAAAGAGAATAAAATGGTGTTAAAAGAACACAACTCCAGCCTAGCTTCCAGGCAGAATTTGATTTCTGTTCAAGAAAATAATTTTAAACACATTTTTATTCCCATTTTTCCAGTCAGCTTTGTATTTACAGTTTCTTTGCAGGAACAGAGTAACATTATGGCCAGATAATATTTTGTAACCTGGTGTCACTAGCCATATTTCATCCAATGTTTCTACTCACCAAAGTGGAGAAGAATAAAGGCAGAATTTGTATTGCCGCAGTCTTTAGTAGGGACTAATCTAGATTGTACTAAATCATTCTAGAAATCAGATTTCTGTCCTTCCTGCTGGTTTTAAGTTGCATTGACCTTGAAGGAAGAAAAAAAATCAAGAGATCTTTTGGGTTGAAAGGAATGTAACAGTTAGGACTCCATCATATATCTCTTCTACTCACCTTTAAGTCATCCTAATCGCTGTTAGGGTTAATAAGAAATATATTAGAAAAATAAGAGAATAAAGTAACAGCAATTAATATTGGTCTCAGCAAGTGAAGAGTTGTCACTGAAAGTGACTTAATTCCTTTACTGTTGAATATATAGGAATAATAATGGTTTTTATAAAATGGAAGAAACAAGCATAAATTTGTTTTATTTGCAAATTTCCTTCCCCTTGTTTATAGTCATAATACATTTTAGTCCTCCTGATCCAGAAAGAAATAGAAATAGTGAAGGAATGAGTCTCATAGTCCTGAAATTGTCTTCTTTCTCTGCTTCTTTTTACTTCATTTTTTCTTTATTCAGAGACATAAGATTCTCTCAGGAATTAAGTTTTTAATTTATTGAATCCAATTGAAGTACCTATATTTTAGAGTAGAATTTTGGATGATATTTAAAATCAGGCTAATTCATTTAGCATGGCAAGGCAGAAAATCAAAAAAGTTAATACAATCTTAGACAAGACAAAGAGAGAGCAGCCCCCAGAGAAGCATAGTTCCTGTAAGCTCCATTCTGGACAGACCTCATCTACAGTACCATTTTCAGTTTGGAACAACATATTAAAATAGTATTTAAAAAATTAACATGCTAAAGATTGCCCAAAGTAAGAATAAGAACTAGCATGGAAACCCTGTCACATGATGAATGATTAAAGAACCTGGGGATAATTAGCCTAGAGAAGAAATAACACACTGGGATATGATAGCTGTATTTAAGTATTTGAAAGTTTGCTATGTGGATGAGAGATTAATTAGACTTACTCTGTGTGTCATTAGAAGGCAAAATTACAATCAAAGAATAGAAGTCATGGAAAAGAGATTTTGACTTAACATAAAAAAGAATTTCCTATCAATTAAAGCAGTTCAAAAATGGAATGCTTTTGATGATGAATTCTTTGTTCTTAGAGTTGTTCAAATAAGAAACTGATTGACCATTTTGGGGAATTGCCCTAAAGTTTTTTCATGGGGAAAGAATTTATCTCAAATACTACTAATATCTTTCAAACTCTTAAAATTCTGATTTTATTATCCTTTAAGCTGAAATAAGGAAAAAAATCTAACATTGTGAAATCTCATTTTGATTAGATCATAATTTAGATCTAGTCCTTAATCATCATCTAATCCAACTCCCTCAATTCACAAAAAGAGGAAATTAAGATCTAAAGAGTTTAGAGGTATCTTTCCTAATGTCACACAAAAAGCAAGTAAGAATACTGTTTTAAATGCGGGTCTTCTCACTCTGGATCCATTGTTAATTCTGCTATTCTACAATAATTGAGTTTTAATTAGTTTATGTATTAATATGCTGCATGTATGTAAGAATTAATAATAGTGGTGTATCAATTTATGTAATTGATGTAGGAGGCAAAAAATGACACTATTGAGATATACAGCCTGATTTATTGGCAGAACACATGTAATGTAAGATTTCATCTTTGTTCAAATAAAAATAAAAAATTGGTGTATCTTTTCATTTTAAAAAATCTCATCTTTTGAAGAAATTAAAACCATCTCTAGTCATATGAAAAGGTGCTCTAAATCACTATTGATCAGAGAAAGACAATTTAAGACAACTCTGGAATACCACTACATACCCACCTCTCAGTTTGGCTAAGATGACAGGAAAAGATAATGACGAATGTTGGAGGGGATCTGGGAAAACTGGAACACTAATACATTGTCGGTGGAGTTGTGAATGGATCCAGCCATTCTGGAGCAATTTGGAACTATGCCCAAAAAGTTATCAAACTGTTCATATCCTTTCATCCAGCAGTGTCTCTACTGAGTTTATATCCCAAAGAGATCTTAAAGGAGGGAAAGGGATCCACATGTGCAAAAGTATTTGTGGCAGCCCTTTTTGTAGTGACAAGAGACCGGAAACTAAATGGATGCCCATGAATTGGAGAATGACTGAATAAGTTATGATATATGAATGTTATGGAATATTATTGTTCTATAAGAAACGACCAGGGTGATTTCAGAGAGGACTGAAGAGATTTACATGAACTGATGCTAAGTGAAGTGAGCAGAACCAGGAGATCATTAAATACAACAACAACAATATTATGTGATGATCAATTCTGACAGATGTGACTCTTTCCAACAATGAGATGATTGAGGCCAGTTCCAAAGAACTTGTGATAAAGAGAGCCATCTACATCCAGAGAGAGGGGTGTGGATACTGAGTGTGGATCACAACAAAGCATTTTCACTCTTTTTGTTATTCACTTGCTCATTTTTTTCCTTTTTGATTTGATTTTTCTTGTGCAGCAAGATAATTGTATAAATACATCTACATATATTGGATTTAACATGTATAACATATATTGGATTACTTGCCATCTGGGGGAAGAAATTGGGGGAAGGAAAGGAAAATTTGAAACACAGGGTTTTGCAAGGGTCAGTGTTGAAAGATTATCCATGCATATGTTTTGAAAATTTAAAAAAATTATTTTTTTCTTTATTTCCTTATTATTTATATTTATATTATATTGATATTCTTTATTTCACTACAGGGTCTGAATCTTGAGTGATAATGCTGAATACTACAAGTATGTAGCTTTTGTTTCAATGTAAAAGGCAGAAAGTATAATTTATAATCCAACCCCAAATCAAGGAGAAATAGAGACAAACTCTTTGAAGTATGAAGGTTAATTGTATTACTTTGCTCATACATCTATAAATGTGGGACTTCTGATAATTTTAAAATTATTTATTTTGTTTCCTTGAATCCTAATCAATTTTTAATGTATTCCATGAATGTCATGATAGCATTATAGAAACAGTCTTGATATATTTGCTAAATTACTGAGGAGAAGGATAATATAAATGAAGCCAAAATGAATGGGCCATTTCAATCAATTAAATGTAAAAATCACATCAGCGAATTCCAGTCAAATTATTCAAATTCAGTGAAAACATCACATAAACCAAACTTTTGAATGGATTCAGTTGAACAAAATAAACATTTATTAATTCTTAGTTCCTGTTGTGACAAAGACCACATTGCTGCTCTTCACATAAGAAGCTCCATCTCCCATCTTTGCATTTCACTGATTGTCTCTTTATCTAGATCTCTTCCTTTCCTCATCTCCATTCCCTGTCTTCTCTTTCTTCAAATCTCAGTCAAAAATCTCAAAAGTCTTTCTCGGCAATTATCTCCAATTGATCTCTGTCTCTCTCTGTCTCTCTTTCTTTCTCTCTCTCTCTCTCTCTCTCTCTCTCTCTCTCTCTCTCTCTCTCTCTTCTTTCTCTCTCTCTCTCTCTCTCTCTTTTTCTTTCTCTCTCTCTCTCTCTCTCTCTCTCTCTCTCTCTCTCTCTTTCTTTCTCTCTCTCTCTCTCTCTCTCTCTCTCTCTCTCTCTCTCTCTCTCTCTCTCTTTCTTTCTCTCTCTCTCTCATCTCTCTCTCTCTCTCTCTCTCTCTCTCTCTCACTCTCCTCCCCTCCCCCTTTTTTCTCCTCTTCTTCCTCCTCCTCTCCCTCTTTTTTTCTCTCTTTCTCTTTATCTCTGTCTATGTGTGTATATGTCTCTCTCTTTTTCCACTTAGTTATGTCCAGAGCTTCTGGAACTTATTCAACACCATTTTGCTAAAGAAAATTTTACTTAACCCCGGGTATATAGGTATGTTAAATATTTTAAACATTTATTGAAAATAAATTATAATTTTGAGATCCCCACATTCAGTTATATGACCTCATATGGGGTTTCAACTCACAGTTTAAGAAGCTTTGGAGTACATGGTGTCTCTCCAATAAATTACAAGCTCCTTAAGAACAGGAACCTTTCTTTGTCTTCCCAGCATTAACATGGTGTCTAGTGTATAGCAGGTACTTAATAAATATTTATTGACTTGACCTTTGCCTCCAAGGAGTTTATATCCTAATGGGAGAACATAATAGGTTGGATTTGACTTACTCTGGATCTCCAAGAAACACAACCCATTTAATCTATTTCATTGTTAACAAAAGCAGGGTTACTTAGCCATAACAGAGGAAAGGCATTCAAGCATCAAGTGAACTGAATGTAACTTAATATATAGTTTGTGCTGATATTCAACGGTCTGAAGCCTCATGGAGGGCCTCCAATCTCTCAGGTCTGGCTCTTTTAACCCAGGTGGACAGGTCAGTAAACCAAGCCTTCATTCTCTGAGACAATCAAATTTCAAGGACTGTTTTAATGCCTTCAGAAGAAAACAAAACAAAACAAAAAGTAGCCTCACTTGCATATTAGATGTTTAGAACATCGCTCACACCACATCCCTTTGGCAGCAAGGTCATTAGGATCTTCAAGAGGACATTGTACCGCTTAAATGACTTTAGGGCTATTTACCGACCAACTGACTTAAGGATTCAAGAAACCCGACATGAGAAACATTGATGGAAAAAAAAAAAAGCAAAGATAAAGACAGCAAAAACAAAACAAACTACATTAGAACCTCCAGAGAAAATTACTGGAAAAAAAAAAAAAAAAGAACAAAAATCCCCTACATTATGTTCTGGATAATCCAGTTCACGTGGTAGGTGATATTTGCAGTTGACAGTGGATTTTCTTAATGTACAGAAATGACTGAGCTGAAGCAGTATCATGAACATTAGGCTTACTGTGAAGATGATACTTTTAAGCAGAATTACTGATCTTCATCTCAGGTCAGGGAATATTGCCTTGTATCGCTGCTCCTTTCTTGTTCCCTGGCTTAATTTTGAAGATCTCTCCATCACTGAGAGTATCATGGGAGAAATGCCACCTGCCCATTAGAGAGTCCTGAGGGACTGTTCCCTTTCTTCTGAGTAGATAATGTCATGTTCTCCTTGTTAAATAAAGCAAGCTACCTTCCAATAGTTCCACCGTTTGGTCTTCCGATCCACCCAGGAGAGGAGAAGGACTGTGAAGAGAGCCGTAAGACAAGATTAAAATAAGCAAAGAGTTTCAGTTAGTTTGGATTTGTTGGTGTCCCATTCAGATTCAGCTCAGTTAATATCTCTAATATTTCTGATGCTCAGATGTCACTATTGCAGCGAATTCACCCTGCTGCTGTCGCTGTTGTAACTGCCCCTGCATCCAGTATTGTTGCCACTACTACTGCTGATAAATGTTTCCTCTGCCACAAAAGCTAGTCCAATGCTCATGATCACTGTTACTGGGTCTCTATCACTACCTGCTAAGAGGCCATTGTTGTCACTTTCCCCACTCTGCCAGGATCAAGGGGCAGGTTACTAGATACCAGAATGGATAGAGCCCTAGCCTTGGAGTCAAAAAAAAACAAATTCAAATTCAGCCTCAGGTCCTTATTAACAATGTGACCCTAGGAAGTCAGTCACTTTATTTCTGACTTATCTACAAAACAAGAGATGATAATAAAAGCATTTTCTTCCTGGGGCTTTTATGAGGACAAAATGAGATAATATTTGTAAAGTGCTTTGCAAACCTTAAAATATCATATAAATGATAATAGTTATTTTTGGTGTTATTAGCATTTATTATAATTATTACTATCCACTTACAGTACCAGGGACTGAGCAGATATGATAAGTACTCCCACTGATCACCAGTGCTGGAAAACTTCTCAATATTGGGCCTGATTCTGTCCCCCCTGTGACAGGGTGAGCATCATCCCTCTGTGCTGGAGCCTAATTCTTCCCTATGCCAGATCAGCATGCCCATGCCAGAGCCCAGTGCTGCTCCATCATGCTGTGGCAAATATTTGCCTAGGTCTATTCAGATCATTGCAGACATCTCCCATTACTGACTGTCTGTATTGGGACAGTAGTGATGTAGGGGAAGTTACTGTTAGTTACTTCTGTTGCTACTCTGCACCCCTTTTTCCCAGTCCTACAATGCTCTCTTAAGCTGGAGCTTCTGCCATGGTTAGTATCTAAGTCCTGCTGTTTTACCCTGGGATGAACATCACCTTCTTAGGTTCAGTCCTCATTGTATCCCACTTTGCTAGGGCAGAGAGTTTCCATGAGTCACTGTTACCACTCCATACCCTTCCATCCCCCATTCTAGGCAGGTGTCACTCCTCTGTCCCCTATCCCCCCCTTTCCTCAGGCTGGGCCTAATTGCTATAGGTCAGTACCCCTTCCCTAGTCTGTTCCACCATAGCCCCTCTCCCCCCCGGGTTAGTAATCATCACAATGTGAAGTAAATACAAGATTTTCTGGCTAGTCAAATCATAATCTTCTTCCTGTCACTGGTCATTATAGGAAATTTCTTTTCTTGCCAGTAAGCACTCACCCACTGGGCAACTCAGAAGCACTTAACATCTAGACCTTTTGAGGTTAAACCTTTGAGGAACATCCATCTCAGCACTGCAGAGCCTTTCCCCTATGCTTAGGAGAAAAGACACAATGCAAAAACAAAAAGACCCCAAGTCAGACACTTCTCTCAACCATCGTATGTGCAAACAAAGATCATTTCTTCCAGGGTTGTGAAGGGGAGTCTAGAGTGTCTTCACTTAAAAACTATGGGAGAGTGTTACAATTCACAAGTTACAGTTTGGGAGTGAGAAAGGAAGCTCTCTCTCTTTTTAAAAGTTTTTTTCAGCTCTATCTTTCTGTCCTTTTATTTTTCTTTTCTTTTCTTTATTAAATGCAATATAAAATAAAAAATGGAATAGAAAAGGAAAAAACAAAACAAAACACTATCATGTGTCAGAATATTAGGCAGTTTTCAAAATATATAACAATAAATTTCCATTTATATATATATATATATATATATTTCCATATATATATTTGTTTATATATAAATATATGTATACTTATTTGTATACATGTGCAGTATGTGTCTATATATTGATCTAACAATCTACCTATGGCTACATTTGAATTCCAAACTATTTCCCTTTCCCTGCCAACATTTTACACAGAGAGAGAGAGAGAGAGAGAGAGAGAGAGAGAGAGAGAGAGAGAGAGAGAGAGAGAGAGAGAGAGAGAGAGGAAGAGGGAGGGAGGAAGAGGGAGGGAGGGAGATAATACAATGCACCTATTTTCATTTTTTTTCAATGTCTGTCTCTGCCTCTCTGCCTCTCTATGTATGACTTTGTCCATCTCTGACCCTGTCTTTCTCTTCTCTATGTCTCTGTCTCTGTCTCTATCTCTCTGTTTGTCTGTGTCTCTCTGTGTCTATCTCTCTGTCTGTGGTTCTGTTCTATGTCTCTGTGCCTGTGTCTCTGTGTCTCTATCTGTGTCTGTGTCTCTCTGCCTCTGTCTCTGTCTGTCTCTATGTTTCTCCCTCTCTCCCCCTCCCTATCTCTCTTTCTCTGCCCCCTATCTCTCCTCATTTACTTTACTTCTGATTGCTGCCTTCCTAATCCACACATCCTCCTAAAAGTCCCTCCCTTATCCTATCCCCTTGCGGTCTTATTTCTATGTAACTAAAGAGACTTTTATACCCTACTAAATGTATGTGCTATTCCCTAGTTAATTCAGTCCCTACAAGAATAAGTTCCCCACACTACAGCCCTACATCCTCTCTTCCTTTCCATTGTTAACAATTCTTCCATTCATGATTCTTTTCTGTGAGATAGTTCTATTTTACCTCTCCCTACTTTATTCTTCTTTTAGGATCATTCTATCACCTCATCATAGTGGGGCACCTAGGTAGCACAATGGATTGAGAGAGAGAGTGTCTGGCCTGAATTAAAATATGGCCTTAAACATTTACGAGCTATGTGTCCCTGGGTCACTTAACCCTGTTATCCTCAGTTTCCTTATTTGTAAAATGAGCTGAAAAAAAAAAGAAAATGGCAAACCACTATAATACCCTTGCTAGAACACTCCAAATAGGGTCATGAAGAGTTGGTCATGACTGGAAAACAACTGAATAAAGTTTGGGAGGAGAGTATATAAGCAATTAGTGGATCTCTTAGGGTGATGATTTGGAAAGGCAACTTATAAAAGATTATTTCTGATTTGAGCCTTGAAGGCTCAAATTTCCCACAAAATGGAAATGAGGAACAAATTGTGTTTATAACCTGCTGTTCCACCATTAAATTACTTACACCTTAAATTAATAAACATATACCTTATTATTACACCTTACATTAACAACCTTAAATTATACACCTTAAATTAACAAACATCAATGTAATGTGGCCCAATACCATCAGAAAATAAGACATTTTCCTAAACTCAAAGCAGTAGCCTAACTCCAGGGTTACATACAATGTTATAGCAACATACTCTCAAGACAAAAAAATGTCAGCCAATGTGGAATTGGCTGCTTCTTCATTGGCCAGCTCAGTATTTTCCTGCACAACTTCCCATGGATACAGTGAATTATATAATGACAGTGTTTATCGATAAAGTTCCCTTGAACAGCAGATGTCACTGTTGGTCCACATATACTGGCAATACTGGACAGCTTCAAGCTAACACTCACAGACATTCTTTGCCCATTCTAGAAAATAAGTAGGGAAAAAATAAGATTCTTGGCTGGAGCCATTTGTAAACAGTAGAATTTTTCCTTTAAAAAAAAAGTTATGTAATTTTCACATTCTCCTCTGTGCAGCTTAAAAAAAAAAGAATCCTAACAGCAACAATACTGGATTGTTCAACAATTCAATAATCATATTAGGAAACATTAGGAGACATATAGGAAAAATTTGATTCACAAGATGTACTGCAATTTGGTCATATTACTTGTCAGTAAAGAATCATCAGACCATATTTCACAAGGTCAGGTGTGTTATAGCCGGGTAATCACTGAGACTCATCTCTTCTCATCTGGAACTCCCAGAAAAGATTGCCAGTTAGGACTCCTTTAATTGACAAAGAACTGGCCATAATTACTTTGGGGATTAATTCTCTATCGAGATATAAACAATATTTTTGCAATATAGCCTGCTCAAAATATTAGAAATTCATCACCTGTTATTGTTACAAAGAGGTAACTATCTTCTTGAAGACTAATTCAGTGGAATAAAAAACTATGGTACACCCTACTAAATTAAGTGGTATTTAATAATGGATTTCTCCATCATTCCCAGAAGTCTCTTCAGGAACTGAAAATTTGGAAATACCCTCTGTTTTTGAGTGCCCTTCCAGAAGCTGTATTTAAAAAGGATGCCCAAGCTAATCATCTTCTCATTTCCCAGTATGCTGATCTCCTGACTTTTCCATCATGTACCACTCTAGGGGTTAATTGACTTGCCTCAGCTCTGCCCCCTTTCAGTTCCCTTCTACATATTGTCTTTCCCACTCAACTTTTTGAGGGCGAGGACTGACTTTTTGTTCATTCATATTCCAAGCACTTAGTAGAGTATGTAGCACATCAAAAGTACATAATATATACTTGTTGAAAGATCGACTGCTATCTCAGGTTTGACATAAGTCAGAAGACTGACTACTGGCTAATGATTTTTTTCCAACCACATTAATTCATGAAGAACATCCACTATGGGATAGAAAAGGTGTGATCTGAATCGGTGAATTAAATATTTAAGAGTTATAAAAGATCCTTAAAGGTCATCAAAACCAACTCACTTAAAAATAAAGAATAAGAGACCCAGAAAAGGTGCATGATTTACTCAAAATCATAAAAGTAGTAAGTAGCAGAGGTAGGATCCAACCCAATTTCCCCAGAATCCAAACTCTGTACTCTTTTTACTGCAACATCTATTCCAAGAAAGGCAAGGATTATTGAAATAGATACTAATTAGTACGTTGTTGTTTCAGTTCTGTTTAACCCTCTGTAACCTCATTTGAGGTTTTCTTGGCAAAGACATTAGAGTGGTTTACCATTTCCTTCTCCAGCCACTGAGAAAAACAGGGTTAAGTTATTTACCCAAGGATCACATAGCTAGTAAGTGTCTGAGGCCATCATTTCTAAAATATATAGAAACTGATTCAAATTTATAAAAAAATCAAGCCATTCTCCAATTGATAAATGATCAAAGGATATGAACAGACAATTTTCAGATGAAGAAATTAAAACCATTTCTAGTCTAAAAAGATGCTTTAAATCACTATTGAGCAGAGAAAGGCAAATTAAGACAACTCTGAGATACCACTATACAACTCTCAGAGAGGCTAAGATGACAGGAAAAGATAATGATGAATGTTGGAGGGGATGTGAGAGAACTAGGACACTAATACATTGTTTGTGGAATTGTGAACAGATCCAGCCATTCTGGAGAGTAATTTGGAACTTTGCTCAAAAAATTATCAGACTGTGCATACCCTTTGATCCAGCAGTGTTTCAATGGGCTTATATCCCAACGAGATCTTAAAGGAGGCAAAGGGACCCACATGTGCAAAAATTTTTGTGGCAGCCCTTTTTGTAGTGGCTAGAAACTGGTCAATTGGAGAATGGCTGAATAAGTAATGGCATATAAATGTTGTGGAATATTATGTGAAATAAGAAATGACCAGCAGGATGATTTTAGAGATCCCTGAAGAGACATATATGAACTAATGCTAAGTGAAATGAGCAGACCAAGAACTCATTGTACATAGTAACAAGATTATACAATGATCAATTCTGAAGGAAATGGCTCTTTTCAACAAGGAGATTAATCAGATCAATTCCAACAATCTTGTAATGAAGAGAGCCATCTACACCCAGAGAGAGGACTGTGGGAACTAAGTGTGGACCACAACATAGCATTCTAACTCTTTTTGTTAATATTTGCTTGCCTTTTGTTTTTTTTCTCAGCTTTTTTTCCCTTCTTGATCTGATTTTTCTTGTGCAGTAAGATAACTGTATAAATATGTCTACATAGATTTAACATCTATTTTAACATATTTAACATGTTTTGGATTATCTGCCATCTAGAGGAGGGGAGGAGGAAGGAGGGAAAATTTTGAAATGCAAGATTTTGCAAGGGTCAATGTTGAAAAATTACCCATGCATATTTTGTAAATAAAGCTTTAGTTAAAAAAGAAAAGGGGGAAAAAGTATCTGAGGTAAGATTTGAACTCAGGAAAATGAGTTCCTTAGAAGTTTCTCAGGAAACAAGTTTCTTGCTTCAAATCTGGCATTCTCTCTACTGTGCCATTTAGTTGTCCCAATAAATATGTATAATAGCTCAAATTTAGAAGCAGATTTGCTACAAGTGGCATTTCTTTTTAATTGACCTCTGTGTTCTGTTTGAAAAGCAAAGTAAGTCACACCTGTCAGATTGGCTAAGATGACAGGAACAAATAATGATGAATGTTGGAGAGGATGTGGGAAAACTGGGACACTAATCCATTGCTGGTAGAGTTGTGAAAGAATCCAACCATTCTGGAGAGCAATTTGGAACTATGCCCAAAAAGTTATCAAACTGTGCATACCCTTTGATCCAGCATTACTGCTATTGGGCTTATATCCCAAAGAAATACTAAAGAGTGGAAAGGGACCTGTACGTGCCAAAATGTTTGTGGCAGCCCTTTTCATAGTGGCTAGAAACTGGAAGTTGAATGGATGTCCATCAATTGGAGAATGGTTGGGTAAATTATGGTATATGAAGGTTATGGAATATTATTGCTCTGTAAGAAATGACCAGCAGGAAGAATACAGAGAGGCTTGGAGAGACTTACATCAACTGATGCTGAGTGAAATGAATAGAACCAGAAGATCGCTGTACATACACTTCCATGCTGTATGAAGATGTATTCTGATGGAAGTGGATATCTTCAACATAAAGAAGATCCAACTCACTTCCAGTTGATCAATGATGGACAGAAATAACTACACCCAGAGAAGGAACACTGGGAAGTGAATGTAAATTGTTAGCACTACTGTCTATCTACCCAGGTTACTTATACCTTCAGAATCTAATACTTAATGTGCAACAAGAAAATGGTATTTACACACATATATTGTATCTAGGTTATATTGTAACACATGTAAAATGTATGGGATTACCTGTCATGGGGGGAGGGAGTGGAGGGAGGGGGGGTAATTTGGAAAAATGAATACAAGGGATAATATTATTTTAAAAAATTATAAATAAATTTAAAAAAAAGCAAAGTAAGTTACGTATAGTCAGAACCATAACTCAGAATTTTTGCACCTGAGCCAAGTTCTACATGTTGTGCCCACAGCAAGAGGCATAAAACTTACCTTTATTAGGTCCTACCTGCCATCTAGTTGCTGCCAATTTTACCAACTTATTCTAAGTGCTAAGTTAGTTTTCTTTATCATCACTGCTGAAGAAATCCAAGTGCACATTTAAAGTACCCTTAAACTTTGTCCTCCAAATATGGTGGGATTCCAAATATTCCACCCTACTTGTGGCTCTGGTTTATGAGCACTTTGAATTCAGAATTGGACAAGACTTTAGAGATAATCTAGTCTAGTAGTTTTCAAACTTTTTATTTTTTATAGTGTTAAAAATGATTGAGGACTCCAAATAGCTTTTCTTTATATAGTTTATGGCTCTTGTTAATTACTACAAAGAAAATAAAATATAACTATATTATTATGAAAAAAAATTTAACCTCATGGACTTCCTGAAAAGACTTTGGGGATCCCTCAAGTTCCCTGGATCATACTTGATAATTACTAGTCTCATTTTATAGATACAGAAAGAAATAGCTCTTGATTTTTATTAAGTTCCATGATAATGCCAATCTTCACTGGTTACTGAAATCCTTATAATATTGAAATCTAGTCCAAAGAGGGAAGGGGGAAATTTTTCAAGAATCACTTAATTTGAACAAGCACTTATCCCCAAGGTTCTTTACCCCACTTCTTTTGACTATATTTTGGGATTTTAAATTTAGAGTAAGAAAAAACTTCTTTTTTTGAGAGATAAATAAACTGAAGCACAGAAAGGTTAACCAACTTGCCCAGAATCCCACAACTAGTAAAGGAACTTCAGTGGAATTTGAATCCCCTTATTTCTGACTCAAAGTCTGCTACATCAGGTTGCTTTTTAATATACTATGTTGCAACTTAACATTCTTCAGATTTGTTGTTTCATCCACCATGAGTTCACAGAAGAAATAATAGCAAAGTGATTTATTTCAACTAATTCCTTAAATGACTCAAGCAATAGATAATCTCCCAGTCTAATTCTCCTTTATTTACTGTCTAGAGGTCATAGCTCATCTAGTTAGCCAACAAATGTAACACTCCATGTCTACATATCCTCTGTCTCTTCCCAACAGAAGAGGGAACTCTTGGAAAATATCTAGGGGTTCTTGCCATAAAAAAGGTGAGGAAGAGGAAGAGAAGAAAGAAAGGAATGTGGCCATCCCTAGAGATAGGTATTCCTGGATGGGATGTACCACCATGTACCACCACCACCCAGCTCCCACCCCAGCAGTAGAAGAGGAAAGAGTATTTGGAGGATTCTTCATAGCAGACTTTGGCCCTTGCCTGAACCAGTACAAGAAACATGATGACCACAGATTTTGCTGGACAATTATCAGTGAGAGCCCTGTTTCAAAGAGAAGCTCTCTTGGCTTTGCCCAAGTCCAAGAGAATGAGAACAAAGAGTGTTCTCCTTGGTTAAAAAAAAATTAATGGAAAACTCATGCTACTTTATTTCATTTAAAAATAAATTTCCACTATGATTTTTTATTTGCCTGATGCTCCTATTTTTATGAAATTGAATTGTAGCCAAAGGCAGAAATACAAAATTTAGTGCGCTTTGCCAACATTCATTTGTTATTTAGCATCTGCTATGTATGGGTTGGATAAGATAGAGGTTCATGAATTTAGAGCTGGAAAAGACCCCAAAGGTAATCTGGGGCAAACGCTTCATTTTACAGATGGGGAAACTGAGGCCCATGGCAATAAAGTGAATTTAAGTCTAGTATTATTTCCACTAGAACCATTACCTGCCTTTGAATCTGCCCTTCCAATGTGTTGAAGGGATAAAATTCATAAATATATATATTACAAACAACTTCAGCAAATGGTACAAAACTGTCAAGTTCCTTCTGCTTATAAATCTGTGATCTTATCATTTTAAACAATGTGATTCAGACTAGAATTATTAATGTATTTGATAGGGGGAGGAACTAGATGACCTCTAACATTTCATTATCTACCCCCTCAAAAATCCTATGAGTCCATGAATCCTACCTCAAGTGTTCTGTTGTTGTTGATCCTTAATTTACTTTTCTTTTTAAAACTTTAATTAATTTATTTTAATGTATTAAATAAAACAAGCATTTCTATAACACAGTAGAATAAAGAAAAGGTGATTGCATATGAAATCTATTATGTACAACTTGTTGTTTCTTTTAAATATATAATAAAATTATCATTTAGCTTTTTTCTTTTTTCCTTTTTATTCTTTTCTCTTCTCCCCCTCTCATAGCTCCCATAGGATGGCTATTGTTAGACAAAAACATATGTGTGTTTGCAAAATCATCCTATGCATATTTCTTATCAGTTCTTTCTCTTTCATCAGACTTCTTTCATAGGTCCTTTGCAGTTCTTTTGGATAACTGTAATAGTCAAAGCGACTTAGTCACATAAATTTGGTCTTAAAATAATATTGCTGTGTCTGACTCTTGGTTCTGCTCATTTCATTCCTTCTTCATATTAAAAAGAAAACAATGACATCACATAAGAGTGATGTCTTGCTATACATGTGAATTGGATTAAATAGCAATTAAATCACCTAAAGTGAGGCAAAGCTGTATAAAGTTATCAGTCTCACTACTTTTATGACTATATCACTTATTCAAACAATCAATCAACAAACAAGTGTCAGGCACTATGCTTAGCACTGAGATTAAAAAGGCGGAAATTCCATAACCACTTCTTACATTCTAATCTCTTACATTCTTATATTCAAACTTCTAAACTCTCCAGAACTTGTCTCTTCATCTGTAAAATGGTGATGATAATAATATGATACCTTTTTTCAAAGTATTGGAAAAGGGAGAGGAATAAAGACTGGACTAGTGATTTCATTGATATAGGGAACTCTCAGGTAAGCAAACTCCCTCTAGGTCCCAGTTTTGCAATTCATATTAGACCATTGGTTAAAGAACTTGCTCACAGCAAGCATGTATCAGAAATGGGACAGCAACCAGGTTTCAGGACCTGCTCCCTATGATGTCTCACTTGAGAGATGTATTCCTTTCACTTGCTATTCATTAGTGCCACAAGGAGGCACTGTTTCACAATCTTACATTTGGGCTAGCTTGTTGTCAGGCAAAAAAAACCAATGGGATTTTTAAATAGAGGGAAAGCTTCTAAGCTTTAAAAGAGAGCTTTTCCCCAGGGTCTGAACCCTAGCACATAGAAATCTGGTTTGGGAAGAAAGTGCCTTAGAATATCTCCCAAGTAGGCTCAATGGGATGACCAGAAAGTCCTGTTTTCCTTCCTTAAACTTTACTCCTCCAGATCACAAGCAAAGATTTTCCTCAGACCAACCTCTCAAAATGAAAAAATTTTTGCTCTTCTATTATTGTATTTCAGCTACTTAATTTCATCAGCAAATAGAACATCTTACTGTGCACATTGTCCTGTGCTCCTTTGCATAGGTTTGAACACAGAAGATAGCATGAAGCTACAATTCTAATTTTGTCTGTGGCTCTAGTACTTCTCTTAGGACAATGGTGGTCCAAGAAAAAAGCATATGCTATAAACTGGAAGTATTATGGGTATACTGAAAAGTACAGGTGTAGAATTATAATATCAGACTACCAATTAGCTACATCTCTTTTGATGCTCACTACAATCTGATGAGGGAGGTAATATTATTATTATCTTCATTTTACAGATGAGAAACCCGAGGTTTGGATAAGTGACATACCCAATGTTACATGTCTAGTAATTGTCTGAGACCAGATTTGAACTCAGCTATTCCTATTTCAAGCTCAGTATTCTTTTCTGAACAACAAATATTAGAAGGAGGTAAAAAGCCTTCCTAATAAGATCAGGAGAGAAGCAAAAATGTCCATTATCATCACTATTATTCAATATTATACTAGAAATGCAGTTATAAAAATAAAAGAAGAAAAAGAAATTGAAAGAATTAAAATAGGCAAGAATGAAATAAAACTATCACCCTTTGCAGATGATATGATGGTATACTTGGAGAATCCTAGAAAATCAACCAAAAAAATAGTTGAAATAATGACAGGATCCAAAATAAACTCACATAAATTATTAGCATTTCTATAGATTACCATCAAAGTATAAAGTTAAAGTTTAAAAAAGAAAAGAAAAAAGTAAGAAAGAAATTCCATTTAACATAACTATAGACAATATAAAATATTTGGGAGTCTACTTGCAAAGACAAACCCAGGAAGTATTTGAACACTATTGATTACAAAACACTTTTCACATAAAGTCACATATAAATAATCAGAAACATATTAATTGCTCATGGGAAGGAAAAAATATTATAAAAATAATTCTACCTAAATTAATTTACTTTTTAAGTGCCATACCCATCAAACTACTTTGTGAAGCTAGAAAAAGCTTCACAAGGAAAGTAGTTTAGCAATACCAGATGTCAAGTAGTGTTACAAAGTGGTAAACATCAAAACAATCTACAGGTACAGGCTAAGAAATAGAATGGTGGATCAGTGGAATAGATTAGGTGCACAATGCATTGTAGTAAGTGCCACAATTTTTTTGATTATACATGTATATTCATATTTTTACATATTTCTTATAAATCATATTGGGAGAGAAAATAACAAAAGGGAAATACCACAAGAGAAAAAAAATAGAAGAAAAAGGGGGAGGGAAGAAGATAACATTGTCCATAGCATGATTTACATTGAGTCTCTATAGTTCATTCTCTGGATATGGAGTTTTCCATCCAGAGTTTATTGGAATTGCCTTGAGTCACTGAATCACTGAGAAGAACCAAATCTGTCACAGTTAATCACTACAAAATCTTGCTGTTACTATGAACAATGTTTTCCTGGTTCTGTTTGTTTCATTCAGGATCAGTTCATGTAAATATTTCCAGGCCTTTCTAAAATCAGGCTGTTCATCATTTTTTCACAGAACAATAATATTCCATTACTTTCATATACCATAATTTACTCATTCTCCAACTGATGAGCGTCTATTCGTTTTCTAATTCTTTGCCACTATAAAAAAAAAGCTGCTTCAACCATTTTTGCACATATGGGTCCTATTTCCTCTTTTATAATTTCTTTGGGATACAGATTCAGTAGTAGCACTGCTGGATGAATGTTTGTGTTCGGGACTCTAAATTTGTGAACTGATCCAAACATTTTGGAGACCAATTTGTAACTGTGCCTGACAAACTATAAAACTGTAGATACTCTTCAGTCCAGCAGTTAAGTAGGTTGATATCCCAAAGAGATTGTTTTTAAGGGAAAGGGACCTACATTTACAAAATTATTTATAAAAATATTTATAACAGGGTTTTGTGGTGGCAAAGAATTGGAAATTAAGGTTGCCTATTAATTGGGGAATGACTGATCAAAATGTGGTATATGATTGTAATTGTTGTGCTATATAATGAAGCAGAGTAGTTTCAGAAAAACATGACAAGACCTATAAGAACTGAAGCAAAATAAAGTGATTAGAACTGGGAGATCATCGTGCACAGGAACAGCAATGTTGTAATGATGATCAATTGCAAATGACTTAGCTATCTTCAGCAACTTATGATCTAAAATAATTTTGAAGAGTTTAGGATGAAAAATCCTATCCACCTCCAGAAAAAGAACTTATGGAGTCTGAATGCAGATTAAAGAATACTTTTTTAAACTTTCTTTATTTTTCTTCTTTTTTGTCTGTTTTCTTTCACAATATGACTGATATGAGAATATATTTTACATAGCTGCACAGTATATCAAACTGCTTGCCTTCTCAAGGAAGGAGAGAGGAATGAGAGGGAAAGAATTCGTAATTCAATTTATAAAAATGAATGCTAAACTCTCCCTAGCTGCTCCCTTTTGTTATGATTTTTCTTTCCCAACATGATTCATAAAGCAATGTGTATTAAAATAAACAAATAAATTTAAACTTGGAGAGAAAATGAATGTTAAAAACATTTTGTGTGTAATTGGGAAAAATAGAATATTTAAGAATATACATATGTGTATGTATATATACACAAACACACACATATGTATATACACAAAATATGGGAAGGATTGTGGATAGACAAGAACAATATACTGTTGATGAAATTTTACATTGGTCCAACCATTCCAGGGCAGGTATAAGGGGCAATGGATAATGCAGGATCCAAAGTTAGGAAAATTCATCTTTCTGAATTTAAATCTAGCCTCAGATACTTGCAAGTGTGTGACCCTCAGAAAGTCACTTAACCCTGTTTGCCTTGGTTTCCTTATATGTAAAAATGGGCTGAAGAAGAAAATGACCAATCATTTCAATATCTGTGCCAAAAAAAAAAAATGTAGTTTCGCAAAGTGTCAATATTGTTTCACATTAGTGACTGAAAATGACTGAATTATAACAAATCAACTATTCTGGAAAGCAGTTTGAATTGTGTTAAAAAAGTAACCTTTTAATTTTGTACAAACAAAACTAATGCAGACAAGATTAGAAGGGAAGCAATAAACTGGGAAAACATTTTTATGTTAAAGGTTCTGATAAAGGCCTCATTTCCAAAATATATAGAGAATTGACTCTGATTTATAACAAATCAAGCCATTCTCCAATTGATAAATGGTCAAAGGATATGAACAGACAATTTTCGGATAAAGAAATTGAAAATATTTCTAGTCATATGAAAGAGTATTCCAAATCAGTATTGATCAGAAAAATGCAAATTAAGACAACTCTGAGATACCACTACACACCTCTCAGATTGGCTAAAATGATAGGAAAAGATAATGGGGAATGTTGGAGGGGATGTGCGAAAACTGGGACACTGATGCATTGTTGGTGGAATTGTGAATACATCCAGCCATTCTGGAGAGCGATTTGGAACTATGCTCAAAAAGTTATCAAACTATACATACTCTTTGACCCAGCAGTGTCTCTACTGAGTTTATATCCCAAAGAGATCTTAAAGGAGGGAAAGGGACCCACATATACAAAAATACTTATGGCAGCCCTCTTTGTAGTGGCTAGAAATTGGAAATTGAATGGATGCCCATCAACTGGAGAAAGGTTGAATAAATAGTAGTATGTGAATAGAATATTATTGTTCTGTAAGATGACCAGTAGGATGATTTCAGAAAGGCCTGGAGAGACTTACATGAACTGATGCTGAGTGAAATGAGCAGGACCAGGAGATCATTATATACTTCAACAACCATATCATATGAGGATCAATTCTGATGAAAGTGGCTATCTTCAACAATGAGAAGATCCAAATCAGTTCCAATTGATCAGTAATGAACAGAACCAGCTATACCCAGCAAAAGAACACTGGGAAATGAGTGTGGACCACAACATAGCATTTCCACTTTTCTGTGATTGTTTGCTTGCATTTTTGTTTTTCTTCTCAGGTTATTTTTACCTTTTTGTGAATCTGATTTTTCTTATGCAAGATAACTGTATATCATATTCAACATATACTTTAACATATTTAACATGTATGGGACTACCTGCCATTTAGGGGAAGGGGTGGAGGGAAGGAGGGAAAAAGTTGGAACACAAGTTTTTGCAAGGGTCAATGTTGAAAAATTACCCATGCATATGTTTTGTCAATAAAAGGCTATAATAAAAAAAGAAAGCAACCTTTTGCATAATCTTGACTCAGTGATCCTAATGTTAGACATTTCCCTAAAGACACAGACATAAAGAATAGTCACATATACACCCATAAATCTATAGCAGCACTTTTCATGGTAGCAAAGAACTGAAATAAATCTATGCCCATTGTTGGAGAATGGCTAAAAAGAATTTAATTGAATATTACCAAGACATAAGAAATCTTTAAAAAAGAGAAAAAGATGAATATATAGAAGCTTGAGAAGAAGGTCTTTCAGACAAGGTTCTATTACCTTGGGTTCAAGGTCCCCTGTGGATCCACATGTAATCAAGGATACATAACTCGTGAATCTTCATAGATGTGTCTACATTTAATAGTTAGATAGTAGATAGTAAATTAGTTAGATCACTTCATTCCAAGTCAACACTAACAGGATTGCCTTTGTAGTGACTGAGTGGGGTCAACTCAGAATGCCATAACTCCCAAGGATATGAAACTTCCTGTACATTAAGTTTGAGAAATCATTTAATAAAAGAGGATTATGTGATGTATTCTTGAAAAGTTTCATGGAAGTGTGTATGTATTCATAGCAATCATTCATGCATTTCTATAATGTAGCAATAATGATATTAAGATAATTTTATAATAAAGTATATCAAAATTTATTTATGAAAATTTTATTTAATTTAATTATACAAAGTATTTTTGTATAGGTATAGAACTGTCCAAAGAACTTCTAAAATTGACCTTTTAAAGAAATGAGCATTTTAAATAATTTACCAGGACTTAATGTTATTTAACATGGCATTTCCCTTGTGGAAAGTAGTAATTATTATTACTTTTTGTCTATGAGCCCTTTTATAGTGTGGTCATCATGTAAAGCCAGCTTTTAGTCCATAGAAAGAGAATGACATAGTAACAGCCTCGTGCCCGGAGCAGCAAACAAGTTATCTGCATGAATCATCTTAATGAATACTGGGATTTGTACATGATACTCCTGTGTCTCTCTCTTGGAAACAGCGCTTACATAATCAGAATAACACTGAGATGAAATACAACCCAATGAACTCTAATACTGTTGAAAGAAGAAATAGATGAAGCCAAGAACCTTATTTTAGGTGTCACGAAGATTTCATTTAGCTGATGCTTCTGACTCATTGCTTGCACATCTGTCTGTCACAAGCTAATGACCAATATTCTTTATGACTTTTCAAAAAGCTGAGAAAATTCCTCTTTCCTCTATGCAGTGAAGATCTGATGGGTACAGAAGGTAGATTGGAGTATCCTTGAGTTCCATAAGGGGAGAATCAGGCTGAGAAATAAGTAAACAGATTACAATAATGACCATATACTCATAGCATAACTCAGAGGCCATCTAACTACCTCATTTTAAAGATGAGAAAATGAAAACTCACACTTAAATGACTTGCCCCTGGTCACACAGATAAGAAGTATCTCAACAGAAGTAGAGCTCCACACTAACTCTGTTTATAGCCCCCTTTTATTTTTATTTTACATCCTTTAAATTTAATTATCTTCTTTATGCAGATGATTCTAAGACATATCTATACATATAAATATACACACATATTGTATGCATGTATATGTATATATTTGTGTATATGCATAACTATATGTATATATGTTTATGCATTTGCATTTTAATATGTATTTGTGTGTAAATGTGTATGTATAGATAAATAGATATGCATATACATGTACATCTCCATTCTTAACCTGTCTCTTAAACTCTCATTTCACATCAGCAATTGCCCTTGGACTTCTTGAACTGATTATCTTATAGGTATCTTAACCTTAACATGTCTAAAACAGAGGTCATTTTCTTTTCCCTCAAAACCTTTCCTTCTTTCCATTTTCCCTAATATGCTAATAGCACCGTATTATTCCAATTATTTAGGCTCACAATAAGCACCATTTTCATTTCTTTTCCATATGAACTATTGTCTGAGGCTGGATTTGCACTCAAGTCCTCTCATTCAAAGTGATTTTCTTAAAGGATTTGCCTAACTATGTATTTCCCCCTAACTCTTTAAGCTCGGGTGACTTCCTATTAACTCCAGGATTAAATGTAAAATTTTCTTTTTGTCCTTTTCCTATCTTTTCATTTTTAATAACTATTTTATAATCCCACCACACTGGTTTTCTTGATGTATTATTTTTCTTGTGTTATCTATAATACTCAATCTCCCAACTTTATGCATGGGAAACTAGATGTCTCCTATGACTAGAATACTCTTCTTCCCCACCTCCGCTTCCTCATATCCTTATCTTTCTTTAACACTCAGCTCAAATCCCACCTTCTTGCAAAAGAAATTTTCTTCCCTCTAACCCTGCCTACTACTGCCTTTCTTCCAAAATTATTTAAATTTACACTGTTTATATCTTATATGTACAATTATTTTGAGTGCTATTTTCCCCTCCATTTGCATAGGAACTCTGAGAAACTGTTATATTTTTGAGAAAATTGAATCTCCAATTATTATGAGGGGCAACTGGGAGTGCAGTAAATAGAAAAGGGCTTCTTAAATTTTTTTCTGCTTGAGATCCCTTTTAATCCAAGAAATTTTTACATGATCCCAGATAAAAAGTACATAAAGTACGTATACAAATCAAACATTTATTGAGAATAAATCACAATTTCATGACGCCCTATATGGGTGATTCACTATAGGTTCATAAACCACAGTTTAAAAAACTGGGGGATAGGCTTGGAGTCAGGAAGACTAAATTTCCTCAAATGGGATGGAGGAGAGGGAAGAAATATTGGGAAAAGAGAGTTCAACAAGACAGCTATTAGAATAGATGATATTTGAGGTAATTAGGCCCTGCCTCAAAGAGATAATCACATGAGTGGAAAGAAACCACCTAATCTAGTGAGAGTTTGAAGGTAGAAACTACAGGATCCCTGGATATATAAAGTGAGTCTGAGAAAGGAAGTGAAAATGATATTGATTGAGAGCTTAACTGAGTGAAGAATGTGGTGCTTTTAACAGGAAGATCTAGTTCAAATATGGCTTCAAAATAACTGAGTGACTCCGGGCAAGTGACTTAACCCTGTTTGCCTCATAAAAATGAGTTGGAGAACAAAATGACAAATCACTCCAGTATCGTGGCCAAGAAAACTCCAAATGGGATCAACAAAGAGTTGGACACAGCCAAAATAATTGAACAATAACAATTCTTATCATACAGCATAACTGACTGTTTTCTGACTATAATACTGGATCTACAACTTGTTCCATGATTTGAATCTATGAGTCAAATTGGATGAAACATAAAGCTGTTTTCTCTTCTCAAGATAGTGTTATATTGCCAAAATGCGCCCAAGTGTTTGAAACTGTCAGTGAGATGATGGCTTGTTTTCATAGTAGTAACTGGAAGAAAGGTAAAATTATGAAGTGCTTAGAATGAAAGATAAATACCATTGCAAACCTATTCATCTGCTTAAAATCTTGTTGTTTGTTCATTGAATATTGACTCAATAAAATTAGTACTTTGATTTACGTTCTTTTAAACACAGTTGTGACAATATTCCAAAAATAAATTCAGTTTCAGCTCCTCAGCCCCAGTGATATAATTTTATAATCGGAGTAATGGTCATTTGTAGCCAAAATATGGTCAAGGGGTTCCTGTAAATGCTTTCCCCCTTTAAATAAGTTCATTTGATAGTTTATACAATACTAAAAAGCAAAAAAACCTATATAAACCTCTTTAGAGAAAAGCTACAATACCTCAAAACAAAACAAAACAAAACTCAACAACCACAATTCTGTCATAATTTTGTGATGCTGTATAAGTTGATATATAGGTTCAAATCATGGAAATCTAAACTTTATAAATCTAACATTATAGCCAGATGTCATCAGTCAACAATCATCTCTTAAATATCTATTATGTGTCAGGCATTGTGCTAAGCATCAGGAGTACAAAAATGCAAAAATATTGTCCCTTCCTCAAAGAGCTCATATTCTTATAAAAGACACAACATATAAATGACTGTTGATATGTGATATATACAGTATATATCATATATAATACATAAGATAAAAGTATGCATACATATATATATAGAGAGAGAAATAGATACTTTTATTCTTGTATCTCTAAGGTCCTTTTTGGATTTAAATTTATGATTCTATGATCTTTGCAAGAGCCTCACAGAGTGAGGTAGTCAAAAGAAAAATGAAAAAAAAAATCACTGACATAGCAGGTACCCAGAGGTAATCAATCCCTGCATGAACAGGCATCCTCTCTATATGCCCATCAACAAGTTGTCATATGGTTTAAAATATCCAATGAGGAAAAAGTCACTATCTCTCACAGCAGCTGGTCTACTTTGACAGAGACAGAATAATCAGGAAGTTTTTCCTTAGAGTGAGTCAAAATCTCTTTGTCATTTCTATTTATCTTATTTATCTCCTAATTCTATGTTAAGCAGAATGTTTAATCTGTGTCCATATAACACACAATCCTTTAAATATATAGAGGGGGGAAAGTGGCATTATTCTACATATCTTCCTTCTCCATCTCCTTCAATTTATTAATGTATTCTCTCTCTCACTCTCTTTCTCTCCCAGATACATATGTATATTATTAATCAATATTTCTTATGAACATACTGTTATAAAACAGTACTATGCTAAATGATGGGAATACAAAAAGTAGTCTGCCTTCAAGAAGATCCAATCTAATGATGATCAGGGATGTGATTAGACAAAATAATTACTTTCCCTCAAGAGCTTGGTTTTATTTCTGTTTCTATTAATCTACCTATTCACCTGTCTGAGAAAGTAGAAAGAATTGGATAATAAGAAATGCACATAGGCATGGTGAGCCTGGAGGGAGGGAAAGGGTAGATATTGATTATGTATCGCTTAATCATTAGAAATGAAATAAGAAGATAGAAAATATTGTTATTGTAAGATAGAATAAGGTCTTGGAGAGAAGAGCTAATTTCTCTAACAAGGAAATATGGTTCAAAAAATAGTCTGAGGGTTTTAAGCCAACTACATTGAAATGAATTTTTTTTTTCCTAAACTAAGACTGAATCTTCAATTAAAAAAAATTAGAAATAAACCAATAGAGTTTCCACCCCCAACCTAAGAACAGACTTTTGTGAGTCTGGTGGCTGAGAATGTTCAAGGAAGTTGTTTCTGAAAATTTATAGGATAAATACTTAAAGTTAAAGAGCATGGGAAAATTCATAATGATATAACCAGAGCCTGGCAGTAGTCAATCACAACTCAAAAGGAATGACTGAGTACTGTCTAGAAGACATTGAACATTTAATGGGGAACAGATACCTAAAAATGAATACATGCCCAAGAAAGGCGACTTTCCCAGAGAAGAGAGTTGTATTCAGATTTGAGGGGAGCAGTAAGGCCACATCACTGGTTCTGAAGGATTTGAGACATAAATTGCCCATCAATGCATGTGCTCTGGGCACACTTTTTTCCTTACATGTATGCTGTGTTACCCAGACTCTGTGTGTGCTCATTCTCACAAATAATGAGGTCTGTATTCATGGGAGACAAGTTTGTAAGAGAAATGCTTTATGACTACATTTATTATTATGCTATTTCATTTAATTTCCTTCTTTTCAACTAATTGTCTTTGTTATTGCTGCTCTTGGATCATTTCAGTCATGACTCTATTTGGGGTTTTCTTGGCAAAAATACTGGAGTGGTTTGCCATTTCTTTCGCCAATTTATTTTACACATGAGGAAACTGAGGCAAACAGGGTTAAGTGTCTTACCCAGGATCAGACAGCTAGCAGGTGTCTAAAGAAGCCAGACTAAGGAAGATGAGTCTTCCTTAGTTCGGAACAGCATTCTACCCATTGTTTTACCTAGGAGCCCTAAGTTGTATCTATTAACAAACTAATTAAGGTGAACATATCCATTAAGACTCATGAGCTATATGGTCTTGAATAGATGTGGACCAATAGAAGACCTTGAATCCAAGGTAAATACAACCCTATCTGAAGGACCTTATCAAAAAGTCAGGGGTCTCCACATGCCACAAAGGGCATATGGTTTGCTTTAATCTACCTAGGCCAATAGTAGTGAATATAAGAGGCAGATAACCAAGTTCCAAAAAGCTTATTCAAATTTCTCATTCCATTGATTTTCAAATACATTTTAGAAAGTTCAGGTTAAACTGACATGCTTTTTTTTTTTTCTTCTAGGTCTTCTCAACTGAGATTAATAACAGGTTTAATAAGAGCAGCACAGTTCTTTACAAATTTGTGATAATGGCCAACAAATTCCATTAGTCACACCCTTCCTCTAACCTCCCCCCCCCCAAAATAAGAGTAACCATGGTATAGTGGAAAAAAACTAGATTTATAGTTAGAAAATCTGAGTTCAAGTTTCTGGTTGTACCAATTACTATTTTTGTTTTACTTTGAGCAAGGTTAATTTTTTTTATTTTCATAATCTTTTCATAATTTTGTAATTTTCTGAAGTTCAATTTTATACCAAGTAAAATGAAGAAGTTGGGCTGCTTGAGTTTTGGAATCTTTTCTAAGTTTAAATATGTGATCTTATAATTCACAAGCTTAGAAAAATCTCTTTATGACTTTGAGTCTTATGTTTTTTCAAATGTTTTTTAGATTTGTCAGGTCAGGAACTTATCTCTCTTCTCTGAATTTGTGTTCATTCCTTGCTGGGATACTTGTGAGAAGCTCTGTAAATTTAACCTTTACCAATTGACAGTCTCTTCATCAATCAGAGCAGCTTTCTTTAGCTGATCTAATCATTTATTTTTCCTTCTATTTTAACAAAGACAATGAGGTCATCCACGGAGGATAACATACAGTTCATGTCTCCAAACACTTTCTGCATAGATCACTAAAAAGCGGCAGAGGCTTTTCAGATGCCTTTGGGGAACAGAATAATATGGGTTGAATCTTATTGAAACACCATTGAAAACTACCTTCAGCTAGGTAGTTCAGTGGATAGTATGCTGGGGCTAAAGTCAGGTAGATCCATTTTGAGGAGTTTAAATCCAGTCTCAGACACTTACTAGCTATGAATCACTTAACAGTGTTTGCTTCAGTTTCCTCATTTATAAAACGAACTAGAGAAGGAAATGGCAAACCATTTCAGTATCTTTGCCAAAAAAAAAAAAAAAAAAATCCAAATAGAGCCACGAAGAGTCTGAAAAGAATAAACAACAATCTTCTCTTTGTCTTTTTCTTCCACAGGAATCTGATAGTATCCACAGCACAAATCCAAAACTGAAAATCACTGGCTACCCATTTTCTTTTTTAGTTCTCTAAATTACAAGGCATTTGATTAACATATTTTTTCCTGGAATGATAATTCTCATTTGATTACTGTTCTCAGAGCAAGAGGTAAAAATCAGAGAAGGAAAACTAGCCAGAAGCTTTACATTAGACTGGAGAGGGGGAAAATGGAGAATCTGCAATAGGCAAGAAGTCTCACAAAGCCTGAGGACAGGAAATGAAGTGCCTTGTTGGGGGTAGAGGTTAGGGCACAATCTGGACCATGGCATGAAGTAGTAAATACATTTTTGGAGCAACTGCTCACAATCCATCCCTCCTATTCTACCTCAAAATTTATTAGATTTATTTTCATCTCTTTGTTGTGGCACTCAATACCTTGTCCATTTGTGCTAAATTGATCTCATCTACTTCCCCAGATTTTACTGCTCTTTTCTCCACTGGTTTCCATAGCTGACTATCCTCTTGCATCACAAAATCAAAAATGTTCCTCCATCCACCATTATCTAAAGATAATATGAAAAACTTAATATATGATTATCACACTGCCATTATCACTAAATGGTCAGTTTGATACTACAAGTGTTCCTAACAGCCTTCAGACTCCTCATAAGTCCAAAAACTGGTCTTATAGCTTTTCTGCTACTTAATCCTTTGTAGTCGCTTGTCATTTCTTTATTACTCCAGTTGAATGGCCAAAGACTCCTGTCATCTCCAAGAAGCAACTTTAGTGGATAAACTTCTGGGTCTCAATTTAAAACTGGCCTCCAATACTTTCTAGCTATATGACCCTAGGCAAGTCATATAAGTTTTATCTGCCTCAGTTTCCTCATCTATATAAAATAAGGATAATAATAGCAGCTCCATCTCAAGTTTATTTTGAGAGTTAAATGAGATAATATTTGTAAAGCATTCTGAAAACTTTAAAGCATTATATAAGTGTTAGCTATTATTAATCATTATTGCTGTTGTACTGAGAATGTTTTTAGCCCAGGTTGTTGATAATTCTGAAATAGGGGAAACCTAGGTCCAATAATCCCTGTGATCACAGTACATTTCTAAGCATATATTTTTCATTAATAAGTCATGTCAGCTTATCTACAAGACAGAACTTCTCATCATATTAAGGCTTTAAACTAGCCAAGCAAGTATGCCTTCATTTTTAAATAGTAGGACAGTAATCATTTTCTGAGTATCCTTCCCAATTCTTATCTGACCAGGAAGTTTTGAATGATCAGTTTTTCTGAAAGTTTTAGAATACAGAACGGGTTTTATTTCTCTTTGCTTATTTTTTTAAGAAATTTTAGAAATTAATATAACATTTCCCTAATTAACACACATTGCCCTTCAAGTCTTTTACTTAGTCCTCATTTTATAAACCAAGTTCACTCTTTAAATGAAGACTTAAATGAAGTCAGAAGACTTCATTATTGAATCCCACAATTCTAAAATTTTGACATTTACTTTGTTCAACTTCTGAATTAAAAATGTGCTCAGCTCTGGTAACAATGAAAATGAGTCAAGGCAATACCCTACAACATGTTAACTATAAAGCAGACAAATAAGCAATTAGCAAACAATGAGATAGGTGATAACAATGAAATCAATACCACCTGCAATTAGGCAACAATGTAATCAATAGCACATAACTGAGAAATATTGATTAACAGTAAGCAATGTCACTCAAAGCACATTGGCATTCAGAATGTGAAATGCATTTGGAATCCTCTGGGAAAAACTGAGTTGTCAGAAGAAAGAGAATCCTAGTGAGGTTATGGTCAGCATGTCAGAAAAAAAAATTGGATACTGAGATAGAGAAGATATTAGTGAGAAAATGGTATGCACTTGAGAGACTAGTACTCAAGACAGTATTCCATGATGAAAGAAGCATCAACCTCCTGTCCCATCTCTTCCTTTATCTTTCCTGTAGGGACATTATGCTGACAGAATCCCCAGTCATAAGTGATCTTTCTTAGCTTAGTGCCCAGAACGTAATAATTATTCAATAAATGTTAGTTGCTGATTGATAACATTGATTTCTGACTTTAAATAGCAAATGAAGTTTTGCAAAGTAAATCATGTATACTGGTTCATTTGATCCTTTAACAATCCTGTGAGTCAGATGTTTTTATTATTTCCATTATGCATACTAGGAAAATGAGGTTCAGAGTGGGAAACGTTAAGATAATCCAATTTTTAAAATTCACATAGGGAAAAAAATGTGTTTTTATCACTACTCAAGTGTCATTATTTTAAATTTATTTTTATTTCTATTTCTAGTTGGCCAAGTCACTTAACCTGTGCTTAACTATTTCCTCAACTGCAAAATAGGGATAATTATAACCCCTACCTCTCAAGGTTATTGTGAGGATTAAATGATATATTTGTAAAATGCTAAGAACAGGATCTAGCATATGTAGATGCTTTGTAAAGGCTAATTATTGTTATTATAGAGTGTTGTAGTTTATAAAGTGATTTTACATTCATTATCTTCTTTGAAATAATAATTTTGCCAACAAAGCAGATAGTACAGGAATTATCCTCATTTTGCACAATAAAATAGATTCAAGGGAATAAAGTGATAACTTGTAAATATTAGAGGAAAGGTATAACTGATGCTAGTGAATGCAATGGACCCCTTCTCAGAATAATATTTTAAACGCATTTTAGTCACATTAAAATCCATAGAATTTCAAATGAACACAAATATTTTTTGAAATTCAGTTATCAAATTATTAATAAAGAAGCATATATGTTACTATATCTGAAACTATATTGTGTCAAAATACATTAAGTAACAGTTTTGTGAAACTTGAACAAACCTTGAAAATTATTCAATTCCTCCAATGTTCTAATCAACAAATAACTGTAGACAGAGAATATTAGAAAATAAAATATATATCTGAATCACCTGTGTGAGAATATGTATGATATTGCAGGGACCTAATTACTACAGTCACAAAGCAATGATGATATTTTGAGATATCTGAAACTATGAGAATGTGACAGAAAATACCTATGATTTTTACCAAAATACAAAAGTCACAGGTACTGCTAAAATACCATTACTAAAATACCACCATGGTTTGTGGACTACATTCATAATTGAAAGAAAAGCTATCAAAAGCTAATAAAAATGAAAATATAAATTTTTCTCAGTCACGTTCATGGACTCCCTGAAATGGATCTGCTGATTTTTTTGGGAATGTTAAAAACTTTAGTATAGATGTTTCTTTAAACTATGAAGCTATAACTAACTCTCTATGCATTCTTTGTGTGTCACATTTGTCACTTTTGACAACTGATTTTTTTTTTTATTTTATTGGAAAAGTCTAAGTTTTTTATAAGAAAAATCTTAAATTTTAAGAAGAAAGAAATCTTGCATTCAAGTCCTAAATGCATGACTTTTTATCCTTGTGACAAGCAAATCACTTAATCTCCCCAAGCTTATTTTCCAAGTAAATTGGGTACAATCATTCTTGTACCATGTCATTCATCAAAAGATTGTTTGAAAAATCAAATAAAATACGATATTTAAAGTCACTTTGCAAACTGACAAGTCCTATTTAAGTATTAGCTAATAGTAGTAGTAATCATAGTAAATAGTAAGTAGTAGTAGTAGTAGTAGTAGTAGTAGTAGTAGTAGTAGTAGTAGTAGTAATAGTAGTAGTAGTAGTAATCAATAGCTTTGTGTGGACTTTTAAAAATTGGTAAAGTTTAAACCTTATGCTCCACATATGAAGGTGAATCCTCAAACTGACTAATGCAACTGCATTCTGAATGAAATGTCAACACAGCATTTAATCATGCATGATTGGCACTGATGAACAGGAAAAAAAGAAAAAAGAAAAAAAAAGACTACACAGTTGTGCCATTACCTTATTAATTGACACATTATTTACCAAGAGAAGTACTTGCACAGCATGCTTCTACTTTGGGGAAATTTTCACAGCAGTCAGGACACAGCAGGCCCCCAGTACAAAAGTTCAGCAAGGAAATAGCGTAACAGCCCCATAAGCACCTCTTAATGAATTTGTTCTTCACAAAAGATGAGTCAGAATAACAATTTTCCTTTCTATTGAAGATTGGCTCTTTCAAGCTGCTGGGCCTTCAAGTGTTTCTGTATTCTTCTCCATAGTTAACAATTTAATCCTGTAATAACATACCAGAATTCACATCAAGGTGAATAACTTGCATTTATAACAAGTTACATCCAGAGAAAGAGCTCTTTACCAAAACCAAGCAGAAGGAGGAGATAGCAAAATGTGATAACTCAAAATACAACTATAGATTCCTAATTAAAAAAAAAATTTCTAATGATCCTCTTAGTACTCACTTATGTATTTAATATGCACAATGTCATCTGACAGCTATTTCCAGAATTTGTTTCACACCATCTATTAAAGGTGTTGAAACCTCCTCAAAAATATTTGTCCTATCCTGTATATCACAGCTTTTCATATGCTTTGTTCCCAGATATTGATGGCAACTCTATCTAATAGATAGTTTTACAATTCCTGTGTCTTAATATAACTTGAACCTGTACTATTTTTAGCCAGATTTAACTTAGCTAAGTGTCACCGTATAACTTCAAAGTGAGATTATAATATAAAGGATAAAATGTGAATTTAGATACCTAAAACTCACTTTTGTTTCCAGCTTTCCATTTCACTAAAGTGTTCTGACATTTCTTGAGCATCCTGAGGGTGCTCTTCAGTCATGGCATCTGCTACTCAAGAACCTCCCCCATTGCTTACTGAATCAAGTCCAAATGTCTCATAGTGAGCTTTTTTTTTTAAACAACAATTTACTAAAATCTCTTCTATCTTACTTTGAAAACAAATAACTATAAGCAGATATAAAAGTTTACTTTGAAACAAAAAAATTTCTATTTTCTTTCACTTATGGGCAAAAAAATGAGCTGCACAAAAGGATGTAACAGTGATTCTCCATGCCATTAGAATCCTAAAATAAATTGAGTTCTCCTCAGTATATCTCTTAACTTTTTAAACTATCTGGTTTAGAAAAGGCCTCCAAAGTCTCTGTGATCTCAGTAAAGGTAATCTAAAATGTTGAGGGTTTGTGTGTTGGGAGTTTAGTACCATTATACTCCATTTTATCTTACCTTTTTTTATTATACACTCATTCTTTACTCAAGTCCTGAAAATATTCTAAATTTATTTCAATCTCCATTTCTTCACCTTTTTCTCAATCTGTTTAAATCCCAATCTACTTTAAATTCTATTTTTATGATATCATCACTGACAAACTCAAGGTACACTGATCTTTTCCATGTCTGACTTTCTATAGTTTTGGTTTATAATCAGCAAATCATAAGTTATAAAATTTCAAATCTGAAATTTTATTCAGCTTAATTTAACAAATATGTATCGTCTCTATTACATGAAAGACATGGTAGTATATGTGGGGAATACTATCTGCCTAAGGAGTTTACTAAATATAATGATAGTTGAGCATGAGGCAGATGCAAACTTAACTACAAGTTATATTATGATTGAATACATAAGAAAATTTAAATAAATAGGTGTCATAAATTTCAGGAGGGAGAGATTACTGCTAGCTGGGAGAATTAGAGATAGCTTCCTGAAGGTGACATACACATGATTTGGGTTTCAAAGCAAGATGATCATTTTAAATGATTCAGTCAATGGAGAACAGTTTATAGTCAGGCAAATGGATGACATATACAAATAAATAAAAGCCGGAGAGGCTACACAAAATCATAGTATGATGAGGAATATTTCCAGCAGGAATGAGGAAGGAATATGAAACAATGCTGGGATAATTGGTCAAAATTGGATTATTGCAACTCCTGAAAGGCAGAGAAAGGATTTGATATTTTATTAAGTAGGCAACAAGTAGCATTGATATTTGGTTAGAATGAAACTACATGATTAAAACTATGATGGGTGAGATACTAAACATCACTTCTTCATAAAAGTGTCATTTTATAGATAAATAAATATGTTTTCTTTTGTGTTTTTTCCCTTTTGATCTGATTATTTTTGCACAGTGTAACAAATATGGAAATATATTTAGAAGAATTGCATGTGTTTAATCTATATTGGATTGCTTGTTGTTTTGGGAAGGTGGAAGGGGGATAGAAAGAGAGAAAAAATTGAAACATTGTAGAGAACTCCCAGGAAGTAGAAACTTCAGTAACAAAGATGTTCCCTTCCTCCTAAGATTAATCAAGAGAGCATTTAAGCTTGAAATCATGAGAAAACATAAAGTCCTGGCACAATTACTGGGGCATTGTGAACTTTACATAAGCTTGCATCCCTAGAAACTAACAACATGCTTCAGAGAGTTAGATCATAGGAAACAGAAACCAGGGTTGGTGACAGAACAATGCCTTTCATAATAACATATGGGTTTAAGATATATAAGGAGCATGATTTCTCTTAATAAATGGCTCTGTTGAATTACCAGCAACCCCATCTCCTTATTTTCAACTACCAGAAGCACATTTGTGTTGTGCTGATCACAATAGTACTCTATAAATCAATCAGCATTTATTAAATATTATATATATATATATATATATATATATATATATATATGTGGCTTAAGTAGCATATATGTGTATATACATATATATATATATAATTTATTTCCATATATGTGGTATAAGTATACTGCAGGTATACATGCATATATATGCATACAATAGATATAGACAATATTCATATACAACAGATTATTCATATACACATAGATATAGAAACACATATACATATGTATACATACACACAGAAATATATGTAATATATGTATATGTACACCTGGATAAAACACATATGTGTAATATATAGCTACATATGTATATGTGCACATAGATACACACACATAAACATGTGTGCATATGCACATCAATTACAGACTTATGTATGTGAATATATGCGTCTAGATATATAGAAACATGTTTACATATATGTGTATTTATACATATAGATATGGACACCTATATGTGTATGTATGTATATTTGAAGTATACATACCATATAAATAAGCTATTATACCATATACATATGCTATACATATGATAGATTACATATATATGTGTATAAGGGGGGAAGAGAGAGACAGAGAGAGAGAATATACAAATATCAAGAAAATAAAAAGGGTATAAAAATCACAGGATATCAGTTCAAATCCTGTCCCTAAAACTTAGTATTTATGTAACCACAGAAAAGCCACTTAACTTCCTAATCCCTCCATTTCCTCCTCTGTAGAATGAAAAGGTTAGGACTCTGATAAAATTTCTAGTTCTATATGTCTGACTTAGGTATATATATCCACTGGTTGCCTACTAAATTAACCATTTTATGTAAATTTGGTTTAAAAGACCTCTGCTCAACAAGGTCTGACCCTCTCCATAAGAACTGATAACATTGAGATTCTGAGAGACTGTGTGGTATAATAAAAAAGAAAGTTGAACTCAGCATCTTGAAATTGTGTAATAATGTAGTCTACCAGTCAAAGTAAGCAATTCCAGTTCCCAGACATACTCCCTGGTGAGATATTAAAATTCTTAAATGTTAATGAGTTTATCAGACCCTTGCACCCTTTATGCATCAGGGTGTGGGATTTATTTTCTACCTACTGAGAAGAAAGAGCTTTGGAGGTTTTATGGTTCATCCCAGAAGGACACTCAGCTTTCTGTTGTGTCTCTTTTTTTGCTGCACAACAACTCAGTCTGGCCTCTTTTCGATTACTCTTGAAAGGGTAGCTACAAGCCTTAAAAGGGAAACCCCCCCCCCCCAGTGAAATATAGCCATTTGTCAATTCCCTACACAATTTAGTAGGTTGGCTTGAAGAAAATAAAATCTGTTCCAGTCTTCATAATTATGCCATTAAATATTGAGCTCTAAATAGAGCTAAGCCCAGCATGAGCCGTTTGCATAGGTGAGCTGCTGCAGTGCCTGAATCATCCTGCATTCATTTCAGTGTGACAGCCCAGAAATGGTTCATTTCCATCTGATGCAGGCTGTTAAGAACAAACACTTGGCAGGGAAATCATTTTCAGCTGCATTCCCATACCTTGGAGAAATAAATAAAGGCCTAGTCACCCCTTTTTCTTCAAAAAGAAAAAAGGAAAAAAAAAAAAAGAAACACTCTCTTAGGGACTGCTTGAAAGGATTTAGTGCATAACAATCATATCATAAACCACAAAAAAAACTGCTGACCATCCCTAAGGCACTGTAGCTATAATAATTGGTCTTCCCAGATCAGATTAGGACTTTGCTGATTTTGTCCATTTCCCTTTGGGTGTGGGTTTAGTATTTCTCTGTATGATTAGAATAAAAATCCAGTTTTCTTTTAGGGAGATGGTAATAGTTTTTTTCTTTGTTGATCAATACTTTTTCTTCAAAAAGAAACACACACACATACATACATACATACATACATACACACTACCACTACCACCACTCTAGAATAAAGTTGCATTATTGCTCTAATTCTACATGTGAAGATTCCAAACCAATAACCAAAGGGAAATATTTTAGTAAAATTTGTAATCCTTTTCAAAACTGGAAAAGCCAATCATCCTAGCTTAGAAGTCTTAGAAATAGTCATCCATTCTTTGTAGTATACACTATGGTCATTGAACCTTTTTTTTCTATGAATTCTTCTTAACAGTCCCCTTCTTCGATTTCCAAAGTTTTCAACCTTTCAAGTATAATGGAGATGCTAAAGTGTTATACAGTCAATATCTTTTTTATTTAGAAAATACCTAAAATAACTTTGAATGTGAATGGGATGTTTATAGCAGCTCTCTTTGTGATGACAAAGAATTGAAAGTTGCAGGGGTTCCAATATTGTTTTAAGAAACCTTTGAGCAACAAAGGCATTTTGACTGTTATAATTTTACAAATTAAAAATAAAGGACATATTAAGAAAGATGCTATCCACATCCAGAGAAAGAACTGATAATTAGAATTCATAGAATAATTTTAGACATATATACCTATTTGTTTCTAATGATAGCCAGTTTTAGGATGGGGAGGAAAAATGGGCCTGGGAAGAAATTTACATAATAACTTTGTTGTGTATTTGGAAGGAATAGCAAGTTGTACATAGTAGATTTACAGTTTTATCTGCAAATAAACCATCTTATTTATTGCATTATGTTATGTTTGTTTTATTTTGTGGGATTAAAATAAAATAAATTTTAAAAATTAAAGGAAAAAATACTAAAAGACTGCTCATTCCCACATTTTCTTATTCTGGGCTACTCTGGTCCCTCCTATAAATAGTCCACAGGAGGTCCACTCAACAACCACTAGGTTTCTTGACACTTAAGCAGAGAAATTTCTTAATCCAATATAACATCAAATAAAAAACATGAAACAGTATTACCTAAGGAATTGAATCATCATCCCTTCCCCCAAGAAAACACTCAGAACTGCAAATGAATCAAGAGTCCACCCTTCCATTTTTTCATTTTCTATTTTCCATTTTTCTATCCTTGATTCTCAATTACATATAATTTCAGGGAAGGGGCTGCTTGACTCCCTCAATAACTTTGTTTTCCTCCTTTTCAGTGTGATGCCAGAGAGGGAAAAAAACAAAAACAAAAAACATGTTCAATTCCATGCTAGTACAGTAAGAATGATGAACTATGCAGTTCTTTGGGTAAGATGAGGAAGGGCTGCGTATCTCAAATGTCTCAAAATCACAAACTATGAGAGTTGGAAAGGTCCCAGAAATCATCTACCCCGACATGTAATGGAGTAGATCTTCTATCTATAATCTCTGAGTCAAATGGTAAGAACTTCAGTTGCATGTAAAAGAATTTGGAAATATTAAAGCAATATATAACTAAAATGTTTTGTTACTGTTGTCATAATCATCCTGATCATTCTGTCATTATCATCATTGTCACTTTTTTTTTTACCTCCGATAGAATTTATAATAGATGTTGACCTAAGATAATTCAATATTCTACTATCTATATATTTTTTTATATTTAATTTCCAGCAAACTCCTGTGAGGACAGGTAGACCTTGCTTTTGCATAACTTAGCAATTAGATAGCAGACACTAATAGAATGGATAGAATAGAATGTTGGATAGATGTTGACCTGAAATCAGGAAGTCTTGAATTCAAATCTAGCTTCAGATGTTTAATAGCTGTGAGACCCTATCAAATCAGTTAACTTCTGCCTACCTTAGTTTCTTCTTCTATAAAAAGAGGATAATTATAGCACTTTTTCCCTCCCAGGGTTGCAATAAACATCAAATAAGATATATTTGCAAAGCATTTTGAAAACTTTAATGCACTCTATAAATTCTAGCAATCATTATTGGAATATGTGCTTATCTTAATATAGGCTCAGGGAAATTGTTTTTAGTAAAATTCCAGAAGCAAACCACATAACATGATCGGTTTGCATTTCAGAACACTTATATTTTGTTTTGATTTCTTCTGTTTGATTTCTATAGTTTGGTAAATTTTCATTATTACAGGTAGCATGGAGGTCAAGTATTAGCTATGGCAATAATTATTTAAATTATTATTTTTATGAGTCAGTGCTATGTTGGGATGCTTGTGGACAAAAACTCTTTATGACGATATTCCTGTTTCAATAGTTTATTTGTTGAATTCTCAAGGATATTCAGAGTTTGCATTTATAGTATAGATATTTATCATATTAGTTTATGAAAGATAAGTGTTCTGTATAGAATTCTGAGCACTTGACCATCTCTTTCTGTAATTTTGATAGGAGATAAATTTTTGCAACCAGAATTCCTTTCTCATTTTGTTATGGACAATTTCTTGCAAAACCTACTATATAAGTCTTAGGTGCTTAAAGGTGACTTTTCTATAATTTTTGGTAGCAGTGACCTTATTTTGTATTGGTATAATAAGGTTTTGTTTCTATAAATGAATCCAGTGACAGACCTTGTTGAAGCATTTTTATTGACATATTTTTGTTTGAGTTCATGTGAGTGTAGCTTCTGGAGAGCCTGTTGGTTCCACTTCTTGACCTTATCTTTTTCACAAACTCCATCTAGAAACAAGTCGACGTTATGTTTGATTTATCTTTGGGAATGTACCACCTGTCAGCTCTTAAGTGGGAACTGTTTGTTTGAGAAGGTATTTTTTTCTGTAAGTTTTTAGCCTATTTTTCTTGCTACATGAATATATTCATCAATCTTATTCCTCTTTTTGACAAGTGCCCATATGTTTATAGTTGCCATTTTTCATTATAATAATAACTTGCATTTATAGGGGGCTTTAAGGCTTGCAAAACACTTTAAGATATTACCCTTGTAATAGCTATGGGCAGTGGGTATTGTTGTTAGCAAACAAAGACTGAGAAAGGTTAAGTGGCTTATCCAAGATCATCCACCCATGTGCATCTAAATTTAAATTCAGGTTATACTGACTCCAGGTCCAATGCTTTAAGCACTAAGCACTAGCTGCCTCTTATATGGAATGCTTTCTAAATTTGTTGTCACTTGTTATACTATCATTATCTTCCAAAGCAGTCTTCTCACTTTTGCATTTCTCTAATTGTTAGGAAGTTTCTCCTTAAGCAAGTCAAAATTGGATTACTTTCACTTTCTATCAATGCTCTTGGCCCTGATCTCTGATCTCTGGTGTCTTAATAAAACAATTCTAATGCCCAAAGGGCTATCAAACTATGCATACTCTCTGATCCAGCTGTGCTTCTACTGGGTCTGTATCCCAGAGATCATAAAAAAGGGAAAGGGACCCACATGTGCAAAAATGCTTGTAGTAATCATTTTTGTAGTGTCAAGGAACTGGAAGCAGTGCCCATTAGTTGGGGAAATAAGGTATAAGAATATAATGTTAGGTATAATGAATATAATTATTGCTCTATAAGAAATGATCAGCAGGATGATTTCAGAAAGTCCTAGAGAGACTTACATGAACTGATGTTAAGTAAAGTGAGTAGAACCAAGAAAACATTGTACGCAGCAATAACAAGATTATGTTATGATCAACTGTGATGAACTTGACTCTTTTCAACAGTGAGGTGATTCAGGCTGACTCCAATAGATTTGCATCTAGGAAAAGGACTATGGAGACTGAATGTGGATCACAACATAGTATTTTCACTTTTTGTTGTGATTTGCTTGCTTTTTTTCTCTTTTTCATTTTTTTTCCTTTTATGTAGCATGATAAATGTGGAAATGTGTTTAGAAAATTTGTATATGTTTAACCTATATTGGATTAGTTGCTGTCTAAGGAAGGGATAAGGGAAAAGGAGGGAGAAAAATTTGGGACACAAGGTTTTTCAAGGGTGAATGCTGAAAACTATTTTTACATGTGTTTTGAAAATAAAAAGATATTATTTAAAAAAAATAAAAGATTCCAATTTGGGAAGAGAAAAAAAAATAATCAAGAAAAACTTGATTGTTTAATGTATAGCTATCTCATGAGAGATATGATTCACAGTTGAATTATTTTCAACTTTATAGTAACTCATAATTACTTTATTATAGTGTTTCTTCATAAATATAAATATGTAATACTGTCCAATATATTTAAGAAGGCAAATATGATACTGATATTAAAATTAAAAAATAAGAGCACTGAAAAGTTTACACTAATTTCCCTACAAAAATGTGAATGATTAAATAATACTTTAAGGTCTGCAAAGAATTTTTAACACATAATTTAAGCCCCATCACAATGGAAACTGAAAGGTTCAATGAGGTTACACAAACAGTAAATATTGAACATAGGATTTGAATGCAGATATTTCTCATCCCAAATCTGATACTTTGTCCATTATACTATAAATATAGATGCTCAAGTACTAAATGAAATGTTAGATAAAAGAATACAACAATGTATTAAAACATTCATTGCAATGAAACAGGATTTATAGCACACATTATTGGTTTTTTCAGCACCAGAAAACTCATTAACATAATAAGAAATACAAATAAACAAATGAAATATACTTTTTAAAGGATCATATCAAAAAGTGCAGATAGTTTTTTGTATGACACAACTTTCATTCATTATAAAAACATTAAAAAGAAACGCTAAAGGATACTTTTCCTTGACTTAATAAAACTATCTCTTGTAATCCAAGAATTGAAAGAATATGCAATAGTGGAACATTAAAAACATTACTATTAAAAGGAATTGCTAAACAAAAGTATGTACTTTCACCACCTTTATTTGACTCCATATTGGCAATTTCAAAAACAATGATATGTTAAAGAAAAACACTAGAAAAGAAAGGCTCAAAATTTCACTTTAGAAATGCTATACATGTTATACACACACACATACAGTTCATTTCCCACACATACAGTTTATTTCTCTGAATAACAACACATTTAATGGAGATAATAGAGAGGGAAATTCACAAGATCTAAGATTAATTCATAAAAATCCTTTCTATTTTAAATTACTAGTAAATAACATACAGAAAACTATTTTAAAAAATCATTTGTGGTAACAATAATAAAAGTAAGAATTAACTATTTCAAAATTAGCCAACCTAGAATTATACATGACCTTTATAAGGATAACTATTCAAACTTTAATGACTGGATTAAAAGAAGAGATTAAACAATGGAAGGTACATACAATGTTGATGGATAGGTTGAGTTAATATAATCAAAATAAAAATTCATGCCAATCTAATAAATATATTTAATGGCAGGCCAAACAAAACACCAAAAGGTTTCTTTAGGTAACTGGATAAAATTCAATTCAATTCAATCTGCATTTATTAAAAATTACTCTGTGCCAGATAATGTAAGAGCTAGGAATACAAGGACAAAATGAAATAGTCCTATCTCTCAAAAAAACTAAAATGCTGCTTTAGGAAAATAACAGCTACACATATAAGTAAATTTAAAGTATGTAAAAGATATTTTCTGGATGAAGGGTATAGTTTTAATATGAAGGACAGTTTATCAAAGTAGAATTTATTAGCATACTATGCTACTGGTCCAGGTCTTATAAGATGCTCCACAATAACTGTTTTGCAGGTTAGCACATGATTGTAATTGCCTGCAATGAATGGCCAGCATCCTGTTTGATGATCTTTGTAAAGGGAAGAATGTTGACACTGAGGACAAGAAATTCAACAGAGCCCTGGCTGCAATGTAAGAATATATCCTCCAAGATGTAACCCTTCTTAGATGACAACCATATATACTCCATGGAACTTAAGTTTTAGTTGGTGATAACCAATACCTTGTTCAAAGAAAAGAATCATGATGATTGGGAACACAATCCCATAGATGTACCACCAGAAAAAAAAAGCCTCTTCTATTCCTATAATGACATTAAATGGCCATCTGTCCAGAAAGAATTCATAGAAGAACTCAAAAAAGTATTCAAGAGTCAAATAAGAGAGAGTGAGGAAAAAAACTAAAACTAACCAGCTAAATAAGAACCATTTCAGAAAAACAAGATTATGGGAGGGAAAGAAATTTAACCAACTAGAAGAGAAGCGCCTTAAAGAAGAAAATAATTCTTTGAAAATTAGAATTGGGCAAGGGGAAACCAGTAAAGCTATTTATTTTATAAGATACAACAAAACAAATATAAAGAATGAAAACAAATTGTATAGAATGTGAAGCATAAGAAAAACAATAGATCCAGAGAATAGATCAGGAAATGAAAATATAAGAATAATCCGACTACCTGAAAGCTATGATCAAAATAAATAAATAAATAAATAAATAAATAAATAAATAAATAAGTAGATAGATAGATAAATAAATAAATAAATGAATGAATAAATGAATGAATGAATAAATGAATAAATAAATAAATAAATAAATAAATAAATAAAAAGAAAGAAAGAAACTTGACACAATAATGCAAGAACTAATCCAAGAAAATTGTCCTGGAGAGATAGAACACTAGGGGAAAGAAGAAATAGAACAAATCGATCAATCATTACCTCAATGAACTCCTACATGAAAACACATAGGAATATTATTGCCAAATTTTGAAACCCCCAGATCAGAGACAAAATTTTACAAGAAACAAAAAACAAACAAGATACCGAATTCAAATATGCTAGAACTACAATTAGAATTGTACAGGATTTATCAGCAGCTACAATAAGACTATAGGTCCTAGAATTGCACACAAACACACACATACACACATATATCTATATATATCAACAATCAAAATAACTAGGCCTACAGCTAAAAATATCACATCCAGAAAAATTAATCATAATATTGAATGGAAAAAATGGATATTCAGCGAACTTGCAGATTTTCAGGACTTCATCCTACATGGAAGCAAAGAAAAGATGTCATTATTGTATATTATTTCTTGAAGTGGAAATTTATTGTTACATATTTTGAATCCTTCCTGATGTTTTGCTGTGCACATGACAATGTTTTGTTTTTTTAATTTTCTTTTTCTACTTTGTTTTTTCTTATTTTGTACTGTTTAAAATCATAATAATAATGACACCCAAAATCACACAATTAAAAAAAGTATTCATTTATTTTAACATGTATTTATAATCTGTCCCTTCCACTCTTCTCTCTTCTCTCCCCATACTGAACAAACTAAAAATACTTTAATTTCAAGTCATCCACATAGAGATAATCCTTGAAATCACAGATGAAGAAGTAAAACAGTATAGAAGGAGAAGAGAAAAGATGCCAGGACAGATTCTTATGGGATTCAGATGGTTATCAGACATTATTACCTGCATAAAGTTCCATCAAAGAAGAATAAGGAAAAATGCTCACTCAGGAAGGAGAAGGACCAGGATAAAGTAGTATTAAGAAAATCAAGACTAAAAAGAATATTAAGGAGAAAAGAGTCATCAACAATGTCAAAAACTGTAGAGATATTGAGAAGGATGAGGATGGAGAAAACACCATTAGATTTGGCAATTAACAGATCATTGGTAACATTGTAGAAAGTATGTAAACCCATGTGCACACACATTATATATATTAAATAAATATTTGTTTCATGGGGAAATTTGTTGGAGGAAAGATTGTTGGATAGATGAATAGATGGATGAATCCTTCCTAAACTTTTATATTTATCTACAATTCAAATTTTTGTTTTCACTTTGTTGGTAACAGCATGGAAAACTAAGTGGTACACTGGATAGACTTAGAATTAGGACCTAGGAATAGAATAGAAATATGAGTCTTCAAATCCTTCCTCAGCCTCAGACATTTATCTAACTGTGGAACTGTGAACATTTTACTTAAGCTCTTTCAGACTCAATTTATTCATCTGTTAAATAAGGATAATAATAAAGTCTACCTCATAGAATTGTTGTGAGGGTTAACCAGAAAAAAAACCACAAGTCTATAAGCCATGTTTTAAAATTGGATTTATTATAAGAGAAATGAAAATGCATATATTTGGACATGCATATAGCACTCCTATTCCAAGTATGAAGAAGTTCATAATCCAGAAAGAGCCTGAATATTTCTGATTTACAAAAAAAAAGGAGTCATTTCATGGGAGAAGTGGGGAGCAATCTCTTCCCAAATAGGAATGGTAAGGGAGGAGGAAAAGAGCATATAGGGAGGGAAGCATGAGTAAGTAAGATGGCAAAAGCAGCACTCTTTTCCCTTGGGAATTGCTAGACTATGAAGATATGAGGGTCTGCTTATTTACAAGAATCCCAGATGCACAGTTTATCAGTTTGATGCAGACTGACTGGTGCCTGTATTGTAGCTGTTTTAACCCTCAAGGACACACTGAGAGTCCAGCTAAAAGTGCAAAAAGCACATTATGTCCACTCAGGAAGAAACGTCATTCCTGACTTCTTCAGGGTCTCCTGCATACTCCAAGTCCAGTTGTTTCTGGAAAACATGGCAACTAAAGAAGACAAATAAAGTTGGCTTCAGGTAACATTCCATCCACCACCACTCCTTTGCAATCAAGGTAACCTCTGTGCACTCTGATTACTTTATCTTGGAATACTGTTAGAAACAGTTTGACACTGAAATTCAGGTACCAAGGAAAAATGTATTAAAGAAGAATCTTAAAGAATCATCTTAGCATTTCCGGCCAAAAGCTGGGTCCTCTCCTCTTCAAAAAGAGGGGATCCAGAAGCAAAGAGAAGCTTTATACTTGTTTTCTCCCTTCAGAGAATGGATTGGTCCTTTCCCTTGCAAGTTATTATCTTTCTGATATGCCCAATGTATATTTCTCTCTAAATATGTATAAGCATGTCCCCCCTCTCTTATCATATGTCCTATGTTTTAAAAAATGGCAAAAAAACCCTCCTCCTACAAAATGTTTTGTTTAATATTCAATTACCCTATTAAAAAGAGCAATAGCAATTCAGTTGACTATGGTCATTGAACTGGATGGGCTATTATCTAGAGTTTGTGGTTTTCTCAAACAACAAAATTCTGATTGGCTGAGTCCACCTGTGCTTTTCTAACTCCTCAATTCCTTGTTTGCTCAAGATTTTTGAGAGATTGAAACTTAATTGTTCTGTGGAAATTTAACTTTGGTTAGTTTCTAACAACACCCAGGAGGAACACCTGGAGGCAAAGGTGAAAAGGTATTAACAAGGATAAAGGTAAATAGAGAGAAAACTCATGAAAGTATGACATAATACTCAAAAGATGAGCCAAGCCAGTCTCTGGGGAGTCAGGATTTCTGAGCTAAAGTCAGAAACAGAGAAATGGGGCTTGGGCAGTTTAGAGTTTATCAGGGTGATATGGAAGAGTTCCAATCACAAAGCTGGATCAGAATCATTGACCAATCACAATACAAGGCATAATAAAATTATCCAGAATCAGGGATTAATTCAGAGAGAAAATTCAAATAACTCCAAAATGACCAAGAGATTACAAATACAAAGAAACAAAAATCCAGAAGAAATATCAAGTCTCCTTGCAATTTAGTAACCTATTCCCAATGTCTATCCAACGGCTCATTTCATCTTGGATCTTAGACACTCCCACATAGTCTTCCAGTTCCTGCCACTTCTTCCTTCCACAGTCTGGAAAATATTATGTACTCAAGGGCACCATTTCAGTGGATTTCCTTTCTGGTTCAAATTATTTGTGTGAGAAATATTGAAAAATTAAGTTTCTACAGAATGTTGCAAGCTTCAAGGTAATGTATGATAATAAGTATCACTGACCAATGGTTTTCCAGAATGTGCAAAATTAAGAAAGGTGACATTTTCACAGAACAATTTAGCCTTAATCTTTCAGAAGCCTTGAGTAAATAAGGAATTGGGGAGCTAGGAAGGCCTAAGTGGGCTCAGCCAATCAGAAAGAGTCTTGTGGTTTTGAAAAAAACACAAACTTAAAGTAATATCCAATCTAGCTCAAACTGATTGGGGTCAATGACCTGACTTGACAAAATCGCACCTGCTTAATAGGCTAATTGAATATTAAACAACATATCCCATAGGAGGAGTTTTCCATCATTTTTGAACATGAGATATACATATATATACATATATATATATATATATATATATATATATATATATATATATATATATGGGGAAACATACAGTGGATATATCAGAAAAATAATAAGTCAGAAGGGAATGGACCAATCTGGTTTCTGAAGGGAGGCTGAGCTAACAAATATAAAGCTTCTCTCTCTTCTGTGCTCAGTGCTTCCTCTTCCTGAAGAAGAGCAGAGCATGCTTCTGGTCAGAAATATTAAAACAATTTCTTAAGATTCTTTAATAAATTTTCATTGATATCTGATATTTAGTATGAAATGTGTTTCTAACACTTGTAAAGACTCCTTAAATACTAATAAAATAAACATGTAAAGTACCTGGAAAACCTTAAAACACTCTATTATTATTATTATTTAGGGTCCAAAATCTTGGGTTCAAAGTCAAAGCTGCTACCAGCATGAATTTTATCAAATAGTATAGTAGATAGGATGGTGAGCATTGAGTCAGGAAGAGTGAGGACAGTTTTTGTATGTGTGACCTTAGTTTAGTTATAACCTTTCGGGGCCTCATTTGTACAATGAGGAGGTTGGATTCAATAGCCTCTAAAATTACCTCATAATCTATGATTCTATGATCCTAATGACAAATTTAACTTCTCTGAGCATCAATTTCCTCATCCATAAAATCAGGTAGTTCCCTTACAATTATGATTCTACTATGAACTATTGAGTTAGAAATCCTTCTTTTCTTTGTAATTTCCTCATAGAGAGGAAAATCAGAAGAATTATTTCCCTTTTAGTTCTATGGAATTCCTCTCTTTATGATAAAAGATAATGCAGGGGCAGCTAGGTGGCGCAGTGGATAGAGCACCAGCCCTGAATTCAGGAGGACCCGAGTTCAAATCTGATCTCAGACACTTAACACTTCCTAGCTGTGAGACCCTGGGCAAGTCACTTAACCCCAGCCTCAGGGGAAAAAAAAAAAAAAAAAAAAAAGGGGGATAAAAGATAATGCAGACAAGACAGACTCCTCTACTTCTCCTATTTTCCCCTTAAAATTCAAATTTCTTTCTCCATTCATTAGAAATCTGCCAGGCAGTGTTAACTATCTGACTTTTTTCTCCACTATTCATAAAGTCTTTAGCTATTAGAAGATTATGGAACAGGGCATAGATCTCTAGGGCCAGAGTTCCTTGAGCAAATTTTTATTGATTTTCAAAAATAATATATTTCTATTCTTAATTTCTCAGTGATCCTTTGGATACATGACTTTGTTACCCAATCCTACTGACTTATTGATATTACAGAAACCATGTACATCAAAGCTCTGGTTTTAAATTTCACGTGTTTTTTTTTTTTTTTTTTTTTTTTTTTTAGCTTGAACCAAGACACTAACATATACAGTAACAGCAATATTGTTTTGCGAATGACTTTGAACCAACAAGTCGTTTTGTCTATTATAAATACCCAAATTAGCTATAAAGGACATATGAAGAAAGATGTACTGCATCTAGAGAAAAATTGATAAACAGAAGTATTGTATAGAATAATTTTACATAAGTATATCTATTTATGTCTAATAGTCTAATAGTAGCTATCTCTAGGGCAGGGCAGGGGGAAGAAAAAAAAGGAAAAAAAATAAATTTACATGATAATTTGTTGTATATTTATATTAGTGTTAAAGGGGGACCCCAGAAAGGTTGGGGTTCCAGAAGGGTTTTGCAAGATGTTTTAAAAGAATTTATAGGTAGGACCCATCTCCAAGTCAAGGGGCAAATTTTATTATAATTTATTATAATTGTAATTGTAATTGTAATGCCAATTAAAGCAGTTTCAAGAGTTTCAAGAGAAGAAAATAAATTTATAGGAAAAAGTTAGAGAAAACACCGATATGCTAATTTTATGGCTTAGAAGTAGAGTTGAGGAGTATTCTGGTAATGACTTTGTGTGCAGGTACAGTATCCATGATTCTTTGGGCAGAGTTCAAAGGAGAAACCTTATGAAGGTATGTTTTTAAGACTGAAACATCAATACATCAAGTGGCAGACACCCAATTTTTTCTGTGCCTGCTTCAACTTTAAACACCTCATTATTGTTGCTCATTAGTCTCAGAAACCCTGCTGTCACTAACCAACACTAATCTAAAAGCCAGAAATATTTGTAGCCATAGCATCCTGGTCATTCATATAGAGTAAACAGGGGCAAGATAACCTATGAGAAGAAATATATAATTTCCAACTATATCACTCCCAAGGCCAAGGAACTTTAAGGTTTATTGCTACATGTTCCCTTGAAGCTATATCATATCATTTAAAAGGAATAGCAAGTTGGGCTTGGATTTTGAAGTTTCATGTACAATCATCTTTCTTCATTGTATTATTTTATGGAAATCCTTATTTTATTCCATAAGTCAAAAATAAACTTTTTTAAAATTAAAAAATAGAAAGTTAAATAGGGAAATCCCTTGTCGATTGACTTTTTGGTCAATCTCTGATTCCTAATTTATAGTTACCTTTGGTAGCTCTAAATCCAAAACAGTTTTGAACCTAACATACCCATATTTAAATGTGGTAATCCCATCTAGCAGTATTTTTAAATTATTACCAGTGAGATTTCACATTTGACCCTCAATCAACTGAAATGCATCCCCATGACAGAAAAAGTAGGGTAGACATTGAGGGTGTCTAAATAATTGCTGACCTCATCTAGAAGCTCTCCCTTCTTTCCTAAGCATGTCCCCTATCCCTGATCATAACAGTCATAACCTACCATTAAAGGTGACCCTGATTTCCAAAAGTCTCTCCTTGGAATGAGTAGGCAGGGACCAGGAGTATCTATTCCCTGCTCTAAAAATGAGCTCTTGTTGGAGTGCTGCCAGCCGGTCAAGTGGCACTCAAGACAGAAATGCTCTGGTTCCATTTACAGTGGTCTGTAAAGCGAGCCCTCCTGGCCTCCAGATAATCAGCTTCAAGGAACCTAGGAGAAATGTATAGAGGATGATGGAACTGAGAACACAGAAAATGGTCATTAATTAGCCAGAGGAAAAATGAGGATTAAACTAACTATTTGAATACTTGATTCTGGATTTCTTCTTTTTCTTTCCATGACAGCAGAAAGCCTTCTGAAGGTTAGCCCTGCCAAATGACTCCCTTAATTGAACACTTATCTCATGAATAAACAGTTCAGTTGTGAAATCAAATCACTTAAGGAGCAGGTCTCCTAAAGGAGAATACTGTAGGTCCCATGCATTCTCTTACAATCTACTCCACTTAAAATGCTGCTTACAATTCTTGGCAGATGGTTCCTTCTCCCTCTCCCTCTCCCTCTCCCTCTCCCTCTCCCTTTCCCTCTCCCTCTCCCTCTCCCTCTCCCTCTCCCTCTCCCTCTCCCTCTCCCTCTCCCTCTCCCTCTCCCTCTCCCTCTCCCTCTCCCTGTCCCTCTCCCTCTCTCTCTCTCTCCACTTTTTCTTAATCTACCATTAAGCCTTGTATGGTTTTAGCTTTCAGACTATGTATTGGTCTCATTTCACCTCCCTCCCTCATTTTGTTACCTAGAATGACCCTTTGTTTCTAGATAGCCAAAATATAAGTTTTCATTATGATTCTTACTCAATTGGCAATATAGAAGATAGCCTCATCTGCCCACTAAGTTTTCCTATGTGGGCTTATTCTGACCAATTTAATCAGCAACATTTACTGTCATATCAGGACATACAATATACATAAACATATATTTATATATAAATATATACAATAAAATAAATATAATCTACTTATATTTATTTAGATATATAGCTATATATGTATATATATTTATTTGATAAATAAAATCTAAGTAGATATGTTATATGTGCATATATGTGCATGTGTACATATACTTTGCATGTATACACACTTATTTCCCCTAATGGTATTCTCAACCCTTAACCAGAAAAGGAAACTATACATTTCTCACTGTTCAATAACAATCCTGGCCAGGACTAAGTGAAGTTACTATGTTGTACTCTATCAAAACTTGAGCCAAAAAAAAAAAAGTGATTAAGGGTAAAGTGGTGAATAGAAGCTCTGTTGTGGCCATTAAAGGCCCCTTTTTCTGCTTCTCCATTACCAAAGATGTTTAACTCCCTTCATTATCTCATTTTAGTGATTATCTTGAGTCATGACTTATTTTGCTAGTTGCTTATGTTCACTTTTACTGCACAAATAGGATTTGCAGTTCCTTCTTTGTATTTTTAATTACTGTATTTTTAAAATAACTGTAAACACCACCAATTGAAAAGATGGGGGAATAGTGTTATCCAGAGAATAGTGTATCCTAAAATGATCTGGGGGAATTTAATTAATGAAAAAAATTATTGTAAACCAATGTTTTGAAAAGGAAGTAAAAAAATCAAATATATCATTAGGCTGTATTAAGAACGTCTACAAATAAGGAGATGATAGTAGCCTCACTATGCTCTCCCTACTGAGAGCTCCCTACGGAGCTCTTTTTCAGGGTTGCCCATCCATTTTTGGTATCTTGTGGCTCAAAGAGGCTGTATCATGTGCAGCAGTCAATACTCAGACAAACTATCTCAGCTAATGGGCTAAAACAGATTGAGGATAACTGACAGTCTCAAAATTGTCGGTGAGTTTGGGGATGTCTACCCCAAACATGTGAAAACTTTGCTTAGAGGAATGAGCAGAAGAGAACAATTTGTTCCAACAGCCATGTGATATAAAATTAAGAACAAACACCAATCTCCCCCAGTTAACAATATATAAAGTACCACATAAAGTGGTATTTCAGGAAGGAATTGTAAACTACACAAAGAGTATCCAAAAGCTGACTAGAATGGTTGAAAGTCTTTGAGGTAAAACTATGTGAGAAGTTAAGGAAAAAAGGGAAGATTTGGGAAAGGTATGGACAATTATCTTCAAATATTTGAAAGACTATTATGAGAAAAGGATAAAATTGGTTTTGCTTGACTCCAGAATTCAGTACTGGGTACAATGGCTGGAAGCTGCAAAGAGGTTGATTTAGGCTTGTTAGGAAAATATTTTCTAATAGTTTGTGCTAGCCAAGAGTAAATGAGTTACCATAGTGGGAAATTGGTTCCCTTTCACAGAAGTAATCAAAAGGCTAGATATCAGAAGTGCAATCCAATACGAAGTCCCAAGTCCCATTGAGGTAGAGCAGGCAAAGGACAACAACCTAGAATTGCTTCCACATAGCCAGGAGATCAGCCCCCAAAAAACTGGCAATCCTCAGTGGCTAAACCACCATGTACTTCTGTGTAGCCTCTTATAAAATAGATACTAAGATCTGTACTCCACAGATACCCTAAGCAAACAGCAGACACAAGTGCCTGGGACCAGCCCTACTCCCCCAAACACACACATAACCCAGCACCAGGGACTGCCTCATACTTCAATGTACCCCCGAGCAGAAGCCAGTACAGGGACCCTACCACCATCTCAGCTCATGGGAAGATTCCAGGTCCCAGACTCACCCCATGCTTGAACCTTTTCCACCTTAGTAAGTCTTGCCAGAAGTTCTACTCTGTCATTCTAGCCCTCTAGGACCCATTGTCACCTCCACATCTAGTATAAACATTAAAAAGAAGAAGATTTTCAAAGAAATTGAAATTGACTCAGAAGAGTTACTCAAATAACTTCTAACAATTGAAAATAAGAATTATGAAGAAAGGTTTAAAAAAAGGGACCCAGCAAAGTGGATCAATGGTGATACAGAGACCCCTACTTTAGAGAAATTTTGATGTACCCTTTATAGAAAAGAACACACTTTCCCCCCCAAATCCCAGTTGGATGGCCTTATACTCTCAGATAATTATGGGGGGATTTTTGTGCAAACAATAAATAATCATTTATTAAATGACTATGCTATCCACTGGGGATACCAAAAGAGGCAAATGATAATCCATTCCCTCAAGGAGTTTGCACTTTATAGGGGGACAATATTCAAAGAAATATATGCAAAGCTTTCTATACACAGGATACATAAGAAATAATAAACAGAAGGAAGGCACTGGAATTAAGAAGCATTAGGGAAAGCTTTCTGTGGAAAGTGGAATTTTAGTTGAAATTTAAAGAAGTCAAGCAAGTCCATAATCAGAACTGAGGAAAGAAAACATTACAGCCATGGAGGACAGCCAGAGAAAATGCCCAGAGCCAAGAAATGGAGTGTCTTGTTTCTGGAAATAAGAGGCCAGTGTCACTAAATTAAAGACTACATGGCAGGAGTAAGGTATAAGAAGACTGGGAAGAGCTATGAATGTCAAACACACCCTTTTGTATTTGCTTCTGGAGGCAAGGTAAAACCACTAGAATCCTTTAAATATCAGGGTGACAAGAACAGACCTGCAAGACAGTTTAGGGGCTGGGGGAGGATTTGACTCTCATTCAACCTCAGGTGCTCAAGATCCCTGGTGAGAGTTCTACAAAAACTGTAAATTTCTGTAGAAAATATGCTTTCTTAGACAGGAAGCCAATATTTGTTTTTTTTCTTTTCTTTATAGCTTTTGGGTTGGGGGAAAAAAGACATTTTGTGCATATCAATCGTTATTGCTTTTGAAGCAAGCAATAATTTTTGGAAATTTTTGTGAAATTTTGTGGAATTTACATAATTTTACATTTGGGATAATTGTGATTTTTCACCTATCCATATAAGATTGTATGAAATCTTGCCACAATGAGAAAAATATCATCTAATTCATAGAAACAAAGTTGAGGGACCGCTTACTAAACAGATAGAGGAAGAATTATTACTTTCAGTGTCCCTCTCTCTCCTCTTTTAATGGACCTGTGATGACACTGATGTAGTGAATTGCCAAGAGGGAAAAATCTCTCTACTAATGTTCATAGACAGATGTTCTGCAAGAAAGAGTATTAGGAAATTGCTGAAGAAGAGTGGGGGAACTGCTGAGACACTAATATGTTTTACTTAAGGCATGCCCAATCGTATCTGAGGTAGGTCTTAAACCCAGGTCTTCTGATTCTTTTTCTTCCTGACTCTAATTACTCCCTTAACAAGTATTAATTATTTATGTTATTCACATGTTGGATTTGGAGACCTTATTCAGTGTATTTCAGATCTCATTAATACCACATTTGAGTTTGTGAAGAGACTGCAGGTGAGAGTGTTGATCACATATGGTCTGTCTTCCTGAAATCAAAACATCTGGTTAACTCAATTTAAAAATAAAAAGAGATATATAGATTTGGAAATAGATACATGTATCAATCTCTCTGCCAAACAGCAAATGATTGATTGAAGTTTTGACCAAAATTGACTGAATTTGTCTGGATATTTTGGCAGCATTTAGACTTAGCTATACCATTGAACACTGAGCTGTGTTTAGAAAGGAGTGATCTTAAAATTGGCTTCTGGCCCAGTTCTAATTATCCCAAGTTTCATCTGTTAACAAAATGGGGCTAGATTTTCTTAGTCACTTCTTGTTAAGATTATAAATTCATCATGATCCTGGCAGGGGGTTGAACTAGATGATCTCTTGAGATCCCTTCTAGCCCCATAATGCTGTGATGGTAAAGTTCCACAATATTCCAGGTAAAGTTGCTGGTTGATACTAGTGTTAAGAGGCATGTATTAAAAATAACCACAAATGATGGATTGGGATGTGGGATGTTTTAGAGGTTTTCTGAGAGTAAAATTTATGGAAAATAAGTGCTACTGAATTTAAAGTTATAGTGTTGCCATGGCTGGGGGTGTAAATGGAGAATGGGAGTGGAATGAGATTATGGTTTTTGAAAAGAACACAGTATAAAATAACTCCAGAAGGTGCTAAAACCAGAATATCTAAATGCTTAGCTGTGAACTAGACTCACCTAAGACTGCAGGGTTCATGGTTATTTAAATATGAAAAGAGAATGCTTCTGAAGAAAAAAATAAACATAACCCAGGACTGCTTTTTCTTTCTCTTTTTAAATCTTTGTTTAAAAAAAAAAAAAGACTCAATGAATAGGGGAAAGCAAGCATATATTCAGAAATGACGGGGATATAAAAATAAGATATCAACAAATATTAGATTTAAAGTGTTTCTTTAAAATGAGAAGCAATACAAGCATTGCTATTTTTGTTGTTATTATCTTCTAAGCCACCATTTCTATACCATGCTCTGACCTCTGGCCATAATCTTCATCTATCCCTCCACCAAGAACTTGAACTCTTCCAATGTGATGAAGATCTGGTAGGTGAGTTTGGGCTTTGTCCCACCCAAAACTAGGCTTCCACATGCATCCAGCTCCTTTTATGTTATTTCCCCCATTAAATTGTAAATTCCTTGATGGCAGACTGTCTTACTGGCCTGTATTTGTATCCCCAACACTCAGCTTAGTACACTTGCACCACTAGATAAGTTTTAAATAAATTAATGTATTATTATTATATTTATATATTTATTCATATAAATAAAGATATCTATATTTGTAATTATAAAATAAATTATAAATATCAATTAAAATAATTAATAAATATTTAAATGCTTTACTTGTGTGTCCACTTTTTGTAATTTATCTATCTATCCTATCTATTTACCTATTTGTATAATCTTATTTATGAATCAATGAATGCTTGTCAGGCTGGAAAGAGATATCAGGGAATAATCAAGGTAGAAAATCAGACATCTAAATGTTCACAGATTTTCAAATGCAAACATACATCACATCACTTATAAAAGTGGCTTTCATATGTATCCTTTGTGCCGAAACATTCTAGAAAAAAAAAGAGCATGGGATATGGGGCATAATGCAAAAGATATAAAATAGGAAATTGTGGGTAGTGATAAGGAACAGAGTAAATGTGGTTTTATTTTAGCTCTACATTATTTTTGTACCTACCTACTTTTCCATTTTTAGGTTGTCAATTCTAAGTATACCATTGGGTTTCTTTGAGGGTGTGCGTATGAACTTTTAGAGTTACTTATGTCTGAGAAGAGAAAAAAAAAATGAAATAAGATTAAATATAGAAAATAAGAACAAAGCTGGTAAGAAATTCTGGCCTTCAGGGGTCACAGCAACACGGTCCCTTTATAAACAATGCTGTTTAAGAATGTGAGCTTCACACTAGTATGTGTGAAATAGTAGCTGTACGAATCTCCATCCCAAGAAAAAAATTTTCTTGATCACAAGGTCAGAATGACCAAAGTCTGAGACCGACTCTGATTCACCTACCAAAAAACCTACCTGACCAATTTGATTCATGTTTGGGACTTATATATGAACACTGTGATTCAGGTGCCTCCTCCCATCTGTTTCTCTGGCTTTGTTAGCAAAATGGAAGAACTGAATAATCCCTGTTGAGCCAAAGCTACTGCTGTCAGTTGGCCCAGAAACACCTGCCCTTCTGGTGCTTGGCGTAAGCCAGGTCACTCAGCCTTTAGGAAGAACAGCAGTTCAGGACTGCCCACCACAGGAGCTTGGGGATATGCTTGCAATCTGTGGAATCACATTCATATGCATTGAGATGTACTCAGTAGCTTTGGGGCCATAAAGTTACAGATAGGAGAGAGATGCAATGAAAGAGTCAGGAATCTAAGGAGTTAAGTAGTTTCTGATTTCATATTGCCTTAGAGAAGAGGGGAGAAAGATAATCCACCTGTGGGGCCCTTAACTAGATCCTTCCTCAAGACCTCTCCCAGTATACCTACACCATCTGTCATATGGCAACAGCAGGGACAATGCTAGGATACCTCTTCCTATTCCTATAACCTGCAGAGGAATGACAGATGAATGTGGAGGAAGGGGATGAATGTCCCTGAATTAAGGCTATTTTTCTGAGTCTGTTAGATTGTTTTTTCTTGAATTAAAAAAAGGAGAATAGTGAGATTCTCCTAACTATTTTAATTCCTATATTTGAATATAAATTAGTGGTTTTGTGGTTAGTAAGATGGCATAATGGATAGAGTGCTGGATCTAAAGTCAAGAAAACTCATTTTCTCTAGTTCAAGTCCAGTCTCAAATATTTACTAACTGTCACTTTAACTTTTTGTCTCAATTTTTTCATCTGTAAAATGAGCTGGAGAAGAAAGTAGCAAATACAGTATTGTTATAAGGAAAGAAAATGGGGGTCACAAAGAGTCAGACATGGATGAAAACAATTGAACCATCCCCATCAATTAACCAACAAGAATTTTTTTCCCTTGAGGCAATTGGGGTTAAGTGACTTGTCCAAAGTCACACAGCTATGAAATAGTAAGTATCTGAGGTCAAATTTGAGCTCAGGTCTTCCTGACATATATATGAATTCATGTATATGAATATATAAGATATAACAGAGGAGATAAAACAGGAGGGAAAGCATTCACTAGCAGAATTCATGGTAGGAAAGAGTATCCATATGTTACACTTAGGCATCTAAATGGGATTTATTGAAGGCTTTTCTAGTCAGTTAATCATTTCCTCAGTCCTAACAAAATGGAATGTAGCTCTGCCCAGCTCTGCCCAGAATCAGCTATCCTGATACTATCCTGATAGTAGCTACAAAGATGGATACCTATTTCCCCCTTTTATACATAGTCCCTATTTTAGACATACATTAAAGGTGACCCCAATTTCTTGGCTCCTCAGGATTCTAAAGAAATGATTCCTAGAAAAACAAAGAGATTATCTGTTACATTCACTTCAAAATTTATAATTTAGGGTTTTTTGGAATTGTAATTAATTGGTTGAGGGGGCAAAGAAAAGAGAAATGAAAGATTTGGCAGGTTTATTGATTTTATTCCCATAGAGAAAAGGCTTTCTCTCACAGCCTGACTGGTCCTTGAGAAGCCTATTAGCGCCCACTCCATTCTACATGTGGTTATGAGTACAAAGACAAAGAACAAAGGTGGCAAATTTTGTCAGTGGAATGACTTTCTGATTTAATTCCTAACTCTCCTGAGCCTGTCTTCCTAATCTAAAGTGCGTTACAGGTTAATACACTTGTAATAATACACAGGTTAACATTCACTTAGGGCTTTTTGTTGAGCCATATATTGAGGTATGTCTCATATCTTTGAGATCAGTCAGCAGGCAATTACTGGGAGCTAGTTCCTAAAACATTGTGTGTGGGGGAAGGGAGAAGCTCTCTTTCTCAGGAAATATGTTTAAGTAAGCCAGAGTTCTCACTTAGAGCTTGGTATATCCATTGTAGATAATGCTATCTGGCTTAGTATCCTTATGCTGCAGGCAAGCTCCTTGAAACACTTTCAATCAACTCTCAGCAATTTTGGAAATGAAAAAAGGAGAAAACCTCCCCATAGGAAATTTGTATTCCATATACAAGTAGCATTGTAACTGCCAGCAAGGTAATTTAAGGACACATAAACATAAGAAATTGAAAAATGAAAGAATTGCATTATGTTCCAAAAACAAAGTACTTTTAGTAAGATCATGATGATAGAGAGGTGGTCTGGGAGCCAGAAAGACCTAAGTTCTGATATACACTGGCTGATTGACTATGGTCACATAATTTAATTTTTCTTTGCTCCAGGCACTTTTCTAAGACTATAAATCACAAATAAGATGCTTAAATTTATTGTTAGAGCTAATTTCTTCATCGGGCATCCCCTAAAGGTTCTTCTCCCTCCAGGCTCAATTTTTTTTCTTAATAGTATTTTATTTTCCCAAATATATGCAAAGATAGTTTTCAATATTCACCTTTGCAAAACCTTGTTTTCCAAATTTTCCTTCCTTTCTCTCTCTAGAGAGCAAGCAATCCCACATAAGTTAAACTTGTGCAATTCTTCAAAACATATTTACATATCTGTCATGCTCGTGCCAGAAAAATCAAATCAAAAGAGAAACAAAAACATCAGAAAGAAAAAAAACAAGCAAATAAACAGTGAAAATACTATGTTTTGATCCACATTTAGTGAATCTCTCTCTCTCTCTCTCTCTCTCTCTCTCTCTCTCTCTCTCTCTCTCTCTCTCTCTCTCTCTCTCTCTCTCTCTCTCTCTCTCTCTGAATTTAGATGGCTTTTTCCATCACAAGTATATTGCAATTGCCTAGGCTCATTTCTTAAATTGAACTCATCATTCCCTCTTCTCATGTATACTCCATATTCATTCCCACTTATTCTTATAGCTTAAACTATTACCACTAGATAGATGAATTCCAAATCTGTATCTCCAGATCTGACTTCCCATATGTTTTCTATATCCTTCTTTGAAGACCTAATAGAACATCAGCATTTATCTGATGCTAGTTCACAATTAAAAGAACCTCAGTCTAAGTTTCCCAGTTGTAAAAGCATAGTATTGATCAGATGTTTAAATAACCCCTCCCATTCTACAAAGTCATAAAGCCTTCTAATCTTCTCTCTTCTTAACCTCCATCAATTCTTACTTAGACCCTTAGCCCCAACTAAACTGTCTCTACTTTCTATTAGATGCTAACATTCACTAGCCTAAAAACGTTAGAGTTATCATTAAATATTTTTCTTCCTTCATCCTCACTAGATTATCATTAGGTAGATTCAGATTGGTTGAATGGCTGCCAAAATATGGAACACATTATTAATTTGTGTGTTACCTTGTCAAGGTCTTCAACATTTCATTCCTTATTACTCCAACAGCTTCCTAACTATTGGTCTTCCTACTTTAATTCTTTTTCCTGATATCCTTTCTATAGTTATTACTAGATAATGAAGTGATAGAAGGACTGGACTGGAAGTCAAAAAGTCTGAAGGTTGGTCTAAGTTCTGCCTTTTATTAGCTTTGTGATCTTAAGCAATTGGCTTCATCTCTTTGATGTTTTCTGTAAAATGTGAGAATAATTAAACCTAGCTGCCTACCTCAAAGGACAGTTTGAGGATCAAATTGGAAGGGGGAAGTATATGGAAATATTTTTATAATCTGCTATACAAATAACAGCTGACTGTTTTAAGTTGTAATGCATAAAAAGTTCAATAAATATAGCTTATAGGTAATTAATCATTTTATTAATCATGCTAATATATAATTAAGAAAAGGGGTCAATGACACTCTTGAATGTCAAAGATCCCTTCTGGAACCCACTCAATACTTATATGCCTTTGGAAGAATAGGTGTTTATGAGGATGCAATAGACTCTAATAGGTTAATAAGTAATGGAAAAATGAATATTATAATCAGAGGGAGATCTATTCTAATGAGATTCTGGGGATTGTGACCTTGATCATAATATTTGCTTCCAAATCATCCCCAACCTTGGGCAATCTAAACAAAGGATCTTCCCTCCTGCCCAAACCTTCTTGAATGAAACAAAATAGACTGGAATTTACCCTAGATTAAATTCTTTGTGAGGTTTTCTAGTTGAATGAGGAAACAACTCCACCTGAATAAGATAATTTAGATGGATAAAATTTTAGGAAAAGGTTGAGGATGTCCCCAACAATATATAATTAAATAATAATTTCTCTCAAAGTTTAAAAGTTTTCCTATAACAATTTTATGTTGCAAGTTGTATAATTATTGTCACCCTGGGTGCATTATTCTTTCTAACCTAAAGTTTCCGATTCTGAAAAAAAAAAAATTATATGTATTCTAGCTACAGTAACTCCTGGAAGATTGTGAAGAAAGTACTGTGTAAATGTAATTTTGTAAATAAGAAAACTGAAATTGAGAAATCAATTCAATTTAACAAACATGATAAGACTACTATGGAGAAAGTATTATATCAGCAAATACTAAAATGAATCAGTGATCCCATTGACTTGAAAGTCCCCATCAACAATTCATATCACAACTTAATCATACCTGCTTATCCTTCATAATTTTTGCCTGTGTTATTATCAGAAGCTCTCTGAAAAGCTCTGGAAGGCTTTCTTGTTAGCTTTTTTCTCTTTTTTTTTCAAGTGAATTTGCAAAGCATTCTATCTGTGCACTAATTATCCTTTGTCCTCAACCACTCTATTTTCTTTGTCTTTCCATCAGTTCTTGGCTAACATCTTTTGCTCTTCTTTGGAATTCTTCATTGGACATGTGTTTCAAATTTGCTCATATCTACCATGTATTTCTAGTATTGTATTGTGCAAAACTCATATTTATTTCTTCAGAGACTGTTGTAATTCATGTTTTACTGCCATATCAATAGAATTCTGGTATTAAAAAGATGGGCCTTTTGTTTCCATGGGAAGATTGGGGTCATTGAAGGATACAAAAACAGAAATGAACGAATTAGTGTTCTCAAGGAATGTACATTCTATTTAGAAAAGTCATAATAACTTGTTCAAGGCCTCAAAAACAGCAAATTCAGAGCCCACACCTAGATTCTGTATCCAATGTTCTCATTATTAAACCACATATCACTGTTTTAATGTTTAATTCAACAAATATGCAAATCCTTGTGAGTGGTGCTTGGGATTCAGAGCCCAAAATAAAAGATTCACTTTTCTCAAGGAACTTAGATGCCTTAATGACAATAGCTAACATTTATAAAGTGTCTTAAGCTTTGCAAAGTAATTTACAAATTTATTTCATTTTATAACCAAAGGTGTTATTATACCAATTTTATAGATAAGGCAATGGAGGCAGACAGAAATTAAATGACTTGCTCAGAGTAGCAACATCTAGGACTTTTTGATTCCAAGTATGGTCTTTTATGAATTCACCACCTGGTTACATAAAGAAGGCAAAAAAAAAGATCCTAATTGCTTCCTGAATCAAATAAAAAGTTTTATTGACTTTTAAAGGCCTCTGTAAAATGGCTCTATCTTATCCTGCTTTCTGTTTCCATAGATCTATGATCTCACTGATGTGTATGCTTCTCCTATTGGTGTTGATTATACTGAATTCTTGCTTTCTCATCTGTTATGGCTCCAATCCATGATCTGCCATAAACCTTCATAGGAGAGCTATCCAAGCTATCCATTAATATCCAATAAGGGAATTTCTTCTGGCTATATCACTGGCCCAGATCATTTTTTGATCCTACACATCTTAGATGATGTTCTTTCTGCTAGCTCTCCTGTGAGGTTCTTCAGCGGTGATATGGAAAATAATATTGTGTAGTTAATGGCTCTAGCCTCAAAATGCACAAAATTGTTCTGCCTCTGGCACATACTGACCCTGGGAGAGTCAGGGCCCCTGACAATTCTGAAACTATAAATTATAGACTTGGTGCTAATAAGAATTAGTAGTATGAGTTCCTGGGAACTTCATGAGAGTTCCCTATACTGATGAAATCACGGTTGTGGTCCTAATATTGACCCCTGTTCCCTTTCATCTCATATATCCATTCTATTTCAACATTTTGTTGCTCTTATTTCATGACATCCTTCATTTTCATCATTCTTTTCTTTAGTCCCAGAGTCTCAAACTGAAACCTTGGAAAAACCTTTGCTTAAAAAGGCCATGGCCTCCCAATGTATCCAAAGCCATCATCAGTGATCCTGATCTATATCTGGCCATTGAACTCAGAAGACTCCAGAGAGTGGGGTAGATGACCTTGTACAGCCCTGCCTCACTTAAACCCAATTCATTTGCAAGTCAGACAAGATCTTCACAATGTTATAGTTCTTTTTGAGAATAAAGGACAAATAACAACCTGTAAGTAGCTGCTCCACTGGGGTCCCAAATGGCCAGTTCTAGCTGGGGCAATACAGCTCCTTCCTTTTTTCCATACCTTAAACTCAAATCATTCTGTCTATCATTAATTAGTCAAAATATCCAGCCCAAGCCTTTTTTGGTTATCATATGATCTGATGGCCCAGAGTGAGAGTAAATTGCCATTGTTTCTGTTTTTGGGCAGGAACCCTGAGGGTCTTCCTCCTGGATTGATGTATTTTTTTTACTTTCTTTTTCTTTCTCTTCCTTTCTCTTCCTTCCTTCCTTCCTTCCTTCCTTCCTTCCTTCCTTCCTTCCTTCCTTCCTTCCTTCCTTCCTTCCTTCTTTCCTTCCTTCCTTCCTTCCTTCCTTCCTTCCTTCCTTCCTTTTTCCCTTCCTTCCTTCCTTCTTTCCTTTCTTCCTTCCTTCTTTCCTTCCTTCCTTCCTTCGACAATTAAGACATGTGAAGTTATGTAAAACATTTCCATAAAAGTCAAGTTGTGAAAGAAAATATAGATCTCCCATCTTAATGAAAATAAAAACCCTCCAGAAAAATTAAGTTAAAAATAAAGAGAGTGATAGAGAGAGAAAAATAGAGAATGCTTTTATCTATATTCAGAATACTCAATCAGTTATTTCTCTGGATATGGGTAGGTTTTTTTTATCATAAATGTTTCAGAATAGTTGTAGATCATTGTATTACTGAGAATAACAAAGTCATTTATAGCTGATCATCCCAGAATATTGCTATTACTTTTTATACAATATATTTCACTTTGTTCATGGAGGACTTCCAGGTTATGTTTTGTTTTTCCCTGAGAGCATCTTGTTCTTCATTTCCCAGAGAACAATAATATTCCATCAGAGAAATTTGATTCAATTTCTTTTTACCATTACTATTGGTAATTGTATTTCCTTCTGCTTATTCTCTCTCTTTTACCCTGTCCCTCCTCAAAAGAGTTGTGCTACTGACCACTATCCCCCACCAATATGCCCTCTTTTTTATCACCCACTCCACTTCTCATATCCCATTCCTCTCCTATTTTTCTGCAGGGTAAGATATTGAGTACGTATGTTATTCCCTATTTGAGTAAATTCTGATGAGAGTAAGGATCACTCACTCTTCCTCTCCTCCCCCTCTTCCCCTTCACAGTAAAAACTTTTTCTTGCCTCTGTTTTTATGGCAGATAATTTGCGCCATTCCATTTCTCCCTTTATCTTTCTCCCAATATATTCCTCTCTCATCCCCTAATTTCATCATTAAAAAAAAGATATTATCCCTTCATATTCATTACTTGAATATGACATGCCCTCTGTCTATACAGACTGCTTCTAACTGCCATAATAATAAGAACATTCTAATGAGTTACAGGTATCATCCTGCCATGTAAGAATGTAAACAGATAATCCTTATTTAGATCCATATGATAGCACTTTCCTGATTACCTCCTCATGCTTCTTCAGAATCCCGTATTTGAAAATCAAATTTTCCATTCAGCTCTGGTCATTTCATCACAAATACTTGAAAATCCTCTGTATCATTGAAGGACCACCTTTTCCTCTGATGGATTATACTGAGTTTTGCTGAATAGGTGATTCTTGATTACAATTTTAGTTCCATTGCTCTCTGGAATATCATATTCCAAGCCCTCCAGTCCTTTAATGGAGAAGCTGCTAAATCTTGTGTTATCCTCACTGTGACGCCATTATACTTGAATTATTTCTTTCTGGATGCTTGCAATATTTTTTTCTCCTAGTGAGTCAGACCCTCACCTTGCACAAGTCACTTGCCTTAATTGCCTCAGTTTTCTCATCTGTAAAATAAGCTGGAGAAGGAAATGGCAAACCAGTATTTTTGTGAAGAAAACCCTAAATGGGGTCACAGTCAGACACTGCACAACAATGGTTCTTCTCCCTGCTTAAGTTTCTCTCTACTCCAATCCATTCCTCACTTATCTGCCAAAATAATTTTCCAAAAGTGTAGGTCTGTCCATGTCACCCAATACATTTTAGTGGCTCCTTGTGATCTCTGATCAAATTTTAAGTTATATGTTTAGTATTTCAAACCCATAACAATCTGATCCCTGCCTTCTCTGATCTTCTCTCACTTCTACTCATTCTGTAATTCAGCCACAAGGTTTTATTTGCTTTTCCTCACTTCAGACACTCCATCCATGCCTAGAACACTCTGACCCCACTCCTCTGACTCTGGATTCCTTCTATGCGTATATCAATTCCTGACTTTTCCAGAAGCCTTTTCCCACTTTTACCATTTTTCTGTTGCTTTCTCTTCTAAGGAGTTAATATTTATTTCCTCTGTATATATCTTTTATCTATCCAGTTGTATAAATGTTGTCCTCCATTAGCATATGAATTTCTTGAAGGCAAGGGACTATTTTTGTATCCTCAGTGCTTAGCATAATGTCTGGTAAATAGGAACAAATGTTTACTGGATGGTGGTGTTTTCAGTTGTGTGCAACTCTTTGTGGCCCCATTTGGAGTTTTCTTAACAAAGATACTGGAGTAGTTTGCCATTTCCTTCTCCAGCTCATTTTTCAGGTAAGGAAACTGAGGCAAACAGGATTGAGTGACTTGCCCAGGATCACACAACAAGTATCTGAAGTTACATTTGAAGTGAGGTCTTTTTGACTCCAGCATCAATACTCTATTGAGACACTTCACTATCTAGTTGCCAGCTGATTTATATCATTCATTTAATATGTTGATTAACTTCGTTTTAAATTTTCAATCTTTTGATTTTTTTATTGTGAACTTAAGAATTTAATGATCATTAACAAACATTAATATACAAAAATGAATGAAGAAGTATTACATATACTTTTACATAACAATTTATTTTGAGTGTATATATATTGAATTTAACAAAATAATAACAAAATTATGTTTCTTCTCTTTATTTTCACTCCAGTAATAATAGTTAATATTTATGTAGCACCTTCCATTGCCACACTTTACAAATATTATTTCATTTCATCCTGACAACAACCCTGTGAGGTCGATGCTATTATTATCACCATTTTACTATTTAAAAAAAAAAAAAGCAAATCAAGACAAGCAGAAGTTAAATGATTTGCTGAAATTCACACAGGTAGGCTAAGATATGATCTCAAATCTTCCTGACTTTTGGCCCAATTCACGAACCACTGTGCCACCTGCCAGCCTTAAGGGATAGTTTGCTGAGTTAAAGAAGGGGAGGAGGAGAGGAATATTTCAAATGAAGATGATACAAAAGATGGAAATAAAGTTAAAAATTAAAACACATTTCTGCCTATTTAAAAATGACATTTCTTAATTGTCATATCTCTCAATTAAAGTCTTCCCGGGAAAGGTAGCATTTTAAGAATTCAAAGACTAGAATAATAAAAATTGGTCAGTGAGTTTTTAAACCAGAGGGTATAGCTTTGGAGGGTTTCCTTTTCTAAAGATTCACTCTCATTCTTATATTCATTTTCTTGCTTCCTTTAAAAACTATTAGAATGCTCTTAAATTGTATCACTCCTGAGAAAGCCTTCCCTGTCCTATTTCCTAGTGAGACTAAATAAATAAATCTTGCTGGGGTTCGTTTACTAGCCAGCCTGCCAGTGCCCAGAGTCATATTTCCCTGCCACTGATTTTGCAACCAAACACACTTTGGTAGGTTGCCAGGACTTAGCAGCTACTCTGATTGGGGACCCTCTTTAGTTCTGCTGGACTGCACTCCACCCCTCCCTTCCCCAGTCCTGTGCTCCCTTTTCTAAATTGTAAATGAGAGCCAAAGGCAAAGAGTTAAATTCCCATGCCCTTTTTCTGCCTTAACATTCCACTGAGCTCTTGAAGGAGTTGGGGGGAAGGGGGGAAAGAAGGAGTGGTCAGAAATAAAACCTGGGATCTTTGCTGCCCTACAATGACCATTGCTAGGTTACACTGAGACTGAATGCTTCCTTAATGTGGTTATTTGAGGTCACCTTTTCTGAAACATCATTAGTTCTCTCCTGGCTAAGGGGCACTTCTAAAGAAACAGTAAGACAGAAATCCATCTCTTGCTTTGCTGATAGGAAACAGGACTTGGAAGCCTACCTATGCCAGCAGTAATTAATACATCCTGGAGTCCATTGTAAATAGTCTGAGAGGCTTCGAGGCTATAGAATACCCTCCACGTACCATGATATTCACTGAAGTTTTGAAATTAAAACATTTAGAGGAGAAAATAACTTTTTTTGAAGCCATCATAGGATACTATGGTAATTCAATTTTTCCCAGAAGATAGCTAAGGTTACCTTCAATGCTGAAACCTTGTGATTTACCCTGAAGCAACAGGTGATAAATATTGTATGACCTAACTTCAAGTAACTTGTAAAACTGCTTAGTAAAAACCTGGGGAAGGAAGAAAATTAGAGTAAATTGAGGGAAATGTGGGGCATTCAGGTAAGTGGATCTGGTATGAGCTAACTATGTCCTGCTCTGACATACCCTTAACTCTGGTCTTTTGCTAGGACTTAACCCACTTTGCCATGTTGGATCATATTGGAACACCCGAACTAGAGTGGAAATGTATCTACTCTAAAGTGGCTATCCTGCTGTTTCCAGAAATAGAGTATGCAAAGCAGGACTATGGGACTGTGCAATACAGGTCCAATTAGCCCCATTTTTTCCACTTAAAAAAAGATTCCTTTTATAGTTTAAAAAGTGTAGTAACATTCCTTTTCCATTGGCTCTATGGAAGAACATCTTTAATGGCTGGGAAGTACCCAAAAGTAATATAATTATCATGCATATAGTACATAATGTTTATAGAGTACTTCATATATACTATCTCATTTAAGCCTCAAAACAATCCTGTGAGTTGGAGAATAAAATGAACTATTGTGCTCTCTTCTATTAGCAAGAACCTTAGAAGACCTTGCCCTTGTCCCAAGGTCCTGCTTCTTTAGAATTCCCACTGTGATGAATGAAAATCCAAGAGACACAATTTCTGGTTATTAATAATCAGTTTATTCATTATGGCTAGCAAATAAAAAATTGAGGTCAGTGGCCCTTTTGAAAACTGAACACAAACCTTAGAAGCTCCTGAAATTTAAATATCCTTGGTGAAGAGGTTGTCCCGGACAGGAATTAGTCTGATTGACTAACAAATAATGAGAGAATGAATATTAAAATGAGAGGTGAGTTTATTCTAATGAGGGGCTAGGGGTGTGACTCTGATCTAATCATTCTTGGACTAAGAGACTGTCTCAAGTCAGACCAATCACCTTGGTCAATTTACACTAAAGAAATCCACCTCCACTAAGTCAATGAAAAATGGTGGAATAAGAATTCTACCTGAATAAGATGATTGGGATAGGGTTTGGGCAGGATCAGAAATGCCTTTAAAAGCTGGACTTGGAATGAGGAAATAAACAAAGGAAAACCTCTGGATTCCTATATTAATAATTGGTTATTAATAAATCATGTCTCTCATGGGTAAACTAGGTTAGGCCTGAGACCCACTTCAACATCCAACTAAGACATTTTCATTGTCTTTCTAGGGAGATTCATGTTCTCAGATGAGCCAAGATTCTTAATAAATTTGGCCATTAAGAAAATCATTTCAAATCTACTTCATTTTCTTCTTTAAGGTTGTTAAATTTACACAAGATAGCACAGGATAAAAAAAAACATGGAATTTGGAGTCAGAGGACTCTGCCCTTTATGCCCAGCATAAGAAGTCCCTTAATCTCTATTGGCCTCTTTTGTCATCTGTAAAATGAAAGGATTGGTCTAGATAATCTCTTGCAATTCTAAAATATGTAAACATTTCACCTTATAACTAGCAAACCTGGGGTACATTGTGGGAATTGAATTTCTGGATTTCAACAACACACTTAATAAGGATTTGATAAAATAGGTAAATTTGAAATATGTTATTGAGCACATTCAAATATTATCAGTAAATAGATATGTCAGGAAGGGAGTTCCTCTCAGAATGCCTTGAGTCTCTGCCCTTGGCCCTGTTCTGTTCAATTTTTATCAAAGATTTGGTTGAAGACAGATGGCAAGTTATCAAATGTGTAAATGACACCAAGCTGGGAGCAAAAGCTCATGTGTTGGATAAAAAAGTCAGGATCAAAACATATTTCAATGAAATAGAACAAATGGATAAATTTAATAAGATGAATTGAATAATAATTCATTTAATTTTTAAATTAACATGAAATCTTATACTTGGATTAAAAAATTAATTCTTCAAAAACAGGATGGAGGAGATGGGGATAGGAAATTATTTCTGTCTAAAAGTCCTGTGAATTTAGTGGACTGAAAAAAAATCAATATGAGTCACAGAATATCAGAGTTGGAAAACACCATAGAGTTCATTTAACCTAAGTCATAGATAAGCAAAGATCCCTTCTGCATCATACCCAATAAATATCCAATCATTACTTGAAGACTTCAGTGTTGGAAACACATTTTTGGAAACATCCCATTATGCTTTTAGATATATAACTTTAGTTGTTAAAGGTTTTTTCCTTAAAATCAAACTTAAATTTGTCTCTTTTCAAGCTCCTTTCTTATCATTATACAAGTAATGCATTTTTGGGGCAAAAAAACAAAAAACAAAGTTTAATTCTTTGCAGACCTTTAAGTATGTAAAAATGACTATTATGTATCACCATCTCTTTTATTCCAATTCTTATCTTCCCCAAGCTTAACATCCTCAGTTCTTTCAACCAACATTAATATTCTTCAATTTCTTCACAGTCCTGGTTGCCACCTTCTATATGATTTTCAATCTATCTTTCCTGAAATGTGTAGCCCAAAACCAAGCATCATATTTTAGGTGTAGTCTAATCAGAGAGGAATAAAACAGAAATACAACCTTTCAAGTCCTGACTGTAATACTTTTCTGAGAGCATGCTAAAGCTAATTAGTTTTTTTGATACTATATCACTGTTGATTCATAATCTCCAGATCTTTTCAGATAAATTATTATCTATTAACTATTAATAAACATATCTATCTTATCTATAATTTTATCTATGAACTACTATTAACATGCCTTGCCATATTTTGTATTTGTAAAATTGTTTATTTTTAAGATGACTGTAAAAATGCATATTTTCCCTCTTAAATTTTATCTTATTAATTTGGCAAAGTATCCACAATTTCCCTCACTCTACTTATGATTTTATTGTTAACTATCCTCCCAAGTTTATGTAACCTACAAATGTTCCATGTAAATTTTGTGCTATTATCCAAGTTAATAATTTTGTTTCATGTTATGCATCTTATCACCAACCCAAATCCCTAGGGCATCTACTTGGGGACCTTCTTTTAAGCAGACTTTGATCCATTAATTACCATGTTGGGAATTCAACACTTTAGCTAGTACAATTTACCCATCTGAAAACATATACTATCATCCATCCCACTTATTTCTACCTTTTATACAAGAAAAGCATGAAATAATGCATCAAATACTTTGTCAAAATCTAGATAAACTGTAGTATTTTTCAGATCTAGCAGTCTAAAAATGAAGTTAGTCTGATGTTAAATACTCTAAATTAAACCTTGCTAATTGTTTGCAATTACAGTTTCCATTTCTAGATGAGCAGTAGCCTCAACAACAAAGAGATTCTTTTGAAATAGTAGAGTAAATGGCACTTAGGGTGCATTCCAACTTAAAATTCTTTCATTGTGACAAGGTTATACTGCTAATAAATTATACAGTTTTCCCAGGAATCATAGTCAAGATCCCTGCCATATGCTTTGTAGTCTTCATTCTTTTTCTTTATTTGAAAATTAAAGGCACCCTTACTCTTCCCCTAGTTTTTTTTTTTTTTTTATATTCTCCATCATCTCTCATAGACTTACACTGGAGAGAACTTTAAAGGTCACAAAGTCAAGAATTTCATTTTACAAATGAGAAGACTGAGATATACAGTTAAGTTAAAGAGACTTGACTAGGGTCACACTGCTAGTAAGCATCAGAAGCAGAATTTGAATCATTTTAATTTGATGTTAAGAGTAGATCTTTATCCACTACTTTCTTTTCCTTTAATCTCACAGTTCTTTCTGTATGGTGAGGTAAGGCTTGAATTCATAAAAGGAATCTAGGTACTTTCTTATGTTAATCAAGACTCAAAAATCTTTTTTGATAAAACTGTTCATTAGGAAAGATGTGTTACTCAATGTTCCTTGCCTACAAGAGGAGAATTGCCATATTTACTCCTCTTGATCTATATCTTGCCATTGAACCCATATGGCTTTGGAGGGGAAAATGAGGCAGTTGACTTTGCACAATCCTTACTCACTCAAATTTAATTCACCTGCATGTCATAGCATCACCTCCCTGATGTCATGGTCCTTTTTGAGAACGAAGGACAAACTACAACAACTTGAGAGAAAGGTCATACTGACTGGTTTTTTAGTTTTCAGCTTCCAAAAAAAAATAAAGTATGGAATTCCAGATTCTCTTCAGAATGAGGTCCCTAAAGGGAAAAAAAAGACTGGGAAGAAATCCATATGAACAAGTTTCCATATTAGTTCCATCTAAGAATCTTACATTCTTTTTAGGGATCTCTTCCTGAAGAGAATCTAGAACCTGCTGTCTTCTATCTGGAAGTTGGAAGTAAGAAGATCTAGTTCTCATCAACTCTACCCCTCACAGAGGTATGAAGCATAAATCATTCTCCCCCAGTGAATACTCTTAGGTAAATAGACTTTGAGCTTCAAGTAACACTCACATTGTCCTTTCCTATTTTAGGCAGGACCTCCTTATTAGCTTTCCTTTTCTTTCAAAAGATTGTAAATAGTAAGTAGTATCTCCTCTTATCCTCTCCTACCCTCTATTATCATCACCCTAAGCATACAGAACAATAGTCTTATCCCTTCTTTTATCTTCATCCAATATAACATCTTTTTAAACCTCTATGTTTGTTATTCTTTCTTTCTTTTATCAGCATCCCTGAATTCTAAGTTCTAACATTATTAACAGTATTTTGCCATGTTTTTTTCTTTGTTTTGTTTTGTTTTTATTTATACTCTTATATGTGCTCTTGTTTCTATCTTCCATACATGTATTTTAAAAATCTAAGGTGGTTAATGAATTTTTTATTCATCTAAAATCATCTCTTTCAACATCTCTCCTCTTTTATATTACTCTTCATTTTTTTACTTCTTTGTCTTATTATTGAGAGTTCCCCAAACCTTTTAGACTGGCTAACCACCTAGGGATTTACTGAAAGGTGACCTGTGGGGCCTATTACATGGTCCAACTCTATACAGCTTCTCTATCACAAATTCTAAGATGTAATGATAATGTACTATCACTTATAATCCTACAACTTTGGTGGTGATGAGGAGCAAATTTTTTGAAGACAGATAAAAGAGACATCAAACTCATTCTTGGCCTTGAAAAGAAAAAGTAGAATGGTGATTGGGACTAGGGACAGATTTTGACTCAACACAATAATCCAATAACACAGTTATTTGGCTGAGATCTAAATTAGCTATATAAATGGAAGCGAATTTAGAAATGGAGAAGAAGGGAAATGGAACATATTGGTCATCCTTCTTTAAAATAATTTTTATCCTCTATGACAATAGAAACACCATGTTGAGACCTCAATATCTCATTCCACAGTGTACCATATAAGGGCATACTAATGTAAAAAAAAATCTAGAGGAAAAATTCCAGAAAGGTGGGTAGATCTTCTGAGGGTAATCAATGGGAAAAATGGATAAGAAGTACAAGACATGAGAGTTCATGAATTGTTTTGGATCTGTACCAGAAGAGGAAATACTCATACTGATAAGCTAAAAAATTATTGTGGTTTTCACTTTTATATTAAACTTCAAGATTTAATTTTTTTTATTTATTATGATAGGTTGTACAAGGTGTCATCTCAATTTACAGATGGCAAATTTTAGTATTATAGAGGTTAACTGATTTATTCATAACCACATAAGTAGTAAGTGTCAATGATGGGAGTCTGATTCCAATCCAGTATTATTTTTATATGCAAGTCACCATCTATTAGGAAAAGCTTAGCTAACAGAACTATGCAAAAGCCACATGAGATCAAGATTTCTCTATCACTGAAGGTCCTCAAGTGGACACTTCATCATCATTTGTTGGGGATGTTAACAAGATTCAGGTCTGGGTAAATAATGGATTAAATGACCTCCAATTCCATATCTATTACAAAATTTGAAAATTTGGCTCACTACAAATCACTACAAACCCTGGGGATGGTCCATGATCAAATTATTCATGCTAGTAATTCTGGCTAAAATAAATTAAGACAAGTCCTGATACCCAAGATCATTTTCAGTGTGATAAGATTTCTCAGACCACTAGAGTTAAGCCAGAATTGGCCCAACCTCACAATGTGAACTGTTTAATCAGAGTGACAAAATCCTGGAATGGATTCCTTTATGACATTGAAGAGTCTTCTCTCCAAAAGATTTCTGAGGAAATAAGAGATAACCAAATGTCCTAGTGAACATTATTTCCTGCCTGAAGGCAAGAAGCTAGACAGAATGACCTCCTAACATCAGAGCATATTTTGATTCTGAGATCAACTATGTTCAGCTTTCTGTGACACATCTTTCCATTATATCCAAACTCATCAACTGGCTCATTGAAATCAATTTATTAATTTTTAGGATTACTATCTCCCTTCACTTACTAGCTTCTTTCACATTTTAGTTTAATCCAGAGTATACTCACAGGGGATACTAAGTTCTGAAGCAGATGAGGAGCAGACAGGTGTCTTATTCATTGACTTTCAGGCTATGATATAAGCCTGAAATTTTTCTCCCGACCTATCTTTCTAGATAATCTTCTTAAGGGTGAGAAGGTTATTTTATTTATCTAAAATTGGCACATATACCCAAAGGCATGCAGAAAATGAGAACAATGTCTAAAACTAAGAAATTATAAATGAAAGCCCTAAGCACTGTGGTATTGCTGGAAATTCTATTCTCATTTTAGGATTCTACCATCGATAAAAAAGCTAAGTGGGATCCACCTCCCTGAGACTCCCAGGAAAGAACAAAATGAGGTCTCAGAAGCCAAGTCAGTATGCAGATGAATTAGTTTCGAGTGAGGTAAGTGCTCTTAAATTAAGCATTCTACTAGGTAAAGAGATCCTGTAGATGCTTAGGAACATAAATAGACTTGACCTATTTGGCTAAGAGGGAAAAAAAAAAGTTTCTTGTCCTATTCAGGAGTGCTCAATTTTATAAATACTAAAGTAGCAGGAAAAGATTCAAGAAATTGTTGTAATTGTTCAGGTATTCAATATTCATAATAGATAACCATCCTTGAAGGTATACAGATGCATACCCTTTTCAGATTTGTTTCCTTGGTGCCCCCAACACTTGCTGGATTTTTATTTTGCCTTTTGTACTTAAAATACAAGATATTTTTTAAAGCAAATGCTGCCTTCATAGGCCTTAGAATGCATATCCCCCCCTCCAAAAAAAAAAAAAAAAAAGTTGGAGAAGATTCAGTAACTATTTCAAAAAGCACCTGTTATCAATGAAGTATATGGACTAGTATAAATTTGCATCCACATGTCAACCTTTGAAAAGGACAACTTACAAGTCACTTATTCTCTGGAATAGTAAGATATATGGACAAGAATGTATGCCTGCAGAAGACAGAAAGAAGCTCAGAGAACTAAAAGTGAGATATCCTTAAAACTTCTAAAAGTTCTTCCGAATGCAATGTGGAATAGCCTTTTGATATGTAAACTAGTCATTGATGTATTCAGAATTGAAAGGGCAGTTTGGAGCACACTCTCCAAGAGGAACACAATAATATTGTCTGGGGAAAGCAGGTCTAGACCACTGGATAGGAGCACCTGGACAGCTTGACAGACAACAGGAAAATGTTTGATCTTAGTTGTGATTTAATATTCTCACCCTAACGTTTTCAGATTTGTCAGTTGCCTTGCTAAGATGGAAGAGAAATAGCACTAGTTTTGAGATCAAACCTTTCTTGACTGTCACGAAAATAATACTTTCTATACCCCCTGCCTTCTTTTTTTAATGAAGGCTAACATTTATATACTGTTTCAAATTTTGTAAAATACTTTACTTATATTAACTCATAACAATCCTTTGATATGTATGCTACTATTATAATCATTTTATCAGTGAGGAAACTGAAGTAGGGAAAAGTGGGTTAAATTATTTCCTCTGGATCACTTAGCTTGTTGTTCTTAAACCATTCAATCATGTCCAACTCTTCATGACCCCATGGACCATGGCACGAGGCCCTTTTATTCTCCATTATCTATCAAAATCTGTCTAGATTCAATTCTGTTATACTATCTATCCCTCTCATCCTGTGCCATCCTCTTTTTCTTTTGGCTTCAATCTTTCCCAATACCAGGGTCTTTTCCAATGAACTCCATCTTCTCATCATATGGCCAAGGTATTTAAGTTTCAGCTTTAGTATTTGACCTTCCAGTGAATAAATAGCTTGAATTGATTTTTTTAAAATTATTGACTGAATTGATTTCCTTGCTATCTAAAGTCTTCTCAACAATTTCAAAACATTGATTCCTAAGCGCTCAGCTTTCTTCATATTTTAACTCTCATAGTTATACATTATGACTGGGAAAATAAAATCATAGCTTTGACTATACAGATTTTTGTTGGCAAGATGATGTCTCTCTTTTTTAATATACTGACTAGATTTGCCATTGTTATTCTTTCCAAGGAGCAATTATTTTTTAATTTCACGACCACATTCACTGACTATAATGATCTTTGAGCCAAGCATATAAAATCTGTCCCTGCTTCCATATCATATTTTTTCCCTCTCTTTGCCAGGAAGTGATGGTCAACCAGTTGTCGAGATCTTAGTTTTTTGATGTTAAGCTTTTACACTTTCCTCATTTACCCTCCTCAAGAGACTTCTCAAATCCTCTACATTTTCTACTATCACAGTGGTATTATCTGCATATATGGGATTGTTGTTATTTCTCCTGGCAAGTGTGATTCTGACTTTTGATTCATCTAGTCTGACATTTCACATGATGTCTTTTGCATATAAGTTAAATAAATAAGATTAAGTACATAAATAAGGTTAAATAAGATAAAGCTATAATTAGATAAGTATAATAATATATACTTTGGTTGTACTCCTTTTCCAGTCTTAAGCCCATCATTTGTTGTGTATTTGGTTCTAACTGTTGCATGAATTCAGAACTTCTTCTGCTTTATTCATGAATTACCAGATCGCACAAAAGATGTGTCATAGATATTGAGAAACTCAATATTTCTCAACTGAAAGCAAAACAAACAAACAAACAAACAACAACAAACAAACAAAAAACAGTGCCTCTCTATCTTTGCTTTGGTTTTTACTACAACAGATTCTCAGAATATGAGCTTCATCTGCTTCTTGATTAGCCTAAGTCCTGCCAGTAAGGTCAGAGCTAATGTTGTGTCACCTCTTTCAGAGGTAACATCATGCTCCTAACTGCCACATGAACTCACTAGAATGACTCAAATTAGCAGCTTTGGTCATACTTGAGCATTGGTTGCTTTCCAGAAAGAAACATGTGAATAGGAGAATTCTCCATGTTTTGTGGCCAAGGTTTTCTGGGCTGCAACACCAGGACGCATGAAAATCACATCCAGTAAATATGAGACTAAACTGCCAACAACCTTCAATCAAAATGTAAAAATGCCAGGTCATTGTAAGACCACAATCTGTATACCTTCTCACACTCTTACTTAACAATCTAATTAAATTTGCTAACTGGTGACCCTGAGCAAATGGCTTAACCTCTGCCTGCCTTAATTTCTTTAACAATAAACAAGGAGTTATAATAGCACCTGTCCCAAGGTTGCTGTAAGAATCAAATGAGTTATTTACCTCCAGAGACTGACATGATAAAGTCTTGAGTACAATGATGAAGCATATTTTTTCATTTTTTTTTTGCTTTTCTTTTTGCAACATGGTTAATTTGGAATGTTTTGAATGATTTTACATGTATAACACATTTAAGCAATTTAAATATTCTCATTGTTTAGCTTCTCAGTAGGTGGGGGGGCTTTAGAAAGGGATAGAATTTAAAGCTCAATAAATGTAAATAAATAGTAACTATTTTGAAAGGAATCAAATGAGATATTAGTAAAGAATTAAGAATAGTATGTGGCATATAGTTTATACTTAATAAATTCTTCCTTTATCTTTTTCCTTCTTTCCTCCCTCCTCAAACAGAAGTCATTAAGGAAGTCCAAAGGGAAAATACGTAAAGATTGATTACTAAAGGAGTTAGTTTAAAACTCTCCCAAATGATAGATTTGATTTTAAAAAAGAACTTGTCATCTATATTTGACTTTTGTATAACTGCATCTTGAATAAGATACAGTTAATTTTGATACAAGATAGAATGTTGCTAAATGAAACAAGAGAAATGCAAACAAAATTCTCATTAGTCTCTTATTTGGTGGAAAAGCAACCTTAAAGAGATGGGATCTCAGAATAAAGCAAAATAGTTCTTATTATATATAATGAAAATATCACAATAATAAAAGACCCTTACTAATGCATGCCTGAATCTTTCCCCTGTCAGCTGCCTCTGAAGAGCTCTTCACTGTAAGTATTAAGAAAAATCAGTTTTATATTTATTGTGTTGAAATTATGCTACATGAGAGGCAGCATGACAAACTGGAAAGAGTCTTGTATTTGTAATCAGGAGACTAAATTGGAATCCTAAATCTGACAATTAGATGACCTTGTACAAGCAAAATCTCAGTTTCCACATGTATAAAATGGGAATTCCTACTTGGACTGCCTATTTCACAGGTAATAAAAACACTTAGTAGACATCAAAGTACTGTATAATTTAGTTATACTAATTACCGAAATGTCTTATGTAAGCATGAAGATTTCTAGTCATTTGGATAACCAAATAGCAGGCAAGCATTTGGGAAGCCTAAAACCATACTTATTATTCTTGACCAATATGAGATAGGCTTCCAATAAAATAATAAAACAACAATATCCCTGGTGGGCCCAAATAATAGAATCCTAAGCGTCCCCTCAGGACCAAGATAAGGATTATACCTCCACTAATATTGTCAGACTTTGTATTCTAGCTGTGCATCTTTGTTGTATAAAAGGAAAAATACCATGTTTGAGGTGGCAATTACTAAGAAAATCCTTCTACCTATCTTCTCATTCCCTTGTGCTTCAGACTTAGCTATAATTCATCCTTTTCTCCTTTCTTCCATTTCTGTTAAGTAAGAAAGGTAAAATACTGTCTAAACAAACTGAGAATGATTTTTTAAATTGCTTGTCAGTAAATATGTAAAATTTGGGAGAGGTCAAAATGCTCTGAGTAATCTTTTCAGGTTTATTCACAACTAGGTGTGTATTAGGCATAAGATACAAAAGATAGTCTCTATACATTCCATGCCTTTCTTCTCCAGAATAAGAAGGTAGCAGTTTTGCACATGTAGTAGGAAAACCTTGTATTATAGTATAATTACAAAACAGTCTGGATGCTTTGTCTACTAAGAGACCTGTGTCTTGACGTCACCTAGCAGACTGTCAGTATCCCATCATTGGTTACCATAATGCAGATTTAATTATGCTTGGCATTTACTCTAGGTCTAGAAAATTTGCCAGATCTGGTTTTGGACTTCAGCTTTACTGTTTCTTTCAGAGGGAGGTTTTTAAAAATCTTATTTCCCAGAAGGATGTTTTGATTAGTTCTGATAGACATCATTGTGATTCTCTTGGATAAGGCAAAGCAAATGTGTCACTCTTGAGTATTATAGCCAGAATGGTTTTGCAGAAAGAATATCCAGTCAATTTAACAAGGGAAAATAAGATAATGTCCAATTCCAGGGACACCACCCATCCCTGACTCTTTTGTCTGATCATAACTGGAGTAAGGCTTAATTCTAGCCTAGAGGTGGGTCTCCTACGTTGGCTAACCCTTCAGTCCCTCCTTGCTTTAATTTGTATTGTTTGAAAGACAGTCTTCAATGACTAGACAAAGACACATAGCACACCTAATTTCATGGCTTCTAGGACAATGTCATTAGCTAGTATATTTCCAAGAGCACATATCTAGAAAATAAGAAAGTTGGGCTAGATAAGGTGCAAGGACTGAGCTGCAAGCTCCAGGATTCTGCAAATTCTGTACTAAGTGATTGGAGAATCAAAAATGCTCTTTAAAAATCAAACATTACGCCAAAATGTTTGTGGCAGCTCTTTTTGTAGTAGCTAGAAACTGGAAGATGAATGGATGTCCATCAATTGGAGAATGGCTGGGTAAATTATGGTATATGAATGTTATGAAATATTATTGCTCTGTAAGAAATGACCAGCAGGAGGAATACAGAGAGGCCTGGAGAGACTTAAATCAACTGATGCTGAGTGAAATGAATAGAACCAGAAGATCTCTGTACACTTCAATGTTGTATGAAGAGGTATTCTGATAGAAGTGGATATCTTCAACATAAAGAAGATCCAACTCACTTCCAGTTGATCAATGATGGACAGAAATAACTATACCCAGAGAAGGAACATTGGGAAGCGAATGTAAATTGTTAGCACTACTGTCTATCTACCCAGGTTACTTATACCTTCGGAATCTAATACTTAACGTGCAACAAGAAAATAGTATTTACACACATATATTGTATCTGGGTTATATTGTAACATATGTAAAATGTATGGGATTGCCTGTCATCGGGGGGAGGGAGTGGAGGGAGGGGGCGATAATTTGGAAAAATGAATACAAGGGATAATATTATAAAAAAAATTACTCATGCATATATACTGTGGAAAAAGAAAATTCTAAATAAAATTAAAAAAAATCAAACATTACAATCATATTTCATTTCTATTCTCAGAATGTGTAAGACTGAATCTAATACCTCCTTTATAATAGCAGGAAGCAATGAATTATCAAGCATCCATTAAGCACCTATATATGTCATATATAGGCACTAGGGATAGAAAGGTAGAAGTGAATTCCCGCTGCCCTAAGCAGCTTACTAGATGATAATTTAATTCCTTAATCATAGTATATTAATATACATTAATAGTTCACATTTGTCTAACATTTTATAAGCTTTCTTTCACACAACCCTGAGGTGAGTATTATTACCCCCATTTTATAAGAGAGAAATCAGAGGCTCACAGCAATAAGGTAACTTATCCATGGTCATAACCTACTAAGTATATTTGACCTTTTAACTCTTTAACTCCAAATATAGAGATATTTCCATTGATCTTGTCTGCTAAGTTTTCCTATGCATTTTTCTTTTTTTTGTTGTTGTTGGTTTTTTTTTTTTTTTTCATGCATTTTTTCCTGAGAGCATTCTCTGTGAACTCCATGGATGAGGCGCGGTAGTTGGTTTGGTAAATTATAACAGCTCTGTCTGTGCCTGGTCTAGAACATGATGGACCAGTCACAAATATGTTAATTTTATGTATGCTCTTGGGCTAGAGCATACACTGGGTAATCTGAAAGGAGCAATGGAATAAGAAACGTCCATTCAGTATTGCTTGCTGTTCGATTTGAAAAGCTAAATCTTCAAGGCTAGATTAGAGAGGATAAAAAGCATCAGTTTAAGTAAAATTGGGGGATGATGGAAGCTATGTAGCCCACATATATTATGGCTGCCAGATGGGCAACTGAACGAAAATGAAGCTATGGTATGATACAGCCACAATGTCCTAGTTGCCTACCAGATGGAATGCAGGAGGCAGCAGAATGGGGTGGGACTGCAGTGAAAGTGTCTGCTTCCCTTGGAAATGCTGCACAGTAGCTTAGCATCAAGGGAGTTTTTAAGCCTACCTTGGAGCTAGGAACACTTGCCATGTAAATAGTGCTATGACCCATCCACTTTAACCGTGCAATTTAAATTCAGATTTTCTCTTTTTTCCAATTCCATTTTTTATCATAACATGACACGATACAATAAGCTACAATGCAATACCATATAATCATGCCCTGCCCTGCCAAACCATAATATATTAAACTGGTATTGAGATTTTATGATGCAAATCTCCAAAAACAATGGACATATTGGATTAGGTGCAAGGTTCTATCCAGCAGAGGGCATCAGAGAACATAAACTCTAGAGTATTTTCTTAGCTAACTTTCCAAGGGATGTCATGGTAATTCCTTTATTAGATCAAGGGGCTCTTCAAAAGAATTCTATCTATAAAAAGTTTATTGCTGTTCTAAATTTGGTTGTTGCTCAGTGTTTTACATACTTGTGCATCTAATACTTGTATAAATTTTTAAAGGTTTTTGGTGGTTGTTTTTGGAGGTGTATAAGACGAATAGAATTATAAGATCAAAGTTTAATTTATACAGCGCTTTATAGTTTACAGTATTTGAGATAATCAAATATTTCCTCCATTTTACCAAATAGTTAACTAGAACTCAGGCAGAAATTTCTGGCATACAATTTCCTAACCAATAAAAAGAAGACATACTAAATTGATCATTTCTATTTTCTTTTAGAAGTTCAAATCCTAAACTTACCTAGATCTATGCAGTTATTAAGTGTCAGAGTTGAAAAAAATCCAAACTTTCCGATTCTAGGACCAGGATTTTTATTACTTAACCATATAATCTCTTACTTTATAATTCTACATGAAACTTACATTTAGATCCACTAACTGCAGATTAAAATGGTGATTATTCAAGATTAACTTTTTTTTTTTCCTTTGCTGAGGCAAAAGGGGTTAAGTGACTTGCCCAGGGTCACACAGCTAGAAAGTGTTAAGTATCTGAAGTCAGATTGGAACTCAGGTCCTCCTGACTTGAGGGCTGATGCTCTATCCACTGAACCATCTAGCTGCCCCTCAAGATTAACTTTTTAGAAAAATCACAGTCATTTTTTTCTTCTTTAAGAAAATGGAAATATGATAACCTAGAAAGGAGAAGTCTAAGAGATAAAAATGATAGTTTGGAATATTTGAAGGGTTATAATATGTTTTTAAAGTATATTCTCTATTCCTTCAGAGGACAGAATGAGGACCAATTGATAAAAAGTTACAGAGAAACATTTTAATGCATGTTAATTTAGGAATGAACTTCCTAACAACTAAAGTTATTCAATAATAGAATGGAGTGGTGCTCAATAAGAAACTGGAGAACCTGTCAGGGTCGCTTACTTAGAGGACTCCTGTGCTGCTTAGGAAATTGACCCTTCCAATGTTTAAAAATATATGATTCTCTACCTTAAACTTCCAACAGCAAATCAGTATATGATATGATGATTTGAAAAAAAAAAAGTAGTTTAATTGGATTCTATCATCAAGAAATGTTAATTAGGTAATTATTCTTAGTTCTTAGTACTCTACCAGAGGCTTTAAAGAGAAAAGGGAAATGAAAGAGAAACTGATATAAATAAAAGTCACTGAGATGTGCTTGCAGGTTGTTTACAAATAAGAGTATAGATAGTACAGTTAAAATATCTTTTAATCTATTCAAAATCTTAGCTTTTCAGAACTTCTTCCAAGTATTATTAGGATTTCCATATAATTAAAGTTGATACTTGAATTAACAGTTAACAGTTTACAGTGTGAATGAAAATAATAAGCAGCAATAAGAAAACAATAAGAGAAAAAAAAACATTCCCCTTGGAATAAAGAGAATCAAAAGCTGTACCGTTATATCTGCACTGTATTATTATACTTGAATACTTCTAAAAAATACTTGATTTACCAGATTTGGTATTTTCTCCCTCTATTAAAAAGTAGCTAAAAAGTTAGCATGGTAAATAGAGTACCTGATTTGAAATCAAGAAGACTTGAGTGTGAAAAATCCTTCCTTAGGCACATTTTGATTCTAAATCACATAAAACTCTGAATTTCTGGAAAAGTTACTTTAACTCTTTCAGACCAGTTTCCTTATCTGTAAAAATGGGCACAATAATCATATTTGTCTCACAGGATAGTTATAAGAATAAAATAAGATTAAGTATGTGTCATAGACTTAATAGGGTTTAGAAAATTTTATAGGCTTCAGGCTTTGCAGGCTGTATGGTTTGCAATGGAAGAGTAGAAAGAGACCTGGTTTTGAAATCAGAAGACTTTATTGGAATCCCAGTTTTGTCTATTCCTGACTATCTAAACCTGGACTAGTTTGTTCACTTTTCTAAACCTCAGTATCCCATATGAAGTGAAGATGCTAATGACACTTGAAATCCTACTTCACATGATAGTTGTGAGAAAGTCATTTATTGACTTCCAGGTGCTAAATAAATGGAAGCATATGATCATTATGATTATAAAGTATCTAAAATTTAGAGAGCTAAAAGATTAGGAACAGTCACCTATCCTGATGCTTATTCTTTACCCAAGATTATACCATTCCACCACTTTCCCAGCCTCCATGTTCTTCCCTTATTAAGACAAAGAAAATAAATTGAGAACTTCTTCTATCAATTGTAAGAACTTATCTTACAGGAATTCACTGAAAGCAGGCATAGAGGAATACGTAGAGACGCTATAGGTTTCTCTAAGAAAGTTCAGATTCCATTTTTACGCTTTAAACTTATCAGAACTTCCAATCATAATTAACAGGTTTTGGTGGCCCCAAACACAAAGTTACAAGATTCATTGCTTTTGAATAAATTGTCTAATAGGGTAAGGAGTTGAATTGGGAAACGGGAATGGAGTATTGAAATAGGAGTTTTTTGTAAGGTTTGGCTGAATCATTTTTTTTCTTGTGTGAATTCCTTATTTAATTCTACCTGAACATTGCTATTTTATTGCTAATACTATTATTAATTTCTCATTTGAAAAAAATAAAGCTTCACTTTTGAAGTCAATTAGAGCCTAGAAAAGTTTAATGACCTCAGTGCCACATGATGAAAAAGCTGCAAGATTTACAATTTCAATTAAGTTAGAGTCCCAGACATTCCAATAACAATGACTATCACTTACTTTTTTAGCATTATTCTAATATTTACAAAGCACTTTGTATGCATTAGTTCATTTGATATTTTCCAAAACTTGGTTTTAGAGAATATCACTTCATAGTCACTTTAACTATTAAATGCAAAAACATTGTTCTAGATATCAGGAAAAATTAAATTTTACTACCATGTAAAGTAGAAAGCTTGAATGAAGTAGTCCCTAAAGTCCCTCAAAGATTTTTCTATTCTTTGATTCTGTCATTAATTCCACAAAGTCTAAGTAAGACACAATTCTTCCCCTAAAGTAAATTATATTCCAGAAGTTTAGACACGAAATATGCCATTTTCATTAATATAATGTTTTCAAAGGCCAGGAGAAAACTTAAAGCACTGTTCGTGGGGGGAAAAAAAAAGTCCTGAACATCATTTCTGGTTTCAACACTTAGTTTCTCTTTCACTTAACTATTGAGTCTGTTTTCTCATTTGTAGAGTAACAATTTATTATCTATCCCAAAAAGATTGTTGTGAGGGAAATGCTTTGTAAGCCTAAAAGCTTGGTGTAAATATGACTTATTACTAAGATAACTGCAGTAATATGCAGACTATGGAAGACAAGCAAGAATTTTGAGATGGTTTCATGTTGTAAGATGAATGGTCATGCTTATTATTTCTCTATTGACATGAATCTAACTTAAAATATCTGAATTTTCCCAGATGAAATTGGATTGAACTAACTTTCCCAATGTTAGTTTTCTGTCAGTTTAATACTTGATTTGTCACACTGCCCCTCCCCATCCACACCCACCCCACCCCACACACATCATTGCTCTATTTAGTTGTGCTTTTAAATCTGTGGTTTTAAAAAGTAGTGATTACTCCAAGGAAATGTGTAAAACTTATACCTCTTAAAGAACACACTTCAGTGACTGAAGACATATTGCCATAGCTGTTGGTGTGGAAGAATCAAGTATTTCAAGGTTCATTTAAGCCTATTATGAAGTAAGATCAGTCAGACTAAAGCACATATACAAAAAAAAAAGTCTAGTTTAAAAAAACGAAAGGAAAAAAGTAGTGACATGCTATTGCAGTATGACAATTTGAGCTTTCTTCAAAAATTAAGCAAAGATTTTTAGAGGTACACAGCAGCTATAAGGATTGTATTGGCACAGGCTTCTTGCATATGGAAGAACAGTGAGAAGACCAGTTATTCTTGTTATTTACTGCTAATCATTGTTCAAGGAAAGAATGCTTTTGAGGAGCAAGAAAATCAAAATACTAGTGCACTAAAGATTGGAAAAAAGAACATTTTTCCTGAGAGATTTTACTTTTTCTTTCAAAACTATACCAAAAAGAACATCCGAAGCTAAATAATCCTGTGAAATCTAGGAATCATCACCATATAAAATATTCTCTTTCAAAACAGTTTGGAGAATTTTCTACTTCCATTAAACTTGGAAGTCTTATCCCAACTGAGAGAATGATAATCTCTGGAAAAATATTGATATACTGAGATGCAGAATTGTTCTAGAATTACAGAAATTTATAAATGGAAATAGATCTTCAAAAGATGACAATGCATCATGTTACAAAAAGTGAAGAAATGTATTCAAAGGATAAAGATAAGCATGCTTCAATGGCTTGGAAAAGACATTTAAATCCCATCAATTTTTTTTCAATTTAAATCCTAATCAATTTAAACACTACCAAAAATGTGTAGCTATATAGTCAAAGATATAATTTGGAAAAAAGAATTGTGCATTAAAGGTATACTTAAAATCTAATGTGATTTATGTATGGCTTCATGATGAAGAATTTTAAAATATGTGTAAAAATCATATAAAATAAGTGATTGTAACAAAAGGAAGAGGGCAGCTAATTGGCACTGATCAGAGCATTGGGCTTGGAATCAGGAAAACTCATCTTCATGAGTTTGAAAACAGTGTCAGACATTAGCTGCATGACCCTGGGCAAGTCACTTACTTTGCTTGCCTCAGTTTCTTCATGTAAAATGAATGAACTAGAAAAGAAAATGGCAAACCACTTCAGTATTCCAAAATGGGCTTATAAAGTGTCGGTCATGACTGAAATGACTGAACAACAAAGCAAAAGGAGAACATATTGCAAATTAACATTTTAAAAAGATTTAAAAATTTATAAGGCATATTGCATGCTAATGAATTTAACTATTTTAGTTTGCTCCAACTAATTTGAACACCACTATAGTACTACTATATATCATTACTGCCATAAATATTAGTCATGAAAATCTAAGTCTCCCCTTGTTGAGTCATTTAAAGTTGTGTCTCTCTCTGTGACCCTTCTTGGGGGTTTTCTTGACAAAGTTATTGCAGTGGTTTGCCATTTCCTTTTCTAGCTCATTTTGCAGATAAGGAAATAAGGCAAATAGGGATAAGTGACTTGCTCAGAGTCCCACAGGTAGCAAGTGTCTGAGGCTAGTTTTGAACTCAGAATCTTTTAGTTTCTAAACTTGGCCAAAGTCTACTCTGTCTACTGTACCACTTAGCTACCCTGTTTCCTCTACTATTTCCTGGTTAGGTAACTTCCTATCATCAAGGCCTTCCAAATCTCACCCAGTACATTATATCTTTTGTGTATTTAGACAATATTTTGTACCTTACTTATATAGACATGTGCCAAATCTCCATCTCACCCTGCCCCCACTAGACTATAAGTTTCATGAAGCCAGGGCATATTTAAACTTTGTGCCTCAGACCCAAGACAGTAGGTATTTATTTAATGCTTGTTAAATTGAAATATACCACCTGTTAGAATGGTTGTCAGGAAGACATGACACAAGCTTTCAGATGAAAGCAAAATTCATATTAACATAACATAACAAAACAAAAAGTTAAGTAAAAAAAATTTTTTTAAAGCCCTCCATATATAACTGACTAAAACAAACCTCTAAGAGAAAGATGCAGGACATGTCAAATAGATAAGCATAATGTTTCTACAAACCTTTAATGGAAGGAAAATTTTATAGGAAAAGTATTAAATCTTACCTAGGGTTTTGGGGTTATTTTATATGCAAATTTTAATTTATTCCTGTTCTTTCCAATTAAGACATGAATAATCCAAGACATTCAGTTCTGATACAGTAGACTTATATTTATCTTTTCTGTTAAGTCATTTAGAAATTGCATTTTCTCTCTGGCTACTTTCATTATCCCCCATCTTCCTATCCTATATCTTTCTAATTTGGTTTATCTCCTCTTTCATGCTTCTCTGTTTTTCCCTTTTCAAAATTGACATTTAAAAAAAAAAACATAGCCATTAAAACCAGTTCTTTTCTTACTAAATCTTTGCGTTGCTAAGCAGCATTTCCCCCTCCCATTCCATTTTATGCAGCCTGGTTGCCATAGCATCAGCTGAGCGTGGTAACAAGAACCAAAGAGTAATCATTATTTGCTATAGGGTTATACAGGCAAACAAACACCCTCCCCTGCTTCCTTACAACCTCTCCCCACTTCCCCATGGCTAATGGGGTAAGCTGACACATCTTACCTGACTATGTTCTCCCATAGACCATAGGTTGCCCTTCTCTAAGTATTTGTGGCTTAGATGTTCCCTGTCCTTCATCTTGGAATGTCTATTGCTCCTAGGGAGTCAAATCTAACCATAAAACATAATTACTAATAAAGGTTGTTTAAAAAGCTGTTGCTATCTCTTTAAACTTACTTATTTGTACTATTTAGAGCCCAAGAAAAACTCAGATCCCTTTAAATAATTGCTAAACATAGAGTATGGAGGGTAGATCAGTATTAGGCAGCTGGATACTATAATCAAAGGTAATGGTGTGTGTCACAGAAAGGTTTTTGGAAGATAGTAAATAAACACAGCCAAAATATACTGCAGGCAAAATGGAAAGGACCAAGACAGATGTGAAAACACAAGGATTACAGTAGATTGAAAAGATAACCTCATAGATTAAAGAACATAAAACTCTGTCTCCTTTTCTCCACTGAATGCTCTATGAATATGCTTTGTGTCTGAAACAAACTAGAAGAGATGAATGGCATTATTCCTTTCTCACATGGAATGATAATAATTCACATTTCTATCATTTGATAGACAAAGCATTGGTTTGGGAGTCAGAAAATCTCTGCTGAAATTTTTGTTCTGTCACTTGATATCTTTGTTTTGAGAAGATAATTTATAACTTCTCTGGGCCTCAATTTTTCCATCTATAAAATGAAGAAATTAGGCTAGAAGACTTCTAATCATTTCCTCTAATATAACTCAATGAATAAAGCCCAAGTTATACCTCAATTTTTGATGTCCATCAATACTATTATGCTATAATAAATGGCGAGGAAAATACTCTCAGAAAAACTTACATGAACTGATACAAAATGAAATGAACAGAGCCAGTAGAATATTGTGCACACAGTAATAGCAGTATTGTATGATGACCAACTGTAAATGACTTTTTTATGCTCAGCAATACGATGATCTAAGACAATTCTGAAGAAGTGATGATGGAAAATGTGATCTATAAACAAAAAAATCATGGAGTCTGAATGCAGATTGAAGCATATTTTTTAAACTTTATTTTTCTTGGGCAATTTTGGGCGTTGAGCTTTGGTTTTTTTGGGGGGGTCTATGTTTTCTTTTACAGCATGACTACTCGTGGAAATATGTTTTGCATGACTATACATATATAACTTATATTGTTTGCCTACTCAATGAAGAAAGAGGAAGAGAATTTGAAACAAATTTTTAAAAATGTAAAATTTTATAGGTAATTAGGAGAAAATTAAATATTAAATTAAGTCTACTATTAAAATTATTATATACTTATAATAAGGGGTGAATGAATTAAAAAGCTTCCCTAGGATTCTTTCAGTGATGAATCAGTTTGATCAGTTTGTTGATAAGTTGATCACTAATTAGGGCAAATGAGATAATTATAATGTGCTTAGTTAGCACAGTCCCTTTAATCCTGATTCTTTGGAAGAACTAGATAAAAGTTGTTGGTATTGTTATTATATAGAATTTTAAGGTTTTCTAAACCTTTTACAAATATTATCTCATTTGATCCTTACAATTCTGTTAGATAGATACTATTATTATCATCATTTTATAATTGTGGAAATAATGTTAAGCAAATGATGACTTGCCCAGCATCACCTAACTAGTAAATATCAGAGGTTTGATTTGAACTCAGATCTTTTTAAAAATTCTTTTCAATAGTATTTTATTTTTCTAAATACATGTAAAGATTAACTGATGCTAAGTGAAATGAGAAAAACCAGGAGATCATTATACACTTCAATAACAATACCAAACGAGGATCAATTCTGATGGAAGTGGCTCTCTTTGACAATGAGGATTCAAATCAGTTCCAATTGATCAGTAATGAACAGAACCACCTACACCGAGCGAAAGAACACTGGGAAATGAGTGTGAACCACAATATAGCATGTATAATCTCTGTTATTGTTTGCTTCCATTTTTGTTTTTCTTCTCAGGTTATTTTTACCATTTTTCTAAATCTGATTTTTCTTGTGAAGCAAAATAACTGTAGAAATATATATACATATATTGTATTTAACATATACTTTAGACTACTTGCCATCTAGGGGAGGGATGGAGGGAAGGAGGGGGAGAGTTGGAACACAAATTTTTGTAAAGGTCAATGTTGAAAAATTACCCATACATATGTTGTGTCAATAAAAGGCTATAATAAAAAAGGGGGAAAAAGGAATACAATAAATACATGTAGAGATAGTTTTCAACATTCATTTTTGTAAAACTTTGTGTTCTAAATTTTTCTCCCTCCCTCCCTTATCTCCTCCCTCCCTAAGACAGCAAGCATTCTGCTACAGGTTAAATATGTACAATCCTTTTAAACATATTTCCATATTTGTCAAGTTGTACAAGTAAAATAAGACAAAAAATGGGAGGGAACCACAGGAAAGAAAAAAACAAAGAAACAAACATAAAGGTGACAATATTATGCTTCAATCCACATTCAGTTGTCATAGTTCTCTTTCTGGTTGTGGATGACATTTTCCTTTTCATCTATTGGAATTGCCTTGAATCACCACATTGGTGAAAAGAGCCAAATTCATCACAATTGACCATCACATAATCTTGTTATTACTATATAGTGTTCTCTTGTTTCTGCTCACTTCATTCAGCATCAGTTTATGTAAGAATTTCCAGACTTTTCTGAAATCAGCCTGCTCATCATTTCTTATAGAACAATGATTTTCCATTAACTTCACATCCCATAATTTATTCAACCATTCCCCAAATGATGGGCATCCACTCAATTTTCAGTGCTCTGTCACTACAAAAAGAACTTTTACAAACATTTTTGTGCACATGGGTCCTTTTTTTCTTTTCTATTATCTCTTTGGAATACAGACTCAATAGTGAGGCTGCTGGATCAAAAAGCATGCACAGTTTCATAGCCTTTGGGACACAGAAGACCTCAGATCTTCAGATCTCAGATCTGAATTAGCATTCAATTACCTTGAATTCTAGCTAAGTTCTTCCAAAGGAGAAGGTATAATAGAAGTTGCCCTGGTATGTCAAAAGGATATGCACTACCTTGAAAATGCATTTGCTAAGGGTTAAAAACACTGCCAAATCTTGATGTAGACTAAAGGGAGAAAGTCAAAGGGATAAAATGTAATAGACAGCTCTTGATTTATGTAAATTCAAATGATGCAAATTTGGTATGTAAAGAATTCTGAAAAGTATGAAAAGATGTAACAGATACATGCTATGAAGAGAATTTGGAGAAAAGTATGTCCATAATTCATTCTTTATTTTTGTAGATTTGAAAAAAAAATGAAATGTTCGAAGAAATGAGTAGCAAAACTGTAAAATTAGCACAAGAATTGAGAATGATGTGGAAGAGTTGATTGAGTTGCATGGAGAAAAAACGGCAATGAAGATCTGATTGAGTTGCTAGCTGCAAAGATTGAAGAAGTCAGAAATAAGAAAGTTTTGTGAATCCAAGGTCAAATCAAAAAGTTTGATAACAAAATAGTGGGTAGAAGTATTTCATCAATTAAGTGAAATTTTTCTTATATTAAAAAGATAGATCTAAATACCTCAAGATTTTTAAAAGTTCTGTTGCTTACTGTCATCAGTTATATGAAAGGAAAAAGAGCCACTTTTAAACATATCTGCATAGATATATAAGAAAAGTTGTGCAATTAACCACTAGTGATAAAAGACTAATTGCAGTGATGGGGAGGGGGCAACATATGACACACTTTTGTTAATTATTGTACAGTAGTGTGCATACTTTATCATAATTAACTTTTAGTTCATAATCCTGTTTATTATCAGGGTACAGTATTTAATGTCTTCATCTTAGTACATTTTATGACTTGCATAATTATATTATTTTGTATATGAGCTTAGTGAAGTAGGTGAGGAGAAGAAAAATTCACATTCCATAAAAATCAATTTATGTAGAAATCTGTAGAACCATCCACTTGCATAGAATAAAAACTGTCTATACTAGAAAGTAAGCATTGGAAACGGAATTCTAGAATTCCAGAAATGATAGTCTACTGGACACCTTCTAATCCTAGTCCTTGTCACTAATTAGCTGTGTAACTTTGTACAAGTCATTTTATCTTTCTGAACAATAGTTTTTAGATAACTAGATAGTCTTTAAAATCCTTTTGAATTCTGAAAACTTATGGCCCTATTTGTCATTTAAAATTTAGAACACAGAACACTTATTAAATGAAGGATATATAGGATTCTTAATGTACATCACAACTTTGTCACAAAAAATTTATGAGGATAATAAATTCCTCATGAGCTTAGCTGACAATTTAATTCTCCCAAAGGTAAGGGAACAAACAAAGGGAACTGAAGCGCTGAACTTAATTCTTTTCAACAAGAAGGAAATGATTAGGAAGTCATGAGAAATGTTAACCTTGGGATTTCACGTTACCTTAGGTTTCACAATAGGTAAGAAAGAGAAAGTCTTACAGTTAGCATGATCCTTAAATTAAAAAAAAAAAATAGACTTGAAAAAAGTTCAATTGAATGATATGCATGATTTCATTAAAAAAAAAAACCCATCCATTTGGAGTTTGTCAATCTCAGGTAAAACTATATACAAATTATTAGACAGTTAATAAGGATTTAGAAAAGAAAACATTGGTCAAATATGGCAACATATTGGTAAATGACTAGATAGAAAAATTCTGTACTTAAAATGAGGTAATATTTGGAAAGCCCTTAACATAACATCTGACTCATAGGAGGTATAATGTTAATGTTAACTGTTGTTGTTTTGTTATATAATGTATCCGAATTTCAGCATTGTAGATACCAAAATCTCTCAGATAGCTTTGTGAATAAGATAGATAAATGAAGGGACAGTCAGATGGAATCATATCTGGTTGAAGACCATGCAGACATACAGAATGTTGATTAATAGATTGACATCAATCTAGAGGGAAGTTCTGCATACCACAGTGTTCTATCCTAAGACCTCTTCTGTTCATCATTTTGTCAGTGATTCAGAGGGTTTGATGATCAAATTTTCAGATGTTACAAAGCCCAGAAGAACAGCTGGCATTTTGTACAGCATGATTTACCACCACCCTGGTTGAAACCTTTATTATCTCTCACCTATTTCCTCCTAATTGCTTTCCTCTGCATTATCTGTCTTCTCTCAATCCATCCTCCACATAGCTACTAAATTGATATTCTTAAAGCACAGGTCTGACCACATCAATCCTCTGCTCCTGGTCCCTCCCTCTAGCCTCAAAAATAAAACATAAACTCCTCTCTAAGATAAAACATAAACCCCTTTATTTGGCTATGAAAGGCTTTCATAAATGAATTCCAGCCTATCTTTCAAGGCTCACTATCTATCATGCTCCTACTCTGACACTGTGTTCTAGCCAAACTGGCTTTCTTGTTTGAGTTGTTTCAGTTGTATCCAATTCTTCCTGAGCTCATTTGGGTTTTGTTTTGTTTTGTTTTGGCAAAACTATTGTTGGGTTTGCCATTTCCTTCTCTACAGATGAGAAAATTGAGGCAAATAGGGTGGAGTGATTTATGGGGTCATATAACTAGTAAGTATCTGAGGATGAAGTTGAACTCATGAAAATGAGGCTTTTTGACTCCAGCCCTAGCATTCTATCCACTGTGCCCCGTAACTGTGCCCACCTTTCTTGTCGTTCCCATAAATGACAATTCATATCCCAACTTCAGGGCTTTGTACAAGCAGTTTCCAATACTTAGAATAAAGTTCTTCCTTACCTCCACTTTGTGGAATCCCTGGATTCCTTCAAAACTCATCTAGAGGTAACCTATATGTATCCTCAGTTGATATACATTCCCCATAAAATTTAATGTGTATCTATTTATCACAGTGCCTAGCTCATAAGATATGCTACCCAAATGCTAGGTATCATCATCATCATCATTATTATTTTGTATAATTTCATATTTAATTTTCTGATTATATTTTGTCTTTCCTCAATATTGTTCTGGTTTTGCCTTTGTATTCTCAGTGTCTGTCAAACTATATGGAAAATAGCAAGATGAATGAATGAATGACTGCAAATCTAAAATATCAACATTTTGGGATAATATAGCCAAGAACAAAGAGAAATTTAATAGAGATAAATGAAAAGCCCTGTACTCAGGTGAAAAACAAAACAAAATTAAAAACAAAAAGATGGCTCCCCAAATATAAAATAACAGAGGTCTGGCTTAGTCGTTGTTCAATGAAAAAGCTGGTTAACTGCCACCTCTATAAGAATCACCGTATCATTTGGCTTTGTTTGCAATCTGCAATAGGTACAATTGAATGAGCATACAAAAATCTTTCTAAGTATATGAATCTGTGTGTATGTGTGCATGTGTTTATTAGAATAGATAAAGTTTATTCATTCAAAAGAAGTCAGGAGGACCTGAGTTTAAATCTGACCTCAGATAATTAAAACTTCCTAGCTATGTGACCCTGGACAAGTCACTTAACCCCAATTGTCTTAGGAAAAAAAAAAAAGAGGAGAGAGGGAGCAAGGTTTCTCTGATTCAATTCTCATGAATAAAAGAATGATCAAATTGGACTAGATCCTTGTTTTTTATGTTCCCATGAATGGTCTAGCTGCAGTGGTCATCAACTTTCTTTAAAAAAAAAAAATTAATGAGAAGGCATAGCAATAATAATTGGCCCAAGTAACATTTGAAAAAAATAAATGTGTGACATTTTTGGACATATGTGTCCACTGATCTATTTTATTTTGGGAATCTTCTTTTTCTCCCCAATACTTCCTAGAGAAGATAATTCTAAAACATGCTAGTAAATTATTTGCACTGTAATAGTATTCATTGAAGGGGGGGGAGGAGGAGAGAGAGAGAGAGAGAGAGAGAGAGAGAGAGAGAGAGAGAGAGAGAGAGAGAGAGAGAGAGAGAGAGAGATTGAGGTTCACTTGGAAAGGACCTAGAGTGATTTTCCTAGTTTGTGCCTCCAAAATGAACTTGACTCATCACATACAGATGGTATCAATCTAGTATTTTCATGGAAAGTGATTCTGCTACTCAGTAACACATTCCAGTTCTTTACAACCCTTGCTGGAAGGAAATTATTCCCTATGGCCAATGAGAGAATGTTTGTAGCCAGACTGTACACATAGCCTTTCAGAAATCACAATCTCTCAATTTTTTAAGAATTTCCTAACTTTTACAGACCATACAAAAGAAAAAAAAATATCATTTTGTATATAAGTGATGACTGACTGCCTCCAAGTTTGTCAGGACTTCCTGTGAAGACCTTATAAAGTGCTGTGGAAAATGTAGCTATCAGTGACTTTGCAGCACAGAAATTTTTTTTCAGTTGTTTTTCAGTCATGTTTGACTCTTCATGACCCCATTTTTGATGTTTTCTAGGCAAAGATAATGGAGTGGTTTGCCATTTTCTTCTTCAGCTCATTTTATAGATGAAGAAAGAGACAAACAAGGTTAAGTGATGTGCTCAGGGTCACACAGCTAGTAACTATCTAAAGTTGGATTTGAACTCATAAAAATGGGTCTTCCTGATGGCAGGCATGGCACTCATTGTGCCAACTAGCTAGCAAAGGAATGCCACTATCTTGTAAATAGGGGAGGGACTGTTATTTTGCTGTCTGTATCCTCAGCACTTAGTAGTTATTGCTCTTAAAAATGCTTTTTCCTTCATTTATTCATCTATTTTTTCATCAATTCTTGAGACTCTAAGTAATTTAAACTTGGATTAATAAATTAAATACTAATTTAAAATATAACTAAAAACACAAGATTTCCCCTGGAAATACAGAGAATAAAACAAGAACCCAGACATGTGGAAATTTACTTAGTTAACCAGACACTCTGGAATTACACTCCTTATCCATACAGAGGTCTTTTACTCTTCTTCATTCCAAAACAGATAACTCAACTGTTGTGGTAAAAATGAAGAAGTCCAGGCTTTCCCTGATTTTATCTGCTGCTTACAGACATTCTCAGAACGGTAGAGAGATAGATAGGTACCTTAGTCAGGACTATTGTCTTGAACTTTTGCCTTCTGGCCTACCTACTAAAAAATACGGTTTTCCATTTACATTATAGGAAGAACGTAGAGTATCCTTCCCTTCCTGAATATGTAAGGGTATAAATAACTCTTTATTATCATGTATACTGAGTTGGAACTTTTAAAAGTATATTTAGAAGTTTTTGAGGATGTTCCCTTTCATACCTGCTGCTATTTCTTTTTGCTAACTTTTCTTGTTGTCCTTCTCCCAAGAATCTCATTTGTTTTAATAGCCATTTGTGTTCTCTTTATTGTACTGACAGAGACAAGTTATAATCCTAAACACCAGTATTTCATTGCTTCATAGGTTTGCATTTTCATCATTGGCTTTGTTGTTATTGCTGTTATTGCTGTTTAAATTCTTCAATCAATAGAAATCATTCTTTTATTTTAGAGCATCATTTTTTTTTCATTTTGTGCAGCTAACCTGAGAAGCTCATTTTGAATATTCTTATTTCTTCAGTAATATCTCCTTGTGTTTGCTCATATAAGTTAGGTGGTGTTAGAGCTATGACTTTCACACAAGGAGCAATAGTGTCCATTTCAAACAAGCCGACCTTTAAATACATTGCAACAACCCATAGGAACTGGCTTTCTGGGTTGGCTCAAAGAAATATTCTGGAAATTAAACTATGGTGACCTCCTTGTTTCTCTACATCTATATCCTGCTTCCATATCTTTTCCAAGATTATAATAATTAACCTGGAAGGCATGACATTCCTACCTTCACCATTTAGAATTCCTAGTTTCTTTCAAGGCTCATGAGTAGATTCTTTTTCTTTCCAGGTTCCCTGATGGATGGTATTTTCTCCAACTTCAAATAAACACGCATAACTTTATTACATGTTATAATCTCTTCCCCACACTATAGTATATGTTTTTCAAAGGCAGGAACTGTTTCATTTGTTTTATTTTTGCATGCCTAACTCATAACGCTTATTAGTCAATAAATTGATTTATTATTCTATCATATTATAAATCAATATTTTATTTATCAATAAATGTTTATTAAATTTAACTGTGATGTGGAAGAAAGGGAGTGTGCTTTAAATGGTATAGGGGAAAATACCCATGAAAGGATAGAATTCATCCAATAGAACTCAAGGCAGATGATGCAGAAACACTGAACGTGCCATTTATGGAAAGGTTCAAATGTTAACACATAGAAAGACAGCAGAGTATAATTGAAAGAGCTCTGTACTCAGAAGATCTCAGGGTTAAAATTCTGGTTCTGACAATAGCTATGTGCCTCTCTAAACTTCTATTTCCTCATTAATAAAATGCTGATAATAATATTGCTTGAGTATGATATAATGGAGAGTTGGACTAGGAAAACCTGGGCTCAAATCTTATTTCCTTCTCCATTAATACTGAAGAGGGGGAGAGCTTGAGGCAAGCAGACCATTTGGGTGGCTATTGCATTAGTCTAGATAAAAGGTAAAAAGGTCTTGATTAAAGATGATGGTTACATGAGTAAACAGAAAAAGAAAGATGGAAGAGAATCAGTGGTAGAATCAGAAATCTTTTATAACTCATTGGATTTGTTGGCAAATGATAGTGAAGAGCTGAAAATAACACCAAGTTCTGAACTGGTGTCCCTGGAGTGATAATATCCTTGACAAAAATCAAGAAATATGAAAGTGGTGTGGGTTTACAGAAAGATAATGTAATGAGATTTGAAATTCATTATAATCCATCTTTACCTGCTTTTCTAATGTAAAAGAAGAAGTAGAGCTCTTACTAACTGGTCATTCCTATGGGACATAAACCCCTATCTCTGAGGGGTATGTGCCATAACTATAAAATGATATTTCCTCCTTTTTTTCCTTCTTTTTTTTCTTCTTTTTCCTTCCTTCCCTCCTTTCTTCCTTCCTTCTTTCTGTCCACATAGGGTATGAGCTAGAGATGCTCTTAAAAGCATTACTTTTTTGTCTTTTGCACCTCTGAACCCTCCCAAGATATCTTGGGGTTTACTGGCTATATTTCTTTCTGAAGGAGCACATCTTAAATCGAAACCCATGTGATTCTCATTGGTCACCATTAGATGCTAGTCCAAGCCCATTTGGTCATTATTTGGGTCCTCATTGGCTCAGATTGAATGTAAATACCAATCATCCCTCCCAGATTCATTGATTCACTTATTTATTATTTAGATTTTTTTTTGGATTAAGTAAAGAGGAGATTCCTGCCTCAATTGCTACGTAGCCTTACTCTGCCTTAGTCAAATTAAGACCCTAGCTTAAAAGGCTAAGTCTTCCACTGCACCCAGGGCCATCTCCAGTCCTCCTAATCTATATCTGACCACTGGACCTAGATGGCTCTGGAGAGGAAAGTGAAGATGACCTTGCACAGCCCTCCCTCACTTAAATCTAAATCACTTGCATAGTATCACCTTCCTGATATCATGGTTCTCTTCAAGAACAAAGGACAAACAATTTCTTTGAATAAAGCTGGCCTGAAATCGGTCAGTTGGAAGATTATTGATGAATATTAAAACCCTAAAGAAGAGATGTTAAGGTTCATGGTTCTCCATCTTACCAGAAGAACTATAGCTGGTGACTCCCTACTTATCCAAGTAGTATAATCAGCCATGTACAGTTTGTATTTGGACAGAATAGCCCAGCCCGTGTGTTAAAAAAGAGCATACAGGCTTGATGTTGGAGTGAAACAAAAGGTTTTTGGTTCCCTCCCATGGAAATTAGGATGGAGAACAAGCAGTTAGGTGATTTAGTGGATAAAGCACCAGATCTGGAGTCAGGAAGACCTGAGTTCAAATGTTGCTTCAGACACTAGCTGTGTGACCCTGGCTAAGTCATTTAACCTGTTTTCCTTGGTTTCCTCATCAGTAAAATAGGAATAATAATACCTCTCACCCAGTATTGTTAAAAAGATCAAATAAGATACTAATTGGAAAGTGTTGGGTACAGTGCCTGGCACATAGTAGATGAACTATAACTGTTATTATTATATAAGTATATATATATATATATGTATATATATATTACATTTTATATTATATATACATATATTACTATAGTCCATTTTCTAATACTTTATTTAGTATTTTTAAAGTGTTTTTCTATGTTTTATCTTCCCTTAGTTTGAGTATCGACTATTTGTTTCATAGAAGCAATTTGATAAGGTAGCTAATTTTGCCATTTTTGCTAAGTTTTTGTATCCTCAGAGTTATTTATTCATTAAATGTTTGAAAAAAATTCACTGGTAAATCCATCTAAATCAGAAATTTCTTTTAGAATTTGTTGATGGCTTATTCAATTATTAAATCTTAGATACCTGACACATGGTCACCTAGCATCAGCTTGAATACTTCTAAGGAGGGAGAGGACCATTACTTTTTAAGACAATGTATTCCACTTCTGAATATCACTAAATGTTAGGGAGTTTGGGTTTTTCCCCACCCTGAAATAAAGCTTAAATTGGCCTCTTTGCAACTTCCACCCATTCTTCCAAGTTCTGCCATCTGGTGTCAAACATAAAAAGTCCAATACCACCTCCACATGACAGCCTTTCAAATACATGAAGATAACTAGTATGTCCCCATGAAAGCATTTTTTTTTAACCCCCATGCTAAATTTGCCCAATTTCTTCAACTGATCTTCACATTTCATGGATCCAGTGCCCTTCTGTGGACATTCTCCAGGTTATTGATGTTCTTTCTAAAACATGGTAGCCAAAGCCAAATAAAATGTACTAGATAATACAATGAAATAAAGGGTAGAATAGGACTATCAGTTTGTAATGTAGCTTTTTTTTTTGGCAATTTATCTTTTTGAGATTAATTTGTTTATATTGTTTATTTTTCATTTCATTAATCTGGGTGTTTTATTTTTTTAAATAAATATCCATTTTATGTTTTGCATCTATTTGTATATTATCATATGAATTAGTTTCTTATTAGATTTCTTTATTTCCTCTCCATTTGTTAAGAATTTCCCTTTCTCATTGTCAAATTTGATAATTCATATTTATTTTCTCCTTTTTAATTAGATTACTTAATAGTTTTTCAATTGCATTGGTCTTTTAAAATAATATACTTTCTTATATATAAGTTGAATGGTACTTTGTTTTTAATATCTGTGCACTGATATTCACAAAAATCATATTCTAATTTTTCTTTTCCTTTTTTAATAAGACTAAGTAGTCTTAGGTCAGTCCGATAGAAGATTTTTGATATACAATTTGTCTTTTCCTGGTTACTTGAAATATTTTCTGTTTGACCTCAAAGTTATGGAACATTTTGATGACAGTATTTCTGAGTTAAATATGAGTTTTCTCTTTGATGGCATCCTAAGGATCTTTTTTTTTTTTTTTTAATCTACATGTTACCCTCTGGTTCCACAATTCGACAATTTTAGTTCATTTTGTTTTCTGTTAAACCAATGATTCCTTTAATTCTCTATTTGATATCATTCTTAAGATTAGCTCATTTTAAAAGAAAAGTCTTATGTCCTTCCAATTATGTTTTTTCCTTTACTCTAAAAATTTTTATAGTACCACTGTATTTTAACTCAGTTTCCTTTCTTCTTTTCTGGCAAGACTTAATGACTGTCTCCAAAATGTTCTGTAAATAATTCTCATTTTTCAGTAAGAGCTAAAATTCCATTCCTTTTCTAGTCCTTCCATTTTTTTATTTATTGGACTTTCTAGTGTAATCTTGTATAATTCTCTTTTCTGGGATTCTATATTCATTGGAAAAGTATCCTCTTCTTTTGGAGGTTTCTACTTTTACTCACTTATTTTATAGAATTTTTTCATTGTAGCTAGAACTTTTCTCAGTTAATTCATTTTTTCAGCTTGCTGAGCTACCAGTGGGGATTTACTTTAAGGATTTTATTTTTATCCATTCATTTATTTTCTGTTCTTGTGCTTTACTCAGGGCTGATTCGAAGTAAGGAAGGAGATATAGACTTAAGAAAAACCTTTCCTTCAAACATCTTGAAATTCCTCCCAGTGATAAAAGAATTTTATGAAAAAAGATAATGCCAAGGTCAGAATCCTAAGACTCTTCACTAGAAACTTCACTTCAAGCTAACTTTAATCTTTAATCATTATTCCATGGGTATAATTTTTCAGTCAGCTGTAAGTTAAACATTAGTTCTACCATCCAGGATATATTTCACTTGCTTGTGCTCAAAGATATCGTGAATGACTAAAAAATACTTTCTTAAAAATGATTTGCTGTCAAGTCAACAAAAATTTATCAAGTACCTACTATCTGCTAAGCACAATGCTAAGTCTAGAAATACCACAAAAAATAAAAGTGAAAAAAGAAAAAGAAAAAAAAAAAGGCAAAAGATAGCCCTCTCTCAAGGAACTCATAGCTAATGTTTATGGTATTCCTCTAATCCTATTTTGAAAAAGATAAATGGAGTTAGTTTAATGTGACTTGATTTTATTGAACTCATGTTGACATTTAATTACTACCAATATTTTTTAATTTGCTTACTAAAAAAAGAAATCCATGAAATACTGCATTGGTCAGAATATAAGTGATACTTTCCCCAAAAAATTTGACTTGTATAATAATATAATATGACCTACAATATAATTGGAGTCATTTTTCATTATGTATATATGTATGTGGGTAAATGAAGATAAATTTAGTAGTAATTCTTGCCAAAATTCCAGAACAGATTATTCTATTTGTCTAAATATGTAACTTCTTTCTAGATATGCTCTATACCCTTAAAATGTCAGTTAAAGAGAAAATATACATATATTTTATGTACATGTTTACACTGAAGCTTCATGTTTTCCATGATTTCTTAAAGATTATGACTATTATGTAAGTGATCGTGTATATAAATTCCTTCTATAATTTTTCTAGGACCAGAAATTTGAATATGCATCTGCATACACATAAAATATATATATATATATATATATATATATATATATATATATATATATATATATATATATATATATATATATATATATATATATACATACATAGCCTATACTCAAATCAATTTAGCAACCTATTCTTCAATTTTGGTGTGGATTAACATCAAATTTACTTATTATTTCCACATCCTACCAGTTTCCAAGTTTTGAAAATCAAGATAAACAGTACTCACTTCCATTCATCTGGGTTTTCTCCTTGCTTTCTCTTTCTCTTTCATCATATCTGTAAATTCCTTTAATATCTTGGATAAAATTTGCCTGGAACCAGAAATTTGAACTTATTTCAAATAGTTAATATCTTTATGTCTTCACATCTCTCTTATGATGAAAAAAGTTTCAGAAAGGTTTGAATGGGAGGGAATTTTAAGTTTATGCTAATTATTTAATTTGCTATGATGGTTTTTAACCTAGATATGGGAATCAAGCCTTTACTTTATATTATTCTTCATTTAATGTTACAGCTTTGAAGTGGCTTTCAGGACCATCTCCCTCATTTTACAAATGAAAAAATTGGGGTCTCAAGAGATAAAATGATTTGCCTCAAGGTCAGAAAGTCAGGTATAGGAACAAGATTCAAATCCAGATTTTCTAATTCTGAAGTCTTGCCACAGCATCACACTAATCCTACATATAAAAATCACATAACAACATTTTTTTTTCTATTGAAATCATTGTTTGTTTTTTTTTAACTTTTTCTGTTTTTGTTTTGTTTTGTTTTGTTTTTTTGTTGAGGCAATTGATGTTAAGTGACTTTTCCAAGGTCACATAGCTAGGAAGGGTTAAGTATCTAACATCAAATTTGAACAGTCCTCCTGACTTCAGGGCTGATGCTCTATCCACTATACCACCTACCTGCCCTCTCTTTTAATTTTTTTCACAATTTTCTCACAACTCTTTTTCTTAGGATTTTCATTGTATTTTGTATTTCATTGTATTTAATTTTTTTAAAATATGGGACATAGTTTTATGGACCTTGGTTTCCTCAGGGTTAGATTAAATTATTCTATCCCAGTCAGGAAACAAACATTTTTTTAAAAACCTACTATGTTCCAGGGCACCATACTATGTACTAAAGATACAAATAGTTAAAAAGAAAGACAATCCTTGCCCTCAAAGTGCTTGCAATCTTTTTTTTATTTCATATTTTTGGGGGGGCTCTTTTTTATTAAAACTTTTTATTTAAAAAACATATGCATGGGCAATTTTTCAACATTGATCCTTTCAAAACTCATGTTCCAACTTTTCCCCTCCTCCCCACCCCCTCCCCTAGATGACAAGTAGTCCAATACATTTAAATATGTTAAAATATATGTTAAATACAATATATGCATAGATATTTATACAACTACTTGCTGCACAGAAAAATTAGATCAAGAAGAAAAAAAAAAACTGAGAAAGAAAACAAAGTACAAGCAAACAACAACAAAAAGAGTAAACATGCATTGTTATGGTTCACACTCCGTACCCACAGTCCTCTCTCTGGGAGCAGATGGCTCTCTTCATCACAATATTATTGGAACTAGTCTAAATAATCTCATTGTTGAAGAGAGTCATGCCCATCAGAATTGATCATTATATAATATTGATGTTGCTGTGTACAATGATCTCCTGGTTCTGTTCATTTCATTTACCATCAGTTCATGTAAGTCTCTCCAAGCTAAAATCATCCTGTTGGTCATTTCTTACAGAACCATAATATTCCATAATATTCATATACCACAATTTATTCAGCCATTCAACGGATGGGCATCCACCCAGTTTCCAGTGGATACTACAAAGAGGCTACCACAAACATTCTTGCACATGTGGGTCCCTTTCCCTCCTTTAAGATCTCTTTGGGATATTAGCTCAGTAGAAACACTGCTGGGTCAAAGGGTATGCACAGCTTGATAACTTTTGAGCATAGTTCCAAATTGCTCTCCAGAATGGTTGGATCCATACATAATTCCACCAATAATGTATCAGTATCCTAGTTTTCCCACATCCCTTCCAACATTCATCATTAAAAGATCTTATAGTCTAATGAAAGGAAATAATTGAACAGGAAGAGAAGAAAAAGGGACGGAAAGTCAGGGGAGTGAGCTGATGGTGGGAGGGGTCGGTGAAGTCCCAAAATAATCTAGTCAGGTAAGAAATGAGATGTTCTGAATTGAACTGAGTCCCTTCCATTTATTGAAGTTCATCACTGCAAAGAGAGGGACAGATGGTGGTGATGATCTGACCAAAAGCTAATAGGGCAGCGAGATGGCTCAGTGGATAGTGCTGGACCTGCAGTCAGGAGGCTGGGTTCATATCCAGCCAGATACCTACTAGCTGCCAGAGCAGTCATTTAAGCCGTTTGCCTCTGTTTCTTCATTTGTAAAATGAACTAGAGAAGGAAATGGCAAACTACTCCACTATCTTTGCCAAGAAAACTCCAATGGGGTCGCAGAGAATTGGACATGACTGAAGGACAAAAACTGAGATAATGAGATTTCCCCCAACATTTATAATTCTTATAGTCAGAACAGAGAACTAACCTGTGGTTTTGTATCCAATCATTTAGATTTGTATGTGATTGTGAGCAATTACTCTTCTTCCTCTGGATCTCAGCTTTTTCTATCTGCAAAACCATCATAACAACTCTTTCTGGGGTAGTAAGTGAAGTGAAGATTACATAGCTATGTAATCATTTAATTTTAAGATTTTTATGTCAGTCAGAAAGCAGAGGAATGTGAGGCCAGATTGCCTCCATGTACTCTGCTACACACAATCAGTATATAACAGGATATCATGATAAGAAAAATCATAACAAATTATTCTCCTACTTTTGCTATTCAGACATTGCAATAATTCATGCATGCATATACATGCATGTACATTTTTTGCATGGATATACATGAATATTCTTTTGCATCCAAACATCTCTTTATGCATGCACATGCTTTAGCTTTTCTTCTTTGAAATATTTTAAAAGAGATTACACCCACCTAACACATTGTTATGCAGCATGAGTCATGAACACTGTAATACCACAAAAGAAGGATACTAACACATTTACTCATAGACCTCCTGGCTGCATAGATCTGCATTTCAGGTCTTTCAGGCATTGATCTTTAACAAAAACGTGATGTACTTTCCACATACACACAGACACACAAATACTGTAAATACTTTTCAAGGGCAACTCTGCACAACTAAAGCTGGGTACTTCTATTCATTCCTGGGTCTCTGATTTCATTCTGTGGCTTCATCCCCTTATTCTCTTTCTTGCCATCAAGTCTGGCCCCAGTTTCAGTTTCCAAAATCCAATTGCCTGCTTCCAACGGGTGTTACCATGACAACTTCCATTTGTGTTGTTGTTGACTTTCTCTAGCTCTATTTCTTTCTCTTTTTTTTCTTTGTGATCCTGAGACCTTCTTTATGTATTATACCTAATTGATCCTGGTCCCTGCCCCAGCTTCCCTCCTCCTCTACTACCCCCAGTTCTGATTATAGTCTCTTCATATTTAAAGCTATATATTTATTTTTCTCTGATCTCTGAAAAAAGCAGAGAATCTGAACAAAAATATTCACAAGTTCACTATATTACAAGGCATCACATTAAACCAGAGCTCTGCAGCCTTTCAAAAGAGGGTACCAAATTGCTAGCCCTTATTGTTCTAGCCTGAGGGATGGTGAACCAGTAGGCAGAGGCAAGAAAAAAGTATCCTTCATCAAAAATATATTTCCTGAACATTATACCAATTAGGTATTCATTTGGGTGTATGTATACATTTTAAGTTTAAAATAAAAATATCCCCTGAGAGAGCTGGGTCTGTGAATTTCATAAATCAAATAATCAGGTTATTTTCCTCAAAACAGCTGAAAAGCCAACTGAGGAAATGTTGGAAGGAGAGGAAAAAGGAATTTCAAAATTATCAACAGCTCTAGTCTGTGCCAACAGACAACACAACAACAAAATATTATAAAATCATCGATTGAAGACTAAGAGAAAGCTTAAAATCTTCTTTTTCCTAGATTTGATCTCCTGAGGTCAGGTCCAAAATATTACCATTTTCTAAAAAACTAGCACAAAACAGGCACCAAGCTAGAGATGTTATAGTGAATAGAGCTATCCCTTTCAGTAGAGGAGAAAGGACATGTGTACAAAGCATATGGAAAGTAACTATTTGGATGACCATGCTATTCTAATGAGCTAATAACCCTGTTGAAATTAATAGGGCTGGTACTAATTTTTTTAACCAAAATTAAGTATTGTTCTAATGCTGGTGATCTGAGCAGATACTGTCCTCAGCTTGTCCAGAAAAAATTAATACAGTATGGGAACTCAGCATAATGCTATTGCCATAAATACTCATGTAATATATATAGAGACATTATGTCTTGTTGTCATGGAGCCCTTTAATATCTTGATTCTACCACTTATTATTTTTGTGACTCTGGGTGAAATTACCTGTCTTTTCTAGGTTGACATTTCTTCTTCTGTAAAATGAGCCTTTTAGACTAAATAGCATGAGGTCTCTTCTAGCTTTCCAGTTCTAAATCAATAATAATATGATCCTTCCTTAGTTGACCCTTTGATTCCTCTTCATGAGTTCAAATTTGGTCTTGGACACTTACTAGCTATGTGTCACTGGACAAATCATTTAATTCTGTTTGTCTCACTTTCTTCATCTGTAAAATGAATTGGGGAAGGAAATGGCAAATCACTCTAGTATCTTTGCTAAGAAAACTCCAAATGGGGTCACATAACTTAAAACTGAAAACAACGCCACAGATATGTATGGGTATATATAATTATAAATAGGATTGTTATGCATATATATGATATAAGCATATATATATTTACTATACATACATATATACACATACACAAAGAGTTGTTCAATACACATAAAAATTAAATACATACATATATGTGTGTGTAAAATGGTGGAATAGGATTAAATATATTTTAAGTTTTCCCTTAATCCTAAATCAATGATCTTATGCTATTTCCTTATCTACTAGCAAAAAATAGAGCTGTTGATAATTTTGAAAGAGAAAGAAAGAGGAAGAAAAAAGGGAGGAAGGGGGGGAAGAAAAAAGAAAGAGGAAGGAAGGAAGGAAGGAAGGAAGGAAGGAAGGAAGGAAGGAAGGAAGGAAGGAAGGAAGGAAGGAAGGAAGGAAGGAAGGAAGGGAGGGAGGGAGGGAGGGAGGGAGGGAGGAAGGAGGAAGGAGGAAGGGAGGTGGGAAGGAGGGAGGGAGGGAGGGAGGGAAGGAAGGAGGAAGGGAGGGAGGGAGGAAGGAAGGAAGGAAGGAAAGAAGGAAGGAAGGAAGGGAAGGAGGAAGGGAGGGAGGGAAGGAGGGAGGAAGGAAGGAAGGAAGAAGGGAGGAAGGAAGGAAGGAAGGAAGGAAGGAGGGAGGGAGGGAAGGACAGGGAAAGAAGGGAAGGACAGGGAAAGAAGGGAAGGAAAGAAGGAAAAGGAAGAAAGAAGGAGGAAGGAAGGGAGGAAAGGAAGGCAGAAGGGAAGAAAAAAGATAGGTAGATAGATAGATAGGCAGATAGATAGGTAAAGACATAAGTCTCTGTATCATATCCTTCAAGACTGATAAAAGGACATATATCCCTTTTCTTCCCTAGAGAAGAGAAATGTGATCAAGTGAGAAGGGCAACTATTTGTGCCTATGTACAAATAAAAGGAAGGAAAAAGGCAGTAAAGGAGCTTGTCTAAATTGGTGAGAAGCTAAGAGATGACTGCTAGTGATGAATAATAACCATAGTCTTACATAGTTCTGAGATTCTTCATTTTAGTCTGAATCTTTAATAATACATTAAAAAAAAAATATCCTTTTCAAAAGGAACTGGTAGGAGTGGGCTTGGGTGAGGAGGGGCAAACAGGTCTTAGCAAGATGTGAAATAGTGATTTTGAATGTCTAGAGAGAATTGTAAAGCATCATGTAAGGTTGGAGGGTAAACAGCATCAATGTTTGCCTTGGTACAAGTGGCAGTAAGAATCATCTCTGAAAAGTCATTTTGTGCCCTGTCTTTGACACAATGCTATAAGTTACCAATGTCTGTGTGGGCCGATAATCTAGTATCCCCCATTTCAATATAATGAGCCATTTGTTACATTGGAAAATTAAAAATGTCAAAAACAAAAGAGCACCAGTTCATTCAGGAGCACTAAATCCAGTTTTGAAAATTTCCATTGGCTCCAGTTCATGCTTTGAACTTCCCAAATAGGCTTGATTTTTTTTTCTTTTAGGTCCCCTTTCTTATCTTTCTTCTCCAAATATACTTAAATGTTACTTTATAACTCTCTCACTGTTCCATGACAGTGTCATGACCCACCAAAGTTAAATATAAAAATATAAAATGTATTTATAAATAAATCATAGAGACAAGAATGCAATGAATGCATCTGTAATGTGTAAGGCAAAAATGAAACAGACTTCCATTGAGGGAGACAACAAAGAAATATAAAAATATATGCAAAATATAAATGAGATCATTTTGTGAAGGCTGGGACTAGTAGCTGGGGTATTAGGCAAGTATTTGGCAGCATGGGGTTTTTCAGGTGAGGCTGGAAGGTTTTGGGAAAGGGAGACAAAGTGCTAAAGTATTATTGTTTAATCATTTTTCAACCTTGTACAAATCTTATGACCCCATTTGAGGTTTTCTTGACATAGATACATAGTGGTGTTTATTTTTTCCTTCTCCAGAAGCAAACAGGGTAAACTGACATGCACATAGTCACATAGCTAGTGTCTGAGGCCAGATTTGAATTCAAGGAGATAAGTTTTCTTGATTCCCAGGCCCAAAGCTCTATCTACTGTACCATCTTGCTCCTCCTCATGGCATATAGAGTAGGATTTCCCCCACTCCTTCAAATAATTTATCACCATCATAGTGAAAAATACTTCTTAAGTATTTCATTACTACAAAGATATTCATCTTCCAAAAACTTGGAATAAATGAACAATTCTTCCTGCAAAAAGTCTATCCTGTTTTCACACTTTACACTACCTTTCCCTGAAATTACTTTTACTTATTTTGCATATATTTTAAATTTTCCCTAAAAACTGCCTCATATTAGTTTCATTTATATTTGTTTATTCTTAAATTTGTATATATATTATCTCTTTAATGGAATGCAAAGCTGGATTCATGTGCTGCCTTCTACATGATAAATTCCCAGATCCTTCCAGCTACAGGATTGTTATCCACCAAAATTTACCTTACATTTATTCTGCACACATTTTATATATATTCATCTAGGTATATATTGTTCCCTTACACTTTGCCCCACAAGTCCCAGAATACGAACCACATTAATGACAGGTACTATTTTATTTTTACCTTTGATTTTACCAACGCCTAGCATAAAACCTCACACATACTACAAACTCCACTTTATTAAGTGGAATTGAACTTTAAGACATAGCAGACAAATAGGCAACTACAGAGCTGTTAAAAGAAGCAACTAAAATAGGGACTCATATATATTGATTTAAAAAAGTTAGACTTTTCTCATTATTTTGTAGGGATTTTTTCCCCCATTTCAATACAAATGAGCCATTTGATGCATTGAAAAATTAAAAATTTCAAAAACAAAAGAGCACCAGTTCATTCAGTAGCACCAAATCCATTTTTGAGAATTTCCATCGGCCCCTATTTATGTTCTGAATTTCCCAAATAAGTAAGATTTTTTTTCCTTTTAGCCCCTTTCTTGTCTTTCTTCTTAAAATACACTTAATGTTACTTTAAGACTCTCTCACTGTTCCATGACAATGTTACGATCCACCAAAGTTAAATATAATAGTATAAAATATAAGAATAAAAAAGTGCCCATACTTTGTTATAATCAGAGTAGTTTCTATTCTTGGAAGCATCTAGGTGACTCAGTGGATAGAATGTTGAGCCTGAGTTCAAATTTAGCCTCAGATATACACTATGTGATCTTGGGCAAATCATTTAACCTATGTTTGTGTGAAATGGCAATCCACTCCAGTATCTTTGTCAAAAAAATCCCATATGGGGTCACAACAAGTCAGTCACGATTTAACAACAAAAAGTGTCTATTCTTGGTTGCTGGCTCAACATGTTATTTTATTTTTTCCTAAGAGAATCTTTCCATGTTGAAATGTCTCATCCTTCAGTCACTGATCAATACAAATGAGCAGCTGGTTGCATTTGAAAAAAAAATAAAAATTAACTAGCGATGATACATCTTGTGGCTCATTTCTATTCTTGAGAGTTTCCAATAGGAGCCTAACCTCACTGATAGGATTCAAAGTTTTCTGGCTCTGTTAATCATAAAGGAGACTGAAATCTTGGATCAAGAAAAGAAGAGACATGCAGCTTAAATGGGGAAAAAAATGTCCTTTGGAGATAGAGTTTCCCTGACAGAGGCCCTGACAGAGTCAAATTCAATACCAATATCATTAACCTTAAATGCCCCCTCCTTCTTTTGTACCAATGGATGGTTGGGATTCCCCCACAACTTGAATCTTGATGATGATTTGAAATGCTATCTGCTAAAAAACAAAAAAACCCAAAAAACTAACTCTAGAGAGCAGACAAGGAAGGATTTCAGGTTTTTCTAGGCCCACTGTGAACTGTCAATCCTCCCTAACTAAATCAAGGATAGACTGTGGGACCCTGAGATGTTCCAATTATAGAAACATTACCAAAAAGAAATTCTTGTGTTGATTTGGGGGACAATAATTGTTTGGCTAAGCCAAAGCTTTTATTAGTAGAGAACCTCTGATAACAGTTTATCTATCCCCTTGATATTCCTCTTTATAGAGTTATATTGCACCAAGCCACTTAAAGCTGGGGATATTATTTTTTACTGACTGTGGAAGTTGAGGAAATCTCTGCATGGATCTAATGAGAAGTGAGAAATGGGACATGAACAGACAGTCATGTAGAGGCTGCAGAGGTAGCAGCCAATTGTGTTGCCGTGCGATAGCCACAAATTTGGGTCACTCTCTCAATTAGCTTAGCTCCTTGTCTGTGAAAATACAGAAACAAAAGCTTCTTAGAACATTTGCTAGTTGGCAAAGCATCTTAAAATACACTCCCAAAGATGCAATGCTGAAAAATGAAAGCATCAGAATCCAAAGCAAATTCTGTAGACCAGCTTTCACTTGATGAGGTTAAAGAGTCAGTTCTCTAGATCTCTGTTTTCACTTTTTTTTCACATCACTTTTTTCTATGTTTTTGCATTTTAGTACTCTAAACTCAAAAGTACTCAAAAGCTCCGTGGGAAATCACTAAGGGTGGGTGCTTCATTCACCCACACATTTCTCAAGTTCATCACAACTTCGCTAAAGATTGTAGATTATAATAATTGCCAAGGCAAAAGAAAGAAAGAAATAAGAAGGAGACAAAGATAGAGAAAGAGAGAGAGAGGGGAAGGGAGGAAGGGGATAATGGAGGAAGGAAGGAAGGAAGGAAGGAAGGAAGGAAGGAAGGAAGGAAGGAAGGAAGGAAGGAAGGAAGGAAGGAAGGAAGGAAGGAAGGAAGGAAGGAAGGAAGGAAGGAAGGAAGGAAGGAAGGAAGGAAGGAAGGAAGAGAGAAAGAGAGGAAGAGGAAGAAGGAAGAGGAAGAAGGAAGAGGAGGAAGGAGAGGAGAAAGAAGGGAAGAAAGGGAGGGAGGGGCCAGAAAAGATATGTTAAATAAAAAAAAAAACGCAGGTTTCCAAATGCCATTTGACAGACCAGTGGTCTTAGCCTATCTTTATCTACCTTTCTCCCTTTCTGTTTCTGTCCATTTCTCTTTGTTTCTATCTCTGTGTCTGACTCTCTCTTTCTACAACCCTCTCTTTTCCCCGCCCTTTCTTATTCTCCATCCTCCACCCCCATCTCCTCACCACCCCCTCCTTGGCCAATTCTTCTGAGAATTTCTAGCTTCAATACTCCACTGTTAGAATCTGCCTCTACAAGACAGCTTCTCTGGGGAGAAATCAATCTTACTGAAATACAATGGAGATTTCTGCAATTCCAGAGGCAGGCTTTTTACCAACTGTACACACTGTCTCCTATTAGTCATTATCCATCCTTTCTTTTTCTTTGTGGGAAATTATGTGTATTTTCCATGCTGTGAAAATGAATAGTAATATGAAAGCCGAAAATTTAGCATTTAAAATTATATCAGAACTTTAATCTCTGAAGTCCTTAGAAAAGGGGCCATGGCATGAAGTAGGGTAGAGTAAAAAATGATTCCCTTAGAAGTCAATCTTTATTCCATCCTGTTTATCTCAGCCTCATCTACCCCTAAAGTAGAACTTTTATGTTCTGGAGCATAAGTACTGACCATCTGTTGTACTTTCAAGTGGGTGTTTTGAAAAGAGCTAATTCAGTTGTGCAACACCACTGAGTGGAGCCACTTGTAAAATTATATTTAGGTGTGTTTTTCCACTTGTGGCAGGGCTGAATCATCTTCATCTTCATTTAATTATATAACTCAGTGCTCAAAAGAATGGGCTTTGCCACCTTGCTTCAAAGCTGAGAGGATGCTATGTTCTCTCATAGCCATGGGAAAGAAGAATCTTCCTTTGGTCCCCATCCATCTTATCCTTTATTTTCTGGTGCTCCCATGGAGAGTAAGCTAGAGACAAAGACTAACCTAGCCATTACCAGTAGCTATAGTACTAATTGCTGGAAGCTAGAACTCAGATCCTGCAGTACACCCTTGTCTCTCTGATTTTCAAGGAAAATCAAGATGATGGTATACAATAGGCTCAATGGGTAGGTAATAGTTATAGGGTCATAGTTTCCATTCACAAAATGGAGATCATTTTTTCTCTGCCATTTTTTTTATTTGATTTTTTAACTCATAGAATAAAACAAGTATTTCTGTAACACAGCATGATAAAAAAAATGACTGCTTATGAAACAATTAGCTACTACATACAACTTGCTATCCTTTGAAATATGCAACAAAATTATCATGTAAATTTTCTTCTTTTCTCCCCCTTTCAGAGGGAAGGTTATCATTAGACCCAACTAGAAACTCTATGTGTGTGTGTGTGTGTGTATGTGTGTGTAAAATTATTCTACAAAAATATTCTGGACTAGAGTGGAGAAGAGTAGAAATGGGAGGATGAAGAGGTGGTTCTGAGTCTCATAAATGAAACCTATACTGTTTTGATAACATTACTATAATAGGTTATCCAACTATACTTTCTTAGATTATAAAATCATATAATTTAAGAGTTCTTAGAGATCTCATTATATAAACCAGTAAACTTGAGCCCAGAGAGGTAATGCATTATTGACAAGGTTAAACAATAGTAAGTTTTAAAGCCAGAATTCAAACTCAGCCTCTCTGACATCATATCAAGCATTCTTTCCTTTCTACCAACAAGCCATGGCTTTATTTATTTATTTATTTTTATACAGCTAATTTTATACAGCATTATTTAAAATGGGCAGCTAAATAAAGCAATGGGTATAGTTGGGAAAAACTTAAGTTCAAATCCAGACACAGACTCTTACTATGTATGTGACCCTGGATAAGGATAATTTAATCCTATTTGTTTCAGTTTCCTCATCTGTATAATGAGCTGCCCCAGATGAGCACCTTAGAACACTTTAGAAACCCAGGTCTTTACTATGCATTCTTCAATAAACAGTTTAATGGCAAACACTGTTCCCTCTAGAAGAGAATCAATGATATCAATAGGGTCATATCTTGACTTGAAAATGAGTTAGATTTAAGTGTATTCCCCAATGTGATGATGATTTTTAAAAATCCAGTCAGTATTTGCTTTTTCAACATAGTATGTAAGAAGACCATTGCTTTCCTGGGAAATCACCAAAATCTTAGAGGATTATCTTTGAATATAACTTGGCTTCTGGCTGTGTTCAACAACATTCCAATTCAGATGACAAAAACCAGCTGCTCTGCATCAAATGCTCCAACTCTGTCAGGCCTGATTTGTCACCTCGATGATCTAATGCGATAGAAGAAATTTGATGTTCCCTAAGCAGCTTCCAAAGTGCTTTGCTTCTATGATACAGAGCTCTCTACTTCAAACAACTCTTGTTACCTGTGAATTGATTTGTCATTTATTTCAAGAGATAGTTATTTTAAATTATTATGATTATATCATATCCCTAGAGCTCACAGCTGGGAACCAAAATGTGTCTCATAACAATTGACCAAGTCATATTTTTAGCTGTATTAAGATTAAATTTTACTTAAAAGAGTTCCTATTGTTGCTGGATTATTTGCTTTATTTGTTCTTTTTTTTTTTTTCATTTGCCCAGAGGTGAAATAAAGCTCAGTTTTATATATAGTGGGCCCAGAACAAAGAGGTATAATCCTTACCCCTCATAAATTTATTTTAAATCCATAGAGTAATTGTAAAATCTCACCTGGAAAGGGGACTTTTTTGATTTCTTCAAAAGTAAATAATCTTGAGCCTGATAACTTTTCATTGCATAAAATGTCAGAATGAAAATGTCTTAATCCATCCTTTTTATACAAGTAACTGGTTCTCATCAGATTTATGGCCTCTGTTTCTCAAACAGTTATAGGGACTCGACTGCTATTTGTTAGTTTATAATAGGATATAACTAGGAACAAGCCTCTATTAATTTGATAAGTATAGCTCTCCTTTATAGAATATGGTAAGAGCCAAGAGGGCAGAGGAAAGGCAGGAACTCATCCAAACTGTCCCTCCAAATCCTACAAAGCCAAGATGGCAGAATAAAGGCATGAACTTATCCAAGCTGTCCTCCAAAGTCCTATAAAGCCAAGATAATAAAGGCAGGAACTCATCCAAGTTGTCCCCTAAAATCCTACAAATACTTTTCAATAATGTTTCTAACAAATTCTAGAGCATTAGAATTCAAAAAAAGGATCTCCAAAAACAGTAGCATAAAAACCCTGAAGCTTGGACATTATACCCTTCACCCTGGAATCAGAGCTCTACTTAACAAAGGAGTTAAAAGTCAAATAAGAGGTAGGGAAAATGAGCAAACAACAGAAAAAAGATTTTGACCATAGAAAGTTACTATGGTGAGAAGGAAGATCAAAACACATAGTCAGAAGAAAATAACAAAATCAAAACTCCTACATCCAAAGCCTCTAAGAAAAATAAGAATCTCGGGCTATAAATGAGCTCAAAGGGGATTTTGAAAATTAAGTAATATAGAGGAAAAATTAGGAAGAGAAACAAGAGTGATGCAAAAGGAAGAACAAAAAACTGAGTAGAATGCCTCAAAAATATTGGCCAAATGGAAAAGAAGGTACAAAGAAAAGGTACAAAGGTACAAAGAAGGTACAAAAGCTTGCTGAGGAAAATAATTCCTTGAAAGTTAGAACTGAGCAAATAGAAGCTAAAGACAATGAGAAATCAAGAAATAACAAAACAAAACCAAAAGAATGAAAAAATAGGGAAAAAAAGTTAATTATCTCATTGGAAAAAATAGCTGACCTAGAAAGTAGATCAAGAGAGATACTTTTAATTTTTTTTGGTCTACATGAAAGCCTAGAAATCATATTTCAAGAAATTATCAAGGGAAATTGTCTCTATATTCTAGAGCCAGAGAGGAAAATAGAAATTAAAAGAATCCACCAATCACCCTCTGAAAGAGATCTCCTAAAGAAAACACCCAGGAATTTGAAAAAGGATAACAACTTTGAAAGACAAATCAAGGAGAAAACATTGCAAGCATCCAGAAAGAAACAATTCAAGTATAGTGTAACCACAGTCAAGATAATACAAGGTTTAGCATCTTCTACATTAAAGAGTAAGAAGGTTTAAAATATGGTATTCTGGAGAGCAATGGAATTAGCATTACAACCAAGAATCAACTATCTAGGACCCTGAGTATAATCCTTCAGTGAAAAAAAAAATGCATTTTCAATAAAACAGACAATTTTCAAATATTTGAGATGAAAACAACTGAATAGAAAAGTTGACTTTCAAATACAACACTCAAGAAAAGCATAAAATGAAAATCACATAAGGAACTTTAAAAGGTTAATCTGTTTACATTCCTACATTGGAAGATGATATTTATAACTCTTTGGAACTTTCTCATTACTAATGTAGTAAAAGGAGTATATATAGACAGAGGGCACAGGTGTGAGCTGAATATGAAGGGATAATATCTAAAAAGAAATTAAGGGGTGAGAAGTATATGTACTGGAAGAAAGGGAAAGGGAAAGATAGAATAACATAAATTGTCTGCCATAAAAGAGGCAAGAAGAAGCTTTTACAGTGGCGGGGAATGGGGGGAAGAAGGAGGAGTAAGTGAACCTTAGTCTTTTCAGAATTGGCTCAAAGAAGCAATAGCATATAAACTCAAATACATAAAAATCCATCTTATCCTGCAGGGGAAGGGAAAATGAGAATGGGGGAAGAAAGAGAGAAGATAGAAGAAAAATCATATGAGGGAGAGGATAGTCCAAAGAAAAACACTATTGAGGAGGGGCAGGGTAAAAGGTGAGAGAGAATCAAATAGAAGCAAGTTTCTCTGATAAAGGTCTCATTTCTCAAATATATATAGGGAACTGAGTCAAATTTATAAAAAATAAGAGCCATTCCTTCATTGATAAATAATCAAAAGATATGAACAGTTTTCAGATGAAGTAATCAAAGCTCTTTATAACCATATTTTTAAAAATACTCTTACTAATGATTGGAGAAATGTAAATTAAAACAATTCTGAGCTACTACATCATACCTATTAGATTGACTAACAGTTCAGAAAAGGAAAATAACAAACATTGGAGGGAATGTGGGAAAAATGGGACACTAATGCATTGTTGATGGAATTATGGGCTGATTCAACCATTCTGTAATTTGGAACCATGTCCAAAGGGCTATAAAACCAGGCATACCATTTGACCTAACAATACCACTACTTTGCATGTATCCCAAAAGAGATTTTTTTAAGGAAAAGGACCTATATGTATAAAAATATTTATAGCAGCTCTTTTCTCTGAGAAAATAATTGGAAATCAAGGGGTACCCATGAATGGGGAATGGCTGAACTTATGATTTGTGCTTATGATGAAATACTATTGTTCTATAAGAAATGATGAGAAAGATGCTCTCAGAAAATCTTAAAAAGTCATGCAAAGTGAAATATAATATTTACAAAGTAATAGCACTAGTGTAAGAAGATCAGCTGTGAATGATGGTTATTCTCAGAAATACAGTGATCCAAGATAACTCTGAAGGATTTATGATGAGGAATGCTATCCATTCCCAGAGAAAGAACTAATTGTGTCTGAACACAGATTGAAGCATCGTTTGTTTTTAAACTTTCTTTTGCTTGAGGTTTTTTTTTTTTTTTTGGGGGGGGGGATGCAATATATGTTTTCTTTCACAATATGACTTTTATGGAAATGTTTTGCATAACTCCACATATACCTTCTCAATTGGGGTATAGTAGAGTTGAAAAAAGACTTTAAAGCTCAAAAGTTTTAAAAACAAATGTTAAAAATTATTTTATGTATAACTGGGGAAAACAAAATATTAAACACATTTTAAAAATAAAAACAACTATTCATTTTCTGTGACTAAGGATGACTTTAATAAGGCTGACATCCTCCCCATTACTGAAGAAAAAGGGGTCATAGGATGGATCTTTTTGGGGTTGTTCTAGAGAAAGGTTCTTAACCTGAGGTCCATGGATAGATTTAGGGACGCCTTAAATCTGGATGGGGAAATATTCGCATCTTTATTTTCACTATGACGTAGCCAAAATGTTGTGTTTTATTCGATTATGAATGTAAGCAATAAACATAACTATAAGGCAAAGTCTATAGACTTAATCAAATTAACAAAGGCATTTATGATGCAAAAATAGATATAATAGCATATATATGCTAGAGTAACTTGAAAGAAGGAGAGCTAAGCAGTATAGATTATCCAATGAGAGCTACTTTTGTTCCAAACTGGATTGTTAATAACAACATGCAAGGATGGTTTAACAATAAAAAACAATTACTATAATATATTTAATTGTACTAAAAACAAGTTATAGTCAAAGTCACATGAGTATATTACTAGGTAAAAAAAAAAAAGTTCTTAAAAAAGCACTACACTAATTAATGCTAGAAATTCTATAAAACATAAATATAGAAAAACCATGATGTAACCACCAGATAGTTGTTTTGGCCAGTTATTTGTATTCTCTTAATTCTCCCCACCTTTCAAGGAAGAGGCACAGTCAAAATCCTTATTAACTATCACATCTCTCCCTAGCATAAAAAAACTCTAGCTAAGACTTTTTCTTCCCATCTCATTCTTGCTTCCCACTATTTTCTCCTTCTCTCTTGAGAATGAAGATAGCAGAAATACTTAGCTTTAGAACATATGTCATTATATCAGTAGATTTCATCCAGAGGAAAAGAAAAAATCCTAGATACTCTTCCAGTTAATAAAATTTACAGCCTGTTCATAGAAGTAAATAAAATAAATATTGTCTCAATCTTATTTTCCCAGGTGACATTTAAATCATCAATGAAGAAAAGAGAGAGTTCCAAGTTTATATCCTATGAAGTCATGCCCAACCCTCCAGCAGGTAACACCATACTCTTTTGTTGCTTTTGAAATTAAGTATAATGAAATACAAATGTCTAAGGTCTCTGGGCTCCTAGAGGAATGATCCTGCCCAAATCAGAAGCAGAATAAAGGAAAGGTTATATGCTGAATAGCACTGAAACTGGCCTATGATTTCCATCCTGGGTGGGACAGCGAGATAGTGAAAAAAGAAAGAAGGAACGAGAAAAAGGGCAGGAAAGGGAGTAACAGAAGGACACAGAAACAGAAAGAGACAAAATGATAGAGAATGAAAGAAAATGAGAGACAAAAATGGATAAAGCGAAAAGGAATCAAGATTAAACAGATAAACTAGATAGAACCTTAAATATGTATTTGGGAATTAGAGTGAACTAATGTTCCTGGAATTAGCTAATTTATGTTTACTTTTTGAAAATGATATCTGGATTTCTATTATTTTCAACTTTGTATCATTTATATTCCTTTTCTTTGAGTTAATAAACTAAAAAAATATGTTTATGTATATATATATGTATGTATGTATGCATGTATGTATGTATGTATTCTCTTCTCCTCTTTGACTTTATTTTTATTAAGTTTTATTCAGGAGTAGTGATAATGGACTTAAGCTCAGACAGAACCATAGCAGCCTTATATATTGTCTCATTTCTCAACCTCTTGCTTGTTTTTTGCCCATCAATTGGAGAATGACTGCATAAATTGTGGTATATGAATGTTATGGAACATTATTGTTCTGTAAGAAATGACCAGCAGGATGATTTCAGAAAGGCCTGGAGAGACTTACATGAACTGATGCTAAGTGAAATGAGCAGGACCAGGAGATCATTATGTACTTATTATTTAACTGTAAAATTTCTCTTCAAAGCTACCAATGATCTTTTAATTATTAAAGCCAATGGCTTTTTCTCAGCTATTATTCTTTGTTATTAGATTTTTTTAAACATTTAACATTGTAAACAACCCTCTTGTCAGAGATCATTTCTTTCCTGCTTTTTTGGAACACAGCTTTTCCTAAGAATGGATTCTAGAAAGATGGCAGAGTTATGTTGGAGTTATAAGCTGGTATCATTAATTGTCTCAAAAGAATTTGTAGGTCAAAGGTTCTGATAAAGGCTTCATTTCCAAAATATATAGAGAACAAATTCTAATTTATAAGAAATCAAGCTATTCTCCAATTAACAAATGGTCAAAGGATATGAACAGACAATTCTCAGATGAAGAAATTGAAACTATTTCTAGCCTTATGAAAAGATACTCCAAGTCATTATTAATCAGAGAGATGCAAATTAAGACAACTCTGAGATATCATTACACACCTGTCAGATTGACTAGAATGACAGGGAATGATAATGATGAATGTTGGAGATGTGGGAAAACTGGGGCACTGATACATTGTTGGTAGAATTGTGAATACATCCAACCATTCTGGAGAGCAATCTGGAACCGTGCTCAAAAAGTTACCAAACTGTACATATCCTTTGATCCAGCAGTGTTACTACTGGGCTTATCTCCCAAAGAGATTTTAAAGAAGGGAAAGGGACCTGTGTGTGCCAAAATGTTTGTGGCAGACCTCTTTGTAGTGGCCAGAAACTGGAAACTGAGTGGATGCCCATCAATTGGAGAATGACTGAATAAATTGTGGTATATGAATGTTATGGAACATTATTGTTCTGTAAGAAATGACCAGCAGGATGATTTCAGAAAGGCCTGGAGAGACTTACATGAACTGATGCTAAGTGAAATGAGCAGGACCAGGAGATCATTATATACTTCAACAACAATACTGTATGATGATCAATTCTGATGAACATGGCCATCAATAGAGCAGTAATGAACTGAACCAGCTACACCCAGTGAAAGAACTCTGGGAGATGAGTGTGAACCACTACATAAAATACCCAATTCCTCTATTTTTGTTCGCCTGCATTTTTGATTTCTTTCATAGGCTAATTGTACACTATTTCAAAGTCCGATTCTTTTTGTACAGCAAAATAACTTTTTGGTCATGTATACATATATTGTATTTAATTTATACTTTAACATATTTAACATGTATTGGTCAACCTGCCATTTGGGGGAGGGGGTGGGGGAAAGGAGGGGAAAAGTTGGAACAAAAGGTTTTGCAATTGTCAATGCAGAAAAATAACCCATGCATTTATCTGGTAAATAAAAAGCTATAATTAAAAAAAAAAAAAAAAAAAAAAAAAAAAGAATTTGTAGGCATGGAGTTCCAAATCAAAGGGCAAATGTTTTATTATGCTGCAAAGAACAAAGTGACTTGCTAAGGATCACACAGCTAGGAAGTCTGAGGTCAAATTTGAACTCAGCTTCTCCTGACTTCAGGGCTTCTGCTCTATCCATTGTGCCACTTAGCTGCCCCCAACAGGCTAAATTCTTAAGGGTTTTTAGCAAGGATAAAGATTTTAGCAATTAACAAGGGGAAAACAAGTTCCCTAGTAATAACCAGGAGGAAAATGTCATTAAAGGGGATGATCCCATCAAGTGATAGTACATGAAGACAGGCTAACTCTAAAAAGGAGTTTAGTGAGGGCCTACAGTATGCACAGATCTTTTATAGGGAAACTATAACCTTGGAAGGTTTGTCATAATATAGCTTTCTAGCTAGATACACTAAGGTGAAATTACTAGGGCTCTGCACATGGGGTGGGGCTGTCTGAGATGATCTTATCAATCTCCTGTGCTTGCCTCAGGGAGTATTATATTCTTATCAGTGCTTCTGGCTGATTTTTGCTTTCTCTGCTAACATCCCTCTGGATACTCAGGATCTTATCTCAACAGCACATAAGTACTATAGGGATAGAGACTACCTGGGTTCCTATTCAGAAAAAGGATAGTGGGGGGAAATAAAAAGGAGGGAAATACACAACAAGTAGTTATAGCTTAGAATATGAATGGGATAAATTTACTCATAAAATGAAAGTGAATAGCAGATTAAAATTTGAATTTGACAATATATTGCTTTTAAGAAACACAATAAAAAATGAAATTTATACACAAAGCAAAAAACATGACATAGGATTTATTATGTAAAAAAAAAAAAAAAGCAGGGATAGTAATCATGATCTCAGACAGAGAAAATAAATTTAGTTAAAACAGGAAATAGGGAAACTATACTATGTATCAGCAATATTATTCAATATTATTTAAATCATTTAAAATAACTAGAAAGTACAAAATGCCTGAAAATATATCTGTCAAGACAGACACAAGAACTACATGAACATAAACATAAAATACTCTTTATACAAATAAAATCAGATTTAATTAATTAGAGTAAGATTTATTATTCATAAGTAGATAAAGCCAATATGTTTTAAAAGGAAAATATTACCTAACTAATCTATTATTTGATGTCATTACAATTACTAAAAGAAATCTTAATAAGTTAGAAAAAATAACATCAAAATTCATTTGGAAGAGTCAAGAATTTCAAAGAAATCAGGGAGATGGGGGGGAGAGGGAAATGTAAAGGAAAGGGATTCAGCAATACCATACCTTAAACTATATTATAAGGTGAGAGCATTGTTGTAGTGTAATATGGATAGTTTTTTATTATTTTAAATTGAAATTTTCTTGTATAGGCAAAACTAATGTAGCCAAAAATAGAAGGAGTGCAGAAAATTGGAAAGCAAATTTCATAGACAATCTCTCAGATAGCTTGTGATTGTGTTGAAATATTGGTAAGGTATAGGAAATGATGACTTGGTTAATTTAGAAAATCATGGAAAGATTTAGACCAGTAAAGGAAGATGCTGTCTACTTCTGGAGAAAGAGATGACATGGAAATATTTATAATATCCTTAAGGCAGAGGGTGGGAGAGGGAGGAGAAAAAATAAAGTAGAAAGTGCACAGCAGAGGGGAAAAAAGAAAACCTAAAGAAAAAAAAGAAAAGAAAGTTAGCTTTGAAAATAATGTGCAATATTTACTATATTTTTAAATGTAATATAAATCTAAATAAATATAAAATATATTTTAAATATTTTTATAAAATATAATATATTTATTATATTTTCTTGATATGGAAATGTATTATTTTACATTGAATCCTTTCTGTGGTGTACACAGAAATGCTTTTTTCTTCTTTTCTCATTATGTATCAGTTTAAAATCAATACAAAATTTACACACACACACACACACACATAGAGGGAGAGAGAGAGAGACAGAGAAGAGAAAGAGAGAGAGAGACAGAGAGAGACAGAGACAGAGAGAGAGAGAGACAGAGAGAGAGACAGAGAGACAGACAGACAGACAGAGACAGACAGAGACAGAGACAGAGAAAAAAAGAGAGAGAGATATTTCTCTTAGTTCCCCTCCCATCTGGCCACTCTTTCTTGGTCTCTTTTGCATGTAATATCTCTAAATGCTTGTATACACCCAAAGACTTGTCCTGGTCTCCAATGTCTTTTTCAGCCCTCTTGGTGATTTTCACTTAACCTTATAAGTTTCATTATGTTTCCTTTTGCAAGTATCTTCTAGATCTCCGTATCCACCCTTGTTCCTCTCCAAGGAACTAGTCCTATATCAAGACTTTGAGCAATTTAATAAATCTATAAAGACCTTATTTTTACTCTTAAAATTAACCTTTTTCCTATATTCCCTGTTTCTGCCTAAGGTACCACCCTTCAGATTCACTGTTTTGTAACCTCACAGTTTCTCTCCCTTTCTTTTAGCCCTGTTTTTCCTTCACATACTGTTCTACAACCAAAATGTCCTTTTTTGCATAGCTTATTCCATCTTCTGCCTCTGCTTTAGTACAGGCTATTCCTCTACACTGAGAATGCATTCACTCTTTCTCTCTGCCTTTACCTCTATCTTTCTTTCAAATCAAGTTGAGGTGCCTCTTTCTTCCAAGGAAATCTTTTTCTGGTTTCCTGTATTTAATCTTTATGCCCACATATTTTTCTCCCTCACAGAATGAAAACTCCCTGAAGACAAAAAATATCTATTTTGATCTTTTATACAGAGGTTAGTGTAGTGTCTGGTATTTTTAAAAGCTTCCTGGGTGTATATTGATTAAATAATGAAGAAACAGAGACTGGGAAAGTTAAGATGACTTTTGGTGGTCAAGATGCAAATAACCCCAGGAACATTGGGTCCTGGAGTTCTGAACCCCTGAGAAACTCAAGGGCTGACTGCCAAATTTTCTCAGGCAGTCAGCCAACCCAGAATTAGAACATGTTCAATAACATAGCAGCTATGGGGACCTAGACCTGGACTGTGTTCCAAGAATACAAGGCAAAATAACTGAAGTGATATACAGTGTGAACCCAGAAGCATATACACATATGTTTTTAGATATAGAATCAATATCTAGATATAGACATGAATCCTTAGTATATAGGCCAGAATGTCCAGTGTCAATGTCCCAACGCATTTATAGATATTCTCTTGACTATATGGCTGGGGGAAAATCCCTGAAACATCATGAACTTAAATGAAGCCAGAATAGAAGCAGTAAGCTATTTAGCCAATTTTACCATGGTGGGATGAGTGTCTTAAGTTCTCAAAATAGAAACAAAGTGAATTTTTCTTCCCATATTCTTGTTGCATTCAGCTATAAGAGATTCCTGGTTTAGCCCTTAACAAGTTAAGTTCCTTATTTATCTATTAGCACGCTCACTTAATCTTTAACAAAGTTTCCTCCTTACTCACGGTTCTGGGTCAGAGAGACTGAGATCTAGATCGGAAGCTTTTCCACTGGAATCAGGACCGTGTCTGTCCCTGTTCGGGTGCCAAATTGCGAAGGTCTGGTCTAGCTCTTCTTGTCAGGATAAGCAAAAGTCCTTGCCCCACGTTGGGCGCCAATTGTAATGAGCTGTCGTCTCTAGAAGCTGCTGGATCGCTCTTTGGGAAGAGATCTGCTGTGTCTACTCAAATCTCTCAGACAGATTCTTCTTCCTGTAGTGAACCGTTGTCTCCAGGTAGTTGCTGTTAACTCTTGTCCTTAGAAGTGACTTCCCTTCTTGAAAAGAGCCCTGTCAAGCCTGATGCAATGCAGAGTCTTTCTTCTTGAATCCTGGCTCTGAATCTCCTCCAGCTCCTATCCTTCTCCAGGCCGATCTGCTCTCTGCGCCCAGTGCTCTCTCTTTTATTCTCCCAGAGAATGGGCGTGGGATAATGCAAGGGCTTCTGGGAAGAACCACCCCAGCCAATGAGCTTGCCCCCTCTATCAAGTCAACCTGAGTTCTCACCTTGTAACCGTCCAGAAAACCTGAGTTCTCACCCAGTAATCCTAACATTGGTTACTATATTTTCATTTATACATTTGTTTGAATCAATAGGAAACTGCCAAGATAGCTAATTTTTTTTCTCTACAAATTCTGCTGTTACAAATTCTGCTGAAAGGGCCAAATTCACATAAAACAATCAACAACAACAACAACAACAACAAAAAAAAACCACCAAAAATCCATTTCACATGAGTGGAATCATGCCTACTGAGATTTTCTTTTTTTTTAAACACAAGCAGTCTTGCTTTGTTCATCAGGGGATTTGGGGAAAGGTTGAATATTCTTTGTATATCAGCAATTCTACAAACTTTCTCAGTATTTTTCATTTATAAAAACTATTCCCTTTCATAACAAAATCCAGATGTACAAGATATACTCTGCCTCTACATTCCTTTCTTTGAATTTTCAAAGTAAAATAAAATTTTAATCTTTACTTCTAAACATATCTTTTTAATTTCTCATCTTCCCTCTTGAAGCTTCTTTCTTACCCTTCTTAGGTTCAACATCTTTCCCATTCAGGAAGTCCAAAGTGCTACTTATAGGTTTTCTTAAGGCTTTGACCTTGGGGGGCAGCTAGGTGGCGCAGTGGATAGAGCACCAGCCTTGAATTCAGGAGGGCCCAAGTTCAAATCTGGTCTCAGACACTTAACACTTCCTGGCTGTGTGACCCTGGGCAAGTCACTTAACCCCAGCCTCAGGGAAGAAAAAAAAAAAAAAAAAAAAAAAGACTTTGACCTTGTTAGCATGTAATGTCAAATCATTGACTTACTCCCTGTAAGCCCCATTTGGTATATTTAAATTTCTTCCATGGCCCTTTATTTTATTAACTATCATAATCCAATTCTCCTTCATCACCTTTCTCCACTTATCTAGCCTTATTTATATGCTTTTAGTTAAGTGGACTTCTATTTTTACCTCCCTTCCAAAGAGCCACTCTATTGCCAGATGTTATCTATCTTGATTACCCTAACAAGCCTGAAAAACATTTTGTTATCTCTTACGGGATTGGGGAATGGGGGGAGAGGGGAGAAACAGGATGATATATTTGATTTACTAATTCCACAATTAATATCTAAATATTATATGCAAGGCATTCTTCAGAGTAAGATTTGCTACATGAGAAGAAGGCATACAGATTATACTTGCCATTCGGGTGATATTTAGACTTTAATTTACTTTCTCCTCTTCTCACTCTTCCCCCCCCCCCCCCCCCAAAAAAAATGAGGTAGTTGATTGTGTTCTCTAAGTTACTGATTATGTTTAAAACCACTTTGTAGCACCATATTTACCCAAGGGTGTGTCAGCTCTGGTAACAAATGACCAAAGATTCACAGGCTTTACAACTACTGCTAACTACAAAAACACCAAACAGCTCACATAAATGGTAAGCAAAAAGATTTCTTTATTCCATGAGGGAAAGGAAATTAGACACATATTTTGGGGCCTCCTCTAGAAGGAGACCCAAAGTGGTGGGACTAAACCTTGATTTATATATATTTGTGGCTAGACACAAATGTAATAGTATGTTGTAGCAACAGCGGTGCACATAAAAACATAACAGCAAGAGCAAGGAAGGTCGTCTAGTGACAAAAAGTCAATTCATAGTAGGGATTCATGTCTGGATCTTTTGGGGCTTGCCTGAGTTTAAGGACGCTCAGTTCTGTGATGTCGTTGCACCAGTGTTTTTCCAGAAGGTGAGCCTCAAAGATTGTTGATATGCCAAGTTCAAGGCACAGCTTGTTTGTTAGGCTTTATCTCTGGAAAATAGGGAGAATCCTAATAGTAAAAAGAGAGGGGTGCTACAGAAACCATGTCAATTTGGGGATTACACTTAGAAATATAGTCCTACAACTTCCTCCATAGTCTCCTCCAACTGCCTCAGAACTAGTTCTGGAGGAATTTCTATCCTGGGACCCCTCCCTCCATCCAGTTGATTACCCCACCTTCACTACTAATTATATTAAGAATATCCCAGACTTCTTCATCCCACTCCCTTTTCTCCAACTAACCCTTCCATAGTCTCCTTATCAAGTATCTCAATGCCATGTCCCTTGATCAAATCAAGTCTCCTATTATTTCTGGATGGAGAATAACCATCTATTTTTTAAAAAATTATTTTAATAGTAATTTATTTTCCCAACTACATGTGAAGATAGTTTTCAATATTCATTTTTGTTAAGATTTTTGAGATTCAAATTTTTTTCTTCCTCCCAGTCCCCTTTGCCTCTTTTGTCCCCCAGAAAGCATGTAATCTTATATAGTTTATACATTTACAATCATTTTTAATATATTTCCACATTCATTTACTTTCTTATATACCCACTCAACTTCTCAGTATGGACCAACTGCACTTCCATAACCAATACTCACTCAATATATAGTTTAGCCCATTAGAATATAAGGATTAGAATTTTCCTTGAGGATATGAACAGACAATGTTCAGATGATGAAATTAAAACTATTTCCACTCACATGAAAGAATGTTCCAAATCACTACTGATCAGAGAAATGCAAATTAAGACAACTCTGAGATACCACTACACCCCTGTCAGATTGGCTAAGATGACAGGAACAAATAATGATGAATGTTGGAGGGGATGTGGGAAAATTGGGACACTGATACATTGTTGGTGGAGTTGTGAAAGAATCCAGCCATTATGGAGAGCAATTTGGAACTATGCCCAAAAAGTTATCAAACTGTGCATACCCTTTGACCCAGCATTGCTGTTATTGGGATTATATCCCAAAGAAATACTAAAGAGTGGAAAGGGACCTGTATGTGCCAAAATGTTTGTGGCAGCTCTTTTTGTTGTAGCTAGAAACTGGAAGTTGAATGGATGTCCATCAGTTGGAGAATGGTTGGGTAAATTGTGGTATATGAAGGTTATGGAATATTATTGCTCTGTAAGAAATGACCAGCAGGAGGAATACAGAGAGGCTTGGAGAGACTTAAATCAACTGATGCTGAGTGAAATGAGCAGAACCAGAAGATCACTATACATTTCAACAACAATACTGTATGAGGATGTATTCTGATGGAAGTGGAAATCTTCAACATAAAGAAGATGCAACTCACTTCCAGTTGATCAATGATGGACAGAAATAACTACACCCAGAGAAGGAACACTGGGAAGTGAATGTAAATTGTTAGCACTACTGTCTATTTACCCAGGTTACTTATACCTTCGGAAGCTAATACTTAATGTGCAACAAGAAAATGGTATTTACACACATATATTGTATCTAGGTTATATTGTAACACATGTAAAATGTATGGGATTACCTGCCATTGGGGGGAGGGAGTGGAGGGAGGGAGGGGATAATTTGGAAAAATGAATAAAAAAAATAAAAAATAAATAAAAAAAAATAAAAATAAAATAAAAAAAAAAAAGAATTTTCCTTGAGGGCAGGGACTATTTTGTGTGTGTATCAATGATTAGCAAATACTAAGTGCTTATTAAGTTCTTTTTCATTCAATTATTTAGTCATATACCAGCCATTCTAATATTTCTTGAAAAATCTTTTTTATGTTTTTATTTTGAAGGGTGAGGCATGTTATTGATACACTTTGTAACGTTTTGTCGTACACTGTCCCTTTTTGAGGAATGTTGAAGCTCAGAACAAGTTGAAGCTGGCTTTGAAAGATAAGGACAACAAAAAGGACTTCTTTGGAAAGGAAAGTGTTAATAACTAACAGCTACATGGATTCTTCAAGAAGAGGTAGTAAAAATATAAATTCATTTTCTTTATTGACAGATTTACAAAATTAAGAGTTCAAGGAATACCACAAAAAATAACGTGTAGAGTATGTCTGGGTTTTAGAAAGCTATTTGACAAATTTTCTCAAATTACCAATTTGGGCAAAAAAGTGTGGACATGAAATATAATATAATCCACTTAAAGTTAAATGGTCAGACCTTATAGGGTCCAGTATTGAATGAGTCCAGAAACAGCAACTGAAACAGTGGAAACCTCAGTTTTCTCTGGAGCTGGACTCCGGCAAGACCCAAAGACCTATGACTAAGAATAGATTAAGAATAAAAAATAAGAATAAAAATAGCACATCAATGAAGTGTGGTCTTGAGTAAAGTTAACTCAGCAATCTGAATTCTATAATCCTCAAAATTTTCATCAGTGATTTGGATGAAGGCATAGATGGAATGCTTGTCACATTTTTGAATGATGCAAAAATAGGAAGGGAGGTCACATGGAGTCGTAGAATTCCAAATCTGGAAAAATCTCAACAAACTTGTAGCAGAATATTGATTTATGTTTTATATCTTTTAAACACAAATGTAGAATTCTATGCAAATTTTTAAAATCTGTCACATAAGTGAAAATGGGGAAAAATAATGAGAATATAAGGTATAAAGGGGAAAGAGTCAGAATTTTAGTGGATTTCAAAGTCAAAATGAATTGAGTGCAACATTACAGCCAAAAAATTCTAACATATGTTTAAACTATAGAAGTAGAAGTATTATCATCACTAGTAAGGTAATAGTTTCATTTTATTCTGCCTTAGGGAGATCATATAAAGTGTTCACTCATGTATTTCACACTTTAGGGAGGGCATTAAGAAACTACAGAAGGTCCAACGGATTACATCTATTTATCAGTTTTCTATCTGCATCCAAAGAAAGAACTGATAAAGAGAAGGGTGCACAGAATTATTTTACAAACGTGTACATATACACATATATATGTGTGTCATTGGTAGCCATGTGGGGGAGGGAAAAAGAAATCTACATGATAACTTTATTATATATTTGAAAGAAATTGCAAGTTGTATATAACAAATTTGCAGTTTCATGTACAATCATCTTTTTTATTATATTATATTATGGAAGTGTTTGTTTTACTACATAAATTAAAATTTAAAAAAAACTTTAAAAAACATATACTGTGGATAATGAAATAGAGACCATGACATTTAAGTTCTGATTGAAAGAATTAATAATATTTAAGCCTGGCAAAGAGAAAAATAAAGTGAGAATTCATAGTTATCATAGAGCTAATTGTTCCTGTCAATGTCATAGGACAGAACTAGATGGAAACTATGTGACAAAAATTACATAGAAATATTAGAACTAAACAAAAAAGAAATTGGCTGCCTCAGAAGACTGAGTTCCTCATATCTATAATTGTTCAAGGAGAGATTAGGTGGTTATTTGATGGAGATGTCGTAGGGGATGCTCAAGTACACGTTGTATGAAATGTTGATAATATGTAACAGAAAAAAGGCAGAAGTACTGGACCCTTTTGTTTTCTGCTTGTGGAAAGAAAGAAAAGCACACACACACACAAAAAAAAGACTCATAAGGGAGTTGATACTAAAGATAAAGAGATAAGAAGGGAGCACCAAGATTTCTTTTTTTTTTTTCTTGATGAAAAATGTCATTTTTTAATGAAAAGAAATTTAGTTCTGAATTTGCAATAGATTTGTAAGTAACTGTTTTGTATTTAACATTTGCTTCATTTCCATTGAAATAATTTTATAATGAGTTGCATCTGTTTTTTCAAACAGATATTGGGACTTCAAAAAAAAGAAAAATTAGTGCCAAAATGGAGGCAGCAAAAACAATAAAAATGATGGACAATTCAATGAACTTTTAAATGCTAAATTCAAATTAAAATAAATTTTTTTACTTTGCTTATTTTTCTTGCTTTTTTAAAATAACATGGTTAATATGAAAATATATTTTGCCTAATCCTACATGTAAAATTGATTTCATATTGCTTGCCTTCTCATTGGAGCACCTAGATTTCAATTAATTTCATCAGACTGTGATAAATTTTGTCCTATGGTACAGAAAGAACTAGAATAAATGATTGCCCCAAAACTGACATCTTCCTAAAGATAGTGAAGAATGCTCGAGGTACAACAGGACCAAATATGGAAAAATAATGAATGATAGATATAATGAGATAGTGCACAGAGTTCAACCCCTGAAGTTAAGAAGGTCTTAGTTCAGATCTGCCCTCACTAGTGGTGTGTCTCTGAGACAGTCACCTCACCTCAATCTGCCTCAGTTTCCTCATCTATAAAATGAGGATAATAATAGACCTAAATCTATAGAAAGCATTTTGCAATCACTAAAATTCTGTGTAAATTCGAGCTAACATCATCATCAGGAAGAATAAAAACATTTGAGATTGTGTGTAGTTATAGATCAGGAGTTCTTAACATGGAGTCTATAAATTAATTTTTAAAAAACATTCTTATGATTTTATTTCAATATAAATTGATTTACTTTGTAACCCTATGTATTTTATTTTATGCATTTAAAAGTATTATTCAGAGAGGACATCCATAGATTTTATCAGATTACTGAAGGGATTCATGTCAAAAAAAAAATAGGCAAGTACCTTTGATATAAATATTGTTTAGTCAAGTTTTGACAAAATCAAATGCTGAAAACTTTTAGCACTGTAAGAAAAAAATGTCCTTTACCAGACATGGCTAAATATATAATCATTTGTTTCCATAGGCAGTCACCTCCCCTGGTTTCTACAACTGCAGATAACTACTAGTAAGAGATTCCTATTAAGGGAAAAGTTGGATCAGGTAACTTAGGAGATTCAGAGCCAAGACTAGGAATTCTGCCAGTTATAGGAAGCACAAAATAATCTGAGACAAGTCATTGAAAGAGGGTGGCAAATCCTTTAGAAGAGACCTTGGACCTTGTAACATAAAGTCCTTTGGGAAAGAGACCTAAGAAGAATAACCCATACAGAAGAATCACAGATTCCTTATGGGCATATGACTACATGGGAGAAGAGAATAGCATAGGACCAAAATGGGAAGAAAGTCATTGAAGATTTGATCAAAGTCTGATCTCAAAGTTTTTTACTGACTCTCCCTTTTCTGAAGTTTCCTAAGGCTTACCCATATATTTTTCTAAAATGTAGCTGACAGAAGTGAACACAGTGTTCTAGATGCTGATTGGAGCAGAACTATTTCCATATTTATACAAAATGAGACTACATTGTATTTTTTGACTGTCATATTGATATTATAACAAAAAGAATGAAAGATTTCTAACCAAGGAAGAGTTAGGTTTGAAACTATCTCTGACACTTAATTATTCACTGTATAACTGGGAACAAGTCACTTAAATTTTGAGCCATACTTTCCCAAAATATAAAATAGGTAAAATAGTTTTTGTAGTGTACTCCTTAAAAGGATTAGATGCAGTGAGGATTAGATAAGATAACATCTGTGAAGCTCTTGGTAAATCTAAAGACATTATGAAAATGATAGCTCTCTGAAGCTTGTGCCTAGATATGCAGTTAGTTGTTAGACTCACACTCAGAGCTTTTCGTACTTAATAGCTTATTATTCAGTTTTCCTGCAAGGGCCCAGGGTCGCCTCTGGATAAAAACATGACAATGAAATAAAGGTTTAGTGGACAATCACCAAACTACTGATCAGAGGGGGAAAAAAATCATTATCATATCACTCCCTTCCTAAAAAATATTTAATGACTCTCCAATGAAATATTCAAAATTCTTCTTCCTATCAATGAATCATTCAAATGAACTTCACTTGTTCATGCACAAAGGAAAGACCAATAAATATATGTTTATAGATAAATACCTATTGCCTATATCTTAATATTCATCAGATTGAAGACATCATAGAGCTTGTCCAGCAATAGTACATATAGTCATATTTATAAATGCATATGGACTGCAAATTGGACCCATAAATGAAAAAGAGAAGAGCATGCTGGTTTTTTTTTTCAAGAAATTACAAACGACTTTTATTAAGTCTAAAATTTCCATAACAGTAAAAACATAACTTTTCAATATATGCATTTTACTGATGTGGCTATATGTCAGAGAAATCTGGTACATTATTGTCTCTGAAGAAGGGAAGACATAGAGGTCTGTGAAAAGAAATGTAATAAATGTGAGCAGGCTTAACTAATGAGGAACTCCAAAGAAAAGTAATAAGGGATATCAAATATGATATATAGAAAAAATGTGGTAAGGGAAAGAGATGCCACGGCATGAAAGATGGCTGGAGAGTTCAATTGGCAGTTGTATTATATTAGGAGAAAGATAAAAAGGCCTCCAGAGAGTTGGATGCTCTCTGTGGTCAAATTTTTGGAGGCCATGGATAAGGAATACAAGAAATGAGAAATATTATAACATGTTCCTCATAATTAAAATGCTTTCCCCCATTTTTCTAAATATTCATCTTATCCTTAATTCCCTCTTTATGAAGCTATTCTTGCTTACATCAACTTATCTTTATGATTCTTATAATTATAATATACTCTCATTTTTCCCCTAATTGTTTCATGTGATATGACTAATCTTGATTGAGATGATCTGTCCCAGAGAGAATGAAAAATGTTTGGTATACTTTCTAAATATCTAACTCTAAAAATCAGTGATTTTTAAACCTCAAATACTCATCAAAATTTTGAGAAAAGATTATGAGGACTGTATATATGTGGATCACAGCATAGTATTTTCACCTTTTTTGTTGTTTTTTGATTGATTTTTTTTTCCTTTATCATTTTTTCCCTTGTTGATCTGATTTTTCTTGTACAGCATGATAATTGTGGAAATATGTATAGAAGAATTGCATATGTTTAACATATTGAATTACTTGCTATCTAGGGATGGGGGTGAGGAAAGGGAGGGAGAAACATTTGGAATACAAGGTTTTGCAAGGGTGAATGTTGAAAACTTCTTCACATACATTTTCAAAAAAAGATGGTCCTAGAACTGATTCTTTTCTTGGTTATCCCCTCTTCACCCAAAAAAAAAGCTTCTTTAACTCCTTATTGCAGCATAATACAGTGAAGAAATAGTACATTTTTAGAGTCTGAGGACTGTACAAATCCTAATCCTGATGTTTGTCATATATGTGGCAAAAGGCAAGTCATTTCATTTCTCTGATATTTATTTCCTTGTATAAAAAGAAGTTGGGCAAGATGATCTCCAAAGTTCCTTCCACATCTAAATCTGTGGTTTGAGATCCTTTTCTGTTTGACTGAGGAATTTGTCTTTTCTGAAAAACTTCCTTCTGTAGGGACCCTTAGATGAGGCCATGAATCAATCTAATTGGTGCTTATTAGAATATTTCTTAGACTTATGTTAGATGAGGAAATTTTCTTTGATTTCTAAGATTACTTTTTCAAAATGTCTGGGATCAGTGATGATTGTCATCCATTGATATGCTACTAACAAGTTTTGACTCTTTTAATTTCTATTAAAAGTTAAAATTTAAACTAAAAGTAAGGGGGGATTCCACTAATAAAGCTGTTTATGTACATAGAGGCAACATTCCAGAGTGGAGAGGGTGATGGTTTTGGATCTAGGATGATTTAGATTTAAATTCTGCCTCTATCACTTATTATATGACCTAATGAGTTACTCAGTCCCTTTATACCAGACAGTTCTAATATTTCTCAACTAAGTTAGGAATATCCACATTGGCAAAACCACTGATCCTAGATATATTGACATTACATGTCTTTCTGTGACCTATTGGAAAGAATATAAATGAGTTGCTGAAAGACTGACATCATGTTTTTCTTGTCATGAGGGAGGGGAAATTCAATAAAAATGAATAAAAGTGTGATTTATTTAAGAATTAAATTATAAGCAGTAGAAATTTGTGCCTTTTCTTTTTATAGAATATAGTCTGCTTTGATTATTGAAATGAAATACCACACTTGCAATTCCCTGAGGAGCATACAATCTCTTATTCCAGAGGAGCTCCCTGAGCAAATAAGTATATTGCTCTTGTCCTGGAAGAGGCAGAGACACTTAAGGGCTTCAGAAGAAAGGGAAAATATTCCATAAAACAACTAATCAATTCTGCTCAGCTCTGTATTAAAGGGAGAGACATTTCTTCCTGATATTTATGATAACTGAGTTTTGCTTTTGTCCCTATAGTCTTGCTGGCACTGTTGCTGATTTGGGTTATAAAATGCCTAGTACTTCTCTGAAATTATTTTTAACATGCTATGCTTTTGAAATTGTTTTTTGCACATCCTTATTTTTAAGTCAGGATCAATGTATGAATCAATCAATTTCTGTAATAGTGGGCAAATTCATTCCTCCAAACCTCAGTTCATGAGAACAGGTTGGTAAATTTTCTCTTTTTATTTGATATATTTTTATTTCATTAATTATTTCCCAATTACATATAAACATTTTATGTTCATTTTTTAAAATTTTGAGTTCCAAATTATCTTTCTCTCTCCAATTCTTCTTCTACCTCTTGAGAAGGCCAGCAATATGGTATGGTATTGATTATCCATGTGAAATCATGCAAAACATATTTCCATATTAGCAAATTGCTAATTTTTTTTCCTGAGGCAATTGGGGTTAAGTGACTTTCCCAGGGTCACACAGCTAGGATGTGTTAAGTATCTTAGACCAGATTTGAACTTTGGTCCTCCTGACTTCAAGGCTGGTGCTCTATCCACTGCGCCACCTAGCTGCCCCAAATTGCTAAATTTTTAATGTGATATTTATACCTCAGAAATCAGCAAATGCTCTACATCAAAGCTTGGTTTATCATTTCATTGATTGTTTAGACTTTAAAAAGTGATGGAGAAAATATTAATAATGCAGATTAAACATAAAATGTGTACTTTTTTTCCTCAGGGTACTGTTTGTTAAATATTTACCAGCAGACTATATGTCAATTCCTTCATCTTCAAAATGAGGGGGTTGAATTAGATGATAAGTAATAACTTTAAATAAAATTATCTTGTAATCCATCATTTCATGCAGATGAAATAAAAACAAGGGAAAGGAACAAAGGCGTGGTGGAAAGAACATTTTGCCTGGAGTTAAGAAACCCAGGTTCTATCCCAGTTTTGATACTATTATGTAACCATGGAGAAGTCTTTCTAGGTTCCTGTTTTCTCATCTATAAAATGAGTGGGTCAGAGACAAACGATCTTGTGATTTGAGAAGGATATAATAATGGATATCATGGGACCATGTTTACAAAGGCTGTTTTATGTCAGACTGTTGCTAAACTATGGAAGTGGGACAAATAAAGGGGGTATTCTAAAAGAAATACTCCACTCACAGATTTATTTCTTCCTTCAAAGGTAAATAGAAAACCATTGACAAGATAGTGAAGGAAGTACAGTTTGGGCTTCAGATTATTTTTGCTATGTGATGTGTATTATGGGACTTTTAAACTCTTCTTTCAGGGGACAGAGTCAGGGAAGAAGAATTTTATTATCAATGAATGTGGGTGTTGAAATTAAACAGCAGAGTACCAGGAACGACTGTCAGCATTAGTACAATTTACTGCTAGGTGTGCCATTGATATGTCAGATTGATTTTATCACAAGTTTTGTTTGATTACAACACAATTCTCTTTATTTGCACTGTCTACTGTTTTTCATGGGCCATAGATAGATAGATGCTCATAGCTTTAAAAAATTGGAAGAAATATGGTTCTTTGTCAGCCCTGTACTGAGCAGGTTCCTACATTCTACTGAGAAGTATCTCTTGGGAGAGACCCACATGGCCTTCCAGTTGAGGGAACTTACTGGTCTCTCACTTAAACCCCTCACAGCAGTAAGGAAATGTCTTGGGACAGAAGAAATTGCTCATGGGGTGTGTTTTCCACATTCTCTTTGGCTTTTTTTTCTCTTTTAAATTGTTTCATCAAGGGAAGTGGCCAGCAACCATATAGTTTCTTCTCTTTTTGTGCTTTAAACAGTTTCTACTCATTTTTCTTAAAATTCTAAGGAAGCTCTCTTGTTTTATATTTTTTGAGGTCAATGACCTGTGATTTTCATTCATGTAAGAAAAATACCTCTACCAATGCAGCTGTTCCTCAACTTATAATCTTAGAGTATTGCTGGATAACTTACCCAGGATCCCACAGTCTTTATGTTTTCTTCAGTCCAAGATTGGTGTTCTACCCATCATATCATGCTGCCTCATATTTGTATTAAAATCTTTATATATTGCCACTTGTCATCTTTCTTATTTATTTTACTCAAGCTCATTTCTGTATGAATGAATAACTGAATGAAAAAGCTTTTATTACATATCAAGCATTGAGGAATCAAATAGAAAGGGAGAAACAATTCTTCCCTCAAATATTTCACATTCTAATTAGAAGAATTAAGATATATAAGTATCTTCTTCAGGACCCATAGAAAGATCCTATGCAAGGAGCAGCAGGGTAAAAGTATTGCTATTTTCTCCAGTCTCTTATTTATTCTCTCATTCTTATTTGTTTTGTTTCTTTCCTGACTATTTTTTTTCCCTTCTTAAGGAATTTCATACTCACATTGAGGTTTTCTGTTTGACAGCATTTTTGTCTGATGCCATGTGTTAGAGGTTGTTAATATCTGGACAGATTTGTGCAAATACCCTTGGGGAATTCTAAGCCTGAGCTAGCACTAGTGCTTATTAACATTTCAGAAAGGACTTGGGCAAAGAAAGAAGCATTATTTAAATTAGGATCACTTAATGATAATTAATTTAGATAATAATCTTAAATTCTAGTCATCACAATATTCTTCTTCTAGGAAGGGTGAGCTGAATTTGAAACTTTGCTCTCCCATAAAAAAAAAGATACCAAATTCATCTTCCTCCCTTTGTATCCTCATGCTCTTTCCTCTTCCTTGCATTTTGTTTACAGTATGCCAGGTTTTGTATCGTCCTTCCTATTTTGTGTTTAAAATACCCCTTCTAAATTAGAATTTTTGTTCGAAGAAGCCAAGAGTTCTAGCACTTCTAAAATTACCTCTTGGTAACAGATTTGCTATAGAGTTGGAATATTGTGGACAAGTCTAGTGTTTCAGAATTTGCACAAAGAGCGACACTCCTCAAGGCCTAATCCACTGAATTCCATCATCAGAGGCAGATGGTTTGCTTTTAGAATAATCAGGAGGTTTCAGAAACATGACATAATGTTTATCTTTCCTAAGATTTTCTTCTTGATTTGACTTCTGAAAAATTTTAAATGTAACCATCACTTTTTGCACTATTTGACAGGAATAATACTTAGGACTACTTTCTTTCTTTTTTTTTTTTGTCTCTTTTTCTCCCTCCTCCCTCCCTCCCTCCCTCCCTCCCTCCCTCCCTCCCTCCCTCCCTCCCTCCCTCCCTTCCTTCCTTCCTTCCTTCCTTCCTTCCTTCCTTCCTTCCTTCCTTCCTTCCTTCCTTCCTTCCTTCCTTCCTTCCTTCCTTCCTTCCTCCCTCCCTCCTTTCCTTCCTTCCTTCCTTTCACAATATGAACTTCCAATAGTTATGGATAAACTAATATCAATTAAATTTTGCTATCTTTTAGATTTGGAGATCTAGCGTTTCTATATGTAATCCCTACTCTAGCTATAATCCCAAATTATATTTTGATCAGAATGATATTACAGGCTATCCTAACCACAGAATGTTTGGCAGAGAGCCTAGATCTAATCAGTAACTGAAAATTGTCATTGAAGATTGGTCTGTTTTCCCAAGCCATTAAGCTGCTCTGTATCACCTAGCCTTATTCCTGGGTTCAGTTCCCAGCTCTGCTATTCACTACCTATGTGACCTTAGTCAAATCACTTAAATTTCTGGTTCTCAGTTTCCTCAGGCAGTTAGGTGGTACAATAAATATAGTGCTGGACCTGGAGGCGGGAAGACTCTATTTTCTGAGTTCAAATCCTTCAGTGACCCTGGGCAAGCCAATTTTCCTTGTTTGCCTCAGTCTGCTCATCTGCAAAATGCAGAGATTGGACTAGATGATGTCTAAGATCATTTCAGCTCTAGATCTATGATTAAAAATCTCCATCAAAATAGAAAAATATACTGAAACAAGTTGTTCTTGCTTTTCCCATAAAAAAAGTCTTCATTTTGAGGTACATTGTGCCAGAATTCCATCATTGACATGCCTGGCCCATAACCCACTAAAAGCATCATGTGATTTCTCTCCTTTCAGCTCACAATGTAAATGTGCAATGCCTATAATTTGGTTGGAACAGCTGTGCCCACTACAATTTACAGGCGCGCATGCACACACACACACCATATCACTTCTCTCTTTCATTCCATAGGATCATTTAATAGAATACACAATCCTCGAAGCTCTTGTTATGTCGGGGAGAGAGATAATTGTACCAAGCCTCAGTGTAAACTCCCTCAGTGCACAGAGTGAGTGACTCACATCCTCCAAGATAGGGTTTTAGGGTTTTTTGTTTTTTTGTTTTTTGACATGAATCATTCCCAAGAGGAAAAAAAAAAAAAAAAAAAAAAGAATAAGAAGGAAAAGAAGGAAAGGCAGGTATTAATTGCTATGTCTTTTTGTTGTTGTTTGTTCTGGGAACATATAGAAAGCAGATGCATTTGAAAGGACTAGAGATCCTAGGATGAGAAACCATAGCTAATTTAGCGAGTGATAAACTTGTAATCAGAGCTGGAAGGACCTTACAGATCACTTAGTCCAATCCTTTTATTGTATAGGTGAAGAAACTGACTTCTGGAAAAATTGCTCGTTATATACCCAGAAAGTAATAGATATGATATTTGAACTCAAACCATCCTTTCTCCTATTATACCATGCTGCCTTCTAGTTCTTCTTATGTTGAACTCTTTGATTTCTACCCACCCCACTTCCCATTAGACAGTAATATGACTTCAGAAGTTAGAAAAGGGAGAAGTAATTTGCAAACAAATAAGCAAAGAAAGAACTTAATGAACAGTGGCAGAAAAGAATAGATTGATAAAAAATTAAAAAAAAAAAAAAAGAAAAGCTAGAGTAAAATAAATGCTTGGGGAGTTTATTTTTTTATCTGATGGACAGATATTTATGTGTGTGAACCATTTCTTTTTTTACACATTATGTACAATGTGTTCCAAATCATTTAATAATAATAGAAAAGCTCACTTGAACTGCTTACAGAATGCATGAAGGAGAATACTATGAATTAAGTCTATAGGAAGAGAGATTACAAGCAAATTGTGAAGGTCTTTGAACATTAAACTGAGCAATTTGTGTATTATCCTAGAAGCAATAGGAAGCAACATCTGTGTCCCTCTCTGTTATTGAATTCACTCCTTTATTTGTTTATATGTTTTCTTTTATATAGCACTACCATTGAATTTGTGATTTTGTACCACTCAGCAGTGCTCAATTTGATTATATTTTACATGTTCTTTCCTTTTTAAAATTTCAACCCAACAGAGAGTTCCCTAGGCAGCCCTACTGACTTCAGTATTCCATGTTCCTCTCCTCTTGGAGGTAATTTGATATGACAAGGGTTATTAGGCTTGTAGCCAGAAAACTTGTGTTCCTGGACAATTTCTTCCATTTACTAACTCTGTGATCTTGGGCATTTCTGAAACTCTTTCCTTCATTGGTTAAGACAGAGATAATAACACCTGCGTTCCTTGATAGATTGTCAATCTGTCAATAAGCACTTAATGACTGTCTCCTATGTGCCAGGATCTGGACTAAGCAATGGAGATACAAAAAAGGCAAAAGATAGTCTTTGATCACAAAGAGCTCACAGACTAATCAAGGAGACAATAACCAAACAACCAAGTATAAACAAGTTATATAAAGGATAAAAGGGAGACATTCAACAGAAAGAAGAATTAATTGGGATTGAGAAAGACTTCCTAAAGAAAGTGGGATTGTAGCTACAGCCAATATAAATGTGAGCTGTTTACTCCTCACTAGGATTATTCATAATGTATTTGCTTCCTTTGTGTTAATCCTGTGTCACATAATTCTATTCCAAGTGCTCTGAGAGCAGAAAATGCCTCACACAGCACAGAATTATAGATATAATAATATGCTTAATGTATATTTACTGATCAACAAATTCATGATCCTGATGCTTCCTGAGGGAGACGGAATTTTTATATTCATTTTGACTGGTGACTTTGTAGAGATGATGAATTCTCATTTGTATTAGAATTTGAGCCAGCTCCCTCCCAAAAAACAAACAAACAAACCAACCAAGAAAACCAAGGAAAAAAATGCTGTGCACGTTTTTGCTTAGTATGGACCTTCCATTCAATTCTGGGTACCCATGTTATTCAGTTCAATATTTAAAAAAAAAACATGGTTTTTGCCTTCATGTATTGTAGATTTGCTCACAAATCAAGCAGGAATTTCATAAATAACATGAAAAAGGTGAGGAGTAAGATCATCTTTAATTCCACCTTCTACTCCAACAAATAATTAAAAACAATATTGTTTTTGTGATTGTCCAGAAGGAAAGAGATAGAAGTGTCCGGGAGACAATTCAAATAGGGAGCTTTTTGTTAAATTTCAGTGTGATAATTTAAATCTCAGAAACTGACAGTCAGTTGAGAAATGAAGAGATGCTGATCTAGTTCTCTTTAAATGGAGGTTTGGGGAGGAACTCTTTTGTCCTTCAAACACAGGAGTGAATACAAAGGTTGATGATCTTGCAGGTTAACTGATTCCTGATAAGTTTCCTGGGGGCATGATGAGAAAATCCAAAGATGTCCATGACTGATGAGGTTTGAACTTGAATGGATGACTTGATAGAGAGTTGTTAAGTGGCTAGTTTATAATTTCAGAATGAAACTATTTCCCAAGGTTTATTCTAAAAAAAGAACACTCAGTGGCTCAGCGTGGTGTGTGGAGCCTAGAGTCAGGCCTCAGACACTCACTAGCTGTGTGGTCCTAAACAAGTCACTTAACCTCTGTTTGCCTCAGTTTTCTCATCTGTAAAATGAGTTAGAGAAAGAAATGGTTTTTTTGCCAAGAAAACCCCAAATGGGGTGATCAAGAATTGGACACAACTAAGCAACTAAGCAATAACAACGTTCTAAAAATAATGTCCCACATGCATTGACTTTTTGTTTATCATACTATTAAAATTTCAGTTTAAATACCTTTGCAGAAATTTTTCTTTATTCAATCCAACACTTTAAAAAATTAAGCATCTTATTGTCTAGGGGAAGAATGAGAGGGAAGGGAGGGAGAAAAATTTGGAACACAAGTTTTTGCAAGGGTAAATGTTAAAATTATCTTTGTATATATTTTAAAATAAAAGACTAGTATTAAAAATAAAGATGCAAAAAATAAGCCCCTATTGTGTCCTAGACACTATGCTATATATAGGAGATATTGACCCTGATGAATAGTTAATTAATGCGATTGTTTAATAAAGAGCACAATAAGGAGAGAAGGATGTATTCAGAGAGTTTGAATTTATTTTTGAATCACTGAAACTAGCTGGAAAATCACAGAGGCTAACAAGACTAGTTCTATTCCTACTTAACGGATTTTTGAAGAGCTATAGAAACTTGATATTCCATGTGGTTTCTCTTGGTGCTAATAGCTACTCTTATTTTTGATTATGTAATTTTCATGTTAAAATGTTTTCAACTCCATGTCAAGCTTTCTAATACTCTACTCAGTAAGTTGTAGAAGTGGATGGTAAACAGAAGACAGAAAGAAAATAAGAAAGAAATGTAGACCATGAACAGAGGGGTCTGAAGAGTAGACGCAAGGGTAAGTTTCTGAATATGGTCTGGTGACTAGAACTGGAAAAGAAAGATAGAATGAAGGCAAATAGGAAATTGAAAATTAAATATTCAAAGGAGAAAATGTAATGGAGTGAAAATTAGGGAGGAGGCAGATGAAAGCAGGGAAGAGAAAGATTGAGAGAGAGAAAAATAGAGGGAGTTCTCTCACTCCTATCAATCAGTCAACAAGCATTAATTAAGAAACCATGGCACCATATGTCAGGTATCTGCTAGGTGTTATAGATACAAAGACGAAAGTGAAAGTCTCTGTCCCCGAGGAGCTGGAGGTGGAAGGAGAGGAACAAGACATCAGAATATACAGGTATATAAACAAAACACTTTACAAAGCAGATTAAAAAGTACACCTGACAAGAAAGACTCTTACAAATGGGAAAACCAAGAAAATCTTCATGCAGAAGGTGGCTGAGTATTGAAGGAAACCAGAAATTCCAGGAAGTTAAAGTAAAGAGGGAGTGTATTCAAGGCAGAAAAACTGGGGCAAAGACACATAGATGAGATATGAAGTGTTATGTGTGAGGAAAAGTAAGAATACCAGTTTAGCTGGAGCATAGTGTATGAAGGGGATTAATGTATAATAAGGCTGGGAAGGTAGGTTGGGACCAGGTCTTAAAGAGTCTCAAATGCCAAATGCTTTCCACCTACAATAAATAGAATATATGCATATATAGTTGGTTGCATATTGTCTCCATATGAGCTTCAGACTGTGTTTTTACCTTTCTCTGCATCCCCCATTGCCTAGCACAATGACTAGCACATAGCAAATCCTTATTTTTTAAAGGTTGCTTGATTGAAATTGAGTTTATATTTACTCCTATAGGTTAGAAGGAGCATGTTTTTACTGAAACAGAAACATTATATTATGTAAAGAAACACATGAAATGTGATAAAACAACAAAAAAAATGGCTTTAAACTTGATGCCAAAAAGTACACTCCATTTTCATGCTTTATATAGTCTGAACCTTACATTCCTGACGAAAAGTTGTTAAAGTCTTTTTGACTGGTGATAAATGAAATTTCCAAATTTAATTAAGTGAAGGTTCAATATAGTTTCAATATATGTGTATGTTTGTTTAAGGAATGTGCATATGATAGCCTACCTTCTTCTTTTGTTCCTATCATAATTCTCTACGACTTGACAGAAGCTTACTTCAAGTCTGCTAGACTCTGCTTATTATCCCACTTAGCAGAAATGACTAAAAATAACATTTTGAATGATTAGTTCTGTTGCATAGGATCAGGAATATCCATACTTACATGTTTTTCTCTGCTTGAAAATTAAATGTTCTTTAACAATCAATGTCTTATTTGTTACAATTTAAGATCTATTGAGCATTATAAATCCTCCAAACCTCTTGGGAAACATATGCTCCTGTAGAAGAGACAACCCAGATGAAAAATAAAAGGCATTTAACAAAAAAAAAAAATTATAGGAAAATAATGAACTTTAAGATATTTAAGAAAAATAGGAAAGCATTACATTGAAATAGTAAAGTGAAAATATGATTATGCATCTATTATATCTACTTTGTAAAGAATAGGACTGTCAGGGCAGCTAGATGGTTAAATGGATAAAGAACTGACCCTGAAATCAGGAGGACCTGAGTTTAAATCCAGCCTCAGACACTAAATAGTTCCTAGTTGTGTGTGATCCTGGGCAAGTCACTTAACCCCAATTGCCTCAGGAAAAAAAGAAAAAAAAATAGGACTGTCAATTCAGGGTGCAAAGAAGATCCTTAAAGAATGGGGATAGAGGGAAGGAAATAATGATGTATCTGAAGACAAGGGAAATTGTCAGCTAGATAAGAAGAGGCTAGATTATAAGAAATAACAAGCAGGATTATTTACAAAAAACCTGTAAAGACTTACATGAACTGATAGTGAAGTGAGCAGAACTAGGGGAACATTGTACATAGTAACAGCAATACTGTATGATGAATTGTGAATGATTTGGTTATTCTCAGCAATATAACATTCCAAGATGATCTAAAAGGATTCCCAATGAAAAATGCAATGTGCCTCCAAAGAAAAAAACTGATATCTGAGTACAAACTGAAGGAAACTATTGTTCTCTTCCTTCCTTCTTCTCTTTCTTTTCCTCTTTCCTTCCTACTTTTCTTTCTTGCTTTGAGTTTTTTTTGCACAAAATAACTAATATAGAAATGTTTTGTATGATTAAACATGTCTAACCACTATCAGATTACTTACCATTTCAGGGAGACAGAAAAGGACAGAGAGAAACATTTGGAATTCAAAACTTGAAAACAAAATGTTTTAAATTGTTTTTTTCATGTAATTTGCAGAGAGGAGATTTTTTTTAAAGAAGAGGCTAGCCTTTAATAAGCATAAAAATTTGTGTCAACAATATAATGATGGAGGTAGGAAAAATATATCCCTCTCAATTTTGCCCAGCAAAAAGGGGAAGAAAGAGAAGAGCAAGAAATGAGTGAAAGATTTGGCTAAGCTGAGTACTGTAGATCAGCAAATGGAATTAATTTGGAAAGGAGTATTGAGCTTATGGTTCCACATTGGGATGGAAAAAAGTCATTTTTAAATAAATAATTTGTTGGTATAATACTGGCTGTGAAATAAGGAGACAAGTTCAGCTTCTACCTTTGAAGTTTAACACCTGTGTGATCTAACACAAATCATTTACACTCCCTAGACTTTAATTTTGTCAACTGCAAGATAAAAGATTTGGGCAAATTAACTATAAAGGATATTATGAAGGAAGAACCTATCTTCATCGAGAGAAAGAACTGATAAATAGATATATAGAATGATTTTACAGACATATATGTATATATACATACATACATACAAATATTTCTGATGGTAGGCATCTCTGAAAAAGAGGTGAGGGAAGGAAGAAAAAAGTTACATGATAATTTTAATATATATTTAAAAGAAATAGCAAGTACAAAATAGATTTTCAGTTTCATATACAAACATCTCTTTTTCTATTTTTCTGTTCTGGGAATGCTTGTTTTATTTCTTAAGTTCAAAATAAAATAAATACTATTAAATAAAATAAAGGTGTTGGATTAGAAGGTCTTTGAGGTCCCTTCCAACTCCAGTTCTTTGATTTTATGATGCTAGAAATAAGAGTTAAACATCCCTTATTTTTAAGGTCCTTTTGCAGATTTAGAAATTAGGAGATTAGACCAGATAACCTTTGAAGTCCATGCCAGTCTAGAATTTATAATTCCATGGTCTATTATTCCTGAAGCCAAAGAATAGAAAAAAGATGTGGTTTGTGCAAGACTCACACAAAAGGAGTGTAAGTAAGGAGTGAAGCTGGGCTTTCATCCCAGGCCATTTGAAGCTGGTCCATACTCTTTCCATTGCAATACATAGGCTCTCCTACTTTATGACATTATTAGATTAAGGCTTTTGTGAATCAAATGGGAAAAGGAGGACTTGGGAAATTCTTATACGATATTGGGGGGGGGGTAGGAATTGCATATCTTAAAATATAGTACACTAGACCTGCATTGATTTGAAATTCTTCCTGTTTATTTGAAATGGACAAAATTATTTCATGTACATGACCATCAATTTCCTTTTCTGTAAAATGGGAATAATAATATCTTTGTAAATCTTAAACATTATAAAATGTGGTCTTAGCTTCAGCAAAAATTTCTCCTTTGTCTCCTGAGTCAGTAACCCCATTTATGACATTAGGATAAATATGCCTTAAAGTTTAATTATGACAATGTATAGTGCATATAAATATAAAAAACAGCATCACAGAAATAATGAACCCCAGACACTTCCACATTTCAAAAGTTCTATAATTTTATTGGCATTGGAAATCCCATCACCAGTACAGTTTGTACCTCCTTCTTCTTCCTTGATCTTCAAGAGCTGGTACAGCTAAAATTATTCCTCACTTGGTGTTCTCCTTAAATGGTGAATCTCCATGAAATGCTCTAGGCTGATTCTTTAACCACAGACTTGTCCTGTATGTTACTGAACCTGTCCTATTCAAAGGCTGTCCTAGTTTGATGGGATCTGACAGAACTTGTATCCTGCTGGCACAGTGTTGTAGAATCCAGGGCTACTTTTCTATCTTAAATGTGCCATGAGAGTAAGGAATGAGTGGAGGGAATCTATGTGTTATGAGTAAAATAAATATAAGGTATAATGGTGCTCTGCTAGACTTGGAATCAAGAAAACTGTATTTCAATCATATAAGTACCTAAGCAAGTCACTTAAACTCTTTAGTTCCCTTATCTATAAAATGAGTATAATAATCCTTCCTTATAGGTCAGTATCATTGTAAGAAAAACTCCTTATAAATTCTAGAACATTATATAAATCTAAATGGTTATAACCTTTAAAATAAGATTGCTAAACCTCTTATGGTAGGACATAAACCATGAATTCTAAGATTTTAAAAATGAAATGTGATAAATAGAAAGCATTTACTTAAAGCAGTTCTCATCCCAAATGCAAACCGTAGGAATACAAGCTAAAAATATCCACAAAGAATCAAAGTGTGTTGGGGTCGTAGTATATAATAGTTTTACTGCCTAGGATTTCATGAAACCTTTTCCGAACTATAGTCACGACACCAAGGTTTCCACTATTTATCTTATACCTACAGGGCTTTTTCAGGGAACAGCGTGGGTGTAAAATACAGGGGAGGAAAAGGAAAAAGATGTACATTCAGCCTTAGATATTTCATAAACATAGATATATATATATATATATATATATATATATATATATATTTATTTATTTATTTATATGCATGTATATGTATGCTTATACTTTTATGTATATGTAGATAGAGTCAATTGTGTTTGACTCATTATGATTCCATTTGGGATTTTCTTGGCAAAGGTAGTAGAGGGTTTGCCATTTCCTTTCCAAGCTCATTTTACCTGAGGAACTGAGGCAAACAGACTTAAGTGACTTATCCAGAGTCACACAATAGTAAGTATAAGAGGCTTGATTTAAATTCCAGGCCTGTTACTCTATCCATTGTTCCACCTCGTTGCCTTAAAATATACATATAAATAATGTGTATACTAAAACTTTTTTCATTAGTAAACAAAGATAAATTATATACTTGAGGTAAATATTTAAAGAATCATCACATAGAAAAGAAAATGAAATTCTCAGAGATAAGTGTACTGTGTCACATCATACCTACCATGTGGGTTAGATGATAGGTTCTACCATTCGAAGAAGTAACCAAGTGGGATAGTCAGAAATATAGATAAAGAAGCTATGTTAAATATGGCACCTGATAACTATATTTTATGAGATCATTGGTCACAGAATTCAGGACAGGTTTTCTTAATAGTAAAGACAATGATTATCCATCTTCTCCATTGTAGGAAGTTGTCTTCAATACCTCAGTGCTTCAGTGGAGACACAATCATATTGTTGTGAATACTCTTTTTACAAGAGTAGTTCATGATCCAGATATATCTCCTCAATTTATGCCTTTCTTATCCATATTTTTGTAAAACTACCCAAAAAACCAACCCAACAGAGTGAAGGTCTTCCTTTAATTTTTCCCATTTTCCATGTGTTTTATTCTGTAGCTCCCATCTACCTTTTACATGAAGTAGTTGGACTTGGATTATCTGTGGGGAAGGAAAAGAGCATATAAGTGGAATTGATGGGATGAGATATCCAAAAGAAAGGCATTGCAGTAGTGGATTAAGGTATGAGAGGAATGTAAGAACCCCCTTGATCAACAGAAACTTGAACTGAAGGACTTAAGAAAAAAATAAGGTAGAAGAGTGTCGACAGATTTCTCCTTGCTAGGGTGAATCCATTCCCCTGTTGTATGAATAATGAGTCAACCATGGTAAAACGTTCGTGGAAGAACATATCAACGACAGGACATCATGTTATGAGAAGGAGACAATATGCAGTTCCTTCCTAGAGACTGGCTTTCCTGGATGACATGAGTTTGCAATTATTTTCTGCCTTCTATATTCCTTTACCTGGTTGCACAAAGAACTACTTTAGGGGCCTAAATAAATCAACTTGTAACTTTCTTAGAAATCTTGGATTTGGGGGAACATAAGAGGGTGTCTAGATCTAAGAAAAATTCTGTGGGAACATAGCCACATAGTTAATTTTTTCATTATGTATTATATTTATTACTTTTTTGAATTTATTTCAAGGAATAAAATATTATCCACAATTAAGCATATTCTAGACATTCCTGTTAGAAAGTAGTTCTTTTATGCCAGGTCATATGACTAAACCTCTATGAAATATAGAAAGTCAGAGAAGACATGGGACAAGGTCAGCATGCGGGTGCTCAGAGCATACACAATTGGGCAAATCTATACTAATCACACCATCTAGACTAACAAGAAAGTATGACTATTCAGGTGAAGGAGATGTGAGGATAGAAGTCTGTCTACCACAGAAAGCTTAGGGCGAATCTTTTACCAGCAATATAGGTCTCTCTAACGCCTGACCCTACTTGTTGGATAGGGTCTGATTAGGGCATCATTGAATTATTTATGTTTCTTTTTCTCTCATTAAATAACTACCCTTTCTATTTTTAAGACATTCATGTCCTTCATGATGTTCTTTGTATTAATCTCATTGGTATTATGCTACCTCCTCATTTTACTCACTATGTATCTTTTTGGGTCACCTTCAATTTTGGTTTTTCTAAGATTGTGGTATTCCATGATTCACAAACAGATATCATCAGAATAAAATAAGTGTTGAATAGATAAGCTTTTGTGATAGAGAGCCACTTGGGATCATTGAAATCACTGCACAAGTTCCAAAATGAAATCTAGGCAAATTTCCTTAATTTTGGGCTCAATTTATTATTCATCAGCAATACTCATAATAATAAAACTATCATTTATAAAGCATTTTAAGGTTTGCAAAGCATTTTTTATGTTTTCTCACTTGATTTTTCACAATAACCAATGATGTGGTTGGTTTTTTTTTTTTTTTTTTTTAATAACAGATGACAAAACTGAGGTAGATAGAGATGAAATGACTTACCTAGGATCACATAGATAGGGTCTGAGGCAGACCCTATCAAATCTGAGACAGATTTGAACTCAAGTCCTCCAGGTTCCAAGTCTTTGGCACTATTTATTTAACTACTCAGCTACCTAATTTGTATATTTGTTGTTGTTCCATGGTTTTCAGTAGTGTCTGACTCTTCATGACCCCTATTTATTTGTTTGTTTGCTATTGTTGTGTATTGTATGTATTGTGTAGTAGAGTGGGTCTCCGTTTCTTTCTCCAGCATATTTTTTATTTGGGAAAAATAGAGTTGTCATATCTCCAAGGTCACACAATTAGTAAATGTTTGAGGCTGGAATTGAACTCAAAGTCTTTCTGACTCCAGGCCGAGGGCTCCATCCACTAAGGTACCTTTTGTGTGTGTGTGTGTGTGTGTGTGTGTGTGTGTGTGTGTCATTGTGTACATTTGTGTCTGTGTATATATACGCACAGAATATATATGGGTATAGGTACAAACACATACACAAATATATTCATATATATATACACATATATATATATATATGCATTTAAACATTCACATGAGCATGTGTCTCCACATTTACATATAAATGTATGTACATTAGCAAATATATGCAAATTTACTCATTGGGCTACTTATCCAGCTACATGTCTTTATCTGTCCAATATACACTTTTATCTACTTTGCTTTTCTTCAGAGAAAATGGCTAGGATAATCTCTTTTGAATGGCTGTGGATGTCACTGGAGTGTGCAATTAGCATAGTATCATCTGAGAATGGGAACATTTCAAGAAACTTGCTATTAACAGGGAATTGCTTTTTCTATTTAGACCCTGCACAGAACATCCTCTTTTATACTGGCAAACACTTTTGCAGGCTTGTCCTCAGTGACATAAAATTAGGATATCCATCCAAGCTGAATGGCTGCCATATCACACAGGTTCACAAGGAACAAAATCACCTTTATTTCTCCATCTGTCAAAATAGGACATTTCCCACTTTGTCTCTTGGTTTTGCCCAGTAGCATGTGACGTGTCTTATATCTTTGAAATTGTTAGAACCTCATAATCTAGCACCGAGAATTTTACCAAACATTAAAATCAATCAACCTGCTTTGCTCACAATCCCTTTTCCTCCTTCCCCTACACCTATTTCTCCACTCCTTAATAGGTACCTGAGTCATGATTAAGAATGGGATTTACAATTTTTACTAATCCCTAATCAACTGGTGTAAATAATTGTTAAATAATCTGACATTTCTGATATTTATACTGAGATTTCTTCTCTTTTACAGGCAAAATGTTAATTTTAATAATAATAATATATTATTGATTCTTGATACCCTGTAGAACAAAAGCAAAATAAATTTTCCCTAAAAATGACAAATCTGTCCTAAACAACTTGAAAAACTATTGGCAATAGTCCAAATCCATATTTTACTTTAAGATAGCACAGTTTTGTGAGAACTTCTTGAAAGGGGAGGAATATGGGAATTGTTAATAGTAAAATGTCTATGAGTTTGGCAAGCTTTGTTTTTTAACCTAGTACCAAATGTCCCCAGACAACTGCCTACCTAATCAATAATGCTTATACCTCCCAATATTCAGTTTCCAAAAGATATAAGGGTTCACCCTGGCCTAAACTGAACCCAGGTAATTTGTCCAGGATCACATAATCTTTTCTTATCCAGGAAAGGGCAGGACAATTCCAAACCCAGCCTGATCGTTTAAAGATGTCCCCAATATAGAAGACAGGCCCAAACCACCCAAGTTTTCTTGGGCTTGCCTGATAAATCTATATGCTTAGGTAGACCACAGATTTTTGGCTAATTCTTGGTAATACTCCAATTGGAGAATTTAAAAGAGCTGGATCAAACCTGTTAAATTTTCTCCTAATTAAAAAAAAAAAAATCAGAATTTTGTCTCCCTACTTAGAATCCACATCATTTCACCAAAAGACAGAGCATCGAAGAACCCAAGAATTTGATTGACCTTGTCCATCTCACTGTAACATTGCTCCAAATCTGACCAACTTCCAAATGTCCTATACAGCCTCAAAAACTTCCCAATTTAAACTGTACACTAACTGGAATAACTTGCCTGAAAGATTCAATCATTACAATTCATTGTAGTTCATTAAATCGATCCTGAGAGGATGCAGGACTAGTATTTCTAGGTCCCCATGACCCATGGGATCATGTAAATGGGTTGTGTTGAATTAGAACAAATGAATCTTTCAGGCCTGTCTGTGTCTGCCGCACACATACAGACATGACCTGGGTATGGCGGCTCCTCACAGATTCAAAAGTATAGAACAAAACAGGAATAAACTGAGACTCCCAGGAGAATAACTTTTTAAAAGACTCATTTTCCAAGCTTTCTATTCTGGTGCTCCCTGTACTCAGAATTCAGGGAACCAGGAGACTAATTACATACACGGGTTTCAGGGTCTTTTATGTGTGTGTTGTCATTTTTTAAAACAATTTATATTAACTAGAGTCTAAAATATATTTTTATACTTTGTGCTGATTGCCTTACTCTTTTAAAATATTATTTATTATTTTTATTTTTTTCTTTTATCACCTACATTTTCCAGGTAGCTTTCCCCCTCAGCCCCATAAAGAACAAACTTTTATAATAAAGGATGGAGAAAAGTTCACCAAATGTAACTAAGTAATTTTTGAAAAGAGAGGAGGAGGGATATTAATGTAATATTCACTGTTCTACATCCATTGTCCCTAACTACTGTGGAAAAGGGAGAGGGAGTAAGGAAGAAGATTCATTCTTATGTTTCTTCTTTGGAATTAAGCTTATTCACCAATTAATATGCTATTTGATTCGGTTTTGAAATACAAATCTTGTACCCATGCCCCAAACCTCTTTCTAATTTTCTTTACATTGTTTATACTGAAAAGTATTTTTTTATGAAAGAAGTAATCTCTAAATTGAAAGATGTATGTGAATCTGCATATGTATGTATGTATGTATGTATGAATGTATAGAAAATGTTTCAAAAGTATTAGTGCAGTTTTAAATTCATCTTGTATATGTGTATTAACATATTATATATATGCATACTTGAATATATGCTAACACATATTGTATTTGTATATGTGTTTGCAAACATAGATATCTCCACATATCCACACATCTTAGGAATAGATCTCAATTAATGAGATTAGTTCAAGTGAAAGAACAAACTCAAATTAAATTGTTCACTCTGGAGAAAGTTCTGTGATTTAAGCTCCATTTACCTCACCTTACTAAGCTGGCTCCTGCCATACTGATTGCATAAAACTAGGACTGCCACCTAATAAATCATATGGGCTTTCCCTTACTGAAAGGGATCAAAATTCAAGGTAAGGGGAGAAAAGAGCCCAGCAAATCAGAAATAGCCTCTTTCCCGGCTCTGGGAGTAGGATCTGCTTAATTGCTGCAGTTACTACATAATTGCATTTGTTTTACGTTTACAACAGCTGAATTGAAAACAGCATGGAAAATGAAGTGGGACTTGTAAAAGTCCATCATATTTGTTGCTTCCAAATTTCCTGATTTCTTTGCTTCCTTCCTCCCTTCCCTCAATGCATCCTTCCTTCTAACCCACCAAAAAAAACCCTCCAAAGCAGCGTCATTATAATAAAGTTTTCCCATTAATATGTCATCTTTTTAAAAGTCCAGGTAAACATAAATATATTTGGCAGATATAATAACTAACTATAAAAATACCTTTTGAAGATTAAAAATAATGAATCCATCATCTCTACCTTTAACTTTCTTGCTTAACTTGAGTTGGCTTTGCCCTTATAAGTAATGTCAATATATAACTCACTGTATTTATGGAATGTAATTTATGAGGTAATAACAAACCATTTAAGCCTCTCTCCAGCCCCATTGATTGTCTGAGTTTTGAAATGCTTTCCCATTTGCTCTTAGGAATACAATTCAGAGTGGTGTTTGGTAACCTGGGTAGACCTGCCTGGTCCAAATCCATCTGTCTGAATTAGTTGTTCTCCAATCTCTAGCTGCCACTACTTTTTCTAAATTATGGCTGTTTGGCTCCAACTTTTAGTTCTCGAGGGCAAACCTCTTAAAATAGGAATCTGGAGCCTCATCTTTGATAACATGGATCCATTGGCACAAAGTATGCTTGCATTTGTATCCTGCTGAATTTGTTTCATTTTCCAAGAGTTTAGGTTCTGCTGATTTTAACTTTCCTTTAATTTTTCATTTGCAATATGTGAATTTCACTCAGTAAATTTTATTGGGTTCTTTTACAGTTTCCTCACAAAGATGTGAGTATGTATACCTAGCTCAAACAACAGGATGAAGAAAATTTATTCTATCTTTCCCAAACAATTTCTTCCTCCTTCCTTATTTCTCTTTTTCTGTCAATAGTATCTTTAAAACTGAGCTTAGCGTCTTCCCCCACAGGAAAGTCTCATTTTTCACAATCCCGTAGATGGCTCCTCAGTTGCATGGGCAAGTTTTTCTGTATCCAAGGATGAGATTCTTCTGGGTCTGGTGACTGCCGCTCATCAAGGATAAGTAGAGTGGCTCTTACTCTTTGACTAATTGTTTAGAATTCTCTATCTTGGAGTTGTCTAATTTGCATATCCAGAACTGAGCCACAAGCTCTCTTATCACCAAGCAATGGTATCCATTGGCCAGGGGACTTTCTCTCTCCCACCTCTTGCTTCAGCGGGGCTGATTTAGTATGAAGCCTCAGCCATAATTAACCCTCTGACTAAGGATTGGGAAAAGAGAAGCCTGTCTTAATGATAGTTTGTATCCCATAAAAATCCTTAGATTGCATAGCCAATCACTAGCACTTCTCTTCACTGAGAACATCTCTCTTCTCATCTGATGGCACTATTTTGATTTTTCTCCGACTTTCCCATCATATCCCCAGGACACTGATTATTAAGGAAACCCCATCATCCTACAAGATCCCATCAAGCCTTGGACGGCTACTTCTCAGCTCTTTCTGTCTCTCTGATTGGAGGGTGAAGCCCTCCAATTCCCAGGCCTCTATTTTGAAGGCAGCTCAGTTTAGAACATCATCCCATTTATCGCCTGGCTGCAAGTGATTTTGGGACTTCTATGATCCTCCACCCCATTTGATTGTAAGCTCCTTGAGATCAGGGACTATCTTTCTTTTTTTTTTTTTTTTTTTTTTGCATTTGTATTCTCAGAACTTAACATTCTAATAGCATATATCAAACGCTTAATGAATGTTTATTGATTAATTGAGAACATCTGTCCCTTGCTTCTGAAGTATCCCATCCCTTATGCAAGCTGTTCCTGGTAGCAAATATATGCTGAATAAATCTCCTTACTTTATCAACTTTTTAATTTTTGGTTCTTGCAGACCTGGCCCTAGAACCACTTCCTAAGCATCTCATAAGAATTTTGCTTGACATGCTTAAGCTACATCAAATTATCCCCAAGCTTATAAACTCTGGACAAAGATCTAAACTCCCAGAAGCCATGCCTACCTCCCAAGATTCATCTTAGGAAACAAAAAAGCAAGGGTTGGGAATGTCAACTTTGTATCTCTAGGGAGAAGGTTTCTCCTTTTTTCTAACACATAGATATCTGAAACTTCCTATGTTTCAGTCTCCCTCCATCCTGACTTCATAAACAGATCCAAGGGGAATGGGAAAATCTCTCTGTTCCATTTCACACTGTCAATCAATCATTCTCCTAGAATTTCATGATTTTGCTCTCTGCTGGTTCTACTTTTATTAAACAATCTGCTCCTGATTTTCAGTGCCTGATTCTTCCTCCATGTCATGAATGCCTTCTAAACACTGTCCTGCTCTCCCCTTCTCATCCTATATATTCTCATTTGGTGAGTTAAATTATAATCTTTAAACACTTGCTTCCCATATTATACATCCTGCTCTAATCTCTCTGCTGACCTACAGCCATATATTTCCAACTCCCTCTTGGGTATATCAAACAGGATTTCCCACATGCATTTCAATTTCAATTTATCCAAACAGAACTCTATTTTTGTCCCCAGTATTGTCTGTCCCTAATATTGTCAAGGCTACCATAATCCTCTAGTCTTAAAATCACACAGACAATCTCAACTCTTCCTTCTCTCTTACCCTAGACATCCAGTCTGTTGCCAAATCTTTTTAGTTTTAATTTTCAAAATATTTATCTCCATGATTTCCTTCTCTCCCCTCATATAGGCTACCACATTAGCATAGGCTATCATTATTTCTTGCGTGGATTATTCCAACAATCCCTAAATTAGTGCTCTTGCCCCAACTCTCTCAAGACTCCAGTCCATCCTAAATATTGCTAACAAAGTAATTTTCCCTGAGGGCAGAACTGACCATTTGATTCTTCTATTCAATCAACTCCAATAGATTCTCATTGTTTCTATAAGCAAACACAAATTTCTATAATTAGCTTTTAAAACTATATGTGACTTAGCCCTAATTTATCTTCCCAACAGCATAGATTATTATTCCCCCTCCTACATTGTATGATAGAGTAAAACTGGCCATCCCTTTGTTCTTTACACAAATACTCTACCTCTTCTCTCCATGCCTTTGCATTAGACATGGATACTACATCCTTAGAATGTAGTCCTCATAAATCACAACTCAAGTACCACTTTGAAGTATGGTCTTTCCTAATTCCCCTTTATAATGCCTTTGCTTTTAAACTAATTTGTACTTAACTACTTTGTATATATTTATATGAAATTGTATGTTAGTTGCATGTATTTACATACAATTTATTATCTTCCCCATTAGAATGCAAATTCCTGTTTCATTTCTTGTACCATCTAGTTCAGCATTTGTCACATAGCAAGCACTTAGTAACTCCTTATTAATTGATTTATTATTTAATCTTGTTTCATATTTTAATGGAATTTAATTAGAGTTATTTACTTATTATTATTCCCTTATTTTTAGTATTCTGCAGAGTACCATTTAAGTACAAAAATATTTTTGTTGTTGTTGCTTTTTTTTTTTTGGTAATTGAATACAGTTATTAAAATATAAAGTCATCTTCTATAGTTCACTTAAATCCTCTTTGGAACAATGATAGTAGAAGACAAAATGATCATGTTCCACCATAGAGTTTTGATTTCTTCTGCGATCACCATATTTTCAAAGTTTTTCATTTCATGTAGCTCAGAAATTGTGAACATGAGGCAACTACTTAAAACTATTTAAATTAGATCTACATGTACTTAAAATAGCTCATAATGTTATACCCAACCAGTTGTGGGCAATCATTCTGACTATGAGAATGTTCCAGTTGTAGATTGCTCATTTTTTTTAATTCTTAAAAATATTTTAGAGTCTGTAATCATAATATAGGGCTTTGTTATCTGCTAGTTGATGCAGGATACTTCTGAGGTAAAAAATATGATATTATTGTTATTGAACTCTTCTTATACTTTTCAATGGAGTTCAGGTAGAAATGGCCTTTGAACAAATAACTATCTTGTTATTATTCTTTTATAGAAAGAAAATAAACCATTTTAAAGCATTTACCATATGCCTAGTACTTTGCATTTTGCAAATGTCATTTCATCTTATGCTCATAACAAATCTGGGATATAGGTGCCATAATTAACTATGTTTTATAATTGAGAAAACTTAGACGAAGTCAAATAACATCTCTGGGCTCATAAGAATCTGAGGCTGCACTTAAACTCAGATATTCTTAACTCTGAGTTTAGTATTCTATACACCATGCCATCCTCCTTTCTCATTTATATTTAATGTTCTGAGGACTGTTTTTATACACATACAAAATAACTGGATTTTTTTTGTAATTGATTAATTATAGCTACGAGGTCTTGCTTGCTATTTGGTAGGTGCTAAATGTTTTCATCTCTCTGTGATGGGTCACATAATTTCTAACATTTGTTTTCATATACTTTCTTCTATCATTTTTTGCATAATTTCTAAAATATTGTGGTAAAATATGTGTTCTTGATAATTATCACAAATATATAAGCTTTTTATTTGGGAATTTGTCTGCCAAGGGAAAGTCAGAAATTATATGAACACAACTACAAAAAGCTTTCACACAAATAAAGTCAGATCTAATCAGTTGGAAAAACATCAAGTGCTCATGGATAGGCTGAGCAAATATAATAAAAATGAAAATACTACCTAAATTAACCTACTTATTTAATGCCATACTAATCAAACCCCCAAGAAATTATTTTACAGACTTGGAAAAAACAATAACAAAGTTCATCTGAAAGAACAAAAGGTCAAGAATTTCAAGGGAATTAATGAAAAAAAAATGCCAATGAAGGTGGCCTAATTGTGCCAGACTTAAAACTATATTACAAACTAGCAGTCATCAAAACTATTTGGTATTGGCTAAGAAATAGAGTAGTTGATCAGTAGAATAAGTTAGGTTCACAGGACAAAATAGTCAAAAACTAGAGCAGTCTAGTGTTTGACAAACCCAAAGGCCCTAGCTTTTGGGGTAAGGACTCACTATTTGACAAAAATTGGTGGGAAAATTGGAAACTAGTATGGAAAATACACCTAACACTGTATAGCAAGATAAGATCTAAATGAGTTCATGATTTAGACATATAGAGTGATATTATAAGCAACTTAGAAGAACATAGGATAACTTACCTCTCAGATCTGTGGAGAAGGAAGGAATTTGTGTCCAAAGAAGAACTGGAAATTGTAATTGAACATAAGATAGATAATTTTGATTATATTAAGTTAAAAATGTTTTGTACAAACAAAACTAATGCAGACAAGATCAGAAGGGAATCAATAAATTGGGAAATCATTTTTACATTTAAGGGTTTTGATAAAGGACTCATTTCTAAACTATATAAAGAAGTGACTCAAATTTATAAGAATTCAAGCCATTCTCCATTGATAAATGGTCAAAGGATATGAATAGACAATTTTCAGATGAAGAAATTAAAACCATTTTTAATCATATGAAATGGTGCTCTAAATCACTATTGATCAGAGAAAGGCAATTTAAGACAACTCTGAGATACACTTTTCAGATTGGCTAAGATGACAGGAAAAAATGTGGGAAAACTGGGACACTAATACATTGTTGGTGGAACTGTGAATGGATCAAGCCATTCTGGAGAGCAATTTGGAACTATGTTCAAAAAGTTATCAAACTGTGCATATTCTTTGACCCAGCAGTATTTCTACTGGGCTTATATCCCAGAGATCTTAAAGGAGGGAAAGGGACCCACATGTGCAAAAATGTTTATGGTAGCCCTTTTTGTAGCAGCAAGAAACTGGAAACTGAGTGGATGCCCATTAGGTGGAGAATGACTGAATAAGTTGTAGTATATGAATGTTATGGAATATTATTATTCTGTAAGAAATGATTATCAGGATGATTTCAGAGAGGCCTGGAAAGACTTACATGAACTGATGTTGAGTGAAATGAGCAGAACCAAGAGATCATTGTACACAACAAAATCAGTATTATAAAACAATCAAGTCTGATGAATGTGACTCTTTCCAACAATGAGATGACTGATGGCAGTTCCAATGATCTCGTGATAAAGAGAGCCAACTACCCAGATGAGGAATGTAGGAACTGAGTGTGGATCACAACATACCATTCTCACTCTTTTTGTTGTTGTACTCTTGCATCTTATCTTATTTATTTTCTTTTTTTGATCTGATTTTTCTTGTGCAGCAAGAAAATTGTATAAATATGTTTATACACATTGGATTTAACATATATTTTTAAATGTTTAACATATACTGAATTGCCTGTCATCTAAGAGAGAGGGTAGGGGAAGGTGGAGAAAATCTGAAACACAAGGCTAAGCAAGGGTCAGTGTTGAAAAATTATCCATGCATATGTTTTGAAAATAAAAAACTTTATAAAAAAACACATAAATATATAAGCTTTTACAGGCAATAAGGGTTAAGCAACTTGCCCAGGGTTACATTACTATTAAATATCTGAGCCAAGATTTGAACCCAAGTCCTTTCAACTTCAGGGCCAGTATTCTATTCACTATGCCATCTTGCTACTCTTCTATCAGCTTTTAGAAATTATATTTTGGCAGAATTTGTCTGTTATTCAAACTCATGCCTTCATACTTCAAAAGGACTTTTCAAAATTGCAGACTAGGTGTGCCCATCTCCTCTTCAAAATCACTTGAAACTTTGATGGTGTTTTTGTTATTTAATTATTAAGAAATTATGTTAAATAAAGATTTTCAATTTTCCTTGAGATTTTGGAAGCCTAAGGAAGCATGTAATTCATGATAATTAGGGGTGGGGAGGGGAGATGAAAGATTATTTTCTTTTTTTAAAAATAGTATTATAATTTTATCTTTATTTATTTTTGCTGAGACAATCGGGATTGAGTGAATTGCTTAGGGTCATACTAGGAAGTGTGGAAGTGTTAAACTAGGAAGTTTTAAGTGTCTGATTCTAGATTTGAACTCAGGTCCTCCTGACTTCAGAGCTGGTGCTCTACCCACTACATCACCTAGCTGCCCTGAAGATTAGTTTCTTATAATTTTGTTTGCTATGCTATTTGAACAAATGTCTTGTGTTGTATTTTTAAAGGATCTTAGGACTGTTCCTATCCTATTATATTATATTTAATGTTTTATGGGCTATTGCCTATATTGCACAGATTGATAAAATAAATCCTCTTTATAGATGAATAGAAATATTAGATTATTAAACCATCATGGCACAACACAAGTAGCAGTCAGAATAATAGGGATAAATTATGTTTCATCTTATTCCCATATGATTTATATTTGCTCTATTATTCTCTATATTTTAAAAACTTTTCTTTCTATGTAAATTTGTTATTATGAGCATTTGATATGACAGAATCTATTAAAAATATAGTCCTTAATTTTTTTTTGGATAACTCTAATGTGCAACTCTAATTGTAGGCAACTGTTTTGTCAATAATAATGACTTGAATCTTGCTCTCCTGATTCTAAGGTACATAGTGTTTGCATTACATTACCCTTTGATGCTACTTCTCATAATTTCATTATCTTTATCATCATCATCATCATCATCATCATCATCATCATCATCATCATCATGCAGCTCCTTTTATCTTCTGCAGTTCCTTGATATCATCTAGCACATTGACTTGAATGAAATAGACATTTAATATGTGCTTACATATTGGCTACATCAGTGATGGAAAAAGTACTGGGTTTGGAACCAGGAGATCTCAGTTCTGTCACTTAGTTATTTTGTGTGACTTAGGTAGCCTAATCCAACCTCCTAGAGCTCGTTTTCTTTATAGCAAAATAGAGACAATTTTACCTAGAATATCTACCTCTTAAAGTTGCAGGACTCAAATTAAATCCTATATGTAAAGTACTTTATAAATCTTAAGGCATTATATCAACATCAGTTATTATTTTAAAATAATTAGCATTAACTAAAATAAAATAGGAATTAGCGCTATTATATTCTAATATAAACTCTGCAGACTGTATGACCTAGATTAAAGCAGTTAATTTCTTTATGGCTCCATTTCCATTATACAAAATGAAAGAACATTAGATGATTTCTAAGGGTAATTCCAGTTCCAAAAGGTTTTCTATAATAATTTTATCACAGTAAAACCATTATGAGTGTTTCTACATAGTGAAGTATCTGGTAGAATAAAACTTGTCCCAAAAATCAGAAAATCTGGAAAGTGAGAAATTCTTGGCTTTTGTGATTCCTACAATCCTAATAGGTTATTCTAAGGCAGTGGTATCAAACTTATATAGAAATGGAAAATACTAAAACTGTACATAAGGATCCCTGTGGGTCACATATTAACTTAGAAAACTACAAATTAATATTATCTATGTTTTATTGTATTTTTATTAATATGTTTCCCAATTGCATTTTAATCTGGGTTCAGTAGCATGCAGTATTATAGCAATATGTTCCCTCCTAGACAGGATATTTTAAGAACATTGATAAGCTGGAAAGTGTTCAAAGAAAAACAATCAAATTGATGAAAGAACTCAAGATCATGATACATTAGGATTAATGAAAGGAATAGAGGATTTTTGCCTGAAGAATATTAGATTTAGCAGTTTAAAGGACTTTCAAATGGAAGGGGATTAAACTTGTCTTTGCTTGGCAAGGAGCAATGGTTAGAAATTACAAAGAGGAAAATGTAGAATTAATATCAGGAAAAAACTCCCTAACAATTAAAGCCATCACAAAATAGAATGAGCTGCTTCCAGAGATCACAGTTTTCCTACAAGGAAAGTCTTTAAAGCAAAGATTGAATGATTCCTAGTTAGGAATCTTGGGGATTTTTGTTCACATATCAGATGGACAAGATAACCTTTGAGGTGCTTTGCAAATCTGAGATTCTGTGATTCTTAAAAACTTTCCTAAGCATTCTTATTTCTGTCTTGCCAGATCCAGTTTTTATTATCTCTTTTATTATTCTCTATAATAGCTTCTTCTTATCTCCTCACCTCCATTTTTCTCTTTATAAAAACCATGTTACATACAGTTACCAGATTAGTTTCCCTACTACTTTTGTTCCAGTCCTTCAACTTTTTTATTTTTCATTTTTTCCAATTACGTATAAAATTATTTTTAATATACTTGAAAAACTTTGAATTCCAGATTTTCTTCCTCCCCTCCCACCCTCATACCCTTCCTGAAAAGCAAGCAATTTAATATGGACTACTCATGTGCAGTCATGCAAAACATATTTCCATATTAGCCATGTTATACACAGAACAAAAAACAAAACAAACAAACAAACAAAAAACACACACACACACACAAGCAAGAAAAACAAAGAAAAAAGTGTGCTTCGATTTGCACTCAGACTATCCATTCTTTCTCTGGAAGTAGACAGCATTTTTCATTATATGTCCTTTGGAATTGTATTGGATCACTGTATTGCTGGGAATAGATAAGTCATTCAGAGTTGATCATTATATAATGTTGTTGTTATTGTGTACAATGTTCTCACTTCACTTTGCATCAGTTCATATGAGTCTTTCCAGATCCTTCCAAAACCATCCCATTCTTCAATCAATATACCACAACTTATAGTACATTCATATACTAGTAACTACCCAACTGAGGGATATCCTCACATCTTTCAATTCTTTGAAATCACAAAATAGAGTTGCTATAAATATTTTTTGTATGAATATAGCCTCTTCATCTTTCTTTGATCTCTTTGGGCATAGTAGTGATATTGTTGGGTACATGTTAGACATGCCCAATTTTATAGTCATTTGGGCATAGTTCCAGATTGCTTTCCAGAATCATTAGAACAATTCACAACTCCCACCAACAGTGCATTAATAGTCCAATTTTCCCTCACCTCTTTCAACATTTGTCATTTTCCTTTTTTGTCATTTTAATTAAGGTATTTCAAGAGTTCTTTTAATTTGCATTTCTCTAATCAATAGTGATTTAGAGTATTTTTTTCATATAATTATAGATAGCTGTGATTTTTTCTTCTGAAAATGCTTGTTCTCTCTTTTGACCATTGTCAATTAGAAAATGACTCATATTTTTAAATTTAACTGAGTTCTCTTTATATTTAATAAATGAGATCTTTATCAGAGAGATCTTTATCAGAGAAACTTGCTATAAAAACTTCCCCCCCCAGTTTTCTGCTTTCCTTCTAATCTTGGCTAAATTACATTTGTTTGTATAAAAGCTTTTTAATTTAATGTAATGAAAATATCCATTTTACTTCCTATAATATTCCCCATATCTTATTTTGTCATAAATTCTTCCCTTATCCATAGACTTGACCAGTAATTTACTTAAAATATCATAATTTTGACCTTATCTTAGTATATGGTGTGAGAGGATAGTCTTTGTCTAGTTTCTGCCAAACTGCTTTCCAGTTTTCCCAGCAATTTTTGTCAAATAGCAAGTCCAAAGCTTGGATCTTTGCATTTATCAAACACTAAATTATTATGATCACTTACTACCATGTTTTTCATACCTAATCTACTTGACTGACTCATCATTCTTTGTTAGCTAGGACTAGATTATTTTGCTAATTGCCTCTTCATAGTATGATTTCTGATCTAGTATTGCTAAGTCACCTTCCTTCACACATTTTTTTTTCATTGATTACCTTGATATTCTCGATATTTTGTTCTTCTGGATGAATATTGTCCTTCAACATTAAGCAACCACAAATGTGTGGGTCTGAGTAATCCTTTCAACAATGAGATATAAAACCCTTTGTGCCTGAGCATATATGCTATGTGAGATATTATGGTTAAGAAACCGTTTCTTTGCTGCTGACCTGATGAAAATCCTCTCTTGACTTAGCCAGACTGCTCCAGGAACAAAAATACCTACATTCTGTCACCCCACTCAGACTCAAAATTCCTTAATTGGTTGGTAGTGCTATGCTAAAGACTCACAGCCAGATCTATGCTTCAATGAAGCATCAGAGTACAATTTTGGTGAGATGTTATGTTTATTATTATTTTTATTAGACTTGCACTTCATATGATTGGAGTTTCTGCCAATTATATGTGTGCATTTTGTTGTTATTATTATTTCAATATTAGTTTATTAAATTAAATAAATTAGTTTATAAAATAAACAAAAAGTATTGCAACATGTAGGACAAGGGTTTACAAACCTTTAAAAGTGCTGTGCTAGATTCTTTAGGACTGTTCTTCTAGTGAACTGGTGAGTCACTGGCCTTCAACTCCCATTCATGAGATGCCCCCCCCCCAATGTTTGCTTTATTGATGACATCACTCCTTAATCTCTAGACTTTTCTCCCTCCTAGATAGCAACCTCCTCATCCAGAAGATGTTCCTGTTTTTTGACCCTTTCTTCAGATTAATGAGTCTCTGAATCAGATCACCATTTTATGAGGTGTCCAGGCTCCATTCCTCACTTTCTGAACTTCTCCAATTCTTCCTTATCTGCCTATAATTTCTGCTTATCTTCATTCCTCTCCTAATCTTGCTTTCCAGCTCTCTTTTATGTGTTGTCTTTCTCAGTTAAGATATGAGTTCTTTATGCTCAAAGGGCTATAAAAGTTTGCATACCCTTTAATTCAGCAGTGTCCCTCCCAAAGAGATCATAAATGAGAAAAGGAGCCACATGTGCAAAAAATGTTTGTAGCAGCTCTTTTTGTGGTGGTAAGGAACTGGAAAGTAAATGGATGCCCATCAGTTGGAGAATGGCTGAATAAGTTATGGTATATGAATGTATTGTTCTATAAGAATTGATGAGTAGGCTGATTTTAAAAAAACCTGGAAGTACTTAGATGAAGTGATGCTGAGTGAAGTGAGCAGAACCAGATCATTGTGCACAGTAACAAGATTATGTGATGCTCCACTATGGTAAACAATTCTTCTCAGCGATGCAGTGATCTAGATGCCATCCACATCCAGAGAGAGAACTGTGGAAACCAAATGTGGGTTGAAGCATACTATTTTCAACTTTTTTGTGTTTGCTTGCTTTTTTCGTCCTCATGTTTTGTTTTGTTTTTCTCATTGGGTCTGATTTTTCTTGCACAACATGACGCATATGGAAATATGTTTAGAAGGATTGTACATGATTAACCTATATCAAATTACTTGCTGTCTTGTGGAAAAGGGAGGTAGAAAAAATTTGGAATGCAAAATCTATCATTACTCTCTTTACACATATTTGGAAAAATAAATACTATTGAGTGAAAAAAGATAATAAGCTCCTTGGAGTTGGGACTATCTTTTTTGCTTATGTTTATTTATCCAACTTAGCACATTGCCTAAGAGCAAATCCATATATCTATCTTTATAATCCTCCTTGCTATGTACAACATATATATATTCTCTCAGTGTGTATGTATATGTTCATCTTTCTCTTTTCTGTCTCTCTCCCATATCTCAGAATTAATGACCTCCTCACAAACAAGAAATGATTTCACCTATCAATATGTAATTTAGTTTGATAGTCTCCTCTTTTAAAATGCAAATATTATCTGTCATTAGGTCACTTATACCTTAATGTAAATTAATATCTTTATCTAATCAAAATAGTTTCCCCTAAATACCTAGATAAATTCAGTCTACTGGGGAAAGGGAGTTCTGCTTAAGGAGGAGGAGGATGGGAAATAGGAAAAACAGGCCAAAATTCCCAAATTTCCACATCATGACATTCTAATTTCTATACATAAGTTTTGCTGTTGGGTTTTTCCATACTTTTGAGGAAGAGTTAGCAGGTGAACACAGAGCACAATCTTTGCCTCCTTTTCAATTTTGCATGGGTCCCCCATGATGATAATTGATGTATTTAAAAGAAAATTCTTACCAAATTCCTTGATACCACAGAATGATTCAACACCAGAAACTGATATGGTTTCATCAATGAAAATGACATAAAAGAAGATATATTATCATCTGTTTCACTGTTGTATCTTAAGAATTACTGAATCTTTCCAGAGGATTAGAAATGGAAACCTCTCATATATATCACTCCCCTGTTAGAATGTGAATTCCTTGAGAGGAGGAACCACCTTATTTTTCCATTTGTATTCCAACACAAGATTAGCACATTGCTTCAACACAGAGTTAATTCTTAATAAATGTTTTTTTTTAATAGTTAAGCCACCCTGAAGTAAGTTGATATAATAAGTAGATCCCCATAACCATAGCATATTTTTCACAGTTAAGAGTTTTAGGGGGAAATACAGGACAACAAAAGAAGTAAATAAACATGGAATGATTACACTGAAGCACTGAACCTGGCTCAGCTTACCCATGTAAAGGATTTTTTTTTTCAATTACACAAAGAAATGAAAGCTTAGGATAAAATGACCATAGTATAAAGGGAGATGATCTTTCTCATCAGAAGATGCTTATTTTTAGAACAATCTTTTTTTTTTATTGATTAGTTTTGTTTTTATTTTTGTTTTTCTTAATGTTTTAGATCTCTCTTATCTCCTTGGTTGCTAAGAGAAAGATTGCTTAAGAAAGGTTGCATCAGTCAATGACCAGCATCTTCTTTGGCAGTTCTACCAGCCAACCAGCAGAGACCTAGTTTGAGCAGAAAAGATTTCCTGGAGACAGAATTAGATATTTATTATTTCTGTTCCCATACTTAGAAAAAGATGACATACTTTTCAGAGGATTGAGAGTTTTAAAGGAGTTTATAGGTTTTCTAATCCAATCTCTTCATTTTATAGATAAGGAAATTGAAACTCATAGGGAAAAGTGGTTTGCCCTAGGTTACACTAATAGCTAACAACTATATAGCGTGTTACTGTTGACAAGTATTTATAAATATTATCTTACGTTATTTTCACAGAGCCTGGGAAGTAGGTTTCATCATTATCCCCGTTGTTATGACAAATCATTTTCAGTTGTGTGACCTGATTTGAAGTTTTCATGGCATTTATTTCTCCTGCTTATTTTACAGATAAAGAAATTGAGGCAAGAGTCACACAGTTAATAAAGTGACTGAGGCTAGAATGGAACTCAAGTTTTCCGATTCCAGGTCAAGTGCTCTATCCACTGTAAGCTTGGTTCATCCAGCTTACAAAAATAATAACCTTCTGTTCTAGAACTTGGAATCAAATCCAACACTAGTATTCCTTCAGCTACAGTACAACTGCTGCCTCTATTGCTAATCTATAATAAATCTTGGAGCACTAGAGAAGAAAACGTAACAAGTATTTTTAACAACTACCTGTCTGCAGAGAGCTTTTAGAGGTACTTATGACTAAATGAAGTTTAGTTTCTGACCTTCTCAGATGCTAGTGCCCTCATTCTCTCCCCAAAATGAACTTGTATTTACTTTTTTGGTGTATTTTTATATACTTAATTTGTACAGTTTTTCCCCCTCCTCATTTGATTGTAAGCTCTTTGAGTGCAGGAAGATTTTTATTTTTGCCTTTGCATTCCCTGTGCATATGGCACAGTGTTTGGTCCATACTAGGCATTTAAAAATTTGTGCTAGTTGGTTATAGGAGAATGAGATGCAAACACAGCATGAAATATATTACAATATCATTGGATGGATGTGAAATAACATGTCCCTGTGTAACAAGGTAAAGAGGGAGTATATGGTTCTTGTTCCCGTAATAAAGAAAATGTGGTCATCTTAATTGGCACCTATATTTCTTCTGTACCTGTGACATAGCTATATTACAATATGCAAGGCAGTGAAAGAGCAAAGTTTTTTTTTCCAACTAAAAAATCAACTATAGTGTCTTTATAACACTCATCATTCTACCCCTTCTACCACATTTCTCATTTGTCTTAGCCCTTTTTTGCCCAAATCTCAAAATCTGACTGAACTGCCCCTCTAAGGAAGAGCAGAGCACAAATTTAGGCTAACCAAAACTTAGGCTAGACAGCCATTGGTCAAAATGTTATTTTGCGTCTAGCTTAAACCTCCAGTCTTACCTTGGCTTTTGGGATTCCTTTTGGCTGATATAAGCAGGGCTTTTACAGTCCAGGCCTCTTATTCTGTTTTTCCCAGAATAACAGAATAACTGTTTCCCAGAATAACTGGTCCTGTATATCATATTTTCTAATTTTTTATATTGACAGAGTAGAGATTCCCCCTGTCTTTTCTCTTTACAATTGGATCCTTGCCCCAGACTTCTAAGCACTATTTCTTCTCTCTGTTTCTGGTTCTGGCTCCTAGTTTCTACTTTCTTTGGGACCCATAGCTTTGATGGTGAGCCCTTAATTGGCCAATAACTGTATATGACATTGCAGTTCTAAAATATTATTCTGTTTTTGCCCCATGGTAGGGCAGTCTTAGCTCCTTTACAATTATTTTTATAATCTATATTAACAAAGAATTGATTGAGACAAGACTGCTAAGCCTAATACAATTACTCTGGATATTCTGATTTCTCTTAATTGCCCTGGGAACTAATGCATGGGGAGGAAGAAAGGGATTCCTGGATTGCAGCAATAAGATCAGGGGCTGATGGAAGCTGCAAATGCCAAATGAATAGGGAGAAAATCCTGAGCCAAACCAAAAGCTACGTGAAAGTAGGTGCCTCGTCTATGTGAACTTCATACTGTGGGGTCAAGGGACTTGAAGCAATAAAGGGCCAATAATCTGGATTGAAAAAGGTAGTAGTCCTTTCAGATTTAAACCAAACACTGACATTCCTATCTACTCACCAGCAACTACAGGGGGGTTATTGGAACTCACAAAATCTGTGATCATTATCAATTTTTAAAGTAAAAGGGACTTCAACAGGAGTGAACAGGCTAGAAAGGTGGCTGTAATAAAGGCAGTGAATAGTTTACAAAGCAAAGGGAAACTAGATCTCAATATGGAGTGACATGATGCGGACTTATAAAGGAAGCCACAACATTAATTATTCTGCTAGGGCTTAGCGTTTTGGTATTTTGAGTTTGTTCCCATAGAGAAAGGACTGACCATCTGGGATAGAAATACACAGATAGCAGAATGAGGGGGAAGGGAGGGCTGATTAGACTTGTGATTTCACTGATGCAGGAAACTCCCTTTTCCAATGCAAATCTATAATTATTCTGTAACATACCATCTTGGGCATTTCCTTGGGAGCACTAATTTTCTCAAGGTCACACAGTCAGTATATGTCAGAGTCAGGACTTAAAAGAAAATCATCTTAACTCTGAGACTACATTATATTAAGCCACCCTTATGACACATTATATCACACTATCTCCCAATTTTTCTTCTTTATTTGTATTATATAATACATGTATACTATGGTCAAACATTAAGTGGGAGCTTTTTGCTTTTCAGGAGATAAATCCAATTCCAATACATGGCCCTGAGTAGGGCTGTTGCAGAAATATCCCAGTCTGAATTCCTTGAGAGGCAAGAGAAAATCTTTTCTCTCCCCCTTTCACCCCCATTCCCACCTTCAGGAGGTCTGCAACATTGAGTGTCAAAAAATGAATAGCCAGACTGAAGGGGAAAGAAACGTATCAGTTTATTCAGTAAGGAAGATTGTTGTCTTTAGCAACTTCAGTATCTTAGTGTACAGATTGAAAGTTAGCTTTTTTTAGGTTTTCTTAGAGTATATAGCCAATCAACAGCATTCTGCAGTAGGATGGAAATAGGAGAAATGTGTAAACCTCGGGGTCATAGGAAATGCTAAAGGTCAAATTTGTTCTGTGGGAAAATGCATTTCTCAGTGGTAAATCTTATCGGAATATCCTGTATTGGTAGTAAGTCTCGTTCCTCCTGTTGTCACCAGTGGAGAGGAAAGCTAAATACAAACTTCATCTCTCTGTTTCCTTGGTCTCAGAGGGTACTTCATCTGGGGAAAACATGTTTCATTCAGTTCCACAGTCCTTACGATCAGCCGTATCCTCCATAAGGGAAATAAAAGAATATTTTCAAGGGGAAGCCCTCAAGTTTGAACCCAGTCTATACATCAGAGGAGAGTGGTCCAAAACATACAAGGGAGTAGGGCTTGGCCCTGAAACAGGTTGTTTTTATGCTTTCTGGAGGGAGAAGGCAGAGCACAGTCTGTGTTCTGTTTAATTCAGATTCTACAGACACAGAGACAGCCATTAGACTAAAGAATATTATATAGTGGAATATTAGCAGTGAAAGGCACCATAGCAACCCAGTATTCAGAATCCAGGTACATAATAATGGACATGGATCCTCACTGAGCCTGTTAATTAAGGAGGAACATGAACCATGAGGACATCATAAAAAGGATTTTGCATTCTGCATTGGACTTTTTTAGGGGAAAGGAATTTGGAAAGGACAATGTAACTATTGCCTTATATGAGCTGCTTAAAACTGAAGTCTTCCCAAATTGATATGCAGAAATCAGGATATTTGAAAATCAGTTGTTAAATCCTCTATTTCTATAACGGAGAAAACAAGATGAACTGTTGATAAATACTACCAAGAATGACATTTTCTGTTTTTAGCTAGTGGCCTAATCTAATAGATATATGAGTTGGAAGTAGGGGTATGTCAAAGCCAGCTCTAATCTGTTCATTATAAAGCCAATTGTTAAATTTTTCAATGTGAGCATTTCCATCTTGGGTCCATGGTACATGCTGTCAGTAGAGCCTGAAAGAACTCCTATAAAGAATTAACCTTTTTGTCAAGATGAGAAGGGAAGGAATAGCTCCTTACCTTAAGAGAAACGACTTGCTTCCTGGCTATAAAAAGACATGAACATGATGCAAGAGTAGCAGGATACTGATGCAAAGGAGCACAGGTGATTACTAGCTGGTCTCAGGGTACCTGTCTTCAGTATTATTTATGTTATAAACCTAATGAATGAATAAATATATGGATAAAAGAGTAACTTTTAAGTACTTATCATTGGGAAATACAATAACCATAGTTTTCACATCATATAAATTTGCTTTACACAAATTTGACTCTGCACAAAGAATTCTGAAAGATGTGAGAAGATGTAGCAGATTTTAAGAAATGATTCATTGCTGGCTTATGTGAATTTGACAAAGATGAAGAGAAAATGAAAGATTCAAAAATGAAAGAAGTGAGTAACAAGATTGTTAGATTAGCACAAGAATTGGATGCTGGAAGTGGATGAGAATGATGTGGAATTGATTGAGAAGAACTGTCCACTGACAATTTGATGTGAGTTCCTAGCTGCAAAGATTGTGAAAAAGAAAGGGAAGATTTGGAACCTGAGTTTAAACCAAAAAGGTTCACAATAAAACAGTTGGAAGAAGCATTTCATCATTTGGGTAATTTTTTTTTGAAGAAATGAATCCAAATACTTCAAGATTTTTTAAAGTTCAAAGACTAGTTGAGGATAATACTGTTCATTATCATCAAATATATTAGGGGGAAGATAGAGAGCTACTCTCCAAACATCTCTCAAGATTTTTCATTTTAAAAGTTGCTCAGCCAACCATGAATGATAAAAAATAGTCACAGTAAATAGGGAAAGGGCAATATCCTTGTTAACTTTATTTTGTAATACTGTGCATACATTTATATTAACTTTCATAATTCTACATATTATCATGGTACAGTATTTAACACATCTGCATTTTACTATTTTTACTACTTGTATAAAGGAATAATTTTGTGCATGCCCTTGTTATATCGACTGAGTTAAGTGGGTAGGATCAAATATATTACTTAAAAATCTCTTTAGGGGGGCAGCTAGGTGGCAGAGTGGGTAGAGCACCAGCCCTGAAGTCAGGAGGACCTGAATTCAAATTTGATCTCAGACACTTAACACTTAATGGCTGTGTGACCCTGAGCAAGTCACTTAATTCCAATAGCCTCATAAAAATAAATAAATAAATCTCTTTATGTGGAGGTCTGTAGAACAGTCCACTTACATAAAGTGATGAGTATCTGCAGTAAGAAAAAAAAAAGCAATATAAGGTCAGATGATTTTCTTTATAAGTATAATTTAAGAAAAACATACTTTGGTTATAGAGCCATCAAGTTTGGTTTATTATTCTTTAAATTCTTAAAGCTACATTTCTCATGTGCTAACAAGTTAGCCAATTTGAAGGCACTGAGATTCCAAAGGATATTATAAGAAGTTATTAACTACCTCCCCAAAGGAGGAAGAATTCTTAAATTTTATCAATAATTTAGTATCTATGAAGTGCCTAACCCATAACAGACTGACCTAAATGATCAGAACAACTATATAATAAGTTTAAATTTAAACTTAAACAGTTACTAGCTGTGTGATCCTGGGCAAGTCACCTAATCTCTATTTGCAACATGGGAATAATAATGGAATATTTGTAAAATTCTTAATATAGTGCCTGGAACATAATAGTTCGTGAATAAATGCTTATTGCCTTCCTTTTTTCCCTTTTCTTCCCCAAGACATGGAAGAAGCAAAGAGGCAATAATTTATTCTATAGACCCTTTTTAATACTTCTGAGATAAATTAAAGTGTTTCCTCTTAACTACTTGCTTAGCCGATCAGAACCAGTTACAGAATCTCTATAAGCCCTCCATAATTTCTCCAAGGGTTTTACTTGCACATCATTATAATATTCTTGAAAGCAAGATTCTTAGCATCCTCTAAATGGAGGAGTTGTATCAGTCAAGCAAGTCAATGGGGTCTGACCCCATTATACTCTGTTCCCCACCTAGACTATATAAGTTCGGTGAAATCTTAAGAAGGAAGGCTCTATGGTCAAAAATGTTTAAAACTAAAAAAATCTTCAAAATGTCAACATTAATTGGAACCAACTTCTAACCTGTATAAAAAAACTGACTTAAGTATTATAGTCAGGAAGCTGGGAATCAATATCTGAACATTCTAATCAACCTCTACATTTATGATTTTACTAATTAATTCTGTAATCTTGGGGAAACACTTTTACCACTCTGAACCTTGGTTTTCTTCTCTGAAAAATAAAGGCATTATTTTATTTAATTTATCTCTATGGTCCCATCTAGGATTTATAATATATGATGTTTGTTGAGGAAAAGACATAAATAAATGTGGTGTCAGTGTCAACTTTTTTGTTCTTGGTTATTCTCAAAATGAAACATTTGGTGTTGATAGAAGTAGGAGGATATAGATGGGTGGAGGGGAGATATAGAACAACTCCATAGAGATATGCTTGTTTTCTCTGTCTTTCTCATTGGGATTCTGCTCCTAGTAACATAGCTGAGATAATAAAAGACAGTAAGGGTATGCACAAACCTCGTTGCCTACTCAAAAATTACAAAGGCCCTGGAAGACTGACTCACTGCATTTTTGCATATTGTAGTAATGGATCAGGCACCTGCCACATTTTAAGTACAATAAGTGCCCAAAGCAATCAAACTGGAAGACAAATGAAGAAGCATTTGCCCCTGAAGCCTCAAAACTGAGACTACTTGAGCAAAATAATAGAATAAACCATACTTTTTTTTTTTTTTTTTTAAATCAGAGTGCTATCAGAGGATAGCACCTTTGTGTATAATGAGACAGGTCAATTGAATCACTGTCAGACTTGCCTCTCAATTAAAGAATTCACTTTTATGAAAGACCTTTTGTCCAGCAAAGTCTCCATTATCTTTTTAGACCAAGCACAGAGAGATCAATTTATGACTTAGGAAAGAAAGTGGGTCTGAGAGATAGAAACCAATAACATAGAAATTCCTATGGGAAGAGTTAAATAGTAGAGGGGTAGATCTTTTTTTTAAAAAATCTAGGGAAGTAATATCCTTTATTTGTTCCATTTTTCACAAAAACAATTTTCTAAGTTGACTTATTTATTATAAATTTAGAATATTTTCTGCTTATATTTAAAGCAGTTCTAGTTCATGCATCAATTGAAATGAATAGTATTTTAATATTTTTTTCTTTGACTCTGTATGCTTAATAATAAGACTAAGGAATTCTAAAAATGGCCATGCTTTAACTTTTTAATATTATTTTTCAAGTTAATTCTTATTATGCCCCTATTGTGGCTAGGAACAATTGTTTCCATTTTACAGATGGAAAAATTAAGTCTGAATGAATGAAACATTTTCCACCAAGTTTCAGAATGAATTTACATTACTAATCCTTTGTTATATACATTGATTTGGATGTAATAGCAAATACTTTCTTGCTATAAAGTCAAACTTGACAATAAGAGGGGAAAATTACATTATCCTGGAATCAAAGAACCTGAAAAGCTTTTAAAAACTATTCAATCTAAATTCCTTAATTTTCAAATGAGAAAACCAAGGCTGATTTCTATGCCCATAAAGCGTTTGAATATTAAAACCAGTTCTAAAAGACTCAGAATCTCAGTTTCAAGGAGCTCTAAGGGAAATACAATTAAGTTGTCCATAATCTTGACAAGGCTAGTTCAGGAAATCACCAACCCAATTAACCCCAATCTCAGCTTTCAATTCTCTCATTAGGTCCCAAAATCCCATAGAATGCAATATCACTGTGTATAAATGAAAAAAAAAAATTAAGACATTGCAAAGATTATGCAATTATAATGAGCTCCTGAAAACTATTCCTTGTGTGGACAACAAGGAAGAATCTTGTAGTAATGAATTAAATGAAGGACTTGGGGGATGGGGAAGGGTGGGTTTAGATCCCCTTACCCTAACTGCATGACCGGGGATTAATCACTTAATGCCCCCTGAACCTCATTTCCCTCATTTGTCAAATGTAACCAATATGACCTACTTCACCAAGCCATTGTGAGGTTTAAATGAGATAATGTACACAAAGCACTTTGCAAACCTTAATGTGCCATATAAATGTCAGTTATTATTATAACAGAAAGGATGATGCATTGCTCTTACAAAGGCCATGTTTCAATTTTATAGAATCAGTGAATCTTAGAGCATGGTGAGACTTTAGATGCCAATTAATTTAATTCCTTCATTTTACAGATGTGGAAATTGTGAGCTCCCTAGATATTAAGGGACTTTCCCAGGTCTAGAACTAAGTCAGATGACCAGAACTAGGGACCAGATCTTTTTTGATTCATAGGAGGATGCTTTTTAAATTAAATTTCCTCTCCATTAATACTGCCTCTGTGGTTATGCACATTAATAGAGTACTTCAAGAGTTTAAATTATTTTCTTTACAATCTTGAATTAGGGAATACAAGTATTATTGAATTGTATTCCCCTCCCCCACTTCAAACTCCTCAGTTATTGAATTAACTCTGGGGAGGGAGGAGGGGAAAGAGAGAGAGAAAGAGAGACAGAGACAGACAGACAGAGAGAGATGGACACACACAGAGAGAGACAAGAGGCAGAGGCAAAGAGAGGCAGAGAAAGAGAGTCAGAGGTGGACAAAGTCAGAAACAGAGAGACAGAGACAGAAGAGGGAAGGATGAAGGGAGGAAAGAAGGAATGAAGAAGTGAGCAAGGGAAGGAGAGAAGAAGGAAGAAGGGAAAGGATGGAAAGAGGGAGGGAGAAAAACAGTAGCCCAGGCTGTGGCTCAAGCACAAAGCCACCACAGTTGATTATTTCAGAAATGCCTTTTCATCATAAATATACTGAATTTCATCACAATATTTGTTCTTATAACAAGCAATGGGGGGCTAAGTAATACTGCTTTGTGTTTGCATGGTGCTGTTCTTCTTTGACCATCTCAGTACAATATATTTATTGAGTGTTAACTATATATGTGTGATTATATCAGGTGTTAAACTAAAAGGAGTCAGGCCATTCCTACATACCAGTATTTTGGTTTTTAATTTGAAATTTCTCCAAATGAATTCAAACAGATGGTAGGAAAATTAGAAAACTGTTACAAAAACAAGCCCTTTTGGGATTTCCAGCCCTTGGGGAAGCAAATGCACACTGGTAAAGACTCATAGTTTCATGGACAGTAAAAGATGTTTATTTGCTTTTTGTTTCTTTCTGACCTAGAGTAGTGGGAAATGCCCTGAAATTTGAGAAAAGAGACCTCACTTTAAAGTCAGCACTGTTCTTCATAAAATATATGACCCAGGAAAAGTCACTCAACATTTCTGAGCCTCCTCTTTCTTATTTGTAATATGGGTGCAATAACATGGGTGCAACCAGCCCAACTTGTTGTGGGGACATTTACACTATTAATCTAACAAGGTTGCTTTAAATAAAGTTTGGGAATTGGGAAGGAACATGTTACCAGATATTTAACTGTATAAAACAGATAGGTCAGGTGGAGCAATGGATAGAGTACTAGACCCCGAGTCAGGAAGATTTGAATTCAAATTTGGCTGAAAACATTTAAAGCCTGTTTGTGTCAGTTTCCTCAACTGCAAAATCAGCTAGTGAAGAAAATGAAAAACCATTCCAGTATCTCTACCAATAAAAACTCAAATGGATTCAGATACAACTGAACAATAAGCTTTACAAATTAAGAAGGTTGGGTGACATTGCGGAAAAAGCACAGGAAATGAAGTTGGAAAAAAAAGTTCCATATGATTTCTACTTGTGGTAGTTATTAGCTAGCATGACCAAGGGTAAATTATATAAATACAAAGAACTTCAGTTTTCGCACCTGTAACATGGAGACAATAATACCTGAAGTGCCTCTTACTTAGGATAGTTGTGAAGTTCAGGTAAAATGATGAATGTAAAATGCTTTGTAAATAGCCAAGCCTCTATATGTGTCAGTCAACAAATGTTTGTCGGTTTGTGAAAATATGATTATGTCAACTATCATTACAAGTATAAAGACTGTGTCTTGTCTAAGCATAATATTTTTTTTTACCATACTTTCCATATATACACCATCTAACACAGTCCTCACAGTAGGTACATAATGGATATTACTTGTGTGAAGGGATGGATTCGTCAATCAATAAATATTTATTAAGCACCTACTAAGATGCTATTATAATCATCAATAAAAACGGTTGTAATTGAAGATTGAGCAGGGTAGATAGAATGCCTGGCGAGGAGTCAGGAAGATAGATTCATCTTTGTGAGTTAAAATCTGGGCTCAGACACTTACTAGTTGTATGACCCCAAGTAATTCATTTAACCCTCTTGTCTCAGTTTCCTCATTTGTAAAATAAGTTGAAGGAAATGGCAAAGCACTTAGCCAAAATAACCTCGAATGGGGTCACAAAGAGTCAAACACCATTGAAATGACTGAACAACAACGGGATGATTAACCATGAAGATATTTCTTGTAAAGATAATTTTTTTAATCCAGTAAAATGAATGAGAAATTTTTAATTTTATTTTATGGAACACTCAGTTTGCCCTTCCATCTGAGCCTGGGGCTTCTACTTGTAGAGTTTCTGCCTCAGAGCCTTTGTTTAAAAAAGTCCCAAGCCCCAACCCCCACCTTGTGATTGCTGCTCACTGGGCCAGTCTGTCTGAGTGGTTATTTTCCAACAGTCTGCCCCGTGCCACATTGTTTGATGCTGAGCTCCAGAGTGGAATTCAAAATGGCATATCAGATTTCATGACTTTAATCCAGGGGAGATGGCTCCAATTTAGCACATCTCCAGAAAGAAATCCAATTTCTATAAAACAACATCTGGTCTTTCATTACTTATGACATAACCGCTTTCTAACTACAACCAACTAACTACATTAGGTCTCTGAAAGTTTAAGTTCTAAATAAGAACTACTGTGACGTGAGATTGTGGATGTCTGTCATAGTGTCTTTTACCTTTTCTGAAATTTCCGAGGTTCACCTACACAAGGATTTTTTATCTTGAGTTTCATTGATCAATGTGAGAGGGGGGTCTGTATGAACTTTATCAGGGGAAAAAAAACCTTTACTTTCATAAACCTATAATTAAAATTTAGCATTTCCTTCAATTATTAATATAGGAATAAAGTATTCTGAAAGGGGGTCTCTCAGCTTCACCGGACTGACAAGAAGATCCATGACACAAAAAAATATTAAGATCTTTCACCTAAAGTCTTCAAAACATAAAAGATAAATATGCTAACTTTTGGAGGGGAGGAGTGATTAAGATATTTAATAAGTTAAATTAAATAAATTAAGATATTTAGAAATATCTAGGAATATTTCTAAACCAATGACTTGTTTCCTGCACTAAGAGGAGGGCACAAAACCCTAAAAGGGAAGATGGAGGGAATAAAGCAATGGGAAGTGAGGGATGTAATAAACATTTATATAAAATCTACTATGTACCAGGTGCTTTATACAACATCTTCACAATTATTGTAGGTGCTAGTGTCATCCCTATTTTATGTTTGAGGAAACTGAGACAAAGAGAGGTTATGGAATTTGCCCAGGATCATACAGCTAGTTAAGTGTCAGAGGGTACAGTTGAACCCAGGTATTCCTGACATTGGAAGCTAGATGGGGTGGAGTATAGAGTGCTGGGCTTAGAACCAGCAAGACTTCTCTTCATGAGTTCAAATCTGGGTTCAGACCCCTTTTTTTTTGTTTTGTTTTGTTTTAGTTTCTCATCTATAATATGAACTGGAAAAGGAAATGGCAAATCATTCCAGTACCTCTGCCAAAAAAACCCCAAATGGGGGTCACAAAGAGTCAGACGTGACTCAGCAACAATAACAAATTCCTGACACCATCTAATCGCATCAAGGAAATGAACAAATTCTTGTATATTTAAAAATATAACACCTATATAAAAACATCGAGATTTTCAACAGAAACAAAATCAAATCAAAATCAAGAAAAGTAAATTTAACATATTGAATTCACTGTAAATATTGGGTAATGGGTGGTAGAAAGGAAGCACATCACAGTAGATCACAACCCAGGTGAGTCAAGGCATGGGGGCTTGGTCCAGAGGATAGCTCTCTACCTTTTCTTAAGATATCTCTAGATAGCTAGGTGGCGCAGTGGTTAGAGCACCAGCCCTGAAGTCAGGAGGACCCTAGTTCAAATCTGGTCTCAGACACTTAACACTTCCTAGCTGTGTGGCCCTGGGCAAGTCACTTAACCCCAGCCTCAGGAAAAAAAAAAAAAAAAAAAAAAAAAAAGATATCCCTAGACTCCATGAAGGGAGAAAAGGATGTTTATGGCCAGAAGTTGGGGTGTTCTCTACATGTGTAGCTTACTACTCTCTCCATAAATTCTGTGTGTAACTGTAGTGCACTCTGAGTTGGGGGAGGGGACATTATTTTTGACCAACTGTCTTTTCTATGAATAATATATATAATAGATTATATTATATTATATATATATGTGTGTGTGTGTGTGTGTGTGTGTGTGTGTGTGTGTGTGTGTGTGTGTGTACAGGATATAAAGTAAATACTGTTTTAAAACACTTATAGAAAAAATAACTCAGAAGACCCCAAGGCAACAATCTCCTTTTGCTCATTTGTCCCTCTGATGAAAGGAAGGAGAGAGCTCTTATATTGATATAAAAAATTTATGCCAATAGGATAAGTCCAATATGCCCAAACCTTAGGGCTAAAGCCTAAGCCCAGCTGTGAATGCTTCCAATGCCAACAATCTACCCCATACAATGTGAAATATTCTAGTCCCAACCCCGAAACATGTATGAATATTGACTTGTATTGAATTTGTGATCCACTAAAATCCCACTATTTTTGTCGTTTAATTTTTTCTAGCCACACATGCCCTATCCTACTTTATAATATTGATTTCTTAAACCTGAGTTAAACTTTAAATTTATTTCTATTATACAATTTCTCCTTATTAGCTATTACCATCAGTTTCCCCACTGCCCCTACTTCTATTAGCCAAATTCATTTCTATTTTCCTCAGTACAAAGAGGTTTTTGGGTTGTTTTTTTTTTTTTTTAACCAACAATTGGTAACACTTTTAGAGTTATTGGAAAAGACCACTTATCATAGTCTACCATCCTTCTTGTAATAGATAGGTAATTCACAGCACTTTGTTTTTTTTTTTAACTATAATTTGCACCTGCTACCCCATTTCATTTAAACTCTTCTTTTTACATGTCCAAACAGTTATTTTGCTGTTAAAAAAAAAAAAGAATCAGACTTGAAATAGTGTACAATTAGCCTGTGAAGGAAATCAAAAATGCAGATGGACAAAAATAGAGGGATTGGGGATTCTATGTAGTGGTTCATAGTCATCTCCCAGAGTTATTTCGCTGGGTGTAGCTGGTTCTGTTCATTACTGCTCTATTGGAACTGATTTGGATCCTCTTATTGTTGAAGAGGGCCACGCCCATCAGAATTGATCATCATCTAGTATTGTTGTTGAAGTATATAATGATATACTCTTTTTTTTTTTTTTAGACTCGATTTGTGATTTCATTTGTATTAGGAATTCCTAGTGACCACGCTAGTTCTGCCAATTCAGAACTGAACTTGTAGCTGATAATATTAGGGAACTGCCTGGTATATTGAGAGGTTCCTAGACTCAGCATATGTGAGGTATGGTTTAAACTCAGATCTTCCCAATTCTGAGGGTCCCGCTGTACACTATCCCATGCCACTTCTTCCTTAGACATTATATTTCATGAGACATCATGGTGGAAAGTGATAATAGAGAGTTAGGACTCCTTGGTTTGAATACCAGTTCCAAGATGTGTAGCCATGGTTGGTATATAAAATATTGATATCAGTAAAGAAATATATGGATGAATCAAAAAGATTGAACAAGAAAACCACTGGATAGCCCATCTGTGCTCCCACTGGTAAATTGGTAATATCAGGACCAGGATACCTCTGGAGACAGAGGTCTTGTTTTCAAATCCTATCTAGGATGCTTAGTTCCTAGTGATCCTGGCATGGCACATACTTTCTCTGCCTTATCTGTAAAGGAAGAAGGTTGGACCAATAAATTCCGAGATCATTTCCAATTCCAGGTCTATGATTTTCTAAGATACACAGAGGTCAACTCATGGGCAGAAAAGAATGACAAGGATTACCCAGATTGGATTAAGCATAGGTAGGCTGCTGCCTCCATTGCTATTTGGTATACTGGAGTGACTATGGGAAAATCATTTATCTTCCTTAGATTCAGTCACCTAAACTATAAAATGAGAATAATAATACTTTACTACTACTAGGTCTTTGTAAGGGAAGCACTTAGCAAAACAATTAATGGCAAGGGATCGTTCTCTAGTGACATTTGTGCTCTAGATATTCATTTCTTTAATTTGAATCTATTATCTATCCATCCATACTATTTATAATAGCATATTTACATTTTATAGAAAGAAGCGACATCATGGTTTAAGAGAAAGAGTGATTAATTTGTAATTAAAAGAAAACTGCCCTCAATGCTCACTATCTTTGTGACTAAACCTTCAATTTCCTTATCTGTACAATGGGCATGATACATACAGTATTTATTCTAGGAAATTTGTCCTTTTTTTATTATCATGAGAGTCAAATGAGATTATTGATTATTTATTATTGTATTATGCATTATTTATATATATATGTATTATGTTATATGTTATAAGGCAAAATTTAAAATATCAAATGAGTATTATTGTTAGCATATAGCTGATGGTTTTCTCATATTTCCTAGTGTAGTATGACTTATAAAGCCTCCAACCAAAGACTGGTAGAAGGGAGAGAGAAAAGTTGGAATATTAATATACACCAAAGAAATCTTCATGATACTAAGACCAGTTTTATGAACCAGGTTGGGAAACAATACCATAATTTCTAATGACATAGCTCTCTACCCTTATTTTCGGGGTTTGGTGGCTTGCTGATTTTTTCACAATAATTAGGAGTTTCAAGCTGAAAAAGAAAGCTTCTCCCCTCCCCCAAATACCCACCAATTCAGATCATTAATTTAATCCTTCTGTCCTATAGTTTCCCCTCTGGGACCAATTGACAAAAGAATTCTAATGTGACAAAAATTCCTTGTTGTCATCAAGTGTTTGAGCCTCCCTGGTGCTAAGGCAGAATTGCCTCCTGAAGACACAACAAATGCAAAATGCTGGTGAATTCTCTGGGGGTAGACCCAGATGAAAGAGATGGGGAAAAAGCCACAAATAGCTGGAATTTACGGGGTTCTCTCTCACTAGTGAAATGATTTCACCTTTTGAGATGACCTTTTATAGAACCATAAAATCAATCAATTTTATTTGACAGTCAAGTCAGATTCAGTCCCAAAAAGATTGCTAAGACTCTCAGCTCAGGAAGAAAACTGAGGGGAGAAAACCTGCATTATGCCAAATTTTCCTGTGCAGAGAGCTCTGGACTGCTGATTTTGTGACTTAAGAATTCTACTACTGCCTTGCTGAGCAATCTCGGGTAAAACCCTTAACTTGTTTGGGCTGCAATGCAGTCTCAGAACTGTGTGTCTCAGCAAAGGCTCGATCTCTGTAGCCATAGCATATAGGGCATCTGTACTGGGCTAAAGTCGTTTTCTAAAGAGCCAGGAAAAGCCTGATTTGCCAAATGCCCTCAGAGAGTCTAATGAGATTGAAGTGGCAGACCTAAAACTAATTGAATTAATTTGGCTTCTCCTTCCTATTCATCTTTGACTTGGTTTTCATGGGAATCTCTGTGGGAGGATAAGGAAAAAGAAGGAATAGCAATTCTGAATGGATGTTTTGAAAACAGATGTTATGTATCTAGTCTAATGAATTTAGGGACAGAGAAAGATGCAGAAAACCAAGAAAGACAGGAAAATTATGTAAAATATATAGTATAAACTCTATAGTATATATGTATATGTACATATTTATATATACACATATAAGATCTATATCTTTCTATCTGGACACACACATACACAAATAAATGAAGAGAGAGAAAAAGGGAGAGGGAGAAAGCAAGGAAGAGTTAATAGTCACCTGGGTTGAAGACAAATGGCATATGTCTAGACTTTAGCACATATTGGTTCCCTCACTACAGTCAAATTTTCAATGCCCCAGATAACTCTAAGATTGTAAATTACATAGCAGTTGCTGATTTGCATGCATAGAGGGAATTTTCCTCACCATAGAGCTTCTTACATCAGTGTGATAATATATCTACTCTCCAAGCTCCAACATAGATAGGGGTTGTATGATATACACACATCTGTTTATATACAAAAATTCATATTTATATTTACATATATATTTAGTACAAATAGATGTACATATATAAATGTATTTAACAACTTTATGTATCTCTGTATAACACATTTTTGCAACACATATACATATATACATTATTCCTGTAGATCATAGCATACTGGTACAGTTCAAAGAGTTTTCTTGGCAAAAATATTAGAGTAGGTTGCCATTTTCTTCTCTAGTAGGTTAAGATAAACAAGGTTAAAGAATTTGCCCAGGGTCATAAAGCTAATATATTTTGAATTCAGGTCCTCCAGATTGCAGGTCCAGCCTTATGTTCACTGAATACCTCCAGATAGATAGATAGATAGATAGATAGATAGATAGATAGATAGATAGAGACAAATAGATATAGATATATGTATGTGTATGTATATATGTGGGTATATATGAATATATGTGTGTTTGTGTATGTATCATGGTAATAGAGCCCTTTTCCTCTGAAGCTATATCAATATTCCCCTGCCATTCTGGTCAGCCATGAGGAAATTTGGGGGTTGGTTTCTAGAATTGATTGCTGGGCTGGAAGAGCTGATGAAGTTAGATGTCACATTTGGTAGAAGAAGAAGCAGTTTCTGGTTGGTGACCCTCTCAGAGGCAGGGCTTCCAGATGACAAAATATTATTTCAGCAAAAAGTGAGAGACAGTCCTTATCTGGCTAGACACAATGGAAAAGGGAACTCAGCTGGCAGCATTTGCTTTTTTTGTATATTTATTTCCTTTACAATAGTTTTATGAGCCCTGAAAGAACAATAGCAAAGAGCAATGGAAATTGGTGCTCTTTTACCTTTCCCAGTGCCCAAGGAGCAGCAGGAGAGAGAATGATCAGAATATGGAGGAGTGGGCTGGTGCCCAGGAAAGGATGGGCATTGGAGATAGGCTACTAGAAAATGCAAGCTTGAACATTTGATCCTACGATGCCAAAGGAAATTAAATGTAGTGTGACTAATTAGAAGTCTTGTGAAAACTAGCTTTTATCCCAATGAGGTTTGAATAATCCAGCTAATTAAACTACTAGTAATAAATGAAGATACTGAATCCTGTTTAAATCACTTTGTTGATGCATACTGTTCTTATGATTCATATAAGTTCACTATCATAAGTATTTTAGAGGATAGAATCATGAGATCATAGAGATGATAAGCTAAAAAAAAAACTTCTGATCAAGTTTCCTTTCTAAGAACACTTAAAATATTGAATATGGTTTTTTTTTTGTATTTATTGTTAATCTCAGATTCACAGGAGCAGGGCACCCTATATATCCTGAGCTCCATAACTCTTCAGAAGACATTATTGCATTCCCTCTTGTATTTTATAGGTGAAGAATAGTCCTGTGTTATTCACTCTTCCTCTGTATTTAAAGGTTTTTCTCCTAGTCTCTTCCAGAATTTGTTGTTTTGGAACTGGATTGTTAAAATGTAATCACTACATGTTTTCCCTTTTGTCTTTTTCATTTTTTCTCCTAGAGTTGATCTATGTATTCTTTCAACTGTTATTTGGATTTTTGAATTCAGAATTTCTGGACAATTTTCTTACATAATTTCTTGCATTTGGGGGTTCAATTGTTTTTTTCTATCTGTCTTATTTTTCTGTAAGACCAATAATCAGTTCTTAAGTTGTTAATTTGTATTATGTCTTCAAGATCAATATGTTTTTCTTGAAATTATAGCATGATTTTCTTTTAATGTTTTTACTTTTGCTTCTTTTTTTCCCTAAATTGTCTTTTACTTCTGTGTATTTGCTCGCCCAATTTGACTTTTGTTTTATTTTGGTTTTGGTTTCTGTGAGACTTGCCTTTGCAAGTTTTTCTATTCTATTTTTTATTTCTGCTGTGGGGCTCATAAACTCTGCTATTCTCATTTAAACCATTCAAAAACAGTATGTTGTAGTTCCATAGTCTCCTTATTTTCCACAGGGTCCTCTGTATCATCAAATGTTGAGTCATTTTCTTTTATTTTGCAGTATTTATTCATAAAGACCCCAAACTAAGGTCTGGAAACCATATTTTCTCCTGCTATTAATATTTTCCCTGTTGATATATTGGCTTATTCTCAAGTGTCTAGGTTTTTTTCCTCCTTAGATCTTTGACAATTTAAGTCTTTTCTTATTTTCCCTTGCTGCTCACCATCTCCTCTGATGGTGATTTCACTAGGGGTTAAATCTCAAAACCCTTTAGTCTCCTCCCATGTTGGGTAACTCATCAAGTTGCTTTGTGGGGTAACAAATTTGGCCCCATCTGATTACTTAACCCCTTCCCAGGTTTAGTAGAATGTAATATAGCATTCTCTCTCTCTCTCTCTCTGTCTCTCTCTGTTTCTGTCTCTGTCTCTCTCTCTCTCTTCTCTCTGTTTCTCTCTCTCTCTCTTTCTCTCTCTCTCTCTCTCTCTCTCTCTCTGTCTCTCTCTCTGTCTCTCTCTCTGTCTCTCTCTCTCTTTCTCTCTGTCTCTCTCTCTCTCTGTCTCTCTCTCTGTCTCTCTCTGTCTCTCTCTGTCTCTGTCTCTGTCTCTCTCTCTCTCTTCTCTCTGTTTCTCTCTCTCTGTTTCTCTCTCTCTCTCTCTCTCTCTCTCTCTCTCTCTCTCTCTCTCTCTCTGTCTCTCTCTCTGTCTCTCTCTCTGTCTCTCTCTCTCTTTCTCTCTGTCTCTCTCTCTCTCTCTGTCTCTCTCTCTGTCTCTCTCTGTCTCTCTCTGTCTCTGTCTCTGTCTCTCTCTCTCTCTTCTCTCTGTTTCTCTCTCTCTCTCTCTCTCTCTCTCTCTCTCTCTCTCTCTCTCTCTCTCTCTCTCTCTCTCTCTCTCTCTCACATACACACATACATACTATACACAAAATGTTATCTTCTTTTCTTCAGCTTTTTGGCCCAGCATCAACAGTTCTCTGTTTTACTAGTCCTATCAGGTTGATTTATGTAAATTGGGTCTGTGAGGCTCTGGGAAGAGACAGGAGTAGTATGGGATTGAGCTCTATTTCAATCCCAGACACATGTTCTGCCCCTTTCCCTCGGTTCCTTCAGTCTCCTGAAAAAAAAAAAAATTTGTAGCAGAAGATACTACTTTGAGGCACTGATTATCTGCTTAAAATTCCAAGAAAAAAATCTGAAGACTTTAGCCCAGATTTCCAAGGCACCAGAAAAAAGGAGGGACCAAAATATGAAATTGTATTTGTTGCAAGCTTGTGAGTCAAGTTGGCTAGTGCAGCCTCACTGCTGACAGCATGGAAGGCATTGTGTCAGAGGTGTTGAGTGAGCCCAGGGCAGGCTGTCAGATCATGGAACTTTTTACATTTTGGGGGGTTCTTGGTGTCCTAGACCTTGGAGACGGCTGAAATTGCTTTATCTTTGCAGTTTAAGTATCTAGTCTTTATTTGAAAACATGGAGTAATTGATATTTTGGGAGCTAGTTTAGTCCAGTTTGAGTTTTTTTCTTATAATGAAAATATATGGGAAATAATTTTTTTTATATTGAATAGAAAGTTTATCTTCCCAAACTTCCAATTCTTATTTCTAGTTCTGCCCCCTAGTCGAACAGAACAAGGCATTCTCCTGTCTTAGCACTTTAAATACTTAAACATAGCATGTTCACAAGTATTTTCTGCCCCATACAAAACATTCTAGGAATGGACCCTTGATCATATGGAAAGAGTTTTCTACCATCTGTAGAGTCAGGAGGACCTGAGTTCAAATCTAGCTTCTGATAATTACTATGTGATTCTGGGCAAATCATTTAACCCCAATTGCCTAAAAAAAATTAAAAAAAAAAAAAAAAAAAAAAAAAGACATTTCTTCTTTATGGGTTTGTTTTTTTCAGATTCATTTCCTCTTTAAATTCATAGTGCTATCATTCTTATTCACTCATACTCACATTATTACAGTGATGATTTAGAGTCTTTTCAAGATTCTGATCTCTTTCCTTTGAATATATTCCAAACTGATTGTCATCGTCTTTCCTGAAAAGCATCCATGACTCAATATGACATTGAGGAATAGAGGAAAACATGTTAAATTTGCAGACAGATGACCTAGATTCTTACCCTACCTTTACTTCTACTACCTTTCTGACTTTGGTCAAATTCCTCAGTTAGTCATTCACAAAATGAGATGTATTAGATAGAATAAATGACCTCCAATGTCTAATGGTCTCCTCCAGCTCTACATCCATGGTCCTATGTCAGCCCAGGCCTTAATAAAATAGGATAATCATCTTCCTCATTTCTGTCACTGTACTTCTAATTGTTGCATTCTAATCAATACATAAGAATACCTTCTCAGACTGCATTAGCTTTAATGGATACTAAGACACATTATTGTTTCATTTTGGGTTTGTAGTCCTCTAAAATTTCCAGGTGTTTTTTTTTTTTTTAAACAGGAAATGTAAACTCATCGTACTTTTCCTATCTTCTACTTATATAGTTGACTTAATTTAACTCAAAGGAGGGGCTTTTACTTTATGTTAAATATCTCCTCAGTAGATGTGACATGTAAAGTTTTTTTTTGTTTTTGTTTTGTTTTTCATTTTGACTTATCACTTACCAAGTTAGCTATCACTTCCATCTTTTTATCACTAATAAATGTGATGGTAATTAATCATTCTACTTACACCTTCACAGGTGATAAAAATGTTGACCACAGAAAAACTTAGGACAGATCCTTTATGCCTTCCACTGGAAATCTTCCTATATTTTGATATCAATCCATTAGTCACAACAGTTTATTAGCATTTTGAGCCCAATCATTTAACCAGTTCTAAATCTACCTAATTATACTATCTTATGATTAAAATCTCTCCATCTTTACCACAAGGATAAAATGATCATTTTTTTTTCAGATGCTTTGCTCAAATTGAAGCATATTATATCTATATTGAAGCCTGGGCACGATGACAAATCTCTCTCTCTTTTTCTCTGAAATAGCTCACTTGCCCCAAACTATAATCACGGTGGAAGTTCTGATTTCCAAGAGCAGAGAATGTCATGTTAAATGGTTACAACTCACTATTCTCTCTTGAAAGTCTAGAGATAATTTTGATATGGAGACAATATAACTTCTACAACTCTCTATGCTAGTTCTTAGATTTCCATCAGTATTTCCCATTTATACAAAATCAGTCACCATGACATCATACTTAAGTAAAAAGCATTTATTAGGGGTAGCTAGGTGGCACAGTGGATAGAGTACCAGCCCTGAATTCAGGAGGACCCGAGTTCAAATCTGGTCTCAGGCACTTAATATTTCCTAGCTGTGTGACCCTGGGCAAGTCACTTAACCCCAGCCTCAAAAAAAAAAAAAAAAAAAAAGCATTTATTAAACAAAACGACAAAAGGAATAACAATAATAACATTTATACATTCAAAGGCAAGAGCAGGAATAATCATACCATTTTCCCAATAGAAGACCATGGTAGAAGCACTTATAATATAGCAGTCCACCCATAAAACTAGGTCATACTCTCCCACTAATGCACAGAATGTGTTCATAGAAAAAAAAAAGTTCCCTTTGATAGTCAACCAATTATTTTAGTCTGGATTGCCAACTCCTTGGTCTGGAATTACATTTCAAGCAATCATTCCCAAGTCTTCTTTTATAGCAAAGCAGAGATTGTGAGTGAAAAATGTGTTCTGTCTCTCTTTCTTCCTTTCAAATGTAAAAGGGCAGAAGAGGACAGTACTAGGAGCTTTCACCTCTCAATTGTAGGTGAGCTAGTTGCAAGTGGCAAAATCCAGTTTTCAGCCTTTAATGAGCTTTCAAGAGCAGCTCCAACCTTTCTCTAACCAATCAGCAAAAAGATACCTCCCTTTCAATCATCAAGTTCCCAGAAAAACAACTAAAGAGTCATCAGTCTTAGCTAAAATTCTTTCACATTTTTCCTCTGGTATCTTATAATTTCTCCTGTGTTCAGCTCACTTTCCCATTTCTGATCTCTATTTTGTCCTACAAGTACCACTCAAAGTTTCTGCTGCTGGCTTGTTAACCACTCTCCTGCTGATTTCTCATCTCCTTCCAATGTCTCAAAACAGAGCTCTCCAGTTGTTGGTTGACTGATCTATACCTTATTAAAACCTATTCACCAACACAGTCTGCTGCTTCAGTCTCCTGGGACATCTCCTGATCCCGAGTCACACTTGTCAAGGTCCAATTTTCTTGTACAATAACCTACTGGGAGGCTTGAAGCCTTTAGATTTTGTCCTCTGACATAACCCTTTTATGGGATGGAAGAGTTCAGTGAAATTTCTTTGGGGGATTTGTGGAATTTTAGAATAGCAATAATCATTATTAGTAGATATTCTTCAAGAGACATAGGAAGATGGTTTGGAATTATTTAAATTCCATTTTAACTTTTCTTCTTCATTTTCTCCAATTAAAGATCATTTTTCAAAAGAGAAAAAATTTGAAGCAAAACAAGTGCTGAATAATTCTTCTTTCCCTCTATCCTCTCTTATTGTTATACCATTTGCTCTCATAGCCATTCTGTCCCTTTTTTGGTACTTCTTTTGCTCCCAATTCAGATAGAAAACCTTTGTTTTTGTTGTCCTTAGCAGTTACCACCAGTGTAAACTATTTATGAAATTTACCAATTGTAAGTTTTTCTCACAAGATTCATGTTTATTGTCCTAATCTGCTGCCTATCTTTTTTTTTTCCCAATGAATGATGAAGCAACATAATGTTTGGGAATATAGTTAAAAACAAATCTTTGTATTTAATAGCAAAATGAAAAAAGAGGAGGTTCATGAACTGAACATGCAATTTAAAAATCCTAGAAAATAAATAAATTAGCAAATTTGAAAGAATTGTTATTCTGAGATCTACTTTTTCTGCCTCAATTTCTCTACTGACTTGCATTCTCACATCTCCAAATGCCATTCAGATTCAATCTGGATGTCCAATAGACAGTTCAAACTCAATCCAAAATGGAACTCATTATCTTTCCTCTTAATCCTTCCTCTCTCTCTCTCTTTCTCTCTCTCGATGTTATCCCCATTAGATTATAAACTCCTTGAAATGAATAGAACCAGAAGATCGCTGTACACTTCAATGCTGTATGAAGAGGTATTCTGATGGAAGTGGAAATCTTCAACATAAAGAAGATCCAACTCACTTCCAGTTGATCAATGATGGACAGAAACAACTACACCCAGAGAAGGAACACTGGGAAGTGAATGCAAATTGTTACCACTACTGTCTATCTACCCAGGTTACTTATACCTTCGGAAGCTAATACTTAATGTGCAACAAGAAAATGGTATTTACACACATATATTGTATCTAGGTTATATTGTAACACATGTAAAATGTATGGGATTACCTGTCATCGGGGGGAGGGAGTGGAGGGAGGGAGGGGATAATTTGGAAAAATGAATACAAGGGATAATATTATAAAATAAATAAATAAATAAATAAATAAATAAATAAAAGAAAAGGAAAAAAAACATGGGATCTTTGAGACAGAGAACATTTTCCCCCTATGTATTTTGTCCAAGTTATAATCTTTTTGGATCTATAACCTTCCTCAGGATCTACAATCCTAATTTAATGATTGAAAGGCAAAGATTACAAAAATGACAAGCAAAACTAAAAACTATTTTTAAAATTAGGAAAATTGACAAACCAATCACTAATTGGATCAAAAGAAAAAGGAAAATTAATCTTTTGCTTCTTGTTTTTGAGTTGTTTCAGTTGTATCTAATTCTTCATAATCCCTCGTGAAATTTTCTTGGCATACATATTGAAGTGGCTTGTCATTTTGTTCCCTTGCTCATTTTACAGATGAGGAAACTGAGGTAAATAGGGTTAAATGACTTGCCCAGGATCAAATATCTAGTAAGTGTCTGAGGCTAGATCTGAATCCAAAAGATGTCTTCCTGACCTCAAACAGCACTCTGCCCACTCCACTACCTAGCTGCCCAAAATCAAATTACCCAAATCAAAAATTTTAAAATTGAATTCAAAATTAACAGGAATTAAAAAGATTAGAAACTACTGTACATAATTGTGTGCTTGTAAATCTGAGAACTTAAAGGAAATTAGGCTTATAAACAAAATATGAAATACTAGATCAATAAGAAATTAAAACAACCCAATTTCAGAAAGATATCTTGAACAAACCACAAACGAATTTTTCAACTTGGGAGGGGGAGATACAGAGGGACAGTAGGAAGATCTGGTCCAGGTAGCTTTATAAATAAATTCTATGAACCATTTAAAAGCAATTCAAACCTATATAAAGAAAAGTATATTAAATATTTGATTTTTTAAAAAGGTACTCCATTAAACTCTGAGACAAATATATACTGATGCCCAAAAAAGGGAGAGAAAGATAAAGAACTTTAGAACAATCTCAGTAAGAATGCTGATACAAAAAAAGTGTCATTAAAAATCTCTACACAAAATAACTCTATGGATATGTATACATATATTGTATTTAACATATATTTTAACATATTTAACATGTATGAGATTACCTGCCTGTAAAGTTCTGTTGTCTCCAGAAACTGCCAATCGCTCTCTGGGAGGAGATCTGCTGTCTCAACTCAATCTCTCGGCCAGATTCTTCTTCCTTTAGGGATCCGCCAACTCTGACCTAGAGTAGAGACTCCTCTCCCTTGTTCAATATTGCCTCCTTTATCCTCCCAGAGAATGGGTGTGGAATAACTCAGGGGCTTCTGGGAAAAAAATACTTCAATCAATGAACTTGTTCCTCTTAAGCATGCAAGCTCCTCCCCAGAAGTTCAAAGGGGTAAAACTCCCCCCAAAGGCTGGAACTAGAGAATTGTTAAGTACCAACTTAGCACCTAATAAGAACCTAATATCTCATTATCTCATTAGCACTTAGTAAGAACCTAACATCTCCCCCTTTCTTTTGATTTAGAACATAGGTGCTCATGACCTTGAAACTTAAATCCATCAATATGGGAGATATTACACATAATTACATAGATTACACAAACACATAGTAACATAATGCATGCTAGAAGTATGTAACAAATAACATGATCAAATAATCATAAATTGAGAATTCATAAATGTCCATAAGTCCATTGTCCATTAGTCTCATCTTGTGTTAGGAAATCCAATGATTCCTGCTGGTTTTAAAGTTCTTTAACAGTCTTCTTATTAGCCATGCTCTTTCAATGTTAGATGTTTCTTAGATCTTCTCCTTTGTTTTGAGATCTTTCTCTTTTTCTGTCTCTCTTCAGGTGCTTGTTACCACCTATCTGTTTCCTTCTGTCTGTTAAAATACAAGCAAACCCTCTCTCCCAGGCAGTTAACCTATCTAATTTCCTTCTATTTACCACTTTCTAAATCTCTTCTCATCATCTAGCAATTACATTGGAGTTGTTTGCACTGGACACAGCCCTGTTGGTTTAAAAGGCCTGTATTCTCCCCAAGTGTAATCCATTTTTGCAATCTGCTTGCCTTTTGGCGGACTTATCAGGTAATCCCTTTCTGCCATGTGATTGCTTTTCAGCTGATAGATCACATCAGAGTCCTGACCTTCTAAAGGCTCTTTGGGAGTAACCTCAGTTGCAATCATGCCCCAAGTCTTTTTTGCCTGGGGCCCCGGACCTGGGCCCCTCATCCTGTTTCCCTGAATTAGTCTACACTCTGATGCCCAAGGGAGTCCTCTGTTGCATTTTGAACTTGGGGTATTGGGTCTTGCTCTCCCACCCTGTCTTCTTATTCTATCTCCATAACTACACTGAGCTCTAAGATGTCCAATTTTTCCACATTGGAAACATTGATGAATTTCTCTAGAAGTCCCTTGCCAAGAGGGACTCTGTCTTTCCATATTCATCATAGTCCGGGTGTAACAAGCATTTGTTCCTACTGTAGCACAGTGTCTTATGATCTCCTCTAAAGAAACATCTTTGTTTAGTCCCCATATAATTCTTTTGCAAATCTCATTGGCATTTTCCTTAGCCAGATGTCTGGTCATTATTTCTGTAGCTGCATTTTCTCCAATAATTCTTTTGACAGCAGTTTGCAAACGTCCCACAAAATTCGTAAAAGTTTAATTGGGACCTTGCTCTATTTTAGTGAATGCCTCCCCCTGATCTTTCTGTCCAGGGAGGGAACCCCAAGCTTTTATTGCAGCCTTAGCAATTTGCTCATATATTGTCATGGGATAAATAATCTGTTCTGAACTCTCTCCATACCAACCTTCACCAGCTAAGTGCTCAAAAGTGAATTGTGTGTTAACTCCTATTTCCAAATTGCATCTGACTTGGATTTTACATAATTCATGAAACTCCACAAGCCATAATAAGTTCTGTCCAGGTTCTAGACATGTCCTTGCTATGGATTTCCAATCATTCGGGGTTAGGACTTCATAAGACAAATCAATCTAGTAACATTTTAACATAAGCTGATGTAGCCCCATAAAGAGTACAACCTTTTTCCAAATCTTTAATTTTATTCAAATCTAAAGGTGCATATCTTCTCCTTTTTTGACCTACAGAGTCAATATCTTCAATCACAGGATATGCATGTATAAAATCACTTATATCCTGTCCTTCTCGCTTAGCTTTAACCAATGCTTTTTCTAATCTTGTCATAGGCTTAGGCTGCTTCACAGGCAACTCTGTTTGTGTTTCTGCCTCTTCCCCTCCTCCTTCTTGCTCCACCCCTGAAGGGTTAATTGAGGGAGGAGATGGGAGGTGCTCCTGTTGCTCAGAATTGTACTTAACTTCATTGTTCTCTGATTCATCCTTTTCACCTAGTTTATTGACACCTCCTTCTCCTATTCCTTTAGAATAACAATTTTTAAAGACATTTGGATTAAATTATAGGTACGAAGTGTATCTTTGGAAATTGAGTTTGGTTTGGAATTGTAGTGTTCACCTAATTGCTTTCCTACTAATTCCCATTCATCTAGATCTAATTCTTCTTCCAGAGAAAAACAAGGACATATGACCTGCACAGTTTTTAAAAGTTCAGTAATCTCCTCCAAAATTATAATCAATCCTTGGCTTTTCATAACCTTGATAATGCTCTCCAAACATTTTCCTTGAATAGAAGGCATTTGCCTCATTTCACTGAAATTCTACTTTAGCTCTTTAACCAAAGTTTAACAAAAGTTTAACAAAGTTTCCTTGTTACTCATGTTTCTGGGTCAGAGAGACTTTTCCACTGAGATCTGGATCGTGTCTGTCCCTGTTCGGGTGCCAAAATGTGAAGGTCCGGGCTAGTTCCTCTGAAGGGCTCAGAATAAGTCCTTGTCAGGATAAGCAAAAGGCCTTGCCCCACGTTGGGCGCCAAATTGTAAAGTTCTGCTGTCTCCAGAAACTGCCAATCACTCTCTGGGAGGAGATCTGCTGTCTCAACTCAATCTCTCGGCCAGATTCTTCTTCCTTTAGGGATCCGCCAACTCTGACCTAGAGTAGAGACTCCTCTCCCTTGTTCAATGGTGCCTCCTTTATCCTCCCAGAGAATGGGTGTGGAATAATTCAGGTGCTTCTGGGAAAAAACACTTCAACCAATGAACTTGTTCCTCTTAAGCATGCAAGCTCCTCCCCAGAAGTTCAAAGGGGTAAAACTCCCCCCAAAGGCTGGAACTAGAAAATTGTTAAGTTCTGATTTAGCACCTAATAAGAACCTAATATCTCATTATCTCATTAGCACTTAGTAAGAACCTAACACCTGCCATCTAGGGGAGGGGGTATGAGGAAGGAGGAGAAAAGTTGGAGCAGAAGTTTTTGCTAGGGTCAGTGTTGAAAAATTACCCATACATATGTTTTGTCAATAAAAGCTATAATAAAAAAAAATCTCTACAGAAGTGTCAAGAAACTGAAACTGAGTGGATGCCCATCAGTTGGAGAATGCCTGAATAAATTGTGGTATATGAATGTTATGGAATATTATTGTTCTGTAAGAAAGGACCAGCAGGATGATTTCAGAGAGGCCTGGAGAGACTTTCATGAACTGATACTAAGTGAAATGAGCAGAATCAGGAGATCATTGTACAAGGCAACAGCAAGATTATATGATGATCAATTCTGATGGATGTGGCTCTTTTCAACAAAGAGATAATTTAGGCCTATTCCCATGGTCTTGTGATGAAGAGAGCCATCTACACCCAGAGAGAGGACTATGGGAACTTAGTGTGAATCACAACATAGCATTCTCACTCTTTTTGTTGCTGTTTGCTTGCATTTTGTTTTCTTTCTCATTTTTTACCTTTTTGATCTGATTTTTCTTGTACAGCATGATAATTGTGGAAATATGTATGAAAGAATTGTACATGTTTAACATATTGACATAATTAACATAATTACCATCTAGGGGAGAATGTGGAGGTAAGGGAGGGAAAAAAAAAATTGGAACACAAAGTTTTGCAAAGATAAATGTTGAAAATTATCCAAACATATCTTTTGAAAATAAAAAGCTTTAATTTAAAAAAATCATTTTTTTCAAAATAAATAAAATCTCTACAGAGAATTATATAAATATGTCAAAAATATTCATTACCAGGAATAAAAGGATAGTTTAATATAAATAAAACAGTTAGCATAATGACTCACTTAAGCAACAAAAATAACCAGAAATATATTTTGAAATAAACAGAAAAATCCCTTGACAAAATTCTCTGGTACTTCAGAACATTGTGATACCATTGATATGGTACAAAACACTATATTCATCCTATGTAGTGTTCTTCTGTGCACTTATGTTGAGTATATAACATATATGGGGTTTTCCTTGAGTGATATTAATCTCATAAGGCTGCCACAGGAGCATGTAAACTACTAATTGGTTCACCATGAGACTTACTAATCTCTTTTTTTAGTTATAGATTTCATTGACTTCCTTATACTGTTTCTTCTATATAATTCCTCAGTTACTATCTTTTGTATCATACTTTTCTATTATTCTCAATTCAAATTTCTTCAGACATTATACCATTTAATGACTTGTAGTCAATTGATTATCTAGCATCACCAGAAAAATATTGAAGTTAAAAATATAGATGTTTGTTTAAAGAGAATCACTTCCCTTTTCTTAATACCTGTCCCTATTGATCTTACTTCCTCAATGTCCCACTATAGCTAAAAAAAAATCACTTCCATTGTGATCTCTAGAATCCAATATCTAGAATGTTTACTCCCAGTTACTCCCTCTTCTCTTTTCACATTCTTTCCATAGTTCTCCTTACTCTTCTTGTGAACTTGATTCCTCATCTCACAACATTCAGGTTCCTTCCTTCACTACTTTCTTCTTCACCATCTCAGATGGGAGACATAGCCCTTCTCCTTGCTAAGTTTAACCCCAAAACATGCACCATTGACTCCATTTCATTCTGTCTTCTTCACCATATTATCTTCCTTGTCATCTCCATTCCCTCACTAACTTTCAATTTCTTCTTGTCTCTGGATACTTCTACAAAGATATCCATATCTCTACCATTCTTAAAAATACTCACTGTTCAACTTCCATTCCTAGCTATTGACCTATCATTCTCCTCCTTTTTATATTTAACTCTTAAGAAAAATCTCTACAATTGATGTTTCCACTTCCTTTCTTCTCACTCTCTTTTTCACTCTCCACAATCTGGATTTCAGCCTCAGATTTTAACTGAATTTGCTATGACCTAAGTTATCAATGATTTTTAATTGCTAGATTTAATGGCCTTCTTGATCTGTCTAATCTCTCCAATTGCCTGTTAAAAATCTTGAAGTAGACATGCAATAGACATTTCAGACATGTCCAAAACTGAACCCACTATTTTTTTTCTCAAAAACCTCCATTCTTCTTAAGGGGAGTACTATTTCCCCATCACCTGGACTCTAAACCTCATTGACTCCCCATTATTTCATGTTTCTAAATGCCTGTGTTTTACCTTGAAACTGCTACCCCAATGGTGAAAGTGTTCATCACCACAATAATCTAATATTTGGAATCCCTTATTTGTCTCTCCACATTCCAGTCCAACCTAGATGCAATTATCAAAAGTTCTAACTAACTTACCTTCTCCTCAGCAAACTCTATCTGCTCCCTGTTACCTCCAAGATCAAATATAATATTGTCTGTCATTTAAAACACTTTACAGCCTTACTCCTTTTTATATTCTAGTCTCCTTGTTTACACACAGCACTCTATATCCCAACTCCTTCATTTTTCATTGGCTGTGCCTAATTCCATGAATTTCCTTCCTCCTTATCCAGTGCCTCTCTACTTTCCTACCCATTTCCTGACCAAAAGGTGGCAGAAAAAATATACAGAATGAGATATACTTGTCCAATGTTGAAATTCATTTTTATTACACATTCTTAATAGGGATGTTTTGTTGTTATTTTCTTTTTTTGTTATTGAGGTTGGAATGTGGGAGGGAGAGAAAAATGCTTATTCATTGAGAGAATAAAATTTAATTAAAATTACCAACAACACTAAAAAATATAGACTTGATTATGCCCATCTTTATTATCATGTAAAGTATATTTCTAAAGCAAAGTACTAGTATTAACTAAAAAATTTAAATGCTGAAAGTTAACCAAAAGTACAAGGGTAAAGCAAAGATGGATAATCTTCTTGTAATTATTTAATAAACTTATAAAAGTCTTAGCAATAGCAATAATGTAAATAATAATGATTAAAAGTATAACAACTGGCAAAGAAATTATAATATTATATCTATTTTAATATGAAATTATGACTTTGAAAGCTTAGCAAAGAAAAAAATTAAAACAATCAATAGTTCCAGTAAATTAATGAGATACAAAATAATTCTACAGAATTATCAGCATTCCTAAAGGGTACTAACAAAAATAAAAAGAAAATATAAAAATAAAAATTCCACTTAAAGCAATTACAAACAATATGAAATATCTGAAATTCAACCCACTAAGATGTATTCTTCTTCCTCAACACAGAGAGTCACATGATGTACTAGCACAGAATGTTGTGCACATTTTCAGAGTCACTATATCATAACAAGAAAGATTTCTCATAACTTAAACAATTTCACAAAGCTATAATCATTACAATTATTGGTATTCCTTAAAAAAATAGAAAAGCACATCAGCAGAACAGACTAGAAAAGTAGATCTACAAGGAATTGAATTGAACAGGCAAGTGCCAGATAAACTCAAAAGCTTAAACTCAGAAAAGATTCTTTAATTGTCAAGAATGTTTGAGAAAACTAGAGGGCAATTCAATGTATATTATTAGCAATGTATACCATGTGTCACAACAAGTTGGAAGATTGACATGAAAATAAAAGATCCCACATCATTAAAAAAAATTAGAGAAAGACTGCAGATATATTGGTTAAGTAGAAGAGAATAGCGGGAATTTTAAGAAATAAATTAGATTATTTCAATTATATGATATTTGGAAGAATTTCACATGAATAATCAATGTAATCAGAAAAAATGTGAGAAATGGTTGAATAGCAAAAAAATTAAATATCTCAAATAAGAAGCCAATGCCCATGATATATAAAGAATTCAGCAATATAGAAATACAAAAGCCATTCCTTAATAGATAAATGTTTAAGAGTAAACGGGTTTCAAAAGAATTGCTATCAACATCTATGTCAAAGATCAGTTTAATTTACTAATAAAAAGAGAAACATAAAAATAATCATTATGTTTTATCTCATACCCCTAAGAGTAACATAGATTAAAATAAAATTATAGAATAGAAATTAAAAATAGGAGTTAATATTGGAGAGGAAGTTGTAAGAAAGGCACATTCACATGATGTTGATGTAATTGTGAATTGTATGACTATTCTGGAAAACAATTTGGAATTATGTAGGGAAAATGTTATTAAACTGTTTAAATACCACTACTATGCATATATGCCAAGGAGATCAAAAACAAAATGGAAGTGCAAATTATTTATAGCAACACTTGGAACCTGGAAGTTATAATAAAACAGTAAAACAATCTAGTTTAGTAAATATGTTCTCTATACACTCAACAATAGTCTCTTTAAACATCTTTCCCTTTATTTCCTCTTCAGAATTATTTGTTTTTATGTTGTCAGTAAAACAACAACAGTCCTAGAATATCTGTTACTCTTATTCTTTCCCCCTTTTATCTCTATGGCTTCAACTCCATGTCCATTGTATGTTTCCTAGATTTTGCCTGTGATAAGTATGTTAAATTCACTTATATAGGCTATGAATGGATGAAGTTATAGCGCTCTTTCCCATGGGCAATCTCTATAAGGAGAGAAAAGGCTGAAATGCTTTCCTAGGAAACCAGAAGGGCAAGTGAGGGCAATTATCAATATTGCCATAGCTACTTTCTGCTCTCTTCTCACCATGGAGAGTTACAGTGTGAGCATAAGCCAAAACTGGAATTAAAACATTTGCTACTAGTCTCAGGAAAGAATTATTCCTTGTCAAAGGCTTGTACTTTCTCCATACTGTTAAGCATTCTCTTCCTTTCTGCAGAAGTATTGGTGGAAAGAAAAAAAAAGAGAAGGGAATTTTAATTTTAAAATAGTACTTTACCTTATCTTTGATTTCCATGCATTATAACATTAATGTGACTGTGATATTTCTATTATGCACAGAGCTACTTATATAGCCTGTGTGTGCCTCAGGTTCATCCTTCTACCTTAGAGTTAAGAGGGCTACAATGGAATATGGGAATAATGGACTATTCTAAAAGTGTATCTTTTTACAGAGTTTTTATTTCATCATTTTTATTTAAATTGTGGATTAAAAAACAAAATGTTTAATGCAAATGATGATCAATGACATTTGAGACCTGGACAAATAAATAGAACATCAGTCTCCATAATGATCTACATCAAAGAAACCCACAACATGAGTGTTAAATACAAGGTCTACTGTTCTATGACTGAGTATGACTCCAGGAGTAGTACTCTACTGTGTCACTTAATTGTCTGTACATAATATACAAATGTTTGATAAATATTTCTTAGATTTAGTTGCTGAACTATCATCAATAAATACACTTGTATATTATGTATCAGGAGGACTTGAGTTCAAATCCAAACCTAAATACTTACTAATTGTGTGGCTCTGGGCAAGTCACTTCACCCTGTTTGCCTCAGTTTCCTCATTTGTAAAATGAGCTGGAGGAAGAATGGGCAAATCACTTCATAATCTCTGCCAAGAAAACCCCAAATGGTCTCACAAAAAGTTATACATGACTGAAATAACTGAACAACAAAAATATTATGTAAGACACAAATACATTTAGAGGCAGAAATATGTCCCCAAACCTGTTTCTTGTATGACTTTAGACTGGTATTGGAGGACATCGTATGAATCACTCTAACTGGATGGAGCAATGGAAACCTGATTTGCATTTTGCAAAGAGCCAGGGGCTAAGAGTAGAGACAATATCTACAAAGTGGAAATATTGAGGCTCTGGGAGGACTCCAATTCCCATGGGTGTTTGTCATGATGGTGGTAATATCTATGGGGAAAAAAAGAGAAGAAAGTAAAAAAATTTATAAACTTTAGAAACCAAAATACCCTTCCCTCTTCATCATTCCCTTAGAGAGGATGTCCTCAAAGCCTTAATAGAGTTTTAAGCTATCAAAGTTTGAAATTCCACTAAGAAATCAGCCTTAGTATAAACTCTGGATGTGTTTTCTCCCCTGTTAAAATATAGACTTCTTGAGGGTATTAAAGATAATAAAGACATTATCTTTACTTTTATAGATATATATTTCTTAGATACTTTTATTTAATGTTTAAATATCACTACCAGGCACAATGCTTGGCATATAGTTAAGTGTTTAACTACATGCTTTTTTCATTCATTCATTCATACATGCATGCATAGATGTGTTCAGGCAATCATTCCAAGATAAGGATAAGACATAAGTTCTAGATGAAATAATGGATCCAGGACTGGAAAGATAATCTTGTACAATGGTTTCTTCATAGTTATTTTTTCATAAGTATAGGCATGTTCTTTTTAACTCATTTTTGGCTTAAGGGACCTTATCTGTGAGTTCTAGCTGATAATAGCTGGGACTCTAGCTAATAATAACTGACTTTCAACTAACACTTTATATATATTTTCCCATTTGAGTCTCACAACAACCCTGTGAGGTAAAAACTATCTACTAGAATTATCGTCCCTATTTTGCTGAAGAAGAACCTGAGACTAAGAGAGATAAAGTGATTTACCCATGGTGATAGTTAGAAAGAATCAGAGAGGGGATTCAAACACATGTAATCCTAAGACAAAGGAAATGCTGATTTTAAGAAGCATAGAGATTTAAAAAATACATTTAAGCATGACATCCTAGCACCTTATAGCCATGCAGCAATTACCTAAATAATGATTTTTTAAAACTAGAAATGGACTATTTCCAAATAAGTTTTATTACTTCTCCTAAGATTTAGAGAATGAGAACTAATGTGATATTGAAGAAAGATTGGGCTCCAATCCCTACTCTGTGTTTCCTTACCCATAAAATGAAGGTGTAGGACTAGGTGATTCTTAGGTGACTTCTAATTTTAATAGCAAAAGCAGTTATCAAAAGTAGGTTAGGTCAGGAGTCATAATAGATCTATATGACCCTTTTAACATCATAAATTCATAATATTGAGAGCACTTCCTTCATTAGAACCTTTTGAAATTAGATTTCAAGTCATTAGTACTTTGGTGGGATTAATCACAAGTTCAGGGTGTTTGCAGTAGAGAGTAGGAGGACACCAAAAGGAACAAGGGAGCCCCAGAGAGAGGCAATAAGAAGAGGCTAAAAACAAGCTTTTTCTACTTAAGAATTTTGCTAGGGAAAAAAAAAAAGCAGCTATAAAACTGTTAGCTATTATTATTACTATTAGTCATGGGAAGGAGTTGTGATTTTATCCCATTATGGGATCTCTATTTACATTGATGCAGCTCACAAATCTGCCTTCTGATCATACATGATCCTTCTCATTATTCTTCCTTCTTTTCTTCTTCTTTTCAAATTTAACATTAAAATTCATGAAATATTATTAAGTTCCTAGGAGATGCAAGGCAGTGTATACACTGAATCCAATCAAAACAAAACAAAAAATCCACTTTTCAAGGAACTTAGACTTTTTTTCTTCTTGCCATCTTTCTGAATATAGTTAGCTACTTATTGAAGAAGAAAATGGATTTTTGTCTTTGAACAGTAGACATCTGGAGACATGATATCTTGATCAAAGTAAATGAATGCATTACAGTGAAATTACAGAATCTGTAGTTGGACAGTAGAAGAGATATTTGAAGGCAAGAAAAATCATGTATTTGCACAATTATTTTCTTCAATCTTTGGTCAGCAAAAAACTGACCTCATTTTGAATCAATTTTAATTATTTCTCCTCCTTGTAACCATGTGATGATAAAGTTCAAGTAGCCCAATTCTAAAAGAATGAAAAAAAAATTCAGACAAAAATATTCATCTTTTAAGGTGTGATCCTCCTTGATTGTTACAGGGAGACAAGAATAATAGTATTAGACTTATGAGGGAAATAGCACTTTTAGAATGTAAATTTTAAAAGCATTCAAGATGACTTTAATAATTGTTCTTTACTACATACTTTCCAGGGGGAATATGAGTCATTTGCTCTCTGGGTCAAGAGTAGCCACCTTCGGGTCACCTCCCAGCACCACAAATGGAACAAGGAATAACTGACCTACAAATCCAAAAGGGGAATAATGAGAGATGACCAAGAGAGGTCATCAGGAGCTCAACTTCTGTAGCTGCTATTACATCTCTCCTTCCAATCATCAGTCCTAAATAAAATTATCCCCTATAAGTGCTGTATTTTGATCACTCAATAGTCTCTGCTTCTATCAGCCCTTCAACAAAATAGGCGCAAAGTTGGCTGAAATTCCTTCTCTGGAAGGTACTAAGGTCCCAGGTAATTTAGCTCCCATGAATAAGAAAATGACTGATGCAGACAAATATAATACTCCTCATTTTTTCCTAATATATATTCACACCCATTGCAAGTATATTTTGAGATTAGATCAATACTTAAGTAATCTACAGGCTTGTTCTTGGCAGGCGTATAAAAATGACATTCTTCCTTGGCCACCTGATTTGTCTAGTCATTGGGAAAGAGTAAGAAAGGGAGAGATTGGATTTAAAGATAGACAACCTAGAATAAAATTCTTCTTGACAATTAAATAGCTGTATAACTTCTATAGTTTTTTTTTCTTTTCTTTTCTTTTTATTATTTATTTTTTATTTTCCAAATATATGCAAAAATGATTTTCAATATTCATCTTTGCAAAACTTTGTGTTCTAATTTTTTTCTTTCCCCTCTCTTCTCCCCAAGATAGCAAGTGACCTGATATAGGTTGAACATGTATAATTCTTCTAAACATATTTCTATATTCATCATGCAAGAAAAACAAAAGGGAAAAAAAACACGAGAAAGAAAAAAAGCAAACAACAAAAAATAATAAAAAAGTGAAAATACTATGCTTTGATCCAGCTGTATGCTTTCTGCTAAGTCATTTTACCTCTTGAGTATTACCTTAGTCATATGTAAAATTAAGAAGTAGAAGATGATTGCTGAAATTCCACCGAGATCTCAATCCTATGGTTCTATAATCCATTTTAAGCTTGACAGATGAAAAAAACAGCAGAACTTTGTGAGTGTAGCATTTGTCTTGCAGAACCTTGGTGGGTGGGGGATAGCAGCATGTGCAAAACCTACAGCCTTAGATAAAGGACAGAGCTGTGACCTAGACCTATGCTTCTTTACCACCAAAGTACAGATAATGATACCTCATCATCATCATCATTATTTCATCCCCCAGTAAATGCAAATGACTCTTAAGCATCCATAAACAGATACAGGAAATATATAAAGCACCTAAAATAACTATAAACTCTCTAAAGGGAATTGAGTTTGCAGTTATAATCAAGAAAACATCATTGACATTCCAATGAAATGTTTCTCTCTATAGGGCAGTGCCATCCTCTGATTTGAATACTTTCTGGTAGGCAAATACACTTTGAGGTGACTGGGAATTGTCCAAATAATAATAATGAAAAAAAGAATAAAGAATTCTTTGCATCCCATGTTGTGCTTTTATTCCTTTATTAATCCTACAGTTGTGGAATACCATATTGGTGATTCCCCTCTCTCCAAAGGGCATACTGATTAGGGAATCTCATCATTGGGATTGCCCCCAGAGCACCTTCAAGTATGATGTTGCCTACGAAATCTCCTTTATTTGGCTAGAAAGATAGATGCTGACATCATACTGGGTAATCAAGATTCTTCATTCTCTAAACAGCAGGTTAGGATTCAATTACATTGTCCAGGGACTTTTCTACATGAACAAGTACTAAGTATATGTAGCTTCCTTGTATTTTTCTCTCTGTCTCTTTAACATTTATATTAATGTCTTTTATTTTTATAAAATCACTCTCAATGGCTCTCTTTGCCTTCATCTCTTTCCTATTAACCATCAAAAAAATAAATAAATCAATAAACTGGCCATGAATGAAAATGTATGCAACATATTTTACGCATGTGATCTATCACTTCTCTGATAAGAAGCTGGAGATAAAGGATTATCAGTTTACCAAAGTTCTGATTAGATACTGCGCTTATCATCGGAGGTCTGAAGAGTTTTAATGTTGTTTCATTGTTGTTGTTTTTTTCCATTATTGGGGTAATTATGCAAATCATTCTTTTGATTCTGTTTATTCTTTGTATCAAACTATGATATTTGTGTAATCTACTTTATTATTGTTCAGCCTTTCAGTCCAGTCTTATCTTCATGACTCTATGTGGGGTTTTAGAGGCAAAAATACAAGAGGTGCTTGCCATTCCTTCTCCAGTTTATTTTACAGATGAGAAAACTGAGGTAAGTAAGGTTAAGCTTGCCCAGGGTCACACAGCTATTACGTGTCTGAGGCTGGATTTGAACTGAGTTCCTTCTGACTCCAGAGTCAGTACTGTTCCTAAACCTTCTTTATAGAAAGTATCCCAATATATCTGAAAGGATTATGGCAGGTAATAGAAAAGTAATTACCTTGAAAAATAAAAGTACTATTTAGATATGAGATTTTATCATATTACTACCATTGCAATTGTCATTATTTTCATCTCAGTGAATTTGGGTGAAAATTGCTAGGACGAGATAATCACACTATCCCTTCCATTTCTATCTGAACCACACAATATGCATTAGTACTAATTACATTTTACTATACATATATATTACCTGCCTCCATCTCATTCGACTATTCACCAGAGTAGTAAGCAAAGAGCTCCTTCCCACCTACTATCACAATAATTTTCTCCAAACATATACTCCCAGGTAAAAGGGGAAATAAAAGAGAGGCACATTAATTATTACCTAAGGAAGCTAGATTTTCCCTGGTTTAGCATCAGTAAGACAGGTTATTTTCAACACTAAGTTTGTGCACTTTTCCCATATCAAAGCAAAGTATGTTTAGTTAGAAGAAGTGAAACAGTCCTGTATTACTATACAAAGAAGGTGATTGCTTATTTGACCCTTCTCCTAGCATATTTGCAGTGCAAACGGAGTACATAAATGAAATTAATATGATCACAATTTAAAGGGACAGATAAGAGACTTTTTTAAAAACAATTTTCAGCAAATTTTTATTGATGTTTACTTTGGGAAAGAAGTACACAGCATGCACAGCTGTGAGTACTGTGTAGCCACCTGCTACCTAGTGGTTTTTCAATCATGCTTGATTACAAGGAGGACGGAAGGAAAACACCAGATAGGCTAACTCGATGTGGGTTTTATCATTCGGTTTGTGTTTGTGCAAAGTAGCTCAAAACATAAGTGTCAGCAGCATGTGAGATGGCATGGGGTTCAGGCCACCTGCCGCAGTGCATCCCTTATGCAGGTTCAACTTGCCCCGTTAGCAGGACAGAAAGCCAATTCCAACTGTTCCTCATAGGTAACAGCACCTGAGGCCTTCCTGTAACCAGGCCCTTTGTCCTAAATGATGCTAAATGTGGACATATTGCACATTCTGGACCACTCGTCAAGAGGAAGAAAAATGAAAAGAAAAGAGGGCATCCCTAGTTATCACCCTCATGATGAAAAAGAATCTAGGAAGACCAGCTTGATCTACGATAAGCCTAAGAATTCAGTGCCTACCTTGGGACGTGTATTTCTTTCAAACAATAGTATCAGCCATTCCTGTAGTTCTTCAATAGCTCATCTGACAGTTTATCATCTTTAGGCCATACTATGTTATCATTAAAGAAATAACCATGACTAATATCCCAGGAGGAATGAACAATTAACCCACCCATAAAACAGAACCTTGTTTATAGTTCTTTTGTTCTGGGAGGGTCATCTCTGAATTAAAGTTCAACCCTGTGCTTTTATTTGAGATAGTAACAAAGAAAATGCTTATGGGGATTGGGTCCCTGCTCTGAAACCCTTTCAAAAGTATTTTCACTTTCTTTTATTTACTTTCATTATTTGATACATATATATTTTAAGAATCTTGGTTATGTTTATAAAACAATCAAATTAATAGCTTGAAGTCCAAACCTGACTTCAGATACTTAACTCACTCTGTTACTCTGACTAAGTCACTCAAATTTTCTCTACCTCAGTTTCCTTATCTTTAAAATGGAAGTAATAAAAAAGCCTACCTCTCAGGGTTGTTGTGAGCATCAAATGAGATAATATTAGTAAAGCAGTTTGCAGACTTTGAAGAGCTAAATAAATGCTAGCTATTATCATTATTAGCTTTCACCAGACTCTAATTATAGTCAGTCTCCAGCTTACAAATGGGTTGGGTTCCAAACTCCGTTAGTGAATTGGTGCTTTGGAATCTGAAGCATTTATAAATGTTGGTTAGATTTCTAGCTTAGCTCACAAAATGGTCTTTAAGGCATGGTTCAAAAAAAATTTAATTAAGCACTTACTTACTATACAAAATGCATGGTGCTAAGTTCTAGGGAGGATATGATCTTTTGCCTTCAAAAATTTATGTAATTGAAATACAGAATAGTACAACTTCAGCTGTACTGAAGCTTTTTAGTCTTTTGTGAACAAACCTGATAATATAACCTCCATGTAGTGTTCCTATGAGAAAAATAGAATGTCCCAAAAGTCTTAATGCAGTTTTAGACTATTAAAAAGCTTTACTCAACTGTACTAAGACTTTTTGAGACACACTGTATTCTGTCAGAAACATTGGACCTGATGGTTGCCAAAATATTTATTTCTGAATGAGAGAATTTTCTTCTCAGAAACCCTCATTTCACAATTGAAGTGTGTATTTGCTATCCATTAAAAAAAAAAAGAATATCTCCATTGCATTCTCCTAATCCACTGAGGTTTCTCACTGCCATAGGAATGAGGCTTCCTTCATTTCCCATGCTG